>NC_086446.1:44422765-45022765 GCF_028390025.1 Pseudophryne corroboree | reverse complement strand
GGAAGTTATGGGGGTGCAGAGAAAGATTTAAGTATGTGTCTGTCGGCACAGCCGACTGCTGATTGGATGACTACGCTGAGTACACTGAATACAAATGTGGCTTTATTATCTAAGAGACTGGATAAATCTGATTCTCAGACACAAACATGGAGACAGTCGGTAGAGGACGCATTGTCTCAGGTACAAACAGTCTCAGAGTCACAGAAGCGTGCTTCTAACCAGATGGCAGATACAGGTACCGACACGAACTCTGACTCCGATGTCGATTTGAATGAGGCTTCTTTGCACCCACGGGTTGTCAAGAGTATTCAGTACATGATTATAGCCATTAAAGATGTTTTACGTATATCTGAGGAACCTACCGTTCCTGACACAAGGGTTTGTTTATTTAAGGGGAAAAGACCTGAGGTAATATTTCCTCCCTCTCATGAAATGAATGAACTTTGTGAAAAGGCTTGGGAGTCCCCTGAAAAAAGGTGGCAGATTCCCAAGCGAATTTTGATGGCATATCCTTTCCCCTCTGACGATAGGGACAAATGGGAGTCGTCTCCAAATGTGGATAAAGCTCTTGCGCGATTGTCCAAGAAAGTGGCGCTTCCGTCTCCTGACACGGCTGCCCTCAAGGATCCTGCGGATCGCATGCTGGAGACGACATTGAAGTCCATTTTCGTCAATACTGGTGCATTGCTCAGACCTGCTGTGGCGTTGGTATGGGTGAGTAGTGCTATATCAAAGTGGGCTGAAAATTTGGCTTCTGATATGGATGCTCTTGATAAAGATAATATTCTTTTGACTCTTGGTTATATTAAGGACGCTGCAGATTACCTAAAGGATGCGGCGAGGGATGTTGGCCTCTTAGGATCAAGAGCCAATGCCATGGCGATTTCGGCCAGGAGGGCGCTGTGGATTCACCATTGGAATGCTGATGCCGACTTCAAGAAGAATATGGAAGCTCTCCCTTTTAAAGGTAGTGTCCTTGTTCGGTGACCGACTGGCTGACCTGGTGTCGACCACTTCTGCGGGTAAAAGTCATCTTTTCTTCCATATGTTCCACCACAACAGAAAAGGCACCTTATCAGCAGATGCAGTCCTTTCGGCCTAATAAGTACAAAAGAGGTAAGGGCTCGTCCTTCCTCGCTTCAAAGGGTAGAGGTAGGGGAAGGAAGTCGCCTGCAGTGTCAGGCACCCAGGACCAAAAGTCCTCCCCTGCCTCTACCAAGTCCACCGCATGACGTTAGGGCTCCCTTGGGGGGAGTCCCTACCGGTGGGGGGCCGTCTCCAATTCTTTAAACAGGTCTGGGTTCGTTCGGCCCTGGATCCTTGGGTCTTAGACATAGTGTCCCAAGGGTACAGACTGGAGTTTCAGGAGATGCCCCCCAACCGGTTTTTCGTGTCGGCTTTGTCAACTTCTCTTCCCGAAAGAGAGGTGGTGAGGGATGCGATACAAAAGTTGTGTCAACAGAGAGTCGTGGTGCCGGTTCCCCCGTCAGATCGGGGGAATGGGTTCTATTCGAGCCTCTTTGTGGTGTCGAAGCTGGACGGTTCGGTCAGACCGATTCTGAACCTAAAATCCCTCAACCCATATTTGAAAACGTTGGAGTCTCTTCAAGCGGTGATCTCCACCCTCGAATGGGGGGATTTTATGGCGTTTGTAGACATAAAGGATGCTTACTTACACATCCCGATATTCTGTCCTCATCAGGCTTTCCTGAGGTTTGCGGTGCAGGATTGTCATTACCAATTTCAGGCGTTGTCGTTTGGGCTTTCCACGGCCCGAGGGTTTTCACCAAGGTAATGGCGGAGATGATGGTCCTCCTTCGCAAGCAAGGGGTCACAGTTATCCCGTACTTGGACGATCTCCTGATAAAGGCGAGGTCCAAGGAACAGTTCTTAAGAAATGTGGAGCTCTCCCTGTCGGTTCTGCGACATCACGGTTGGATACTAAATTTGCCAAAGTCTCAGTTGATCCCGACCACTTGGCTGCCCTTCCTGGGCATGGTCCTAGACACGGAAATACAGAGAGTGTTTCTTCCGGAGGTCAAAGCTATGGAAATCCAGACCATGGTCAAGGGAGCATCTGAGGCCGACAAGTGTGTTGATTCATCAATGCACTCAGGTACTAGGGAAGATGGTTGCGGCTTTACAAAGCCATTCCGTTTGGCAGGTTTCATGCCCGGGTGTTTCAGTGGGATCTGCTGAAAAAATGGTCCTGGTCTCACCTGCACATGCACCGGAAAATAAGTCTATCTTCCAGGGCCAGGATTTCGCTCCTGTGGTGGCTGCAAAGCTCTCACCTTCTAGAGCAGCGCTGGCCAAACCGGTCCTCGAGATCTACCAACAGTTCACATTTTCCAGACCACCTAGCTGGTGCACAGGTGTACTCAGTAGTAATTTAAGATGTGCTGCATTCATTCCTAACTGAAAATTCTACAGGTCTCCAGGAGGTCTGGAAAACATGCACTGTTGGTAGATCTCGAGGACTGGTTTGGCCAGCCCTGTTCTAGAGGGATGCCATTTCTGAATTCAGGACTGGGTCCTGCTGACAACAGATGCAAGTCTCCGAGGCTGGGGCGCAGTCACGCGAGGAATCAATTTCCAGGGAAAATGGTCAAGCCAGGAATCTTGTCTCCACATAAATGTTCTCGAGTTGAGAGCCATTTACAACGGCCTGCTACAAGCAAAGAACGTTCTTCAGGGTCTCCCTGTCCTGATCCAGTCGGACAACATAACAGCGGTGGCGTACGTAAACCGCCAAGGCGGAAAAAGGAGCAGGGTGGCTATGGACGAGGCCACAAGAATACTACGCTGGGCGGAACAGCACATGAGTGCTCTGTCAGCAGTCTTCCTCCCGGGAGTGGACAACTGGGAAGCAGACTTCCTCAGCACACATGATCTCCCTCGGGAGAGTGGGCTCTTCATCAAGAGGTATTTGCAGAAGTGACAAAGCGTTGGGGAATTCCTCTGATAGACATGATGGCGTCTCGCCTCAACAAGAAGATTCCGAGGTATTGTTCCATGTCAAGGGACCCCCAAGCCAGCGCAGTGGACCCACTGGTGATTCCGTGGGTGTTTCAGTCGGTGTATGTGTTGCCTCCGCTTCCTCTCATTCCAAAGGTGCTGAGGATCGTTCGACAAGCAAGGGTTCAGGCGATACTCGTCGTTCCAGATTGGCCACGGAGGGCCTGGTATCCAGATCTTCAAGAATTACTAGTGGAAGATCCCTGGCCGCTTCCTCCAAGAGAGTACCTGTTATTGCAGGGGCCCTGCATGTTTCCGGGCTTACTGCGGCTGCGTTTGACGGCGTGTAAGTAAAGCGCCAAATCTTAGCTCGGAAGGGTATTCCCGGGGAGGTCATCCCCACTCTCCTTAAAGCTAGAAAGGAGGTTACGGCAAAACATTATCACAGTATTTGGAGGAAATATGTTTCATGGTGTGAGACCAAAGCAGCTCCGGCAGAGGAGTTTCACTTTGGTCGGTTTCTCCATTTTTTGCAGGCAGGCGTAGATGCAGGCCTGAAATTGGGTTCCATAAAAGTGCAGATTTCGGCTTTATCTATTTTCTTTTAGAAAGAATTGGCCGTCCTTCCTGAGGTTCAGACCTTTGTGAAGGGTGTGTTGCATATACAACCTCCATTTGTGCCGCCGGTGGTGCCGTGGGATCTTGAAGTGGTCTTGCAGTTCCTTATGTCTCCTTGGTTTGAACCTTTGCGTAAGGTTGAGTTAAGGTTTCTCACTTGGAAAGTGGTCATGCTTTTGGCTCTGGCGTCGGCCAGGCGAGTGTCTGAATTGGCGGCCTTGTCTCACAAGAGCCCTTATTTGATATTCCATTCGGATAGAGCGGAATTGAGGACTTGTCAACAATTTCTGCCGAAGGTGGTTTCTTCTTTTCACATCAACCAACCTATTGTGGTGCCTGTAGCTACTGATGCTGTGGCGGTTCCAAGGTCTCTTGATGTTGTAAATGCCTTGAAAATTTACGTCGCCAGAACGGCTCTTACCAGGAAAACAGAGGCTTTGTTTGTCCTGAATGCTTCCAACAAGATTGGAAATCCTGCTTCTAAGCAAATTATTGCTCGCTGGACTTGTAATACGATTCAGCAAGCTCATTCTTCGGCAGGGCTACCATTGTCGAAGTCAGTAAAGGCCCATTCTACCAGGAATGTGGGCTCATCTTGGGCGGCCGCCCGAGGAGTCTCGGCACTTCAGCTTTGCCGAGCAGCTACGTGGTCGGGTTAAAACACTTTTGCTAAGTTTTACAGGTTTGATACCCTGGCTGAGGAGGACCTAATGTTTGCCCAATCGGTGCTGCAGAGTCATACGTACTCTCCCGCCCGTTCTGGAGCTTTGGTATAGACCCCATGATCCTTTTGGAGTCCCCAGCATCCTCTAGGACGTAAGAGAAAATAGGATTTTAATACCTACTGGTAAATCCTTTTCTCCTAGTCCGTAGAGGATGCTGGGCGCCCATCTCAATGCGGACTGTTTCTTGCAGTTGTATTATTACTGGTTGTACTGGTTTACACACGGATTTTGTATTGGTTTTCTTCAGCTTGTTGCTGTTAGTTCATACGGTTATCTGGTTTCGTTCTATTCCAGTTGTACGGTATGTTGTGATGTGGGCTGGTATGATTCTCGCCTTAGTTTAAACAAAAATCCTTTCCTCTAAATGTCCGTCTCTCCTGGGCACTGTTCCTGTTACTGAGGTCTGGAGGAGGGGCATAGAGGGAGGAGCCAATTCACACCCAGTTTAAGTCTTTATAGTGTGCCCAAGATCCTGCGGATCCCGTCTACCCTATGGTCCTTTTGGAGTCCCCAGCATCCTCTACGGACTAGGAGAAAAGAATTTACTGGTAGGTATTAAAATCCTATTTTTACTCACTGAGCGTACACACACACACCGACACGCTGTAAGCACAATGCAGCTACACGTGTGGCTGAAATACACTTTAAACCTAAAGAGACACAACACCAATTGTATTTAAAATGCTGGGATCCGACCCACCAACATATAATTTCAAAAAGGGGGTTACAATAACAATACAATTACAATAAGAGAAAAGAGGCTACAATCAATAGTACATACGTTTGTTTCGCCAGCGCCACACGGACCCGGTGCTCAGTCAAGATGACCTTCAAAGAGAGAGAGAGAGAGAGTCCTGCCAGGCAGCTGGGCTTTTTATACATTTGGCTAAAACATAATACAATAGAAACTGTAATCTCTTCATCTATAGGTCAAAGGGCTGGTCATTTACAGTACAGGAGGGGTCATAGGTTGGTTTGAATAGGTGGGCGATGCCTGGTCCAGGTGCACTTGCAGTTGGTCTCCACTGGGTTCCCTCCGAATATCAGAGTACAGTAAATACAGTGGAGCATGCTATCTTCTGCAAACTCCTACCAGAATGTTGCTCTTAAAATACCCTACAGATGGATACCAAACACCACCTCCTAACTTAATGCTGTCCCCTCATATCCTGTAAAGGTGAATCCCTTTGTTGTTGTACCTTTTTAAACAAGTATAACTTGCTAGTGTGGTGCATGTGGGCTATGTGTACATTTTGCACTATGTGGATTAAATATGAGATGTCTTTGTGGCTTTTCCGTGCGAATACAAATGCTACCGTAATTATTCATACCACGCACTAATACGCAGGACCGCGTGAGCGGTCATACGCAACTTGCGAATATGTGCACGCACGTCAGAACAAGTACGCGCTCAGAGGCCATCTGTGTGGAGTTAGTTCGTGATGTGTATGGCAGTAATATTTTCGACTTCGACAATACACAAACACCAGGGGACGTGTCTGGGTGATGACTGGAGAGGTGACTGCTGGGAATGGGTCATTATACAGTAACACCAGGGGACGTGTCTGGGTGATGACTGGAGAGGTGACTGCTGGGAATGGGTCATTATACAGTAACACCAGGGGACGTGTCTGGGTGATGACTGGAGAGGTGACTGCTGGTAATGGGGCATTATACAGTAACACCAGGGGACGTGTCTGGGTGATGACTGGAGAGGTGATTGCTGGGAATGGGACATTATACAGTAACACCAGGAGATGTGTCTGGGTGATGACTGGAGAGGTGACTGCTGGGAATGGGACATTATACAGTAACACCAGGGGATGTGTCTGGATGATGACTGGTGAGGTGACTGCTGGGAATGGGGCATTATACAGTAACACCAGGGAGTGTGTCTGGGTGATGACTAGAGAGGTGACTGCTGGGAATGGGACATTATACAGTAATACCGGGGGATGTGTCTGGGTGATGACTGGAGAGGTGACTGCTGGGAATGGGACATTATACAGTAACACCAGGGGATGTGTCTGGGTGATGACTGGTGAGGTGACTGCTGGGAATGGGGCATTATACAGTAACACCAGGAGATGTGTCTGGGTGATAACTGGAGAGGTGACTGGTGGGAACGGGACATTATACAGTAACACCAGGGGACGCGTCTGGGTGAGGACTGGAGAGGTGTCTGCTGGGAAAGAGACATTATACAGTAACACCAGGAGATGTGTCTGGGTGATGACTGGAGAGGTGACTGCTGGGAATGGGACAATGGGACATTATACAGTAACACCAGGGGACGTGTATGGGTGATGACTGGAGAGGTGACTGCTAGGAATGGGGCATTATACAGTAACACCAGGGGATGTGTCTGGGTGATGACTGGAGAGGTGACTGCTAGGAATGGGGCATTATACAGTAACACCAGGGAACGCGTCTGCGTGATGACTGGAGAGGTGACTGCTAGGAATGGGGCATTATACAGTAACACCAGGAGATGTGTCTGGGTGATGACTGGAGAGGTGACTGCTGGGAATGGGACATTATACAGTAACACCAGGGGATGTGTCTGCGTGATGACTGGAGAGGTGACTGCTAGGAATGGGGTATTATACAGTAACACCAGGGGACGTGTCTGGGTGATGACTGGAGCAGTGACTGCTGGGAATGGGACATTATACAGTAACACCAGGGGATGTGTCTGGGTGATGACTGGAGAGGTGACTGCTGGGAATGGGACATTATACAGTAACACCAGGGGACGCATCTGGGTGAGGACTGGAGAGGTGACTGCTGGGAATGGGACATTTATACAGTAACACCAGGGGATGTGTCTGGGTGATGACTGGAGAGGCAACTGCTGGGAATGGGACATTTTACAGTAACACCAGGGGACGTGTCTGGGTGATGACTGGAGAGGTGACTGCTGGGAATGGGTCATTATACAGTTACACCAGGGGACGTGTCTGGGTGATGACTGGAGAGGTGACTGCTGAGAATGGGACATTATACAGTAACACCAGGGGACGCGTCTGCGTGATGACTGGAGAGGTGACTGCTAGGAATGGGGCATTATACAGTAACACCAGGAGATGTGTCTGGGTGATGACTGGAGAGGTGACTGCTGGGAATGGGACATTATACAGTAACACCAGGGGACGTGTCTGGGTGATGACTGGAGAGGTGACTGCTGGGAATGGGACATTATACAGTTACACCCGGGGACGTGTCTGGGTGATGACTGGAGAGGTGACTGCTGGGAATGGGACATTATACAGTAACACCATGGGACGTGTCTGGGTGATGACTGGAGAGGTGACTGCTGGGAAGCGGACATTATACAGTAACACCAGGGGATGTGTTTGGGTGATGACTGGAGAGGTGACTGCTGGGAAAGGGGCATTATACAGTAACACCAGGGGATGTGTCTGGGTGATGACTGGAGAGGCAACTGCTGGGAATGGGACATTTTACAGTAACACCAGGGGACGTGTCTGGGTGATGACTGGAGAGGTGACTGCTGGGAATGGGTCATTATACAGTTACACCAGGGGACGTGTCTGGGTGATGACTGGAGAGGTGACTGCTGAGAATGGGACATTATACAGTAACACCAGGGGACGCGTCTGCGTGATGACTGGAGAGGTGACTGCTAGGAATGGGGCATTATACAGTAACACCAGGAGATGTGTCTGGGTGATGACTGGAGAGGTGACTGCTGGGAATGGGACATTATACAGTAACACCAGGGGACGTGTCTGGGTGATGACTGGAGAGGTGACTGCTGGGAATGGGACATTATACAGTTACACCCGGGGACGTGTCTGGGTGATGACTGGAGAGGTGACTGCTGGGAATGGGACATTATACAGTAACACCATGGGACGTGTCTGGGTGATGACTGGAGAGGTGACTGCTGGGAAGCGGACATTATACAGTAACACCAGGGGACGTGTTTGGGTGATGACTGGAGAGGTGACTGCTGGGAATGGGACATTATACAGTAACACCAGGGGACGCGTCTGCGTGATGACTGGAGAGGTGACTGCTGGGAATGGGGCATTATACAGTAACACCAGGGGACGTGTCTGGGTGATGACTGGAGAGGTGACTGCTGGGAAAGGGGCATTATACAGTAACACCAGGGGATGTGTCTGGGTGATGACTGGAGAGGCAACTGCTGGGAATGGGACATTATACAGTAACACCAGGGGACGTGTCTGGGTGATGACTGGAGAGGTGACTGCTGGGAATGGGTCATTATACAGTTACACCAGGGGACGTGTCTGGGTGATGACTGGAGAGGTGACTGCAGGGAATGGGGCATTATACAGTAACACCAGGGGACGTGTCTGGGTGATGACTGGAGAGGTGACTGCTGGGAAGCGGACATTATACAGTAACACCAGGGGATGTGTCTGGGTGATGACTGGAGAGGTGACTGCTGGGAATGGGACATTATACAGTAACATCAGGGGACGCGTCTGCGTGATGACTGGAGAGGTGACTGCTGGGAATGTGGCATTATACAGTAACACCAGGGGACGTGTCTGCGTGATGACTGGAGAGGTGACTGCTAGGAAAGGGGCATTATACAGTAACACCAGGGGATGTGTCTGGGTGATGACTGGAGAGGCAACTGCTGGGAATGGGACATTATACAGTAACACCAGGGGACATGTCTGGGTGATGACTGGAGAGGTGACTGCTGGGAATGGGTCATTATACAGTTACACCAGGGGACGTGTCTGGGTGATGACTGGAGAGGTGACTGCAGGGAATGGGGCATTATACAGTAACACCAGGGGACGTGTCTGGGTGATGACTGGAGAGGTGACTGCTGGGAATGGGGCATTATACAGTAACACCAGGGGACGCGTCTGGGTGATGACTGGAGAGGTGACTGCTGGGAATGGGGCATTATACAGTAACACCAGGGGACGCGTCTGGGTGATGACTGGAGAGGTGACTGCTGGGAATGGGGTATTATACAGTAACACCAGGGGACGTGTCCGGGTGATGACTGGAGAGGTGACTGCTGGGAATGGGACATTATACAGTAACACCAGGGCATGTGTCTGGGTGATGACTGGAGAGGTGACTGCTGGGAATGGGGCATTATACAGTAACACTAGGGGACATGTCCGGGTGATGACTGGAGAGGTGACTGCTGGGAATGGGACATTATACAGTAACTCCAGGGGACGTATCTGGGTGATGACTGGAGAGGTGACTGCTGGGAATGGGACATTATACAGTAACACCAGGGGACGTGTCTGGGTGATGACTGGAGAGGTGACTGCTGGGAATGGGGTATTATACAGTAACACTAGGGGATGTGTCTGGGTGATGACTGGAGAGGTGACTGCTGGGAATGGGACATTATACAGTAACATCAGGGGACGCGTCTGCGTGATGACTGGAGAGGTGACTGCTGGGAATGGGGCATTATACAGTAACACTAGGGGATGTGTCTGGGTGATGACTGGAGAGGTGACTGCTGGGAATGGGACATTATACAGTTACACCAGGAGACGTGTCTGGGTGATGACTGGAGAGGTGACTGCTGGGAATGGGACATTATACAGTAACATCAGGGGACGCGTCTGCGTGATGACTGGAGAGGTGACTGCTGGGAATGGGGCATTATACAGTAACACCAGGGGACGTGTCTGCGTGATGACTGGAGAGGCGACTGCTGGGAAAGGGGCATTATACAGTAACACCAGGGGATGTGTCTGGGTGATGACTGGAGAGGCAACTGCTGGGAATGGGACATTATACAGTAACACCAGGGGACGTGTCTGGGTGATGACTGGAGAGGTGACTGCTGGGAATGGGTCATTATACAGTTACACCAGGGGACGTGTCTGGGTGATGACTGGAGAGGTGACTGCAGGGAATGGGGTATTATACAGTAACACTAGGGGATGTGTCTGGGTGATGACTGGAGAGGTGACTGCTGGGAATGGGACATTATACAGTAACATCAGGGGACGCGTCTGCGTGATGACTGGAGAGGTGACTGCTGGGAATGGGGCATTATACAGTAACACTAGGGGATGTGTCTGGGTGATGACTGGAGAGGTGACTGCTGGGAATGGGACATTATACAGTTACACCAGGAGACGCGTCTGGGTGATGACTGGAGAGGTGACTGCTGGGAATGGGACATTATACAGTAACATCAGGGGACGCGTCTGCGTGATGACTGGAGAGGTGACTGCTGGGAATGGGGCATTATACAGTAACACCAGGGGACGTGTCTGCGTGATGACTGGAGAGGTGACTGCTGGGAAAGGGGCATTATACAGTAACACCAGGGGATGTGTCTGGGTGATGACTGGAGAGGCAACTGCTGGGAATGGGACATTATACAGTAACACCAGGGGACGTGTCTGGGTGATGACTGGAGAGGTGACTGCTGGGAATGGGTCATTATACAGTTACACCAGGGGACGTGTCTGGGTGATGACTGGAGAGGTGACTGCAGGGAATGGGGCATTATACAGTAACACCAGGGGACGTGTCTGGGTGATGACTGGAGAGGTGACTGCTGGGAATGGGGCATTATACAGTAACACCAGGGGACGCGTCTGGGTGATGACTGGAGAGGTGACTGCTGGGAATGGTGCATTATACAGTAACACCAGGGGACGCGTCTGGGTGATGACTGGAGAGGTGACTGCTGGGAATGGGGTATTATACAGTAACACTAGGGGACGTGTCCGGGTGATGACTGGAGAGGCAACTGCTGGGAATGGGACATTATACAGTAACACCAGGGGACGTGTCTGGGTGATGACTGGAGAGGTGACTGCTGGGAATGGGTCATTATACAGTTACACCAGGGGATGTGTCTGGGTGATGACTGGAGAGGTGACTGCTGGGAATGGGGTATTATACAGTAACACTAGGGGACGTGTCCGGGTGATGACTGGAGAGGTGACTGCTGGGAATGGGACATTATACAGTAACACCAGGGGATGTGTCTGGGTGATGACTGGAGAGGTGACTGCTAGGAATGGGTCATTATACAGTAACACCAGGGGACGTGTCTGGGTGATGACTGGAGAGGTGGCTGCTGGGAATGGGGCATTATACAGTAACACCAGGGGACGTGTCTGGGTGATGACTGGAGAGGTGACTGCTGGGAATGGGACATTATACAGTAACATCAGGGGACGCGTCTGCGTGATGACTGGAGAGGTGACTGCTGGGAATGGGGCATTATACAGTAACACTAGGGGATGTGTCTGGGTGATGACTGGAGAGGTGACTGCTGGGAATGGGACATTATACAGTTACACCAGGAGACGTGTCTGGGTGATGACTGGAGAGGTGACTGCTGGGAATGGGACATTATACAGTAACATCAGGGGACGCGTCTGCGTGATGACTGGAGAGGTGACTGCTGGGAATGGGGCATTATACAGTAACACCAGGGGACGTGTCTGCGTGATGACTGAAGAGGTGACTGCTGGGAAAGGGGCATTATACAGTAACACCAGGGGATGTGTCTGGGTGATGACTGGAGAGGCAACTGCTGGGAATGGGACATTATACAGTAACACCAGGGGACGTGTCTGGGTGATGACTGGAGAGGTGACTGCTGGGAATGGGTCATTATACAGTTACACCAGGGGACGTGTCTGGGTGATGACTGGAGAGGTGACTGCAGGGAATGGGGCATTATACAGTAACACCAGGGGACGTGTCTGGGTGATGACTGGAGAGGTGACTGCTGGGAATGGGGCATTATACAGTAACACCAGGGGACGCGTCTGGGTGATGACTGGAGAGGTGACTGCTGGGAATGGTGCATTATACAGTAACACCAGGGGACGCGTCTGGGTGATGACTGGAGAGGTGACTGCTGGGAATGGGGTATTATACAGTAACACTAGGGGACGTGTCCGGGTGATGACTGGAGAGGCAACTGCTGGGAATGGGACATTATACAGTAACACCAGGGGACGTGTCTGGGTGATGACTGGAGAGGTGACTGCTGGGAATGGGTCATTATACAGTTACACCAGGGGATGTGTCTGGGTGATGACTGGAGAGGTGACTGCAGGGAATGGGGCATTATACAGTAACACCAGGGGACGTGTCTGGGTGATGACTGGAGAGGTGACTGCTGGGAATGGGGCATTATACAGTAACACCAGGGGACGCGTCTGGGTGATGACTGGAGAGGTGACTGCTGGGAATGGGGCATTATACAGTAACACTAGGGGACGTGTCCGGGTGATGACTGGAGAGGTGACTGCTGGGAAAGGGGCATTATACAGTAACACCAGGGGATGTGTCTGGGTGATGACTGGAGAGGTGGCTGCTGGGAATGGGACATTATACAGTAACACTAGGGGATGTGTCTGGGTGATGACTGGAGAGGTGACTGCTGGGAATGGGACATTATACAGTTACACCAGGAGACGTGTCTGGGTGATGACTGGAGAGGTGACTGCTGGGAATGGGACATTATACAGTAACACCAGGGGATGTGTCTGGGTGATGACTGGAGAGGTGACTGCTGGGAATGGGGTATTATACAGTAACACTAGGGGATGTGTCTGGGTGGTGACTGGAGAGGTGACTGCTGGGAAAGCGGCATTATACAGTAACACCAGGGGATGTGTCTGGGTGATGACTGGAGAGGTGGCTGCTGGGAATGGGACATTATACAGTAACACTAGGGCAGGGGTGGCCAGACTTTCGGACTTGGAGATCTACTCCAAATTTCAAAAATCTTTTGTGATCTACCATAGTACAAAATCATCATAATGCATTCGTTTTTAGGGAACAGTGAGGCAATGAACACATGGAACGAACTAAACATCAATGTTAGCCTAATTAACGGGTGTTTTTCACATAAACTAAAGTTATTGACAGTGTGAAGTTGACGACGCATGAGGCTGCATGTCTGCTGTTAACTTGCTAAAACACGGTTCCAAGTTAGTTAGGCACATATGAAGGCAGTATTTTAAATGTTCATCATTCATACGGCTTCTGTATCTTGATTTAATTATCTTCATTTGTGAAAAAGCAGATTCACAAAGATAAGTTGACCCAAAAAATGCTGTCAAGTGAAGAGCTAATGATCTCAAGCTTGGGTACAGTTCTTCACTTATTAGTTTCCAGAAATTAATATCAGAAGCTCTTGCTTTCAAAGGGATATCAGATTGCAGTTTTAATATTTCTTCCTCTACACTTGATGTATTCATATTGAACATAGAGGAGATATTACCAGAAATTTCATCAATGTCAACATCAGCAAATGGAAATGACATGAAGACTAGGATAGGCTCAAGCTGCTTAATGTCTTGAAATCGCCTCTCTAGTTCTCCCCAAAGATTTTGGATCACAGCACAGAATGTATTATATGTGCTGCTGCCTTCAGGATTCTCTTCTATCACTTTCTCAAAACTAGGGAAGTTCCTCAAAATTCCCTTTGCAAGCTGTGACTTTAAAAACTGCAATTTTGATTTAAAAGCATTTATTGAACTAATTAATTGGATAATATTTTTATCCTTGCCCTGAAGTTCAAGGTTGAATGCATTGCAGTGACTGGTTAAATCTGTTATAAAAGCCAACTGTAGCAACCATGATGAATCATGCAGCTGAGGTGGACTTTCTCCAAGTGATTCCAAGAATTCAGTAATGTCAGGCAGCAAGGACTGGAATCGTTCTAAGAATTGCCCCCGACTAAGCCACCTAATATCATTATACAGCAGCAAATCTTCATATTCAGACTCACTTTCCTCCAGTAAGGTACGGAAAAGTCGTCTTCGTAAACTCCTTGCATGAACTGAGTTTACGATTTTCACGGCAATGTCCATAACATCAGCCATGTTTAAAACTTTAGCACACAGTGCATTCTGATGTATAACACAATGGATTCTTGTAAAATCGGGAAAATCATCATTTTTTTGACACAGTGCAAGAAACCCATTATTCTTGCCAACCATGGCCGGGGCACCATCAGTAGCAATGCACACTAGTTTGCTAAGAGGAAGACTAGTTTCCTTGGCAAAACTAGCAAAGCCTTTGTAAATGTCTTCACCTCTAGTTTTACCCTTCATAGGGATGAGAGTTAAAAACTCCTCCTTATAACTCATATCAGGAAATACCATTCTTATAAAAACAATTAATTGAGAAGTATCCACTATATCAGTGGATTCATCAAACTGCAAGGAGAAGTAACAACAGTTACTGATGTGTTTTCTCAGCTGGTTCTGTAAGTCATTGCCAATTGCCTCTACTCGTCTCACTGTAGTTTGACGAGATAGTGGAATATCTTGAATTGCTTTCAAGGTGTCATCTTTATTTTTAAATGTTTCAAATAAAACATTTCCGGCATTAAGGAAAGCTTCCTTCAACATTTCACTATCCTGGAAAGGTTTCTTATGTTTCACTAAAATATTTGTAATACGGAAAGATGCTTCAGCCGCTGCCTGGGACTGCAAAATAGGTTTTGTGAATGTGAGCTGTTGCGCTCCTAAATTAGTTTTCATGGATTTCAGTTTAGTCTTCCTTAATTCACTATTAGGTGGAAAGTCTTGATCATATTTCTGATGCAGACTTGAGTAATGTCTGTAAATTCCCCTTCTTCGCCAGACCAACTTTAGCACGGCATATTAAACATATGCATTTGTCTTTAAACATTGTAAAAAAAAAATCATGTTCCCATTCTTCATGAAAATGGTCGTTTTTTGGCCTTTTAGAAACACTCATGTTCAGTAAGTGTGTTAAAAAACAATTTATATATAAAAATCTCTTCTGTAATGAACACTACAACAGGGTAAGAAGGTACACAGATCCCTGTGTTTTCAGATAAATTACATCCAGCAGGAAGTACACAGATCCCTGTTTTTAAGATAAATTACAGCAGTTCACAGATCCCCGTGTTAAAGAAAAATTACAGCCAGGGTACAGATCCCTGTGTTTAAGAAAAATTACAGCCAGCAGTATACAGATCCCTGTGTTTTTAAGATAAATTACAGTCAGGAGTACACAGATCCCTGTGTTTTTAAGATAAATTACAGCCAGGAGTACACAGATCCCTGTGTTTTTAAGATAAATTACAGCCAGGAGTACACAGATCCCTGTGTTTTTAAGATAAATTACAGCCAGCAGTATACAGATCCCTGTGTTTAAGAAAAAATATAAACAGCCAGCAGTATACAGATCCCTGTGTTTTTAAGATAAATTACAGTCAGGAGTATACAGATCCCTGTGTTTTTAAGATAAATTACAGCCAGGAGTACACAGATCCCTGTGTTTTTAAGATAAATTACAGCCAGGAGTACACAGAGCCCTGTGTTTTTAAGATAAATTACAGCCAGCAGTACACAGATCCCTGTGTTTTTATGATAAATTACAGCCAGGAGTACACAGATCCCTGTGTTTAAATTACAGCCAGCAGTATACAGATCCCTGTGTTTTTAAGATAAATTACAGCCAGCAGTATACAGATCCCTGTGTTTTTAAGATAAATTACAGCCAGCAGTACACAGATCCCTGTGTTTAAATTACAGCCAGCAGTATACAGATCCCTGTGTTTTTAAGATAAATTACAGCCAGGAGTACACAGATCCCTGTGTTTTTAAGATAAATTACAGCCAGCAGTACACAGATCCCTGTGTTTAAGAAAAAATATAAACAGCCAGCAGTATACAGATCCCTGTGTTTTTAAGATAAATTACAGCCAGCAGTACACAGATCCCTGTGTTTAAATTACAGCCAGCAGTATACAGATCCCTGTGTTTTTATGATAAATTACAGCCAGGAGTACACAGATCCCTGTGTTTAAATTACAGCCAGCAGTATACAGATCCCTGTGTTTTTATGATAAATTACAGCCAGGAGTACACAGATCCCTGTGTTTAAATTACAGCCAGCAGTATACAGATCCCTGTGTTTTTAAGATAAATTACAGCCAGGAGTACACAGATCCCTGTGTTTTTAAGATAAAGGCCCTCATTCCGAGTTGATCGGTCGCAAGGCGAATTTAGCAGAGTTACACACGCTAAGCCGCCGCCTACTGGGAGTGAATCTTAGCTTCTTAAAATTGCGACCGATGTATTCGCAATATTGCGATTACTAACTACTTAGCAGTTTCTGAGTAGCTCCAGACTTACTCTGCCTGTGCGATCATTTCAGTGCTTGTCGTTCCTGGTTGACGTCACAAACACACCCAGCGTTCGCCCAGGCACTCCCACCGTTTCCCCGGCCACTCCTGCGTTTTTTCCGGAAACGGTAGCGTTTTCAGCCATACGCCCCTGAAACGCCGTGTTTCCGCCCAGTAACACCCATTTCCTGTCAATCACATTACGATCGCCGGAGCGAAGAAAAAGCCGTGAGTAAAAATACTTTCTTCATAGTAAAGTTACTTGGCGCAGTCGCAGTGCGAACTTTGCGCATGCGTACTAAGCGGATTTTCACTGCGATGCGATGAAAAAGAACGAGCGAACAACTCGGAATGAGGGCCAAATTACAGCCAGCAGTACACAGATCCCTGTGTTTAAGAAAAAATATAAACAGCCAGCAGTATACAGATCCCTGTGTTTTTAAGATAAATTACAGCCAGCAGTACACAGATCCCTGTGTTTAAATTACAGCCAGCAGTATACAGATCCCTGTGTTTTTATGATAAATTACAGCCAGGAGTACACAGATCCCTGTGTTTAAATTACAGCCAGCAGTATAGATCCCTGTGTTTTTAAGATAAATTACAGCCAGCAGTACACAGATCCCTGTGTTTAAATTACAGCCAGCAGTATACAGATCCCTGTGTTTTTATGATAAATTACAGCCAGGAGTACACAGATCCCTGTGTTTAAATTACAGCCAGCAGTATACAGATCCCTGTGTTTTTAAGATAAATTACAGCCAGGAGTACACAGATCCCTGTGTTTTTAAGATAAATTACAGCCAGCAGTACACAGATCCCTGTGTTTAAATTACAGCCAGCAGTATACAGATCCCTGTGTTTTTATGATAAATTACAGCCAGGAGTACACAGATCCCTGTGTTTAAATTACAGCCAGCAGTATAGATCCCTGTGTTTTTAAGATAAATTACAGCCAGCAGTACACAGATCCCTGTGTTTAAATTACAGCCAGCAGTATACAGATCCCTGTGTTTTTATGATAAATTACAGCCAGGAGTACACAGATCCCTGTGTTTAAATTACAGCCAGCAGTATAGATCTCTGTGTTTTTAAGATAAATTACAGCCAGCAGTACACAGATCCCTGTGTTTAAATTACAGCCAGCAGTATACAGATCCCTGTGTTTTTATGATAAATTGCAGCCAGGAGTACACAGATCCCTGTGTTAGAATTACAGCCAGCAGTATACAGATCCCTGTGTTTTTAAGATAAATTACAGCCAGCAGTACACAGATCCCTGTGTTTAAATTACAGCCAGCAGTATACAGATCCCTGTGTTTTTATGATAAATTACAGCCAGGAGTACACAGATCCCTGTGTTTAAATTACAGCCAGCAGTATACAGATCCCTGTGTTTTTAAGATAAATTACAGCCAGGAGTACACAGATCCCTGTGTTTTTAAGATAAATTACAGCCAGCAGTACACAGATCCCTGTGTTTAAATTACAGCCAGCAGTATACAGATCCCTGTGTTTTTATGATAAATTACAGCCAGGAGTACACAGATCCCTGTGTTTAAATTACAGCCAGCAGTATAGATCCCTGTGTTTTTAAGATAAATTACAGCCAGCAGTACACAGATCCCTGTGTTTAAATTACAGCCAGCAGTATACAGATCCCTGTGTTTTTATGATAAATTACAGCCAGGAGTACACAGATCCCTGTGTTTAAATTACAGCCAGCAGTATAGATCTCTGTGTTTTTAAGATAAATTACAGCCAGCAGTACACAGATCCCTGTGTTTAAATTACAGCCAGCAGTATACAGATCCCTGTGTTTTTATGATAAATTACAGCCAGGAGTACACAGATCCCTGTGTTAGAATTACAGCCAGCAGTATACAGATCCCTGTGTTTTTAAGATAAATTACAGCCAGCAGTACACAGATCCCTGTGTTTAAATTACAGCCAGCAGTATACAGATCCCTGTGTTTTTATGATAAATTACAGCCAGGAGTACACAGATCCCTGTGTTTAAATTACAGCCAGCAGTATAGATCCCTGTGTTTTTAAGATAAATTACAGCCAGCAGTACACAGATCCCTGTGTTTAAATTACAGCCAGCAGTATACAGATCCCTGTGTTTTTATGATAAATTACAGCCAGGAGTACACAGATCCCTGTGTTTAAATTACAGCCAGCAGTATACAGATCCCTGTGTTTTTAAGATAAATTACAGCCAGGAGTACACAGATCCCTGTGTTTAAATTACAGCCAGGAGTACACAGATCCCTGTGATTAAATTACAGCCAGCAGTACACAGATCCCTGTTTTTAAATTACAGCCAGGAGTACACAGATCCCTGTGATTAAATTACAGCCAGGAGTACACAGATCCCTGTGCTTAAATTACAGCCAGGAGTACACAGATCCCTGTGCTTAAATTACAGCCAGGAGTACACAGATCCCTGTGCTTAAATTACAGCCAGGAGTACACAGATCCCTGTGTTTAAATTACAGCCAGCAGTATACAGATCCCTGTGTTTTTAAGATAAATTACAGCCAGGAGTACACAGATACCTGTGTTTAAATTACAGCCAGGAGTACACAGATCCCTGTGATTAAATTACAGCCAGCAGTACACAGATCCCTGTGTTTAAATTACAGCCAGCAGTATACAGATCCCTGTGTTTTTATGATAAATTACAGCCAGGAGTACACTGATCCCTGTGTTAGAATTACAGCCAGCAGTATAGATCCCTGTGTTTTTAAGATAAATTACAGCCAGCAGTACACAGATCCCTGTGTTTAAATTACAGCCAGCAGTATAGATCTCTGTGTTTTTAAGATAAATTACAGCCAGCAGTACACAGATCCCTGTGTTTAAATTACAGCCAGCAGTATACAGATCCCTGTGTTTTTATGATAAATTACAGCCAGGAGTACACAGATCCCTGTGTTAGAATTACAGCCAGCAGTATACAGATCCCTGTGTTTTTAAGATAAATTACAGCCAGCAGTACACAGATCCCTGTGTTTAAATTACAGCCAGCAGTATACAGATCCCTGTGTTTTTATGATAAATTACAGCCAGGAGTACACAGATCCCTGTGCTTAAATTACAGCCAGCAGTATAGATCCCTGTGTTTTTAAGATAAATTACAGCCAGGAGTACACAGATCCCTGTGTTTTTATGATAAATTACAGCCAGCAGTATACAGATCCCTGTGTTTTTATGATAAATTACAGCCAGGAGTACACAGATCCCTGTGTTTAAATTACAGCCAGCAGTATAGATCCCTGTGTTTTTAAGATAAATTACAGCCAGGAGTACATAGATCCCTGTGTTTTTAAGATAAATTACAGCCAGCAGTACACAGATCCCTGTGTTTAAATTACAGCCAGCAGTATACAGATCCCTGTGTTTTTATGATAAATTACAGCCAGGAGTACACAGATCCCTGTGTTTAAATTACAGCCAGCAGTATACAGATCCCTGTGTTTTTAAGATAAATTACAGCCAGGAGTACACAGATCCCTGTGTTTTTAAGATAAATTACAGCCAGGAGTACACAGATACCTGTGTTTAAATTACAGCCAGGAGTACACAGATACCTGTGTTTAAATTACAGCCAGGAGTACACAGATCCCTGTGATCAAATTACAGCCAGCAGTACACAGATCCCTGTTTTTAAATTACAGCCAGGAGTACACAGATCCCTGTGATTAAATTACAGCCAGGAGTACACAGATCCCTGTGCTTAAATTACAGCCAGGAGTACACAGATCCCTGTGCTTAAATTACAGCCAGGAGTACACAGATCCCTGTGCTTAAATTACAGCCAGGAGTACACAGATCCCTGTGTTTAAATTACAGCCAGCAGTATACAGATCCCTGTGTTTTTAAGATAAATTACAGCCAGGAGTACACAGATACCTGTGTTTAAATTACAGCCAGGAGTACACAGATCCCTGTGATTAAATTACAGCCAGCAGTACACAGATCCCTGTTTTTAAATTACAGCCAGGAGTACACAGATCCCTGTGATTAAATTACAGCCAGGAGTACACAGATCCCTGTGCTTAAATTACAGCCAGGAGTACACAGATCCCTGTGCTTAAATTACAGCCAGCAGTACACAGATCCCTGTGATTAAATTACAGCCAGCAGTACACAGATCCCTGTTTTTAAATTACAGCCAGGAGTACACAGATCCCTGTGATTAAATTACAGCCAGCAGTACACAGATCCCTGTGATTAAATTACAGCCAGGAGTACACAGATACCTGTGTTTAAATTACAGCCAGGAGTACACAGATCCCTGTGATTAAATTACAGCCAGCAGTACACAGATCCCTGTTTTTAAATTACAGCCAGGAGTACACAGATCCCTGTGATTAAATTACAGCCAGGAGTACACAGATCCCTGTGCTTAAATTACAGCCAGGAGTACACAGATCCCTGTGCTTAAATTACAGCCAGGAGTACACAGATCCCTGTGCTTAAATTACAGCCAGGAGTACACAGATCCCTGTGTTTAAATTACAGCCAGCAGTATACAGATCCCTGTGTTTTTAAGATAAATTACAGCCAGGAGTACACAGATACCTGTGTTTAAATTACAGCCAGGAGTACACAGATCCCTGTGATTAAATTACAGCCAGCAGTACACAGATCCCTGTTTTTAAATTACAGCCAGGAGTACACAGATCCCTGTGATTAAATTACAGCCAGGAGTACACAGATCCCTGTGCTTAAATTACAGCCAGGAGTACACAGATCCCTGTGCTTAAATTACAGCCAGGAGTACACAGATCCCTGTGATTAAATTACAGCCAGCAGTACACAGATCCCTGTGATTAAATTACAGCCAGCAGTACACAGATCCCTGTTTTTAAATTACAGCCAGGAGTACACAGATCCCTGTGATTAAATTACAGCCAGCAGTACACAGATCCCTGTGATTAAATTACAGCCAGGAGTACACAGATACCTGTGTTTAAATTACAGCCAGGAGTACACAGATCCCTGTGCTTAAATTACAGCCAGGAGTACACAGATCCCTGTGCTTAAATTACAGCCAGGAGTACACAGATCCCTGTGCTTAAATTACAGCCAGGAGTACACAGATCCCTGTGTTTAAATTACAGCCAGCAGTATACAGATCCCTGTGTTTTTAAGATAAATTACAGCCAGGAGTACACAGATACCTGTGTTTAAATTACAGCCAGGAGTACACAGATCCCTGTGATTAAATTACAGCACAGGATTTCTCTTAATTATGTAACAAAAAACCCTCCAATTTTTTTTATATCAAACAACACAGTGAGCTCTCCTCACAGGTCTGCTCACTGTCAGTGTTAACAGCAAATGGCGGGCAGTAAGGAAAGCTGACGCATTGACACTATGGAGACATGTGAGATCAAAATCCAATAGGCTGGCGCTGTACCACATGACCGGGACAGTGGCCAATAGAAACCACCCGCCCTGACTTCCAATCACGGCCCACGCCTGCTAATTTAGCTGTTTCCAAAAGGTGGAGGGGGAGTGTCGGAGGCAGAGGGGGAGTGTCTGCCACACATCACGGCTACAGATGGGAGTGTGTTATTATTATTATTATTATTATTATTATATACATACATCGACGTATATAATAATAATAATAATAATTATTAATGACACACTACTCATCGCTGTCAGCAGCAGCACCACACTGCGCACACCGGCGGCAGCACAAGGGTTAACCACCCTTTCGTTGCAACCGTGCCATACATGAATATAGGGGTGACAGTTACCCGGCTCCCCCGCACACTACATCTGCTCCCCGGCTCTCTGCTCACCGCCGCTGCCTCTGCCCTCCTGGACATCGCCGCTGACTCGGTCCCCGGGTCTCCCGCACCTGTTGCTGCTGTCTCTGCTCCCCGTCTTACCTGCTCACCGGCGCTGCCTCTGCCCTCCTGGACATCGCCGCTGACTCGGTCCCCGGCTCTCCCGCACCTGTTGCGGCTGTCTCCGCTCCCCGTCTTACCTGCTCACCGCCGCTGCCTCTGCCCTCCTGGACATCGCCGCTGACTCGGTCCCTGGCTCTTCCGCACCCGTCGCTGCTCACCGGCTCTCTGCTGCACTTCGTCAGCGCTGCTGCCTTGGCTCCCCGGCTCCCCCTGCTATAGCGTTTGTGTGTGACTGAGTGTGGACGGGCAGATGATCGCGATCGACTGGTCGCATGTCCGCGATCGACCAGTCGATCGCGATCGACTGTTTGGCCACCACTGCACTAGGGGATGTGTCTGGGTGATGACTGGAGAGGTGACTGCTGGGAATGGGACATTATACAGTAACACTAGGGGATGTGTCTGGGTGATGACTGGAGAGGTGACTGCTGGGAATGGGACATTATACAGTTACACCAGGAGACGTGTCTGGGTGATGACTGGAGAGGTGACTGCTGGGAATGGGGCATTATACAGTAACACCAGGGGATGTATCTGGGTGATGACTGTATCACTGTGTGTGTCAGGTTCCTATAAGGTGTCAGGATGTCACTGTCTATGTTTCCATGCAGGAGGGGGAGTATATAGAAGAACACAGGGGTCTGTACAAGGACGTGATGATGGAGAATCACCGGCCCCTCCCATCACTGGGTAAGAGGAGATTATCATTTATTGTATAAAGGGAGCAGGTATGGGGGCTACCTATATACACACTGTGACCAGATGCTTCCCAAGCCCTCACTGACTTGTGTCCCACGGTCACGGAACGGCTTTAGGTCACACGGGACCTGGCCAATTAAAAGATTCACGCTTACTGTTACTGACTCCACCCACTGCGCAGTCGGCAGGTACAAAGCTGCCACCACCAGACTCCTTGCTCCCGTGGCATCTTACCACAGCTGTGTGGCGTTGATTGATCCCCACTGGTCGCTTGACCAGGCCTCTGCATGGTAGCTGGCGGAAGGCGGAGCTTGAAGACACTAGGGTTACCCTGGACAGCCAGAGAACGGGGCTACATTTCATGTATCCCTGCTGGTCACAAGATGAAGCGGTCGTCTTGAGTCAAAAGATGTTTATTCGCTCAAATAAAGTCCTTAAAAGGACCCTCCCTGTTTCCAGTGGAACAGCAACACAGCAAGATGTTCACAGCAGAAAGAAGATGGTATAATACACTCTGAGGCTCGCAGGCCTCCTTTTTATCTAAAACCAACATACATTACCATAGGGGGTAGTCCCACCTTCATTCTATCTCACAAAAAATATATATAAATACAGGTTGAGTATCCCATATCCATATATTCCGAAATACGGAATATTCCGAAATACGGACTTTTTTGAGTGAGAGTGAGATAGTGAAACCTTTGTTTTTTGATGGCTCAATGTACACAAACTTTGTTTAATACATAATGTTATTAATAATATTGTATTAAATGACCTTCAGGCTGTGTGTATAAGGTGTATATGAAACATAAATTAATTGTGTGTTTGTACACACACTTTGTTTAATGCACAAAGTTATAAAAAATATTGGCTAAAGTTACCTTCAGGCTGTGTGTATAAGGTGTATATGTAACATAAATGCATTCTGTGCTTAGATTTAGGTCCCATCACCATGATATCTCATTATGGTATGCAATTATTCCAAAATATGGAAAAATCCGATATCCAAAATACCTCTGGTCCCAAGCATTTTGGATAAGGGAGACTCAACCTGTACATGTTACATTTCAAAAGAGTTTAACAATTGGATAAAGCAAAATTCTGCTCCCTTTCATACATAAACCAAACCAGTGTGCTTAACCAAACACAATCTGCTTATCATATCCCTGTCTCTTTCACAAATGTGAATATAACTAGAATTTAAATTGCACTCACCCTCTCACCCATAGACAACGTTCTTGTCGTTTAAACATAACTCTGCATCCTAGATAATGCAGCCTAGTAAATATTAAACCAAATTGTTATCACACGAAAACCTACTGGAAAGATGCCCTACTTTGCATTCGTAAAACACAGGGGGTAGTTGATCGCAGCAGGAATTTTTTTAGCAGTTGGGCAAAACCATGTGCACTGCAGGGGGGGTAGATATAACAAAGACCATATTTGCCCACCAAAAGCCTGCCACTTGACACCTCTCCCTTGCTGGAGCTAGGACAATTAACATGACTTTCTGTGCTAAAATGTCTAAAAACAATTCTCAAGGCCTTTTAGAAACCAAATACCTCATACTTTTCTCATATGTGTCATGTCCCTGCAGTTCTATAACCGTGCCGTCCATAATTCTCCAACTGCGCACAGCGCAGCAATATAACATATTAAGACACATTATTGAACATACATTTAGTCATGTACAGTGCATGGTGCCTAGAGCCAAGTGTTCCTTTTAAAAATGTCGCCAAGCGCCCATTGTCCATTTAAATGGTGCTAGGCATGGAGGGTTAACCCTTTTAGTGCCGCTGCTGCTATTGGCCAGGGGGGCTCCGGCCACACACACACCATCTGATATTCACATATATACACTGTACTCAGTCACTGTGTGTCTCCTACAGATGGACCCAGTAACAGAGATACCCCAGAGAGATGTCCCCGTCCTCTGTATTCCCAGGACTGTACAGAGGAGAATCACTGGACCCCACAGGAGGATCAGGTAGGTGGGAATTAGAGTTTCCATAATATTCCAAAGTGACTGTCACTATATGATATCTAGTGAAACTGTGGGCCTGATTCTTATTTAGGAATACAGTAAGAGTAAGTGGCTACCTGGAAAACCATTTTATAATGCAAGGGATAGGCAAATACATTGTGTTTGCATGCAGGGTTATTACTGGCTACTTTTGCACGTAGCCCACAAATGCTGGAAAACTTTATTTCTCTTTCATCCACTAGGGGACACTGGAGTCCTATACAGTAGGGGTGTGAAGCTTGCAACCGGAGGTGTGGCACAATCTAAAAATTAGCATTGTCTGCACAGCCGGCTCCTCCCCCTTCACATCCCTCCTCCCCCAGTTTGAAAAATTGTGCTAGAGGTACAGCACGTGGAAACACTGAGCTCCTGACTAACATTTCTAAAACAGTGTGCGGCATCCACCTAATAAAAGAGAGACAAGGCATCTTTATATTGGAGAGACAAAGATCCATTTTGAAGGGACCTGTATCTCTCGACAAGGAGATCCTCAGAGAAACTCAGAGTGAGTACTATAAAAAAAATAAAAAAAATAAATAAGGACCCAGTTAGCTTTTTTATTTTTATTATTTAATCCCCTTGTCAGCAAAGCCCGAGAGGTTACTCTCGTATAACATGAGGTCACCAGCGATCGCAGTGAGTAGCGCAGGGCTGGAGGAGTGCGCCGGGTGGATGTGAGTAAGCCGCCCACACTGTACAGCCGCTGACTAGCGCTACGGGACTTAGTGACAGGGTCCCGGAGCGCGCACACCAGGGGGCAGACAGTCCCTTTAGCCGCGCTGACGGGCGCCGCTATGGGATTTAGTGACAGGGTCCCGGAGCGCACACACCAGGGGGCAGACAGTCCCTTTATCCGCGCTGATGGGCGCCGCTATGAGACTTAGTGACAGGGTCCCGGAGCGCGCACACCAGGGGGCAGACAGTCCCTTTATCCGCGCTGATGGGCGCCGCTATGAGACTTAGTGACAGGGTCCGGAGCGCGCACACCAGGGGTCAGACAGTCCCTTTATCCGCGCTGATGGGCGCCGCTACGAGACTTAGTGACAGGGTCCCAGAGCGCGCGCACCAGGGGGCAGACAGTCCCTTTAGCCGCGCTGTCGGGCGCCGCTATGGGATTTAGTGACAGGGTCCCGGAGCGCGCACACCAGGGGTCAGACAGTCCCTTTAGCCTCGCTGATGGGCGCCGCTATGAGACTTAGTGACAGGGTCCGGAGCGCGCACACCAGGGGTCAGACAGTCCCTTTAGCCGCGCTGTCGGGCGCCGCTATGGGATTTAGTGACAGGGTCCCGGAGCGCGCACACCAGGGGTCAGACAGTCCCTTTAGCCTCGCTGATGGGCGCCGCTATGAGACTTAGTGACAGGGTCCGGAGCGCGCACACCAGGGGGCAGACAGTCCCTTTAGCCACGCGCTGACGGGCGCCGCTATGGGACTTAGGAGCAGGTCCCGGAGCGCGCTGGCCGGGGGGGAGGGGGGGTTGTAGACGCTGCCATTGATTGCCGCGCGGCTGGGGAGATTCTCTCAGCCGCGTGAGGGAAAAAAGTTTAATAAGCGTTGACAGTTCGCCTCCCCGTATATGTAGAAGCGCTGGCTAATAGGATAAGGCTAGTGAGTTTTAATAAACACTGTTTGTGAAGTGCCTAAAATGTTTCAGTGGGGGTCATTTTACCTATACCAAACGGGCGTCATTCCAAGGGGCAGGGATAAGCTCTCCCCCTCGTATAGATACAAGAGGGATGGTTCGTATCTGATTTACAGTTGGGTTGTGAGGCATGCGAGTCGGCTGGTGTAATAAATTATTTTTTTATTTATTTTGTCCTGCTCCTTTTCTATATACTGAAGGGAAGGGTAATTTCTGCCGGATCCGATACCTTTGCTTCCATCATCTCTCAGTCTTTCTCTTCCTAGTTTAAAGGGTGGAAGCGCTGCGTAATACCCTGGTAGAGGGTTTTAACAACGTGTCTAAAGCACCAACTAGGACCTCCAAGACCTGTTATGTTTGTACGAAATGTAACAGGAAAAGCACGCGGGTTGGCAGCTCCGGGGTGTGCGACTCCTGCTTAGACAAGGACGCTCCACCTGGGAGCAGTGCTCCGTCTTGGTCATGGGAAGACAACCTTGCAAATAGAATCTCCAAGGAGATGGCAGAATCGCGCAAGCAGCACTCGGAATGGGCTGCGGGATTCTCAAAGACAATGGAGGAATTTCTCATCAAGTTAACACCGCCCGCACAAGCAGAAACGAATGTGCGCAAGGCTGTTAAGACCTCTTCCTATTATACGGAATCAGAGGAGGAAGAAGGTTTTCTCCTTGATACATAGGAAGGTGAGTTAATTGAATCTAACCTAGACGCCGATTTTCCAGAAGACGACACGGCAATCTCGGGTCTTGATTCTTTAATTGACGCAGTAAAGGAGATCCTAAACTTTAAGGTAGAAGAAACAAAGGAGCCGGAAGATTTCTAATTGTTCGAATCCCAAAATCCGCCTTCAGCAGTGTTTCACATTCCTAAATCCCTCCAATCTCAAATGGAGAAGGCTTGGAAACAACCTGACAAGCGCTTTCAGTTTCCAAATAGGTTTCAAGTAACTTATCCCCTACCCAAGGGTGTAATGGATAAGTGGGAGACCCCACCAGTAGTGGATGCTTCCCTAGGAAGGTTGTCAAAGAAGACAATCTTACCAATACCTAATGTAACGACTTTAAAGGATGCTTCAGACTGAAAGGTTGACACAACTTTAAAGTAAATTTTTGTAGCAGCAGGTGCAGCACAGAAACCTACGATCATCTGTGCTTGGGTCAACAAGGCCATAGGAGCATGGTCTGGACATATTGTACAGGCTATTGAGGAGGAAAATAGTTTAGAAGAGATTACCCAACTGGCGAAACACATTTGAGAATCAGCTTCATACTTATGTCAAGCCTCAAAGGATATTAGCAGTATTGCATCACGCATCTCGGCATTGCCCATATCGGCTAGACGGATTTTATGGCTCAGAGAATGGCAAGGAGACTCTGACACCAAGAAGGCGGTAGAATCCATTCCCTTTGGGGGCGAGATGCTTTTCGGTCCAGAGTTGGACAAGTGGATCTCGCAGGCTACAGCTGGGAAGTCCAGCTTCCTACCTACTCCTTATACGAGAACCATTCCACAGGTTAGGAGAGGTTATTCGGGACCAGTGTTTACTTCATTTAGATCACAACAGGTTTCGGTACACAAGTACGTGGGGGCAAAGGTAGAGGCCGCTCACAGGCAGCAATCAGAAGCAGGTAAACCTGCTGACAAGGCCGTGGCATGACGGCCTCCCAGCTCACCTGGGGTCCCCCTTGGTGGGCGCACATCTGGAGGGTTTTCAGGATGTCTGGGCCAGAACCTCACCAGAATTTTGGATAAACATAATCTCTCAGGGATACAAACTGGATTTTCAACAGAGGCCTCACAGTTTTTTACAATAGGATTGCCTCAGTGCCCT
Organism: Pseudophryne corroboree; assembly: GCF_028390025.1. Taxonomy (NCBI): domain Eukaryota; kingdom Metazoa; phylum Chordata; class Amphibia; order Anura; family Myobatrachidae; genus Pseudophryne; species Pseudophryne corroboree. Next base: position 44,994,210 of record NC_086446.1, on the reverse strand, counting down.
CAGAAAGCAAAAGCACTACTGACAGCAATTCAAAAATTGCTACAGTCAGAGGTCATTATTCCGGTTCCCGCCTCTCAGAGAGAACGGTCAGACCAATACTCAATTTAAAAGTTTTAAACCAGTTTCTAAGGGTCTACAAATTCAAGATGGAATCAATCCAGTCGGTCATTGCAGGCTTAGAACAGGGCAAGTTCATGGTATCCATGGACATACAAGATGCATATCCCAATCTGGACTCCTCACCAGGCTTACTTAAGGTTCACACTGGTGACGGATCAATAACAACTCAGGGCCTTGCCGTTCGGTCTATCATCAGCCCCAAGAATCTTTATGAAGATCATGGCAATAATGGTTGCAGGATTGAGACTGTTGGGGGTCACAATAATACCTTATCTAGATGATCTACTGATCAAGGCATCATCTTAGGAACAGCTGATCAAGGATGTTCAGACATCTCATCAATTTCTTATTCAACATGGGCGGATTGTGAATTTCCAGAAATCCAACCTCATGCCAACTCAACGGATTCAGTTCCTCGGTCTCATCTTGGACACGGTACAATTGAGAGTTTTCCTACCAGAGAACAAGGTCCAAGACCTACAGAGATTAGTGGGTCAGGTTCTGAAGACACAAATGGTCTCTCTACACCTCTGTGTGCAGCTTCTCAGGAAGATGGTGGCGTCGTTCGAGACTCTCCAAAATGGCAGACTTCATTCCCGACCATTCAAGATGAACATCATTGCTGAGGGAGCAGGTTCGCACTGGCTTTTACATAGAAGAATCCGACTTCCACCGCGCATACGAACCTCCTTAATTTGGTGGTCGTTGCACAGGAATCTTGTAGCAGGCAAGAGATTCGGCATTTGGGATTGGAGGATCCTGACAATGGACGCCAGTCTCAGAGGTTGGGGTGCCGTCTTAGAGGAACATCAGTTTCAGGGCAGATGGACGTTCCTGGAGTGCAGACTACCCATAAACATTCTCGAACTAAGAGCAGTTTACAATGCGCTTCTCTTAGCCGAAGACCTAGTCATGGGTCAACACGTAAGGATACAGTCGGACAATGTCACGACAACGGCTTACATAAACTATCAAGGAGGAACAAAGAGCAGGATGGCGTTGAAGGAAGCCACAAAGATCTTGTTGTGGGCAGAAAGGCGAAACATCATCCTCTCGGCAGTGTTCATTCCAGGTGTGGAGAACTGGGAAGCAGATTATCTCAGTCGCCAGGACATGCATCCGGGAGAGTGGTGCCTACATCCATGGATTTTCAACATGGTGGTGAGGAGATGGGGTCTACCTCAAGTGGACCTAATGGCGTCTCGGCAAAACCATCAGCTGCCCAGATATGTATCCAGGACAAGAGATCCAGCAGCAGAAGGATGGGACGCATTAACACTTCCTTGGTTTTATAGGAGGGTTTACATTTTTCCACCTTTCCCACTCATACCCAGGGTTCTGAAAAGGTTGAAATGAGAACGAGTGTGGGCAATTCTAATCGCATCAGATTGGCCCCGCAGGAGTTGGTACTCCGACCTGCGGGGGTTACTAGCAGAAGATCCTTGGCAGTTACCTCAGAGAGAGGACCTGCTTTCTCAGGGACCGTTCCTACACCCAGACCTGAACAGGCTGCTTTTAACGGCGTGGCTATTGGATCTTAAGAAACAGAGGGATACCAAGAACGGCCATTCCTACGATGATTGCCACTAGGAAGCCGGTCACAGCCATTTGCTACTACAGGGTTTGTCAGGAACGTGGGTGGAATCCGACGAACTTCCACTTATCCAGACTTCTACTTTTCCTTCAGGCCGGTCTAGATGAAGGACTGAGGCTGGGCTCTCTGAAGCTTCAAATTTCATCTCTCTCCATCCTGTTTCAACAGCGGTTAGCATCCTTACAAGAGATTCAAACCTTTTTACAGGGGGTCCTAAGGATACAACCCCCTTTTCGTCCTCCAACTGCGCCATGGGACTAACATTTGGTGTTGGAATTTTTGAGATCACCAACTTTTGAACCGTTAGCAAGAACAGACCTGACATATCTCTCTTGGAAAGTCACGTTATTGCTTGCCTTGGCTTCGGCCAGGAGGATTTCTGAGTTGGGAGCCTTATCCTGTAAGAGTCCTTTTTACATTTTTCATGAGGATAGGGCAGAACACCATACAAGAGCTGATTTCCTTCCTAAGGTTGTTTCGGGGTTTCACGTAAACCAGCCAATTGTGATCTCCTCTTTCCAGGGTCTCCCAGATGGGGACGTGTCCTTGGATGTTGTCCGAGCTTTACGGGTATACGTACAAGTTACGTCGTCCTTCAGAAAGTCGGACCATTTGTTTGTTCTTTATGATGGGCCAAAGAAGGGTTGGCCAGCATCTAAGCAGTCTTTGTCTAGATGGATTAGACTTGCCATTCGGCAAGCTTATATTTCCTGTGGTAAACAGGTTCCGGTACAGACGGGTGCTCAAACCACCCGATCCGTGGGTGCCTCATGGGCGGCTGCCAGAGGTGCTCCCACTATTCAACTTTGCAGAGCGGCGACGTGGTCCTCAGCCCACACGTTTGCGAAATTTTACAAGTTTGATACCTTTGCGTCCGGAGACTCTAAGTTTGGACGTTTAGTTTTGCAGGCCACCGACAGCACTCCCTCCCTGTGGGATAACTTTGGGACGTCCCCTACTGTATAAGACTCCAGTGTCCCCTAGTGGATGAAAGAGAAAAGAGGATTTTGGTACTTACCGATAAATCCATCTCTCAATCCTCTAGGGGACACTGGACGCCCGCCTCGGTGCTGTCAACCTGCTGTGTTCTAAGTTCTTGTTTTAAACAGTTCGTATAAATGGTGTTCCTTATTCGGTCAAGAGTTCTTGGGCGCTGTACGGTTCGGTTGCTCGCCATGTGCTATAGTGTCATGTCCTATTCTCAGTCAAATTTTTCAAACTGAGGGAGGAGGGATGTGAAGGGGGAGGAGCGGGCTGTGCAGACAATGCTAATTTTAGATTGTGCCACACCTCCGGTTCAAGGCTTCACACCCCTACTGTATAGGACTCCAGTGTCCCCTAGAGGATTTAGAGAAATGGATTTATCGGTAAGTACCAAAATCCTCTTTTTGTGGGTTTCTTAGGGTGAAGATCTGACTGATAATAAGGCAGAAGATATAAAGAGAGAAGAAGAGACGTATGTGACAGTTAATATTGCAGAAGATACAGAGGAAGAAGAGACGTATGTGACTGATATAAAGGCAGAAGATGTAGAGAGAGAAGAAGAGATGTATGTGAGAGGTGATCAGTTGTGTAAGGAGGAGGAAATTCCTACAGATATCAGCACAGGTGAGTAATAATCCATATTACAGAAAAGAGTCACATATTCTCCTTGCTGAGTCACTACAGAAGTCTCTTCCCCTCCACCCTCCACTGTCATATCAAACTAATGTGGTAAATGTATCTGCCCAGTGTGGGAACGTCAGCCCCTATTATACTCCTGCTCCCCACCTCACATCATGTCACTGTGTGTTACCAGCCCAGAGATCTGACCAGTCTCCTCCCACCACTCTCTGGTGTATCTCATACATCAGGAGCCATCAGCCCCTATTATATTCCTGCTCTCCTCCTCACATCATGTCACTGTGTGTTACCAGCCCAGAGATCTGACCAGTCTCCTCCCACCACTCTCTGGTGTATCTCATACATCAGGAGCCTTCAGCCCCTATTATACTCCTGCTCTCCCCCTCACATGTCGCTGTGTGTTACCAGCCCAGAGGAGTATTACATGCCAGTGTCTGTATTTAGGTCTGTGCACTGTGCTGTGTGATGTGTTGTGTTACATATTAAGCTAAAGTTTTACCTGTTCAGCAGTTGTATTATATATAATAATAAAAAAGAAACAATTATTTCCATATATTTATCTTCCAGCAGATGGACAGAGAGGCAGGAATACCTCGGAGAGACATCTAACTATGTTTCCAGATTTGAAATTAGAAGAGAGCATCTCATGGTATTCTGGAGGAGAATACTCCATTACCCCAATTATACATCCAGTACCTCACAGTGCCGATATATCATCTGTTCCCGCTAACCATGAGGAGTGTAACATTAATTCAGATGTTGCTACACATAGTACAGCTCCTACAGATTCTACAGTCTTTCCCTCTTCTGAATTTGTTAAATCCTGTAATAATCAGTCAGTCTTTGTTACACAGGAGAATCGCACAAGTAAGACACAATTTTCATGCTCTGAGTGTGGGAAATGTTTTAAATATAAAGCAAATTTTATTGAACATCAGAGAAGTCACACAGGCGAGAAGCCATTTCCATGCTCTGAATGTGGGAAATGTTTTACACAGAAGTCGAATCTTGTTACACATCTAAAAAATCACAGAGATAAGAGACCATTTTCATGCTCTGAGTGTGGGAAATGTTTTACATATAAATCACGTCTTGTCATACATAAGAGAAGTCACACAGGTGAGAAGCCATTTTCATGTTCTGTGTGTGGAAAATGTTTTACATATAAATCATTTCTTGTCATACATGAAAGAAGTCACACTGGTGAGAAGCCATTTCCATGTTCTGAGTGTAGGAAATGTTTTAAAAAGAAATCAGATCTTGTTAGACATCAGATAACTCACACAGTTGAGAGGCCATTTCCATGTTCTGAGTGTGGGAAATGTTTTACACAGAAATCAGATCTTGCTGCACATCAGAGACGTCACACAGGTGAAAGGCCATTTCCATGCTCTGAGTGTGGGAAATGTTTTACACAGAAATCCGATCTTGTGATACATCAGAGAAGGCACACAGGTGAGAAGCCATTTTTATGCTCTGAGTGTGGGAGATGTTTTAAACAGAAATCATATCTTGTTAATCATCGGAGAACTCACACAGGTGAGAGACCATTTCCATGTGCTGAGTGTGGGAAATTTTTTACACGTAAATCAGCTCTTGTTAGACATCAGAGAAATCACTCAGGAGAGAGACCATTTCCATGCTCTGAGTGTGGGAAATGTTTTACACATAGATCTGATCTGGTTAGACATCAGAAAATTCACACAAAATGAAAACAATATCAATGAGCTCACCGATATGAAAGAGGATTGCAGCAATCTATATATTATGAAAAGCATTGATATTAAAATTTGCAATTCAAGTACGGAGTGTATTCTCAAAGGTATATTTTCCTCACCTATTCATTATAGAGGACAATTAAAAATTCAAGTCGTTGCCATACACAGACATAGGTGAAATTTTCGCCATCGACGTAAGACTGGAACAGAATGTACATGTATGGATGTTATTGCAATCTACTTATTCTGTTAGATGTCGGTATCTGTTATATCTCTTCACAACATTTTGGCCAAAGCCAAGGAATTAATTTGTTTTGACTGTGGTCTTATTTGCAGCAAGTAAAGAAGATTTAATAAGTTGGGACAGGGGTACAACCAGCTCCAATCGAGGGACTCAAGCTCCTCCTCTTCATATGCAACCTGTCCTACCGACACCAGTTTTTGGTGCCTAAGTTTTTTTTTTGTGACAAGTAAAGCTAGTGTTCTGAGTTGTACTCCAGCTTGTTAAGAATTTGGGAGATTTTTACGTTTTATTCTTTCCTCTTTGGCTAATAGGGGGTGAGTGGGTGAGTTCTTTCCCTCCATTTTTCTATGGAGCCTTTAGCTGATCAATTATGTTCTTTTCAAGCCCAGAACTTTAGTATACCGTAGTTGCGGCATGCCAGTTTAGTCAGACAGCCAAACAGGCCCCAGACCAACACACCGATATTAGACATCGTGAGAAGGTAGCCCATCAGGAGAAGCCCTTGGTAAAAGCTCATCTGTTATGTTTCATGGACAAGTGGTTAGAATCCACTTCAGAGACTTGGTAAGAGATATTTACATAGGTTTATATTATAGATCTTCTACCAGTTCACTTGATCCAAGAAAGTGTCTGGCTTTACAAGAGGCAATTTAGAAGTTTCAGCAGGAATTGTCCCAGTACCTGCCGGCAGAGAGATGTGATATTTTATTGAAACCTTTTCCTTGGTCAGAAGCCAGACGGGTCTTTTGGGCCACTGCATTCAGAGTCTTTACCAAGGTGATGGAGGCCTTGCTAAGGTTTAATAAAAGTAGTTACTCCAGAGATTCTGTTAGATCGTGTCAGATTAACAGAACGAAGAGTTGGTTTCCCATGGTTGGGTAATATATTGTTTAAAATTAAATAATCAAGTCTAGTTCTGGATTTTCCTGGGCAAACTGTTCAAAATCAGACTTATGAGGGTTTTTCCTTCTGGAAGCAAGATTCCCTTCCTACAAAAAATGGTAACATAGCTCCTGAAATAGAGACGTGTTGGTACTTTATTGCATAAAGGCATTGGGCAAGATGGTCTTCACTTATCAGGCAAATCATTTTGCCCAATTTCACTCTCAGAGGTTACAGATAAAGATTTGATGCAGATGATACAGGTCCCATCTTCATCTGTAATATGTATTTCATTCTGTTCACTGTTGTAGCAACCTAACAGGTCATTCTTTTGTAATGTCAGAATGACATTACATGTTTCAGGGCAGGTGGTTTCTCGAAGAGTCCTTACTCCATATCCATGTTCTGAAACTTTAGGCTGGTCTTCAGTGCCCGAAATTCCCTTTACATAGACCAGTTCCTCAAGTCTACATAAAGGGTCAGACAGTCTCAGTTAATTTAGACATTGCTATTATAATAGCATATTTGAACCATCAGGGGATACCAAGATTGCCCAGACCACAGAGACATCAAGGATCTTCCTATGAGTGGAGAGGAATGTGCGGTCTCTCGCCGCTTTGTATTTTCCCGAGGTGAGCATTGGGCAATGGACTATCTCAGCAGACAGAACCAACATTTGGGGGAATGATCACTCCATCCAGATGTTTTCCAACAGATAGTGGACAAATGGGTTCAACCAGATATTAATATGATAGTGTCCACATTGAACTTCAAAGTAAGACATTACTGTACCAGGATAAGAGATCCAGGGTTGGTATTAGTTGTGGTAGTGATGGTCTTTTAGGATTATCCCCTCATTTACCATGCTGCAGAAGGTCATGGAAAAGGTACGTCATTCTTGTTGCTTTAGACTGGCCATAAAGGGTCTGGGAATTTGGATCTGCTGTGCAGGTGGCAGGCTCTTGCATTGCCTGGTCCCTTAATCCAGGGGAGATTCCTACAATCAGCATTACCGCATCTAGCTTGGTTATTCAGATCCAAAATGTATTCAGATAAGTTGAAAAAGACCACAATGAATGTTAGGTGGCCTGCATCAGCCAAAAGGTATCACAGAGTGTGGAAATCTTATGTGGCCTGGTGTGAATGGATGAAGGTCCCCACTTTGACCTTCACGTTGGCACAACTGTTCATGTTTTACAGGAGGGTCTTGATGCAGCGTAAAGGTGGGGTTATCTGAAAGTTCAGTCATGTCAGTGTTTTGTTTTTTTAATCAGTAAAAAACTAGTAACAATTCCAGAGTTCTAGACTTTTGCAAAGCTTTCCCCATTTTCAAGGCCAGTACTCAACCTCTGTTCAAAGGCATTTTTTAAATATGGCCGTCCAAGGAAAAAGTTTGGATGCTCCTGTTATAGACCATGCTTTTTTCACTGGTGGACTTGTGTAATTCAAACAAATGATAAGAACTATTTAGATTTTCAGTCAATGAGAAAGTTTCCGTTGTGGGGTATATATATGTGATAAGTAATGGTAGCTTTTGTAAAGTGAATGTGAAACTAGAGACATTTATACACATCGCATTGCTGTAGTTTAGGAATCATAGTTTAGAATACTCCACTAACAAATGACTCCGTAGTCAGCACGTCCTCTTCTTTTTACATTATAAGAGCTCCTATGGTTTAGAACGGTGAGTTCTAGCTGTTGGTCCGTTCCCAAGTGCATCTTTCTTTTCCCTTTTGTTGTACGTTACCCGTGGTCATCCTTGGAAAACTCTGAAGGTGAAGATGTTGATCTGTGCAATAGTGTTACCAAGGAGCAGCAGAGAGAGGAAAGTGAGAGTGTGAGGTGAAGCTGGTGGGGTTAACGGCAAAAATCTAAAAAAGTGTTAATAAGATGTTTTGTGCAGAATTATGTTATCATTGTGTTGTGCTACTAGGTTTCTCCTGTTATGTTGATGCTTCCCCACCTATTATACTATAATGTTACGACTACAACGGTGCCAGATCTTGTGAACTTTTTAGTTATGTGGGACACGAACATAAATGTTTTTGTATTTTATTCGGTGAAACCTTTCTATTATGCCGTACAATGACCTTTAATGTGATCAGCTTACTATGAATAAAATAATTTATACAACGTATTTTTCAAGGTGTCAACTTTACTGTAATATTCACACACAAAAATTAGTATGGCTCAGAATATGATATATTTAAACCTTCAACTTGAGAATTTTTAATATGATTTCTGATTCATGGTACCAAAGAAACGAAATACAATAGATATATCTTACTCACTGATCGCTGTGCATGAAAATGAGAGAGAAAATCAGTAGAGTACCAATGCGTTTAAGCAGTGCTGGAGTGGGGCACGGGGGGAATGTAGTGGTAGGGACACATGCTTAAGGGTGTGACCATGTCTCCAGAGGGGGTGAGGCTAGCCAACACAGAGGCTTGGCTACCCATTAAAGAATGTATGATCTGTGCCCCTTGATAAATATGTGAATACTGCCAGTACACGCATGATAATCAGAGCCGTACCAATCGAAAGAATAGACTGAATTTGGTGCAGCTATTAGCAGCTGTTTTGGGAGTGTGTGAGGCTCCTATCAGAATATATTTGGTATTGGGGAGAAAACGGCGTTTGGAGTTTCTGGATGAATTTACAAAAGAATGGACAACGGTTGGAATATAACTAAGTGTTAATACATTAAATATATAAAAACATATATAAATATCTACTGATATAGGGACACTACTGGAGAGTAACACTAAACTCTGATGTCTTATTGTCCGGTATATTGTGTACCAAGCAATAAAAATTCCTCATAATGTGTGGGAGGATTAGATAAATTTTGTCCCTCTATAAAGGTGATGCCAATATAATTCCACATATGGATAAAAAAATCTCCGGTATATTGAACTATACGTCCATATATTCTTAATGCAGGTGGAATTGTAATCTCCTAGGACTCCAATTATTGTCTCCTCTCAGGTATAAGTTGGTCCGGATTTAAGGTGGTCAGTGGTATCAAGTCCAGTATTGCATAGTGTCCAATATAGGCTCAACGCGTTTCCATGTAGAATAACCTACACCTATGTCAGGAGGTGTCGCTCCAGGCTGTCCTATTTATACCTCCTTGATTATGTTAGGCAGCACGGGTGAGCAAATGTGTGTTAATCCAACCGCAGTCTAAAACAGTTGCTAATTTAATTATGCAGAAGGCAGTCATATCATAAATAAGTAGAGGGTGTAAAGTAAAATATACCATATAACCTAATATTAGAAAGGATTTATTAAAAACATATGTGTGAGTGGGGAATATACCACATGACTAGATTAACTAAATAGAGCCAGAATTGGTGCCCCTATCCCCATATATTTAAAATAGGGACAATGTACACCTAAGGCGTGCACCAACAATATAGGAGCATGGCTTCATGGGAAAGGTGCGTAATCACAAAATACAGTAGTACCAATTCCTGAAAAGGGATCCTCAAGCAGCGTTCGTGGATGCTCTGGTAATTCCGTGGAACTTTTGGCTGCCGTACGTGTTCCCTCCGGTGTCACTCCTGCCCAGAGTAGTAAGGAAGTTCAAGCAAGAAGGAGGAATCCAAATTCTGATCACTCCCACGTGGCCCAGACGGCATTGGTTCTCAGACCTTCAGGGTCTCTCGATAGAATACAATAGATATATCTTACTTCTACTTCCACAGATTTCCTCGTTCAGGGCCCTTGTGTATATCAGGATTTAGCCCGGTTGGCTTTGACGGCGTGGCTCTTGAAGCTTTCCTCTTGAGGGCCAAAGGATTTTCTGAGGCGATCATTCAAACCATGCTTCTGCTCGGATTTACCATAGGGTCTGGAATGTTTACTTTACTTGGTGCGCATCTAACGATCATGACGTTTACAAGTTTAGTATGGCCAAACTTTTTGGCCTTCCTACAACAGGGCCTGGACTTAGGCCTTCATCTGGCCTCCATCAAGGTTCATATTTCGGCCTCGTCGGTTTGGTTTCAGAAAAATATCGCGACCTTGTGGTCACAAGAACCCGGCGTCCAAAGGAAGCATCCTGGGAAGCGGCAGTATCGAAGGCATAGAACCTTATGAACGTGTTCCCGGAAGACCACGTAGCCGCCTTGCACAATTGTTCAAGGGTCGCACCACGTTGGGCCGCCCAAGAAGGTCCAACAGACCGAGTAGAATGGGCCTTAATCTGATCAGGAGCAGAGAGACCAGCCTTCACATAAGCATGTGCAATCACCATTCTAATCCATCTGGCCAGGGTCTGCTTGTGAGCAGGCTAGTCACGTTTGTGAAATCCAAACAAAACAAAGAGAGAATCAGATTTTCAGATAGAAGCAGTTCTCTTCACATAGATACGGAGAGCCTGTACCACATCCAAAGACCGCTCTTTGGGAGACAAATCAGGAGAGACAAAGGCCGGAACCACAATTCCCTGATTAAGGTGAAACGAAGAAACCACCTTAGGTAAATATCCGGGACGAGTCCTAAGAACCGCCCGATCACGGTGAAAAATCAGATATGGGGAACTACAAGACAAGACACCAAGATCCGACACTCTTCTAGCAGAGGCAATAGCCAGCAAGAACACCACCTTAAGGGAAAGCCACTTAAGGTCAGCTGAACCAAGGGGTTCAAACGGAGGCTCCTGCAACGCCTCCAAAACCACCGACAAGTCCCAAGGAGCCACATGCGGGACATAGGGAGGTTGGATACGCAACACACCCTGAGTGAAAGTATGAACATCAGGCAAAGTCACAATTTTTCTATGAAACCACACCGACAAGGTAGAAATATGAACCTTTAGGGAGGCCAGACGCAGGCCCAACTCTAGACCTTGCTGCAGAAAAGCCAAATGCTTGGCTGTACTAAACTTGGAAGCATCATTGTTAGATGCGCACCAAGCAAAGTAGGAATGCCAGACCCTATGGTAAATCCGAGCAGAAGCCGGTTTCCGGGCCCGTAACATAGTTTTAATGACCTCTTCAGAAAAACCCTTAGCCCTTAAGACGGAAGCTTCAAGAGCCACGCCGTCAAAGACAGCCGGGCTAGGTCCTGGTAGACACAGGGGCCCTGAACGAGGAGATCTGGGCGTTGTGGAAGTAGAATTGGACGCTCTGACGATAGGCCCTGCAGGTCTGAGAACCAGTGCTGTCTGGGCCACGCTGGAGCTATGAGAAGCAGATTTCCTTTTTCATGCTTGAACTTCCAAATTATCCTGGGCAGGAGTGACACCGGAGGGAACACATACGGCAGCCGAAACCTCCACGGTGACGCCAGCGCATCCACGAATGCTGCTTGAGGATCCCTTGTCCTTGCTCCGAAGACCGGAACCTTGTGATTGTGTCGAGACGCCATCAGATCCACATCTGGAAGACCCCACTTTTCCACGAGGAGTTGAAACGCTTCTGGATTGAGGCCCCACTCGCCGGCATGCACGTCCTGATGACTGAGAAAGTCCGCTTCCCAATTCAGGACTCCCGGAATGAATATTGCCGATATAGCCGGTAGATGGGGTTCCACCCAACGAAGAATCCGTGAGGCTTCCTTCATTGCCAAACGGCTTCGAGTGCCGCCTTGATGATTTATGTAAGCCACTGTGGTGGCGTTGTCCGACTGTACTTGAACAGGACGGTTCTGAATTAAATGCTGGGCCAGGTTCAACGCATTGAAGACCGCCCGCAATTCCAGAATGTTGATCGAGAGGAGAGATTCCTCCTTGGTCCACCGACCCTGAAGGGAGTGTTGCTCCAGCACCGCACCCCAACCTCTTAGACTGGCATCTGTCGTCAACAGGACCCAGTTGGATATCCAGAAGGGACGACCCCTGCATAATTGTTGGTCCCGGAGCCACCAGTGTAGCGACAGACGGACCTCCGGAGTCAAAAAGATCATTTGAGATCTGATCCGGTGAGGCAGGCTGTCCCACTTGGCTAGAATCAGCCTCTGGAGGGGGCGAGAATGGAATTGAGTATACTCCACCATGTCGAATGCTGATACCATTAGGCCCAGCACCTGCATTGCCGAATGTATCGACACTTGCGGACGAGAAAGGAAGCAACGAATCTTGTCCTGAATCTTCAGGTTTTTCTCCTGAGACAAGTCAACCTCTGGTTGTGAGTGTCCCAACAACGCTCCCAGGTGCACCATGCACTGAGCAGGGACCAGGGAGGATTTCTTCCAGTTGATGAGCCACCCGTGGGCTTGTAGAAACCAGACCGTCATATCCAGATGACGCAGGAGAAGATCTAGGGAATTTGCCAGGATTAACAAGTCGTCCAGATACGGCAGTATCCTGACCCCTTGACGGCGGAGTACCACCGTCATCACCGCCATAACTTTGGTGAAGACTCGCGGAGCCGTTGTTAAACCAAAAGGTAACGCCCGAAACTGGTAATGTAGGTTGCCAATAGCAAACCTCAGGTATTGTTGATGTGACACCGCTATAGGAATATGCAGGTAAGCATCCTGTATGTCCAGGGAGACCATGTAGTCCCCAGGTTCCAAAGGCCAGAACTATAGAGCGAAAGGTTTCCATACGGAACTTTGAGACCTTCACAAACCTGTTCAATGCCTTGAGGTTGAGAATGGGCCGGGAGGACCCATTCGGTTTCGGGACTAGAAACAGCAGAGAATAGTACCCCCGACCCCTCTGAGCAAGAGGCACCTGTACGACGACTCCTGTATCCAGGAGGGTCTGTACCACCGAGTGTAGAGTTTTTGCCTTGGTCTGGTCCAAAGGGACGCCTGTCTGGCAAAATCGATGAGGGGGTCGGTTTTTGAAGGCTATGGCGTAACCTCGAGTGACGACTTCCCGTACCCAGGCATCTGAAGTGGTCTTCAACCATTCCTGGGTATACCCTAGAAGCCGGCCCCCCACCCTGGGATCCCCCAGGGGGAGGCCCGCCCCGTCATGCGGCAGGCTTATCAGTCTTGGCAACTGGCTGACGGGCAGCCCAGGCTCTTTTGGGCTTCGGCTTACCAGGCTTGGAAGTGGGGGCCTGCTTATGGTACGCCTGACCATTTGCTTTACCTGAAGGACGAAAGGGGCGAAAGGACGTACCTTTAGCCTTCGACACAGAAGGAGCGGTATTAGGCAGACAGGCAGTTTTGGCAGTAGCCAAGTCAGCCACAATCTTGTTTAAGTCCTCCCCAAACTTCCCCTTGAAAGGGAGTACCTCCAGGGTTTTTCTAGAGTCCAGATCCACAGACCAGGATCTCAGCCACAATATTCGGCGAGCCAGGACTGACGTAGTAGAGGCCTTGGCTGCTAGGATACCGGCATCAGAAGCCGCCTCTTTAATATATCGAGAAGCTGTGACAATATATGACAAGCATTGTATAGCATGGTCAGAAGAGATTTCAGCTTCTAACTCCAAGGCCCATGCTTCAATTGCCTCGGCAGCCCATGTAGCTGCAATAGTGGGCCTTTGTGCAGCACCCGTGAGGATGTAGATCGCTTTAAGACAACCCTCCACACGTTTATCCGTAGGCTCTTTTAGAGACGTGACGGTAGTGACAGGTAGAGCTGAGGAAACCACCATCCTAGCCACATGTGAGTCCACTGGAGGAGGCGTTTCCCAATTTTTAGACAGCTCTGGCGCAAGGGGATAGCGAGCCAGCATCTTCTTTTGAGGCACAAACTTCGTACCCGGGTTTTCCCAGGGTTCCTGATGTATATCCACTAGGTGGGCAGAGTGAGGTAAAACTTGCTTAACCACCTTCTGACGCTTAAACTGCATTCTTATAGGAAGAAAATACTGCATTATTTTTTGACTTTCTTCCTGTGATCCTAATGTTTCATTGCTGCATAGGTCATGCAAGATTTCATTTCTGTTTCCTTATGTTTCAGTAATTATAACAGCTCTAATTCATACCTAGTGTTTTCAGTGACATTTTCTTCATAAAAGAATCCTCACCTTATATACCAGTATTATTAATCTGTATCCATAATTATTTTTGAATTATCTTCAATCTTAGCATCTGTGTATAGGGAAGCCAATCCCGGGCCATTTTTTCAATCCCGGGTATCGGGATTGAAAAATGGTCAATCCCGGGATTCCCGGGATACCCGGGATTGGCTTTAGACTGTGTCCGGCCATCGCGCCACCCCTCCCCACCCGCCCTGCAGACATAAAAAAAACCCTACAAACTTGCACAGCGAGGCTGAGGGTGAGGAGGATCCAGCGGGTGAGTGCTGGGGAGCCGGTGGGTGAGTGCTGGGGAGCCGGGAGTAGGCGGCGAGTGAATGCAGGGGGAGCCGGGACGAGGCGGCGGGTGAAGCCCGCCGTACTTTCCGTCTCTTCAGCTGCTGACAGCGCAGTGTGACCTCACAGGCACAGGTCACACTGCGCAGGGGGAGCCAAGAGGAGGGAGCCGGGCAGCGTCTGAGCATCCTGACGACGCTCAACGCTGATCCCTCAATCCCCGGGATTGGAGCTTCCAATCCCGGGATTGAATCCCGGACATTTTTGGGCCTAAATCCCGGGATCCCGCCGATCCCGATCCCGGGATTGGCCTCCCTATCTGTGTACACATATACAAAAACAAAAAAAGGTTTTTCTTGATCCTTGTTTTTCTACCGTTGTGTACGCTGACATACGGGTATTTTTCAGTACCTTTAGCCTAATAACATAAGCTTCATTAACTTTTTTTATAAGGGCATATATCATATTACGCCGTAATTCATATACCTTTCTCTTCTTTCGTGGACTCTCATTTATGATCCAGGGGCACAATACCACCTCGGTGGGATTTGATGTCTCCTGCCTAACATAAACAGCAGATCCACACTGCATCTTTGTGACCCAACAAGTCACTCCTCTCTATATAGGTGCACTCTCATTGGAGTCTGACCTAATCTCTCTACTATCAAACCACACTGCTAATGCCCGATCTCGTCCGATCTTGGAAGCGAAACAGTGTGGGCTGAGTTAGTACCTGAAGTGGAGACTCACAGGGAATACCCAGTGTTGTAGTGCAATAATCATCTCATATGATGTGTGGTATGTGACTCCAACAGCAGTATCACCACTTGCTTCTATCCTCTCCACTCCCTACTAAGATATACCCTTTTATCTTTCCTAATTTAGAATATACTATAAACATATCGCTACAGGTTACTAATCAACCAAGCACAGCTTATGAACAATTGCATACTGCTTAAACAAGCTGTTATTTCTTTATTTGGATTATGACAGAATTAAAAATCAATTGACTTAATTGATCTCATTAATACAGATTATCTGTACTGGTCGGGTGAGATGGGTTTATGACTTGCAGTGTCTTCACCCTTCTCTATCTCATTTCCTGAGGCAGGACCAGAACATTTTATTTATCTAGGATCATTCACATCTCTTTGATAAGGGGCAATTATACCTATTTTAAATATTATCTCTAAATAAATTGTGTTTTATCTGCTAATAGATTAACCAAGGGTTAATCATTCAAGTTATTTAAATTAATGAGTGCGCCCACACAAGAGCCTTCTCTTTTCTCCTTTTGTTCATGCATGTGTTTCTGGCTCTGGGCGCACCCCCAAACTGGACACTGTACTAAAGATTTACTTAAAAATTGTCCAATTTTTGTTTTTTTGTGATCAAAAAATTAATATAGACCGGTGCCGGGTCGCCCTCTTTTGTTACTGCCACAGAATGTGCAAGCTGAAATGTACTACACATCCAACTAGCAATCGTCTGCTTAGAAGCAAGAGCACCCAGTTTGTTGAGTGCATACAGGATAACAGCAAGTCAGTTTTCCTGACTCCAGCCGTCCTGGAAACATATATTTTCAGGGCCCTGACAACATCTAGCAACTTGGAGTCCTCCAAGTCCCTAGTATCCGCAGGTACCACAATAAGCTGGTTCAGGTGAAACGCTGACACCACCTTAGGGAGAAACTGGGGACGAGTCCGCAGCTCTGCCCTGTCCGAATGGACAATCAGATATGGGCTTTTGTGAGACAAAGCCGCCAATTCTGACACTCGCCTGGCCGAGACCAGGGCCAACAGCATGGTTACTTTCCATGTGAGATATTTCAAATCCACAGATTTAAGCGGTTTAAACTAATGTGATTTGAGGAATCCCAAAACTACGTTGAGATCCCACAGTGCCACTGGAGGCACAAAAAGGGTTGTATATGCAGTACTCCCTTGACAAACTTCTGGACTTCAGGAACTGAAGCCAATTTTTTCTGGAAGAAAATCGACAGGGCCGAACTTTGAACCTTAATGGACCCAAATTTGAGACCCATAGACACTCCTGTTTGCAGGAAATGCAGGAATCGACCGAGTTGAAATTCCTCCGTGGGGCCTTCCTGGCCTCACACCATGCAACATATTTTCGCCAAATGCGGTGATAATGTTGTGCGGTCACCTCCTTCCTGGCTCTGACCAGGGTAGGGATGACCTCTTCCGGAATGCCTTTTTCCCTTAGGATCCGGCGTTCAACCGTCATGCCGTCAAACGCAGCCGCAGTAAGTCTTGGAACAGACATGATCCTTGCTGAAGCAAGTCCCTTCTTAGTATCTCTTGAAATTCCGGGTACCAAGTCCTTCTTGGCCAATCCGGAGCCACGAGTATAGTTCTTACTCCTCTCCGTCTTATAATTCTCAGTACCTTGGGTATGAGAGGCAGAGGAGGGAACACATACACCGACTGGTACACCCATGGTGTTACCAGAGCGTCCCAGCTATTGCCTGAAGGTCTCTTGACCTGGCGCAATACCTGTCCAGTTTTTTGTTCAGACGGGACGCCATTGTCACGAACCGGTCTCTCACCTTTGCGGGTTCTGGGGTTCATCCGTTGCCAGTGCGGTTGCTCGCGGTGCTGTGCGCCTGTGTGGGGACACGGCGTGATCAATGGCACAGGTAATGCAGAGTCTGGGAACTGTGAGTGCGGGGACCAAATGGCCTAAGGCACTGCAGTGTGTCTGCTGTATAGGAGGTGGCCATGTTGGAGACCAAATAGCTAATACAGAGCACTTGTGAAAACACCTGTGGGCAGGTGTAAGCCAATCCCGTGCTTGTGCTGCCTTTAAGTAAACTGGGATTATGTTACTCTGGGCCAGTGCTTTGTTGTATCAACGCTGTGCTCTAGCTCTGAGCTCTCTCCGTGCATTCCTGTGTTATTCCCGTGGTCCAGATATCGCCTCCGTTCCCAGAGGTCCGTCTGCAGCCTTCACTGCTGAAAGATCCACCGGCTCTCCGCTGTGCTGTCAGTTAATTGCACTCCTATTGGAAATAGTTGGATTCCCAGTGTCCTGCATGAGGTTACCTTGTCAGTCTGCCTATCATTCAAAGTCTGGAGGATTCGTTTCTCTCAGCTGTTCGTTTGTTCAACTCTGCATTTAACCCATTCATCACCTTGTCTTCTACTACAGTTTCACAGTGATCTCCGGAACCCGCAAGTAACCCAATTCAGTACTTTTTATTTGCTATGTTGTCATTACAAGGATAATTCATCACAGTCTCTCAGTTAACCCTCAAAACTCCATTGCAAATTCTTACAGTTAATTCACCATGTCTGCATTAACCAGTTAAACACAATCTGCAGTTCAGCATCAAAGCTTGTTTATATTTGGACAATTCAACATTTATTCTTCAGCTTGTTTTTGCATGTTTCCATGAACATTTCTTTTATTTATTTTTGAGTTTTCTCTTGCATATTATTTCTGCCATTCTTGCAATACTTCAGTATAATGATGATTAACAACTAGTCATTTAACTCCTTACTGAATTGTTATTTAATAAATATATGAAGCGGAACTTTCTTTGTCCTCCCTGCTTTCTTCATACCCCAGCACCTACACCTGTGGTTGGTTCCGGGTTAACGGATTCACAAAAACACCCGGGCCTGACAGTAAGCACTGGCCACATGGATCCGTCAAGTGACCAATTCGCAGGAGGCGGTGCTACGTCAGATATCCTTTCCCGTCTGGAAAACCAGGAGTCTATACAGACACAAATAGTGCAGTTTATGCAAACTATGGCAAACCATGGAAGTCCTTTCATGGGGTAAATCTTGTACCAAGGACTGTTTAGCCTCAATTGTACCTCTCCGGTCAATTAGCCTTCCCGACCTACCTCCGGTGTATCAATCCTTTGCGGATGTTTTCAGTAAACAAGCAGCAGACTCTCTACCTCCTCATCGCGAATGGGACTGCCCAATTGTCCTGGTTCCGGGTAAAACACCTCCTAGGGGACGAATTTATCCGCTATCCATCCCAGAGACGCAAGCTATGTCTGATTATATACAGGAAAATCTAACCAAAGGATTTATCAGACCATCTTCTTCACCTGCAGGAGCCGGATTCTTTTTCGTTAAGAAGAAGGACGGTGGGTTACGACCATGCATAGATTACCGTGGACTCAATGAGATCACCGTGAAAAACAAGTATCCATTACCCTTAATTCCAGAATTATTTGACCGGGTAAAAGGAGCTACTGTGTTTACAAAACTGGATCTCCGAGGGGCCTACAATTTAATCCGCATCTGAGAAGGGGACGAGTGGAAGACTGCTTTTAATACCCGGGATGGGCATTACGAATACCTTTTAATGCCTTTCGGTCTTTGTAATGCACCTGCAGTTTTTCAAAGCTATGTGAATGAACTTTTTCGTGATCTTCTCTACAAGTGTCTAGTAGTGTACCTGGACGATATCCTAATATTCTCTAGGGATATAAAGTCTCACCGTCACCAAGTTAAAGAGGTACTGACACGTCTGAGGAAAAATCAACTTTATTGTAAGTTAGAGAAGTGCACTTTTGAAGTATCTTCCATACCGTTCCTTGGTTACATCATTTCTGGATCAGAGCTATGTATGGATCCCGGTAAGGTACAAGCTATCCGAGATTGGTCCACTCCTACAACTCTCAAGGGGATTCAGCGATTTCTCGGCTTTGCTAATTTCTATAGGAGATTCATTAAGAATTATTCTACGTTAGCTGCTCCCATCACAGCCCTAACTCGTAAGGGAGCAAATCCTACGAACTGGTCTTCAGAAGCAATCAAAGCCTTCTCTGATTTAAAGCAAGCCTTTGTGTCAGCCCCCATTCTTTGACAGCCTGATTTGAATCGTCCCTTTCTACTAGAGGTGGATGCATCTACAGAAGCAGTAGGAGCTGTGTTGTCACAAGTCTTTGAAGATAACAAGGTCCATCCCTGCGGATATTTCTCCCGTAAGTTCCTCCCGGCAGAACGTAATTATGCAATCGGTGAGCAAGAGTTACTTGCCATCAAGTTGGCATTTGAGGAGTGGAGATACCTTCTAGAAGGAGCTCAACATCGCATTACAGTTTATACGGATCATAAGAATCTTCTGTATCTGCAGTCAGCTCAGTGTTTGAATCCACGACAAGCTCGATGGGCGCTTTTTTTCTCACGATTTGATTTCAAACTCACCTATCGTCCAGGATCTCAGAACAAAAAGGCAGATGCCCTTTCCCGGTCCTTTGCTTCTTCTGAATTAAATGATGCTACCACGAATCAAGCCATTGTGAATCCTACGTCCTTTTTAATGACTCGAGCCTCTCCAGTTCCTCCGCCTGGCAAGACCTTTGTCGCCACAAGTCTTCGAAAACGGCTGCTTACCTGGGCTCACTCCTCTTCCTTCATGGGTCATCCTGGGGTTCTAAAGACTCTCAAATTTATTCAACAGTCTTATTGGTGGCCACATCTCAAAGCCGATGTCCAAGAGTTTATAGCAGCATGTCCTAAATGTGCCCAACATAAAAGTCCAAGAAGTTCTCCACCAGGTTTATTA
The DNA here is from genome assembly GCF_028390025.1 of Pseudophryne corroboree. Lineage (NCBI taxonomy): Eukaryota > Metazoa > Chordata > Amphibia > Anura > Myobatrachidae > Pseudophryne > Pseudophryne corroboree. The sequence goes on along the minus strand of NC_086446.1, from coordinate 44,974,251 downwards.
CATCCACTATCCATACCCAAACAACCATGGACTCATATCTCAATGGATTTCGTGACCGATCTACCTCCATCAAAAGGGCGAAATACCATTTGGGTGATAGTGGATCGATTTTCGAAAATGGCACATTTCATTCCATTAACTGGGTTACCATCAGCCCCTTTACTAGCCAGATTGTTCATCTCTGAAATCTTCAAGTTGCATGGCCTTCCTCGAGAAATTATCTCTGATCGGGGAACACAGTTTGTGGCCAAGTTTTGGAGGTCGCTTTGTTCATCTTTAAATGTCAAGTTGAATTTTTCTTCTGCATATCATCCTCAGACAGATGGACAAACTGAGAGAGTCAACCAAGACCTTGAAACATTTCTCCGGCTATATATATCGTCCTCACAGGATGACTGGGTTGACTACCTTCCATTGGCAGAATTTGCTCATAATAATCTCTTCCATTCATCTTCAGAATCTACGCCCTTTTATATTAACTTCGGCTTTCATCCTCGTGTGCCAGAGTTTCATCCATTGCCAGCCCTAGAGGTCCCAGCGGCAGATCAAGAGCTTCAACGTCTATCTAGCATCTGGAGTTGTGTACGTAAGTCCTTGGTCAAAACTTCCGCTCGTTATAAATCTTTTGCAGATAGAAAACGTAAAGCTGTACCGAATTACAAAGTGGGAGACCAAGTTTGGATTTCTACGCGCAATCTCAAGTTCAAAGTTCCTTCTAAGAAATTTGCTCCCAGGTTTATTGGTCCATTTCCCATTGTAAAGGTACTCAACCCTGTGTCATACAAAGTCAAGTTGCCACCGTCTTTGAGAATTCCTAACGCCTTTCATACATCTTTACTGAAGCCTTTGATTCTCAATAAGTTCCGTACTACCCAGTCCAAATCTCCTAAAGTTCACTCTTTGCAGAATGAGGAATTTGAAGTTAAAGAGATTGTGGACTCACGTTCCCGATATGGACGTTTACAGTTTCTGGTTGACTGGAAGGGTTACGGTCCGGAGGAGAGATCCTGGGTTTTCTCTGAAGATGTTCATGCTCCAAGACTGGTACAGAAATACTTCTCCAAAAATCCTGACAAGGTTCAAAGGTGTTCGGAGACCACCCGTAGAAGAGGGGGTACTGTCACGAACCGGTCTCTCACCTTTGCGGGTTCTGGGGTTCATCCGTTGCCAGTGCGGTTGCTCGCGGTGCTGTGCGCCCGTGTGGGGACACGGCGTGATCAATGGCACAGGTAATGCAGAGTCTGGGAACTGTGAGTGCGGGGACCAAATGGCCTAAGGCACTGCAGTGTGTCTGCTGTATAGGAGGTGGCCATGTTGGAGACCAAATAGCTAATACAGAGCACTTGTGAAAACACCTGTGGGCAGGTGTAAGCCAATCCCGTGCTTGTGCTGCCTTTAAGTAGGCTGGGATTATGTTACTCTGGGCCAGTGCTTTGTTGTATCAACGCTGTGCTCTAGCTCTGAGCTCTCTCCGTGCATTCCTGTGTTATTCCCGTGGTCCAGATATCGCCTCCGTTCCCAGAGGTCCGTCTGCAGCCTTCACTGCTGAAAGATCCACCGGCTCTCCGCTGTCCTGTCAGTTAATTGCACTCCTATTGGAAATAGTTGGATTCCCAGTGTCCTGCATGAGGTTACCTTGTCAGTCTGCCTATCATTCAAAGTCTGGAGGATTCGTTTCTCTCAGCTGTTCGTTTGTTCAACTCTGCATTTAACCCATTCATCACCTTGTCTTCTACTACAGTTTCACAGTGATCTCCGGAACCCGCAAGTAACCCAATTCAGTACTTTTTATTTGCTATGTTGTCATTACAAGGATAATTCATCACAGTCTCTCAGTTAACCCTCAAAACTCCATTGCAAATTCTTACAGTTAATTCACCATGTCTGCATTAACCAGTTAAACACAATCTGCAGTTCAGCATCAAAGCTTGTTTATATTTGGACAATTCAACATTTATTCTTCAGCTTGTTTTTGCATATGTTTCCATGAACATTTCTTTTATTTATTTTTGAGTTTTCTCTTGCATATTATTTCTGCCATTCTTGCAATACTTCAGTATAATGATGATTAACAACTAGTCATTTAACTCCTTACTGAATTGTTATTTAATAAATATATGAAGCGGAACTTTCTTCGTCCTCCCTGCTTTCTTCATACCCCAGCACCTACACCTGTGGTTGGTTCCGGGTTAACGGATTCACAAAAACACCCGGGCCTGACAGCCATCATGTCCACCTTTGGTCTTTCCCAACGGTTCACAATCATGTGGAAGACTTCCAGATGAAGTCCCCACTCTCCCGGGTGGAGGTCGTGCCTGCTGAGGAAGTCTGCTTCCCAGTTGTCCACTCCCGGAATGAACACCGCTGACAGTGTTATCACATGATTTTTCGCCCAGCGAAGAATCCTTGCTGCCATTGCCCTCCTGCTTCTTGTGCCGCCCTGTCTGTTTACGTGGGCGACTGCCGTGATGTTGTCCGACTGGATCAGCACCGGTTGTTTTTGAAGCAGAGGTCTTTCTAGGCTCAGAGCATTGTAAATTGCCCTTAGCTCCCGTATATTTATGTGGAGAGAAATCTCCAGACCCCTGGAAATGTTTTCCCTGTGTGACTGCTCCCCAGCCTCTGAGGCTGGCATCCGTGGTCACCAGGACCCAGTCCTGCATGCCGAATCTGCTGCCCTCTAGAAAATGAGCACTCTGCAGCCACCACAGAAGAGACACCCTTGTCCTTGGAGACAGGATTATCCGCTGATGCATCTGAAGATGCGATCCGGACCATTCGTCCAGCAGATCCCACTGAAAACTTCTTGCGTGAAATCTGCCGAATGGAATCGCTTCGTAAGAAGCCACCATTTTTCCCAGGACTCTTGTGCATTGATGCACTGACACTTGGCCTGGTTCTAGGAGGTTCCTAACTAGCTCGGATAACTTCCTGGCTTTCTCCTCCGGGAGAAACACCTTTTTCTGGACTGTGTCCAGAATCATCCCTAGGAACAGCAGACGTGTCGTCGGAATCAGCTGCGATTTTGGAATATTTAGAATCCACCCGTGCGGTCGTAGAACTACTTGAGATAGTGCTACTCCGACCTCCAACTGTTCTCTGGACCTTGCCCTTAGCAGGAGATCGTCCAAGTAAGGGATAATTAAGACGCCTTTTCTTTGAAGAAGAATCATCATTTCGGCCATTACCTTGGTAAAGACCCGGGGTGCCGTGAACAATCCAAACGGCAGCGTCTGAAACTGATAGTGACAGTTCTGTACCACGAACCTGAGGTACCCTTGGTGAGAAGGGCAATTTTGGACATGGAGGTAAGCTTCCTTGATGTCCAGGGACACCATATAGTCCCCTTCTTCCTGGTTCGCTATCACTGTTCTGAGTGACTCCATCTTGATTTGAACCTTTGTATGTAAGTGTTCAAAGATTTCAGATTTAGAATAGGTCTCACCGAGCCGTCTGGCTTCAGTACCACAAATAGTGTGGAATAATACCCCTTCCCTTGTTGTAGGAGGGGTACTTTGATTATCACCTGCTGGGAATACAGCTTGTGAATTGTTTCCAATACTGCCTCCCTGTCGGAGGGAGACGTTGGTAAAGCAGACTTCAGGAACCTGCGAGGGAGAGACGTCTCGAATTTCCAATCTGTACCCCATGGATCCTACTTGTAGGATCCAGGGGTCCACTTGCGAGTGAGCCCAATGCGCGCTGAAACTCTTGAGACGACCCCCCACCGCACCTGAGTCCGCTTGTACGGCCCCAGCGTCATGCTGAGGACTTGACAGAAGCGGTGGAGGGCTTCTGTTCCTGGGAAGGGGCTGCCTGCTGCAGTCTTCTTCCCTTTCCTCTACCCCTGGGCAGATATGACTGGCCTTTTGCCCGCTTGCCCTTATGGGGACGAAAGGACTGAGGCTAAAAAGACGGTGTCTTTTTCTGCTGAGATGTGATTTGGGGTAAAAAAAAAAAAAAAGGTGGATTTTTCAGCTGTTGCCGTGGCCACCAGGTCCGATGGACCGACCCCAAATAACTCCTCCCCTTTATACGGCAATACTTCGATGTGCCGTTTGGAATCTGCATCACCTGACCACTGTCGTGTCCATAAACATCTTCTGGCGGACATGGACATCGCACTTACTCTTGATGCCAGAGTGCAAATATCCCTCTGTGCATCTCGCATATATAGAAATGCATCCTTTAAATGCTCTATAGTCAATAAAATACTGTCCCTGTCAAGGGTATCAATATTTTCAGTCAGGGAATCCGACCAAGCCACCCCAGCGCTGCACATCCAGGCTGAGGTGATCGCTGGACGCAGTATAACACCAGTATGTGTGTATATACTCTTTAGGACATTTTCCAGCTTCCTATCAGCTGGCTCCTTGAGGGCGGCCGTATCTGGAGACGGTAACGCCACTTGTTTTGATAAGCGTGTCAAATACGCCAATAATTTGCTATCGGGGGAAACCCTCGCATCATCACACACTTCATTTAATTTATCTGATTCAGGAAAAACTACAGGTAGTTTTTTCACACCCCACATAATACCCTTTTTTGTGGTACTTGTAGTATCAGAAATATGTAACACCTCCTTCATTGCCCTTAACATGTAACGTGTGGCCCTAATGGAAAATACGTTTGTTTCTTCACCGTCGACACTGGAGTCAGTGTCCGTGTCAGTGTCTGTGTCGACCGACAGAGGTAATGGGCGTTTTAAAGCCCCTGACTGTGTTTGAGACGCTTGGACAGGTACTAATTGGTTTGCCGGCCGTCTCATGTCGTCAACCGACCTTGCAGCGTGTTGACATTATCACGTAATTTCTAAACAAGCCATCCATTCCGGTGTCGACTCCCTAGAGAGTGACATCACCATTACAGGCAATTGCTCCGCCTCCTCACCAACATCGTCCTCATACATGTCGACACACACGTACCGACACACAGCACACACACAGGGAATGCTCTGATAGAGGACAGGACCCCACTAGCCCTTTGGGGAGACAGAGGGAGAGTTTGCCAGCACACACCAAAACGCTATAATTATACAGGGACAACCTTATATAAGTGTTTTCCCTTATAGCATCTTAATATGTAATAATATCGCCACAAAAATGCCCCCCCTCTCTGTTTTAACCCTGTTTCTGTAGTGCAGTGCAGGGGAGAGCCTGGGAGCCTTCCTAGCAGCTGAGCTGTGTAGGAAAATGGCGCTGTGTGCTGAGGAGAATAGGCCCCGCCCCCTTTTCGGCGGGCTTCTTCTCCCGTTTTTTCTGACAACCTGGCAGGGGTTAAATACATCCATATAGCCCCAGAGGCTATATGTGATGTATATTTAGCCAGTATAGGTACTTTCATTGCTGCCCAGGGCGCCCCCCCCCCCAGCGCCCTGCACCCTCAGTGACCGTTGGTGTGAAGTGTGCTGAGAGCAATGGCGCACAGCTGCAGTGCTGTGCGCTACCTCATGAAGACTGGGAAGTCTTCAGCCGCCGATTTCTGGACCTCTTCTCTCTTCAGCATCTGCAAGGGGGTCGGCGGCACGGCTCCGGTGACCCATCCAGGCTGTACCTGTGATCGTCCCTCTGGAGCTAGTGTCCAGTAGCCTAAGAAGCCAATCCATCCTGCACGCAGGTGAGTTCACTTCTTCTCCCCTTAGTCCCGCGTTGCAGTGAGCCTGTTGCCAGCAGGACTCACTGAAAATAAAAAACCTAACAAAACTTTTACTCTAAGCAGCTCCTTAGGAGAGCCACCTAGATTGCACCCTTCTCGGCCGGGCACAAAAACCTAACTGAGGCTTGGAGGAGGGTCATAGGGGGAGGAGCCAGTGCACACCACCTGATCCTAAAGCTTTTACTTTTGTGCCCTGTCTCCTGCGGAGCCGCTATTCCCCCATGGTCCTTACGGAGTCCCCAGCATCCACTTAGGACGTCAGAGAAAGTCTGTTTAACGGGCCCTACACACTGGGCGATTTCAGCGATTTTAACGACCAACGGTATTATCTTTGGTCGATCTTTCCCCAACGATTTTTGCATACACACTGGACGATATCTATGGCCGATACGACAGTACAATACATCGTCCAAATTGAATTGCATATATAACGATGATTGACCAACGATGAACGACATGCGGGGATTGGCTTCGTTCATCGTTGGTGCATACACACTGATCGATATGAATGACTTATTGTTCATTTTTTAACGATATCCTTCATATCTATCATGGTTATCACAAAGTGTGTAGGTCCCTTAAGATAGGCTTCACTTGAATACCAATGGTCCAAATGATTACAGGATATAGGGGCAGATGTATTAAGCCTGGAGAAGGCATAAGGAAGTGATAAACCAGTGATAAGCACAAGGTGATAACTCACCAGCCAATCAGCTCCTAACTGTTAATTTACATATTGGAGCTGATTGCCTCATAGACAGCCTGCAACAATAAACTATGATTCACTGAACAGCTTCCCCACACAAGTAATACCAATTACAAGCAAGTCATTACATCACAAACTTTAAAAACATAGATGAGTTTGCATAAAGAAAGAAATGTAGTGAGCAGATTGTCCATTTCAGAGTTCAAAAACACAGATGTTAATTACATTTTAACAGCATAAGAAATGTATGACATACTTTTGAGGCATCAATGCAGTACATATGTGGTGGCTTTGGTTTGTAGATGTTTCCTTTCAGTTTAACGCAGGTGTAACACTAATATTATTACTATAATAGCCCTTTTATGCCATCACTTCCATGGAAGAACTGACATAAATGTTATATAGTAAAGTTTGCCATGTGCAAGCGTCTCCTCAGCGTCTTTCTGTAGCCATGGTTACTGTCCCTGCTGCTCTACCGCCTATTATCCTACTGACATGCCCACCCCGCAGCTGTCCCCTCCCGCTCACCGCACATCAGCCAATCGCATCTCACAGCTTTTTTCCCGGCTCCTCCCACTCACTCTCACTATGGCTACAGCTACCGCCCCATCCCTTTTAGTGCTGTGACTGACGCACCGAGAAGCCAATCAGGCGGCTGATAATACTCCGGACGTCTTGTAGATAGTGGCAGCTGCATCACAAAGGTCATCACTAGGGTAATCAACTGTAGCTACTATCAGTGTCCTCATATGTGCTGCGGCCATTTTCCTGTAGTCTCTTATACGTGATAGGTTGTCAGAGCCTCAAGGAGTGATGTAGAAGAGGGGGCGGAGTTAGGGAGTCCTCAACCGCCATTTTGGAGATCTTCATTAAAACAGGTAACTTAACTCTATATGATATTATATTATATAGGGGAGAGGGGACTGTACAGTGATATATGAGGGGAGTAACACAGCTCCTGGCACACACTGATATGTGGTATTATTATTATATAGGGGAGAGGGGACCGTACAGTGATATATGAGGGGGAATAACACAGCTCCCGGCACACACTGATATGTGGTATTATTATATAGGGGAGAGGGGACCGTACAGTGATATATGAGGGGGAATAACACAGCTCCCTGCACACACTGATATGTGGTATTATTATTTTCTCTTACGTCCTAGAGGATGCTGGGGTCCATATTAGTACCATGGGGTATAGACAGGTCCACCAGGAGCCATTGGCACTTTAAGAGTGCGGGCTGGCTCCTCCCTCTATGCCCCTCCTACCAGACTCAGTTTAGAGAATGTGCCCGGAGAAGCCCGTCACAGCTAGGTGAGCTCTACAGAGCTTCTCTAGTAAAAGTTTTTTTTAGAGTTTGTTATGTTACAGGGAGGCTGCTGGCAACAGGGGGAGAGCAGTGTCCGCCCTGCGGGGTCTTGAGCCACTGCCTCCGCTGAATGGACATTGAGCTCCAGAGGGGACAGATCGCGCCCCGCCACAGGGGAACGCTCACCCCGGCAGCCAGCCGCCACCCCCTCACAGAGCTGAAGTGTGGCGAGTTAGTCACTGTCCTCCCTTACAAGCAGGGGGTCAGGGTGAAGAGGGCGGCTTAAGGGTGGGAACACGGTATTAACTGCGCTCCTGGGCGGCTCAGCGGTACTGCGGTGCGGCGCTGTGATGGGCGCCCTGAGCCATCACAGAACCCTACACTGACCATTTCCAGCCTGTCGGGGTCCGCGAATCTCAGCCAGCACAAATTTCCTCAGGCCAGTATAATCTTCAAGAACGGGAAGACAGCACCATTGAAGGGGCGGAGCTTCTCATAGCGGACCCAGCAGCGTTCAGCGCCATTTGTCCTGCCTGCAATCACTGCCAGTGGATGTCCAGGTCCCTCCAGAGCAACTCCAGCTATCTGTACGGTACCAGGGGGTTGAAGAAGGGAGGTGAGCTGTATGTAGGCTGTGTCACCTATTAAGAGACACAGTCAGCACGGGTTTAGGGTCTCCCTATACTGTAATAACACTGTGTGTGGGTTGGCTCCGATCTCTGTGTCTCTCTGCCATTCTTGGGGGAAACTCTGTCTAGTAAATACCCTGTGTGTTTTTGGGGTGTTTGGTGTGTGTGACAACGTCTATGGACACTGTTTCATATGCTGCAGTGGATTTGTCTTCCCAGGAAGACTCTATACCATGTCATCAGGATTGCACTGTTGTAGCGCAGATCCCAGCTAGAGAGCCAGAATGGTTAGTCTCTCCAGGGAAGGACTATTTCTCAGACTTCTGATATGGTTGCTAGGACTGAGCATGCCACTCAGGTCCTACAATCCTCTATGGTTGTATGGTCTGATACTGCTTCCTCGGAGTCCCCTGCGGTACATTCTCAAAAACGTGCACTTGCAATGCTTATGCAGGATGACACGGACACCGACTCTGACACTGCAGACGGTGACGGGGATGTGTTGAGGGGGACGGCATCACTTGCTAAGGTGGTGCAGTTGATGATTGAAGCTGTAAGGGATTTTCTACATATTTCTGACACAGGTCCTGAGCAGGTGGAGGAGGCCTTTTTTAGAGATAATAAGAAGCCCCCCCCCCCCCCTCACCTTCCCGGCATCCAAAGAATTAAACGCTATCTTTGATAAAGCCTGGGAAACTCTGGGAAATAAATTTTAGATCCCTAAGAGGGTCTTGGTTGCTTTTCCCTTCCCAGAGGAAGATAAAAAGAAATGGGAGTCCCCGCCGATAGTCAATGCATCTGTCTCCAGGCTGTCCAAACAGGTGGTGTTGCCAGTCCCGGGATCTACCGCATTGTAGGACCAGGCAGATCGCAAGGTGGATGCTACGCTAAAACCATTTACACGGCTTCCGGGGCTATATTACGGCCTACTATAGCTTGTGCTTGGATTGGTGTCGACTCCGCTGGATAGAGGTGACGTTGATTTATTTTTACGCCATATTCAGGATTCTGCAGGGTTCCTGGTAGATTCCATGAAGGACCTGGGTTCCTTGGCTGCGGGGATCTCCTCCATGTCCGTCTCGGCTCGCAGGGGTCTCTGGCTGCGCCAATAGTCTGCGGACGCGGAATCCAGGAAGAGCGTGGAGGGCCTACCCTATACAGGTCAGGTTCTCTTTGGGAAGTCGCTGGATGCGTGGATTGCCACGGCTACCGCGGGTAAGTCTCCTTTTCTCCCCTCAGCTGCACCGGCTACGAAGAAGCCTTTTACACCAGCCACGTCACAGTCCTTTTGTCCGGCGAGGCCTAGAAAGAACAAGCCTTCGAACACCTTCTTCAGAGGTGGTCGTGCCAAAGGAAAGAAACCTGCTCCCGCAGGTTCCCAAACCTAGAAGCCCGCTTCTGATACCCCTAAGTCCTCCGCATGATGGTGGGCAGCTAGGCCTGGAGGAGGGTCAGGTGGGTACAAGACTCCAAAAGTTCAGCCACGTCTGGGTGTCCTCTGGCCTGGACCCCTGGGTTCTGGAAATAGTGTCCAGGGGGTACAGACTGGAGTTTCAAGATCCCCCACCTCACGGTTTCTTCAAGTCAGGCTTGCCAGCTCTGCTGGCAGACAGAACAATTCTTCTGGAGGCCATTAGAAAATTGGTGGTGTCAGAGGTCATTGTTCCAGTTCCACCTCAGCAGTGGAACAAGGGTTATTATTCGAACCTTTTTGTGGTACCACAACCGGATGGTTCGGTACGGTCTATTTTAAACTTAAAGTCTTTGAACCCTTATCTCAGGGAGTTCAAATTCAAGATGGAATCTCTAAGAGCTATCGGAGGGGGATTTCCTGGTGTCTCTGGACATCAAGGACGCTTATCTCCACATTCCCATTTATTCGCCGCATCAGGCATATCTCAGTTTTGCACTGTTGGACGATCGCTATCATTTCCAGGCGCTGCTGTTTGATCTCTCCACAGCACCTAGGATCTTCACCAAGGTGATGGCGGAGATGATGGTTCTCCGCCACAAACAGGGTGTGAACATAATTCCATATCTGGACGATCTTCTGATCAAGGCGTCTTCCAGGGAGAGGTTGTTGCGATCCATCGCGCTCACGACACAGCTGCTCAGGAAGCACGGTTGGATCCTGAACCTTCCAAAGTCTCATCTGGAGCCGACAAGGAGGCTGTCTTTCCTGGGAATGATTCTCGCCACGGAAGTGCAGATGATATTTCCCCCGGTGGAGAAAGCATTGGTGATTCAAACAATGGTCCGGGATGTCTTAAAGCCTACCCGGTATCCGTTCATCAGTGCATCCGCCTTCTGGGGAAGATGGTTGCCGCTGGGGAAGATGGTTGCCGCCGGGGAAGATGGTTGCCGCCTACGAGGCTCTGCAGTACGGCATGTTTCATGCTCAACCTTTTCAGCTGGACCTCTTGGACCAGTGGTCAGGCTCTCACCTACACATGCACAAGAGGATACGCCTGTCTCCGAAAGCCAGGATCTCACTCCTCTGGTGGCTACAACTTCCGCACCTTCTGCAAGGCCGAAGGTTCGGAATTCAGGACTTAATCCTTTTAACCACAGATGCAAGTCTAAGAGGTTGGGGAGCAGTCGTTCTGGGGGGAAACCTTTCAAGGAAGGTGGTCAAATCAAGAATCCCTTCTCCCAATAAACATCCTGGAGCTAAGGGCTGTGTAAAACACCCTTCTGCTAGCAGCACATGTACAGGGTCAGGCTTTTCAGGTGCAGTTGGACAACGTGACCACTGTGGCCTACATAAACCGACAAGGCGGAACAAAGAGCAAGGCTGGAATGTCAGAGGTGTCAAGCATCCTCCACTGGGCGGAATGGCACGCTGTAGCTGTGTCAGTAATCTTCATTCAGGGGGTAGACAACTGGGAAGCAGACTTCCTCAGCAGACACGATCTACATCCAGGGTAGTGGGACCTCCATCCGGAGGTGTTCGAGGAGGTAACCGGTTGGTGGGGGGTTCCTCACGTAGACATGATGGCCTCCCGCCCCAACAAGAAGCTGGGCAGGTACTGTTCCCGGTCAAGAGACTCTCAGGCAGTGGCGGTGGACGCACTGGTTACACCGTGGGTGTTCCCGTCACTGTATGTGTTCCCTCCACTTCCTCTGATTCCAAAGGTTCTTCGGCTGGTAAGAAGAACAAAGGTTCTGGCAATCCTCATTGCTCCGGATTGGCCAAGGAGGGCTTGGTATGCGGATCTACTGGATCTACTTCTGGAAGATCCAAAGCCCTTACCTGTTCAGGAGGATCTGCTACTGCAGGGGCCGTTCGCCTATCAAGACTTACCACGGATATGTTTGACGGCATGACGGTTGAATGCCAGATCTTAGCTCGGAAAGGTATCCCGAGTGAAGTAATTCCTACCCTGATTCAGGCTAGGAAGGGGGTAACGTCAAAGCATTACCACCGTATTTGGAAGAAATATGTTTCGTGGTGTGAATTAAAATTTCCTACAGTGGAGTTTCAACTTTTCTCCTTTTCCTGCAAGCGGGAGTGGATGTGGGCCTGAGATTGGGATCTATCAATGTCCAAATCTCTGCTTTGTCCATCTTTTTTCAGAAACAGTTGGTTGTCCTCCCTGAGGTTCAGACCTTTTTGAAAGGGGTTCTGCACATCCAGCCTCCCTTTGTGGCACCAACGGCACCCTGGGATCTAGATGTGCTGTTGCAGTTCCTAGAGTCTGTTTGGTTTGAGCCTCTACTGGAGGCTGACATCAAGTTTCTTGCATGGAAGGCGGTCCCTTTGTTGGCCTTGGCTTCTGCCCGACGCGTGTCGGAATTGGGGGCTTTATCTTGTAAAAGTCCTTATCTGATCTTCCATGAAGACTCGTCCACAGTTCCTGCCTAAGGTTGTATCGGCTTTCCATATCAACCAACCTATTGTGGTGCCAGTGCCTACTGACTCAATTGCTTCAAAGGCCTTGGATGTTGTCAGGGCTTTGAAGATCTATATGAAGAGGACAGCTCGTCATAGAAAAACTGACTCTCTCTTTGTCCTCTACGATCCCAAGAAAATTGGGTTTCCTGCTTCTAAGCAGTCGATTTCGCGCTGGATAAGGTTCACTATCCAGCATGGGTATTCTACGGCAGAATTGCCGTGTCCGAAATCGGTTAAGACCCACTCTACTCGTAAAGTGGGTTCTTCCTGAGCGGCTGCCCTGGGTGTCTCAGCCTTACAGCTTTTCCGAGCTGCTACTTGGTCTGGTTCGAACACGTTTGCTAAGTTTTACCAGTTCGATACTTTGGCCTCTGATGACCTCAAGTTTGGTCAAGCAGTGTTGCAGGAGCCTGCACGCTCTCCCTCCTGTACTAACAGCTTTGGTACATCCCCATGGTACTAACATGGACCCCAGCATCCTCTAGGACAGGGGTGGGGAACTTCCGGCCCGCGAAGCCGTTTGGTCCGGCCCACCAGCTTGTGTCAGTGAGACAAGCTGCCGCTCAGTCGGGCGGCAGCGTGTCTCAGCTGTCAGAACAGGGAGACGGAGGAGAGCGCGGCTGTAGAATGGGAGCAGCGGCGTGTAGTACAAACCAGCCGCCGGTCCGTGAGCCAATCAGAGCTCGCGGACCGGCAGCCAATCAGGAGCCGCGGCTGCCAGTCCGCGAGCTCTGATTGGCTCTCGAACCGGCGGCTGATTTGAAGTACTACACGACGCCGCTTTCACCCGACAGCCGCGCTCTCCTCCGTCGCGTCCACGGTGAGCAGCACGGAGGGGAGGGCATTTGTTTACCTGGCACTGTGGGGGAATCTGTATACCTGGCACTATGGGGGCTGTATACCTGTCAATGTGAGGGGCATTTGTATACCTGGCACTGTGGGGGCATCTGTATACCTGGCACTGTGGGGGCATTTGTATATCTGTCACTGTGAGGGGCATCTGTATACCTGGCACTGTGGGGACATCTGTATACCTGGCACTGTGGGGGGCATTTGTATACCTGGCACTGTGGGGGCATCTGTATACCTGGCACTGTGGGGGCATTTGTATACCTGTCACTGTGAGGGGCATCTGTATACCTGGCACTGTGGGGGCATCTGTATACCTGGCACTGTGGGGGCATTTGTATACCTGTCACTGTGAGGGGAATCTGTATACCTGGCACTATGGGGGCTGTATACCTGTCAATGTGAGGGGCATTTGTATACCTGGCACTGTGAGGGGCATCTGTATACCTGGCACTGTGGGGGCATTTGTATATCTGTCACTGTGAGGGGCATCTGTATACCTGGCACTGTGGGGACATCTGTATACCTGGCACTGTGGGGGGCATTTGTATACCTGGCACTGTGGGGGCATTTGTATACCTGGCACTGTGGGGGCAATTGTGGATCTGGCACCGCACTATTGGGGGCATATGTGTATCACTTCCCATTTTAACTGGCCACACCCATTTTTTGGGGCGCGCGCACACACAGTAGCTCTAAGGGGCAGACCTACTGGGGGGCAGGGTAATTTTTTTACGTTTAAAATTTTTGTATGGCCCCCAAAGGATTTTATAAATATCCAAATGGCCCTCGGTAGAAAAAAGGTTCCCCACCCCTGCTCTAGGACGTAAGAGAAAATAGTATTTTAATTACCTACCGGTAAATACTTTTCTCGTAGTCCATAGAGGATGCTGGGCGCCCGCCCAGCGCTTCGTTTTCCTGCGTTGGTTTCATAGTTCAGTACTGTCTGGTTCCTAGGTAAGTTCTGCGTTATTTACTGTTTCAGCTGTTGTTGAGTTTTCCGGCATGTTGGCCAGATTTGTATGTTGTGTGAGCTGGTGTGAATCTCACCACTATCTGTGTAATTCCTTCTCTCGAAGTATGTCGTCTCCTCGGGCACAGTTTCTAGACTGAGTCTGGTAGGAGGGGCATAGAGGGAGGAGCCAGCCCACACTCTTAAGCTCTTAGTGTCAATGGCTCCTGGTGGACCCGTCTATACTAATTATTAATTGTTACTAATATGGACCCCAGCATCCTCTACGGACTACGAGAAAAGGATTTACTGGTAGGTAATTAAAATACTATTATATAGGGGAGAAGGGACCGTACAGTGATATATGAGGGGGAATAACACAGCTCCCGGCACACACTGATATGTGATATTATTATTATATAGGGGAGAGGGGACCGTACAGTGATATATGAGGGGGAATAACACAGCTCCCGGCACACACTGATATGTGATATTATTATTATATATGGGAGAGGGGACCGTACAGTGATAAATGATGGGGAATAACACAGCCCCCGGCACACACTGATATGTGGTATTATTATTATATAGGGGAGAGGGGACTGTACAGTGATATTGAGGGGGAATAACACAGCTCCCGGCACACACTGATATGTGGTATTATTATTATATAGGGGAGAGGGGACCGTACAGTGATATATGAGGGGGAATAACACAGCTCCCGGCACACAATGATATGTGGTATTATTATATAGGGGAGAGGGGACCGTACAGTGATATATGAGGGGAATAACACAGCACCCGGCACACACTGATATGTGGTATTATTATATAGGGGAGAGGGGACTGTACAGTGAAATATGAGGAGGATTTACACAGCTTCCGACACACACTGATATGTGGTAGTAGTATTATATAGGGGAGAGGGGACCGCTATATGAGGGGGAATAACACAGCACCCGGCACACACTGATATGTGATATTATTATTTCTGCAGCGGGGCACACTGTGTTCCACAGGGAATTCATCGGGGTGTAGAGATGGCTCTTGATGCAGAGGCACCAACAGGCTAAAGCTTTAGACTGTCCCAGGATGTGTTGCGGTGCCTCCTCTATATAACCTAACAGGGGGCGCTAGGCAGCCTTGAAAAAGCTTTTTAGAAGACTTCATATGTCAGTGTGACATACTGTGCTACGGTTTCATCACGTCAGCGGCGTTGCATACTCCTGTTGGCTCTGTTCCTGGGTACTTGCTGCGAAGGTGCTACGGTTCCTAGGTATACCAACGCAGACGCTCTCCTGGATCGCGTGGCTGCTACTAAGGGAGGAGGTAAGAGGGTCCCCCAGGTGGGACCCGCCATTAAATCGTGTTCCGGTCTTGGCCTAAGGAGACGGATCGCGGCGCTGGCATGGATACTGTGGCCGTGCAGGGACCCCTCTATACCCGCCAGGGCATGGAAGCACAGGTTGGATAAGTAAAATATCCATTTTAATAAGGCTCCATAGTACCCGGTGGTGAGGACCAGCATAGGGGATAAGGTGCTTGACCTGTAGCCCCTCCCCCAGCTCCGGGTGCCATCTACTGCTAGTGATCCCGCCCTGGAGCTGCCTCACACTCTCCAACACATAACAGACCTTTGGGGATTACCCCAAATAGACATGATGGCCTCTCGTCTCAACAAGACGCTTTGACGTTATTGTTCCAGGTCGAAGGACCCACAGGCAGTGGCAGTGGACAGCGTGGTGTCTCCGTGGGTGTTCCAGTCGGTGTACGTGTTTCCACTACTCCCACTCATCCCAAGAATCTTAAAGCTCATAAGGAGAACAAGGGTTCCAGCGATCCTCATTGCTCCAGACTGGCCGAGAAGGGCTTGGTATGCGGACCTTCTGGATCTACTACAAGAAGAGCAGAGGCCCCTTCCTCTTCGAGAGGACCCGTTGCAGCAGGGGCTGTTCGATTATCAGGACTTACAACAGCTACGTCTGACGGCATGGAGGTTGAACTCCTGATACTAGCTTGGAAGGGCATTCCGAACAAAGTTATTCCTATTCTGATACATTACCATCGTATTTGGAAAAAATGTGTCTTGGTGTGAGTCCAAGAGGTTTCCTACGGTGGAGTTTCAACTGGGACGGTTTCTCCTCTTCCTGCAGGCCTGAGGTTGGGATCTGTGAAGGTCCAGATTTCAGCCCTATCCATTTTCTTCCAGTAACAATTGGCTGCCCTCCTTGAGGTTCAGACCTTTTTGAAGGGAGTTCTGCACATCCAGCCTCCCCTTGTACCGCCTGCGGCGCCACGGATCTTAACGTGATGTTGCAGTTTCTCCAGTCTAACTGGTTTGAGCCTCTGCAAGAGCTTGAGGTCAAGTTTCTTACGTGGAAGGCTGTCACTTTGTTGGCCTTAGCTTCTGCTAGACGTGTGTCGGAGTTGGGGGCTTTGTCTTGTAAGAGCCCCTACTTGATCTTTCATGCAGATAGAGCTGAGCTCCGGACGCGTCGGCAGTTTCTTCTGAAGGTTGTGTCGGCATTTCATATCAACCAACCTATTGTGGTGCCAGTTGCTGCTGACTCCTCAATTTCATCTAAGTCCTTAGATGTGCTAAGGGCTCTGAAGATATATGTGAAAAGGAGCTCATCACAGAAAATTTTACTCTCTTTTTGTCCTATATAATCCCCCAATAATTGGGTGTCCTGCTTCTAAGCAGACAATTTCTCGCTGGATCAGGGTCACTATCCAGCATGCATATTCTACGGCAGGATTGCCGTGTCCTAAGTCTGTTAAGGCCCACTCTACTCATAAGGTGGGGTTTTCCTGGGCGGCTGCCCGGGGTGTCTCGGCATTACAGCTTTGCCGAGCAGCAACTTGGTCTGGGACGAACACGTTTGCAAAGTTCTACAAGTTCGATACTTTGGCCTCTGATGATCTGAAGTTCAGTCAATCAGTTCTGCAGGAGCCTCCGCGCTCTCCCTCTCATTCTGGGAACTTTGATACATCCCCATGGTACTAATATGGACCCCAGCATCCTCTAGGACGTAAGAGAAAATAGGATTTTAATTACCTACCGGTAAATCCTTTTCTCGTAGTCCGTAGAGGATGCTGGGCGCCCGCCCAGCGCTTCGTTTTCCTGCAGTTGTTATCTGGTTCAGTACAACTTTGTTGTTAGTTATGTACGGCATTTTCTCATACGTCCTAGAGGATGCTGGGGACACTTCAAGAACCACAGGGTATAGACGGGATCCGCAGGAGACATGGGCACTTTTAGACTTTGAAGGGGTGTGAACTGGTTCCTCTCTCTATGCCCCTCCTCCAGACTCCAGTTTTAGAATTGTGCCCAGGGAGACTGGTCACATACAGGGGAGCTCTACTGAGTTTCTCTGAAAAGACTTTGTTAGGTTTTTTTATTTTCAGGGAGCGCTGCTGGCAACAGTCTCCCTCCATCGTGGGACTTAGGGGAGAGAAGTCAGACCTACTTCTAATGAGTTTAAAGGCTCTGCTTCTTGGTTACAGGACACCATTAGCTCCTGAGGGTTTGGAACATTAGGAACGCCTAGGGGTTCACTCCCAGAGCCCGCCGTCACCCGCCTTGCAGAGCCAGAAGTCAGAAGACAGGTGAGTAGAAGAAGACAGAAGACTTCAGTGACGGCTTTCTGAGGTACCGCACAGCGATCCCGCTGCGCGCCATGCTCCCACACACACAGCGGCACGACAGGGTGCAGGGCGCGGGCGCCCTGGGCAGCATAAAATCCTCATTTTCAGGCTGGCAAAAGTGGTATATAGTGCCTGGGCACAAAATCCGAACCCCCGCCAGTATATTATATTAAGAAAATAGCGGGGCTGAAGCGTGCCCCATTAAGGGGGCGGGGCTTAGCTCTCACAGCTCTCATCAGCGCCATTTTCTCTTCACAGAAGCTGCAGAGATGCTGGTCCTCTCCTCCAAACACTGCTATACAAGTAACAGGGTGCAAAACGGGGGGGGGGGGGGGGGTACATAATTTGGTGCAAATATAAAAGCTCTATTGGTCTGGGGCTTTATATTAAAGGTTCAGATCTGGGATTGAGCGCTGGGTTGTGAGCTGGCAAACTCCCTCTGTGTTTCTCTGACAGGCTTTACTGCGGGTCTGTCCCCTAGTTGCCCAGTGTGTCTGTGGGTGTCGGTACAAGTGTGTCGGCATGTCTGAGACGGAGTGCTCTTCCCAGGAGGAGACTGTGGTAGGGAGAGAAACGGCTGTGGGAGTGACCCTGTCAGCACCACCGACTCCTGATTGGGTAAATCTGTTGAATACCTTGAATGCTAATGTGGCTCTTATTAATAAGAGATTGGATAAATCTGAATCTCAGAACCAGGCATGGAAGAAATCTGTGGAGGATGTGTTATCACAGGTCCGGACCCCTCGGGGTCACACAAACGTTCATTTGCTCAGTTGGCAGACACAGATACCGACACGGACACTGACTCCGGTGTCGACTATAGTGATACCAGATTAGACCCAAAATTGTAAAAGAACATTCAGTACATGATTGTGGCAATAAAAGACGTGTTACATATGACTGAGGACCCTACTGTTCCTGATACTAGGGTCTGTATGTTTAAGGGAAAGAAACCTGAGGTAACATTTCCGCCCTCTCATGAACTGAATACCTTTTTTGAAAAAATGTAGGAAAATCCTGACAAAAAGTTTCTGATTCCCAAAAGGATTCAGGTGGCGTATCCGTTCCCCTCTGCGGATAGAGATAAGTGGGAATCATCCCCCATTGTGGACAAGGCCCTATCACAGTTGTCTAAAAGGGTGGCTTTACTGTCTCCTGACACTGCAGCCCTTAAGGATCCTGCGGATCGTAGACAGGAGAATACGTTAAAATCCATTTACGTCGCCACAGGTACGCTGCTCAGACCGGCCATTGCATCGGCGTGGGTGAGAACTGCTATTGAAAAGTGGGCAGATAACTTGTCATCTGATATAGATACCCTAGATAGGGATAGCATCCTGTTAACTTTTGGTTATATCAGGGACGCTGCGGCCTACCTAAAGGAGGCGGCGAGAGATATTGTCATTTTGGGATCAAGAGCCAATGCCTTGGCAATTTCAGCTAGACGAGCATTGTGGATTCATCAATGGAATGCTGATGCTGACTCTAAGAAAGCTATGGAGTCTCTCCCATATAACGGTAGTGTCTTGTTTGGTGAGGGTCTCACTGGTTTGGTATCTACTGCTACCGTGGGTAAGTCGTCATTTTTGCCTTATGTTCCTCCACAACAAAAGAAAGCTCACCACTTTCAGATACAGTACTTTCGGCCAAATAAATACAAAAAAGGCAGAGGTTATTCCTTCCTTGCCAATAGAGGAAGGGGAAAAGGTAAAAGATCTCCGGCCGTGGCAGGTTCCCAGGAGCAGAAGTCCTCCCCGGCTTCTGCCAAATCCACCGCATGACGCTGGGGCTCCTCTGCGGGAGTCCGCACCGGTGGGGGCACGTCTCAAGCTCTTTGTCACGATCCGGGTACTGAGACGCCATTTTCTGCCCGTTAGGTGCCTCCTGAGGTTGGCTCAGCAGGCTAGGGCCAGGCTTTAACCTTGGTTGTGGCCTGCAGCGCTGGTCTTAGCATCCACCCGGGTATGTGTACTCACGGAAGTGCGGTGCTCTCTGCCCCGCCGCGGCCGTCACCGCCGCATCCGAGGACCTATCCTGGATACACGTCCTCCATGTGTCTTTGCCATTCCTGTGGCCGCTGTGTGCATCTGGGTGCATGAAGCTCTGCTGTTGCGGCCTCCGCCGCCATTTTTACATGGCTAAAGTACTTTGTTCCCCTTCTGTGTGTGTGTGTTCATGGGCGCAGCCATGTTGGACTTCATCACATGACATTGTTCCTCCTATCCGCAGTGCTGACAGTGCTGGAGCCTAATTGCCCACCAATCCCTGCTAAGCTGTGGGTATAAATATCCTGGATTCACACCCAGAAGATTGTCAGTGCTTCTGTTTCCTTCAGCTACTCCAGTGTGCAGTTCTCTGTGGACTCTCTCTGCAGCTCAGCCTGACTCTCCAGTGGTTTCCTCCTGCGGTGCATTCCAGCTCTCCTGTATCCAGCTTGGTGAGCAGCCTGCTTCTCTGTGTTCCCGCATCCAGTGCTAAGTAGTGTGTATACTCCGGCTTCCCAGCAGCCACTCTTCATTTATACCCCTTTCACATCGCACAAATAACCCGGTATCGACACGGCAAATTGCCGTGTCGACACGGGTCAGTGTGCGATGTGAAAGCACTTTCTCTGAATTAGCGGGTCGCCTGACCCGGTAATTCAACCCGGTATAAAAGAAGGATTATACCCGGGTTGATTACCGGGTCAGGTGCGGTGTGAATGGGAGCCGTGTCGATGCGACACGGTTCCCATTCACAGCATAGGGAGAGGCGGCGCAGGAGATGAGCTCATCTCCCAGCGCCGCCTCCACCCCCGCCCCTGCTGCTGCTGCGTTCCCCCGCTGCTATGGCAACCGACCCGGTATATTGCCGGGTCGGAAAGCCAGCAGAAGGGAGCAAATGCCGGATCCCACCCGGTAAGGACACGTTTCTTTTACCGGGTGGGATCCGGCATTAGCGATGTGAAAGCGGTATTACATTTCTCAATTACCAGCGAACCCCAGCCTCACTTCTTATTTACCAGCGAACCCCAGCCTCATTTCTTATTTATCAGTGAACCCCAGCCTCATTTCTTATTTACCAGCGAACCCCAGCCTCATTTCTTATTTACCAGCGAACCCCAGCCTCATTTCTTATTTACCAGCGAACCCCAGCCTTATTTCTTATTTATCAGCGAACCCCAGTTTCATTTCCCATTTACCTGCAAACTTCAGCTTCATCTTCTGTTTACTCACGAACACTCACATTATTTACAGCTTCACAAATCATCCTCATCATCACGTTAATCCTCACCTGAGTCCTCAAGCTTTATACAGAACTTTTTATTCATTTCGGATTACTGGTCTCAACCAGCAGTATGTTCTTTATCCCTTGTGACAGTATTATTTCAATGCACCTTATTTGACTTTTTATTTAATAAAAACCTTCAAAGTTATTTCAGTTGTCGTGGTCACGCCTTCAGGCTTCTATTACTACTACTGTGCGCATGTCTAGGAGTCCACTCTCTCCTCCTACATTCCGGTACCAGTCAGCCCCTACAATTGAGGCTTCCAGTCACCGTCATCAGCCCTCAGTTGTGACACTCTTCAGTCAATTCTGGGCTCGTTCGGCCCTGGACCCATGGGTTTTAGAAATAGTGGCCCTCATTCCGAGTTGATCGGTCACAAGGAGAATGTAGCAGAGTTACACACGCTAAGCCTACGCCTACTGGGAGTGTATCTTAGCTTCTTAAAAGTGCGACTGAGGTAATCGCAATATTGCGATCACAAACCTCGTAGCAGTTTTAGAGTAGCTTCAGACTTACTCTGCCTGTGCGATCAGTTCAGTGCTTGTCGTTCCTGGTTGACGTCACAAACACACCCAGCGTTCGCCCAGACACTCCCACCGTTTCTCCGGCCACTCCTGCGTTTTTTCCGGAAACGGTAGCGTTTTCAGCCACACGCCCATAAAACGCCGTGCTTCCGCCCAGTAACACCCATTTCCTGTCAATCACACTACGATCGCCGGAGCGAAGAAAAAGCCGTGAGTAAAATTACTTTCTTCATAGCAAAGTTACTTGGCGCAGTCGCAGTGCGAACATTGCGCATGCGTACTAAGCGGATTTTCATTGCGATGCGATGAAAAATACAGAGCGAACAACTCGGAATGAGGGCCAGTGTCCCAGGGGAACAAACTGAAGTTTCAAGACGTTCCCCTCACCGATTTTTCAAATCGGCCTTACCAGTTTCTCTTCCGGACAGGAAGGCTGTATGCGATGCAATACAGAAGTTGTGACTAAATCAGGTCATTATCAGGGTTCCCCTGTCACAATAGGGAGAAGGCTTTTATTCAAGCCTGTTTGTGGTCCTGAAACCGGAGGGCTCGGTCAGACCAATTCTGAACCTAAAGTCCCTCAATCTTTACCTAAGAAAATTCAAATTCAAGATGGAATCTCCCTGAGCGGTGATCTCCAGTCTGGAGGAAGGCGTGTTGGTCGACATAAAGGATGCCTACTTACACGTCCCCATATATCCTCCGCATCAGGCTTACCCGAGGTTTGCTATTTAGGATTGTCATTACCAATTTCAGACGTTGCCATTTGGTCTGTCCACGGCTCCGAGGATTTTCACCAAGGTAATGGCGGAAATGATGGTTCTCCTTCGCAGACAAGGAGTCACAATTGTCCCTTACTTGGATGATCTCCTGATAATGGCGAGATCCAAAGACAAGCTGGAGCAGGACATTGCGCTCTCCCTGACAGTTCTGCAGCAACATGGTTGGCCCCTAAACTTGCCGAAGTCACAGTTGAATCCGACGAAACGGCTGTCGTTTTTGGGAATGATTCTGGACACAAAACTACAGAGTTTTTCTTCCAGAAGAGAAGGCTCTGGAAATTCAGGGTTTGGTCAAACAAATTCTGAAACCAGCGAGAGTATCAGTCCATCAATGCACTCGATTGCTGGGCGGCCTACGAGGCCATTCAATTTGGTAGATTCCATGCCAGAGTGTTTCAGTGGGACCTATTGGACAAGTGGTCCGGATCCCATCTGCACATGCACCGGAAAATAATCCTGTCCTCCAAGACCAGAATCTCACTCCTGTGGTGGCTGCACACCCCTCACCCCCTAGAGGGACGCAGGTTCAGAATCCAGGACTGAATCCTAGTAACCACGGATGCGAGTCACCGAGGCTGGGGAGCAGTCACACAGGGGGAAACCTTCCAGGGAAAATGGTCAAGCCAGGAAGTTTGTTTACACGTAAATGGCCCTTAAATCCTGAACGTTTATAACGGCCTTTTTCAAGCGGAACGTCTTCTTCGCAAGCTGCCCGTCCTAATACGTTCGGACAACATAACAGCAGTGGCGCACATAAACTGCCAGGGTGGAACGAAGAGCAGGGCGGCAATGGTAGAGGCCACAAAAGTTCTCCGCTGGGCGGAAAGACATACAAGCGCTCTGTCAGCAATCTTCATTCCAGGAGTGGACAACTGGGAAGCAGACTTCCTCAGCAGACACGATCTCCATCCAGGAGAGTGGGGTCTTCATCAAGAGGTCTTCACAGAGGTGACAATTCTTTGGGGAATTCCTCAAATAGTATGATGGCGTCTCGCCTCAACAAGAAACTTCAGAGATATTGTTCCAGGTCGAGGGATCCTCAAGCAATAGCAGTGGACGCGCTGGTGACACCATGGGTGTTTCAGTCGGTGTACGTGTTCCCTCCGCTTCCACTCATTCCAAAGGTGCTAAAGATCATAAGAAGAACAAAGGTTCAGGCGATCATCATTGTTCTGGACTGGCCAAGGAGGGCTTGGTATCCAGATCTTCAGGAATTACTCTTAAGAGATCCCTGGCCTCTTCCGCTACGAGAGGATCTGTTACAGCAGGGGCCGTGCGTATATCACGTCTTACTGCGGCTACGTTTGATGGCTTGGCGGTTGAACGCCGGATCCTTGCCGAAAGGGTATTTCCAGTGAAGTCATTCCCACACTTCTTCAAGCTAGAAAAGTAGTAATGTCTAACCATTATCACCGTATTTGGAGAAAATATGTGTCTTGGTGTGAATCCAAGAAGGCTCCTACGGAAGAATTTCAGCTGGGGCGTTTTCTCCATTTCCTGCAAGCAGGTGTTGATGCGGGCCCAAAGTTAGGCTCGATTTAAAGTACAAATTTCGGCCTTATCGGTTTTCTTTCAAAAACAATTGGCCTTCCTTCCAGAAGTTCAGACTTTCGTGAAAGGAGTTTTGCACATCCAACCTCCATTTGTGCCCCTAGTGGCACCATGGGATCTTAACGTGGTGTTGCATTTTCTTCAGTCACATTGGTTTGAACCTTTACAGAAGGTTGAGTTGAAATTTCTCACTTGGAAAGTGGTCATGCTATTGGCCTTAGCATCCGCAAGGCGGTTGTCTGAGTTAGCGGCTTTGTCTCACAAGAGCCCTTATTTAATCTTCCATGAGGATAGAACGGAGTTGAGGATTCGTCAACAATTTCTGCTGTAGGTGGTTTCATCGTTCCACATGAACCAGCCTATTGTGGTGCCAGTGGCTACTGACGCCTTCGCGGAGTCAAAATCTCTCAATGTTGTCAGGGCCTTGAAGATTTATGTTGCCAGAACGGCACAACTTAGGAAAATGGAAACCTTGTTTATCCTGTATGCTGCCAACAAGATTGGAACGACTGCTTCAAAGCAGACTATTGCGCGCTGGATCTGCAATACGATTCAGCATGCTCATTCTACGGCTGGATTGCCGTTACCGAAATCAGTGAAGGCCCACTCTACCAGGAAAGTGGGCTCATCCTGGGCGGCTGCCCGTGGAGTCTCGGCATTACAACTCTGCCGAGCAGCTACTTGGTCGGGTTCAAACACTTTTGCAAAATTTTATAAGTTTGATACCCTGGCTGATGAGGACCTCATGTTTGGTCAATCGGTGCTGCAGAGTCATCCGCACTCTCCCGCCCGTTCTAGACCTTTGGTATAAACCACATGGTTCTTGAAGTGTCCCCAGCATCCTCTAGGACGTAAGAGAAAATAGGATTTTGATATCTACCGGTAAATCCTTTTCTCTTAGTCCGTAGAGGATGCTGGGCGCCTGTCCCAGTGCGGACTCTATCTGCAGTTATTAGTTATTAATTATGTTTACACACAGGTTGTGTTTCTGTTATAGTCAGCCTGTTGCTGACATGGTTCATGCCGTTGACTGGAGTTTCTGTTAAATGCCATGTTGTACGGCGTGTTTGTGGTGTGAGCTCTCACCTTAGCTTAACAATAAATCTTTTTCCTCGAAATGTCCATCTCCCTGGGCACAGTTCCTATAACTGGAGTCTGGAGGAGGGGCATAGAGGGAGGAGCCAGTTCACATCCCTTCAAAGTCTTAAAGTGCCCATGTCTCCTGTGGATCCCGTCTATACCCCCATGGTTCTTGAAGTGTCCTCAGCATCCTCTACGGACTAAGAGAAAAGGATTTACCAGTAGGTATCAAAATCCTATTATTACTTGGTAAGTAATGTTTCAGCTGTTGCTGAAGGTTTTCAAGCTCGTTAGCTTGATGTGCCCTGTATGTGTGAGCTGGTATGAATCTCGCCCCTATCTGTGTATAATCCTTCTCTCGAAGATGTCCATCTCCTTGGGCACAGTTTCTAGACTGAGTCTGGTAGGAGGGGCGTAGAGGGAGGGGCCAGCCCACACTCTCAAATTCTTAAAGTGCCAATGGCTCCTGGGGGACCCGTCTATAGCCCATGGTACTAATGTGGACCCCGGCATCCTCTACGGACTACGAATAAAAAGGATTTACAGGTAGGTAATTAAAATACTTTTTTTAATTACCTACCGGTAAATCCTTTTGTTGTAGTCCCTAAGGGATATTGGGCGCCCGCCTCTGTGCTGTGACTTTCTGCAGATTCTCTGTTATGTGTTACCTCTTCAGCTGTTGCTGTTTATGTTGCCAGCTGTTGCTGGCCAAGTTATGTTATGGTGTGCTGGTGTGTAAATCTCACCACACTTATTATTATGTTCCTTCTCTCAAGTATGTCATTTCTTGAGAGAAGGAACATACACAGATAGTTTTACCTATAACTGCCTGTGAGAGGAAGCATAGAGGGGAGGAGCCAGCACACCCAGTTGAAGAAATGTAAAGTGCACTGGCTCCTTTGGACCCCGTCTATACCCTATCGTACTAATGTGTCCCCAATATCCCTTATGGACTATGAGAAAAGGATTTACCGGTAGATATCAAAATCCTATTTTTGTCCCTTCTGCTCACTACCTGGGGGTAAATAATATCACACAACATATTAATCGTGAAATGAGAGGATAAAGAGTGTAGTAATACATTTGCAGGTGCGCACATAGCAGGGGATTCCTGTTGCCCAGATCCTTTCTGAAGTGAGATCATAGAGACCCTGCCTGTCTCCTCCCACATTCTTTAACTATTTACTGTTTCCTGGTGCAGCCAATCAGAATAGAGCGCGGGGAGCCCAGGATGTAGAGAGGGGACACAGCAATGAGTGAGGCATGAAGAGGGTGCTTCAGAAATGTTACGGCCCATATAGATAGTTACTGGTAGTGGGATTGTCTATCAGAGCATAATGCAGCTGTCTATATATTACTATAGAGATGTCATCCACGCCAGACACTAGTGTGACCCAATGTTGGTGATGTGTATACGTCCACTGTAGTACTTTCACTATCACACTGTGAGAGGCTGCTGCTATATATTGTTATATACCAGAACGTCATCTGATTAGTACTCAGGCTTATGCTCCTTCTACTGATATAAATGGTCAGATATTTGAATATGTTACATGTGTTTAATGTGATGTTATGTTAATTATTTTAATTATTATATTTATTTCTAGATAATTACGTGGTGCGGATCCAGAGACTTTGAGGATGGACATGGACCGGAGTCACACAAATGAGAGGATATTACATCTCACCCTGGAGATCGTCCACCTGCTGACTGGGGAGGTGAGGGGATCTGGGAGTGTCACAATGACATCACTTCTATCTATAGTAATAATACCGGGACATGACTAAGGAGGTGAGTGGATCTGGGAGTGTCACATTGACGTCATTTACATCTATAATAATAATAATACAGGGACATGACTGGGGAGGTGAGGGGATCTGGCAGTGTCACAGTGACATCACTTATACCTAGAGTAATAATGCAGGGACATGACTGGGGAGGTGAGGGGATCTGGGAGTGTCACAGTGACATCACTTCTATCTATAGTAATAATACAATGACATGACTGGGGAGGTGAGAGGATCTGGGAGTATCACAGTGACATCACTTCTATCTGTAGTAATAATAAAGGGACATGACTGTAGAGGTTAGGGGATCTGGGAACGTCACAATGACATCACATATATCTACAGTAATAATACCGGGACATGACTGGGGAGGTGAGGGGATCTGGCAGTGTCACAGTGACGCCATTTACATCTATAGTAATAATACAGGGACATGACTGAGGAGGTGATGGGATCTGGGAGTGTCACAGTGACATCACTAATACCTATAGTAATAATACAAGGACATGGTTGGGGAGGTGAGTGGATATGGGAGCGTCACAGTGACATAACATATATCTATAGTAATAATACAGGGACATGACTGGGGATGTGAGGGGATCTGGGAGTGTCACAGTGACATCACTTATATCTATAGTAATTATACAGGGACATGACTGGGGAGGTGAGGGGATCTGGGAGCGTCACAGTAACATCACATATCTATAGTAGTAATACAGGGACTAGACTGGGGAGGTGAAGGGATCTGGAAGTGTCACAGTAACGTAATTTACATCTATAGTAATAATACAGGGACATGACTGGGGAGGTGAAGGGATCTGGGAGTTTCATAGTGCCATTATAGATCTATAGTAATAATACAGGGACATGACTGGGGAGGTGATGGGATCTGGGAGATTCACACTGACATCACTTATATCTATAGTAATAATACAGGGACATGACTGGGGAGGTGAGGGGATCTGGGAGATTCACAGTGACATCACTTATATATACTGTTTAGTAATAATACAGGGAGATGACTGGGGAGGTGAGTGGATCTGGGAGGCTCCACTTCTTATGATTCTGGACTCCAGGATGCACCTATTTAGACATATTCAGGATAATTAATAAAAGGTTTGTACATTTGGATGTAGCTGGTAATATGAGGTGTGACCTCCAGCCTCTGTGGATCCTTTACAGAAACAGTAGTATCACAGTGTTACCTCTCCTGCATCTCCACCACTCTCAGTGGGCGGCTGTTCTCAGTCCTCTGTTTTCCTCCAGCTCCCTCCACATCATCATCTTACTGTCTGCACTACTCTGTCCAAGGCACGTGATTCATCTGTGGGTGCCGACCATATACCGAGGACACTGAGTGCTGGGCCCACTGAGGATGGCGGGAGACGTGCTATATACACTCCACTATCCTGTATACAGGAAATGGTTCCATGTAAGATTGGAGTTGTCCTCATAGATTACACTGTTGTGTTTTTTGCAGGTATTCCCTAAAAAGTGTAACTTCAAATAGGCAAACTAATTAATTTACTTTCAACGTTGTCTCTATCAATACACAGGGTTACACAGTAGTGAAGAAGACATTCCTTGACCATCTGACAACCATTAGCTGTGCCTCCATCACGGTGCCTCCACCTCAGTCACAGATACATGAGAGGGACGATGACCAGAAGATCCTGGAACTCACCAACAAGATCATTCAGCAGCCATCTGGAGAGGTGACTACTGGGAATGGGGCATTATACAGTAACACCAGGGGATGTGTCTGGGTGATGACTGGAGAGGTGACTGCTGGGAATGGGCATTATACAGTAACACCAGGGGATGTGTCTGGGTGATGACTGGAGAGGTGACTGCTGGGAATGGGACATTATACAGTAACACCAGGGAACGTGTCTGGGTGATGACTGGAGAGGTGACTGCTGGGAATGGGGCATTATACAGTAACACCAGGGGACGTGTCTGGGTGATGACTGGAGAGGTGACTGCTGGGAATGGGGCATTATACAGTAACACCAGGGGACGTGTCTGGGTGATGACTGGAGAGGTGACTGCTGGGAATGGGACATTATACAGTAACACCAGGGGATGTGTCTGGGTGATGACTGGAGAGGTGACTGCTGGGAATGGGACATTATACAGTAACACCAGGGGATGTTTCTGGGTGATGACTGGAGAGGTGACTGCTGGGAATGGTGCATTATACAGTAACAGCAGGGGATGTGTCTGGGTGATGACTGGAGAGGTGACTGCTGGGAATGGGTCATTATACAGTAACACCAGGGGACGTGTCTGGGTGATGACTGGAGAGGTGACTGCTGGGAATGGGTCCTTATACAGTAACACCAGGGGACGTGTCTGGGTGATGACTGGAGAGGTGACTGCTGGGAATGGGGCATTATACAGTAACACCAGGAGATGTGTCTGGGTGATGACTGGAGAGGTGACTGCTGGGAATGGGGCATTATACAGTAACACCAGGAGATGTGTCTGGGTGATGACTGGAGAGGTGACTGCTGGGAATGGGGCATTATACAGTAACACCGGATGGACGTGTCCGGGTGATGACTGGAGAGGTGACTGCTGGGAATGGGACATTATACAGTAACGCCAGGGGATGTGTCTGAGTGATGACTGGAGAGGTGACTGCTGGGAATGGGGCATTATACAGTAACACCAGGGGACGTGTCTGGGTGATGACTGGAGAGGTGACTGCTGGGAATGGGTCATTATACAGTAACACCAGGGGACGTGTCTGGGTGATGACTGCAGAGGTGACTGCTGGGAATGGGTCATTATACAGTAACACCAGGGGACGTGTCTGGGTGATGACTGGAGAGGTGACTGCTGGGAATGGGACATTATACAGTAACACCAGGGGACGTGTCTGGGTGATGACTGGAGAGGTGACTGCTGGGAATGGTGCATTATACAGTAACTCCAGGGGACGTGTCTGGGTGATGACTGGAGAGGTGACTGCTGGGAATGGGGTATTATACAGTAACACCAGGGGACGTGTCTGGGTGATGACTGGAGAGGTGACTGCTCGGAATGGGACATTATACAGTAACTCCAGGGGACGTGTCTGAGTGATGACTGGAGAGGTGACTGCTGGGAATGGGGCATTATACAGTAACTCCAGGGGACGTGTCTGGGTGATGACTGGAGAGGTGACTGCTGGGAATGGGGCATTATACAGTAACACCAGGGGACGTGTCCGGGTGATGACTGGAGAGGTGACTGCTGGGAATGGGACATTATACAGTAACTCCAGGGGACGTGTCTGGGTTTTGACTGGAGAGGTGACTGCTGGGAATGGGGCATTATACAGTAACACCAGGGGACGTGTCTGGGTGATGACTGGAGAGGTGACTGCTGGGAATGGGACATTATACAGTAACACCAGGGGATGTGTCTGGGTGATGACAGGAGATGTGACTGCTGGGAATGGGACATTATACAGTAACACCAGGGGACGTGTCTGGATGATGACAGGAGATGTGACTGCTGGGAATGGGACATTATACAGTAACACCAGGGGACGTGTCTGGGTGATGACTGGAGAGGTGACTGCTGGGAATGGGACATTATACAGTAACACCAGGGGATGTGTCTGGGTGATGACAGGAGATGTGACTGCTGGGAATGGGACATTATACTGTAACACCAGGGGACGTGTCTGGGTGATGACTGGAGAGGTGACTGCTGGGAATGGGGCATTATACAGTAACACCAGGGGACGTGTCTGGGTGATGACTGGAGAGGTGACTGCTGGCAATGGGGCATTATACAGTAACACCAGGGGATGTGTCTGGGTGATGACTGGAGAGGTGACTGCTGGGAATGGGGCATTGTACATTAACACCAGGGGACGTGTCTGGGTGATGACTGGAGAGGTGACTTCTGGGAATGGGACATTATACAGTAACACCAGGGGACGTGTCTGGGTGATGACTGGAGAGGTGACTGCTGGGAATGGGACATTATACAGTAACACCAGGGGATGTGTCTGGGTGATGACTGTATCACTGTGTGTGTCAGGTTCCTATAAGGTGTCAGAATGTCACTGTCTATCTCTCCATGCAGGAGGGGGAGTATATAGAGGAACACAGGGGTCTGTACAAGGACGTGATGATGGAGAATCACCGGCCCCTCACATCACTGGGTAAGACGAGACTGTCATGCATTGTACAGGGGAGAGCAGGTATGGGGTCCCCTATATACACACATCATCTGATAATCACATATATACACTGTACTCAGTCACTGTGTGTCTCCTACAGATGGACCCAGTAACAGAGATACCCCAGAGAGATGTCCCCGTCCTCTGTATTCCCAGGATTGTACAGAGGAGAATCACAGGATCCCACAGAAGGATCAGGTAGGTGGGATTTAGGGTCTCGCCAATATACCAAAGTGACTTTTAACTGCTTCGTCTGTATTAAAACTGTGTATCATACACTGATATTATACTGTTTAATCTCAAGTAATGACATCAGACATTATTAGAAAGGTGTTTTTTTTGTGGGTTATTTAGGATGAATTTCTGACTGATAATAATGCAGAATATATAGTGGGAGAAGAAGAGACGTATTTTACTGATAATATGGCAAAACATACAGAAGAAGAAGAAGAAGAGTCGTATGTGACTGATATGAAAGAAGAATTTATAGAGGGAGAAGAAAAGACGTATTTTACTGATAACATGGCAAAACATACAGAAGAAGAAGGAGAAGAAGAAGAGACGTATGTGAGGGGGGATCAGCAGTGTAAGGAGGAGCAAATACCTACAGCCATCAGCACAGGTGAGTAATAAACACTTATTACAGAACAGTCACATGTTCTCCTTACTCAGTCACTGCAGCAGTTTCTTATTCTACACCCTCCTCTGTCAGTACAGACTAATGATGGAAATGTATCTGCCCAGTGGGAGATTCAGGAGCCATCAGCCCCTATTTCATTAACGTCCTAGAGGATGCTGGGGACTCCGTAAGGACCATGGGGATAGATGGGCTCCGCAGGAGACATGGGCCCTGGGCAGCAATATAAACCTCTTATTTGGCAAAAGAGAGCATATATACAGCTGGACACTGTATATATGCATGAGCCCCGCCAATTTTACTCTTTTAGCGGGACTGAAGCCCGCCGCCGAGGGGGCGGGGCTACTCCCTCAGCACTCACCAGTGCCATGTTTTTCTCCACAGCACCGCTGAGAGGAAGCACCCCGGACTCTCCCCTGCTTATACCATGGTAGAAGAGAGGGCTTTAAAGAAGAGGGAGGGGGGGGGGGCACATAATTCGGCACAGATAATAATAACAGCACTACTGGGTAAACATTAAATTGCTGTGTTTTTCCTGGGGTATTAGCGCTGGGTGTGTGCTGGCATACTCTCTCTCTCTCTGTCTCTCCAAAGGGCCTTGTGGGGGAACTGTCTTCAGATAAGAGAATTCCCTGAGTGTGTGGTGTGTCGGTACGTGTGTGTCGACATGTCTGAGGTAAAAGGCTCTTCTACGGAGGAGATGGAGCAAATGTGTGTGTGTGTGGTGTCTCCGTCGACAACGCCGACACCTGACTGGATATGTGGAGTTAAGTGCTGAAGAAAATTTATTGCACAAAAGATTAGAGAACAGACAGTGGGGTATATTTACTAAGGTCTCGATTTTGGCCGAGATGGTGTTTTTTCTTCCAAGTGTCATCTCAGGAATTTTTTTTTTCAAATAACTTTTTATTGAGTCATCATGAAAGTCACAAAAAGCAAATAAATCATAAGGTTATAATTCACAAACATTAAGATCAAGTAGTATACATCAACAATGTCTACATTAAGGGTATCAAGGTAACCAACTAATGTACACAATTACATGCGGTACAGTCGCACTGCATATAAGTAACTATTACTTATCCGCCGCACGACCAACGGAATCGTTTTTTTAGGCTGCGAAACCTTCAGCCGGAGCGTATTCTCAAAACGGGCCTATATGGGTACTACGCTATCCCCCGGGGCTGTGCTCACTACCTCTGACCTTTCTTAAGTCAGGGTCTTCAGTGCTTCGTTACTTACCTTAAACGGATTTCTGACTCTCGCGGACCTTTTGATCTGCTGTACTACTAATTGCTCCTTTTACCTTATACACTGTTAACGTGAGATGGCCTTCTCCCACGCCACCACGTGTTCACTTCACGGGTGTCCTTTGACGAGATCTCGATTTCCGGGGTTCACACAAAAACCTTTATTTGCATACACATGCTCTTTCTCTTCATATATACTTTGATTTTTCTGTACAGAAAATTTCTTTCATTCAGGTAACACAGGCTAATCCCAGAGGAGATGCAACGAGAGAAGGATCTTTTTTAAACTAAAATTTTGGAAACTGAACAAATCTGTGCTATTATCGCGTGGCTTCCGTATCGCCTACTAAAACAATGCTATCGTGTGATTTGTATCTAGTGGGCGTATCTGTACGCACATTGCGTAATTTACGCCACGTGTGTAGGCCTTTGCGTTGCGTACGCTGTCTCGCACTCGGTCAGAGACACGTGTACACAGGCCGGATACTCCCGCAGTAACACAAATAACACGCTTCTATAAACGCAAACGATATTTAACTATAATCGTTTACCAAGCACCACACAGTGTCTCCTGTATAACCTTTATAACTGGGTCAGGCTGCGTGCGTGTTTTACAATTACTCCCTTAAGTATTAATCTTACTTTTAACTAAATAGCAACAAATTTTCTCAGCACGTGATCAATGCCAATGGCAAACAGAAAGGTAGATATGTGAAAGTACACAAATGAAAATACAGGTGTGTTGCGTGTGCTATATGCACCAATACAGAAATTAAAACAGGTTTAAAAGACAATAGCTTAACGTTCTTAGCTTTCGGATTCGGATCCCACCAGCATCCCTACAAACCAAGCGGAGCAGACGCTTATCTAATCAGCACTACCATATCCCCGACCACCAAATGGTTAACAGGGGGATACTACCTTCCTGCCCTTTGCTGATGGATAAAGTCTGCCTGGTTCCGCTAGGCTGTGGATATGAGGAGGCCCGGACGATGCCCCCAATTGATAATGTCAATTATTACCTTAAAACATAAGCTATATACTATTTACGGACTAAGTACGCTATTGGCGCACTGAGTACCGTAAGGGTACGCACTTAGCGTAGCAGACGCTAGGCCGTGGGCGCGATGCACGAGCGACACGTATGCTCACAGAATCACGCTTAGTATCGAGCACGCTATAGGCGTCCCGAGCACCGTAATGCTACGCTATTGGCGTAGCGGACGCTGCGCCGTGAGTGAGACACGAGCGGCGCAGACGCTCACAGAATGTTACACAGAAAACCTTATTAACCACACACAGTAAGGGTAAGCTTATACTCTAAACCTTGGCAATGTAATACTACAATGATGTAACGCTTATTAACCTTGATAATATGTAAGCTGTTTGAGCGATTGAGACGCTAAGAAAACCCTTTACAGTAACTAGTGAAAACACAAGACCTGGTTTGGATTTAAAAACTTTGTGGATGATTCTTTAGAGTGAAAAGGGAAAACACTACAAAACTAACATCAAAATCTAAACAGAATAACAAGGAATAATATGAACAATAGCATACAATCGCAAACACGAGCAAACAGAATGAGAATAAATGGCAAACACAAAGGATAACAAAATGGCTACAGAGAACAATACATACGTGGGAATGATTCAAGAGCGCGTCCTGGATCCAGCCCTCATCATTCAATGAGAAAGCCTTTCAGAGAGAGTAAGTGACTGGCTCAGGCAATGGTGGTCCTTATATACACAGCATACAGTAACAATACAATGGTCCCTATAATCTCATTGTTCATTGGACACAGGAATGTGTCTCTGCATTATAACAAAAGGTCATAGGTGGGTTCGAGCAGGTGGGCTGTGTCTTTCTCCAACTGCTCAGGTGGGAGGTATCCTCAGGTTTCCCGCCGCATGGATAATGAACAGCAAATACAGTAAATGTCTATTAACTACTTTTGTACATAAGTATACGCAGGAGCGAGCAATCTCTTCCTAACCAACACCAAAATGTTACCATTAAAATACTCTACAGCTGGATACTAGACACCAACCTTTATCTGACCCTTCCTATCATGCAAAGAGGAATCTCTCTGTCCAAGAACCATTTACACTAAACATACTTGCTGACATTGTTTATGGGAATAATATCTATAAAACACACTATTTGTGTTAAATGTATTACGAACGAGTCGCACGCTAGACGCTTACAAACTCCGCCGTAAATACTCATCTCCATGCGCATGAGACGTTGGAGCGTCCCCTACGCAACCTGGGGGGATGCGTACGCACGGGAAAGTGGGTGCCCGAGCAGCGGTCATGTGCATTGGGGTTAGTACAAGGCATGTGAATCATGATATTTTTCGACTTTGACACTCAGCCAGCAGCAAAATCCTTAGGCCAGTATAATCTTAAAAAAGCGGGAAGACGGCGCTATTAAGGGGGCGGAGCTTCTCAGAGCGGACCCAGCAGCGTTCAGCGCCATTTTCCTGCCTGCAGCTGCCTGTGAAGAGTAGTCCGTCCAGAGCAACTCCAGTTATCTATATGGTAGAAGGGGGGGGGGGAGGCTGTGTATAGACTGTCACCTATTAAGGGGCACAGTCAGTGCTGTTTAAGGGTCTCCCTATACCTGGAAAGCGCTGTGTGTGGGTTGGCTCCAAACTCTGTCTCTTTGCCATTATTGGGAGGGGGGAAACTCTGTCTGCCCTTTAACCTGTGTGTATGTGGGGTTTGCAAGCAACCATGTCTAGAGACTGTCTCATATGCTGCATAGGATATATCTTCTCAGTATGATCCCATTCCATGTAATCAGGATTGCACTGTTGTAGCGCAGATCCCGTTTATGGAACCGGAGTGGTTTGCCTCTATTAAGGGGTTTATTTCTTAGATTTCGGAGAGGGTTGCATAGACTGAGAATGCAACTCAGGTATTGCAGTCTTCTATGGTAGTATGGTCCGGTTCTGTTCACTCGGGCCCCCCTGCGGTACACTATCAAAAACGTGCTCTTGCCCAAATTACGCAAGATGGCACGGATACCGATTCTGACACGGCAGACGGTGATGGGGATGTGTTGAGGGGAATGGCATCATTTGCTAAGGAGGTGCAGTTGATGATTGAGGCCATGCGGGATGTGTTGAATATTGCAGACACAATTCCTGTGTAGGTTGAGGAGGCTTACTTCACAGACATTAAGAAAGCCTCGCTAACCTTCCCTGCTTCTAAAGAATTAAATTATATATTTGAAAAATCCTGGGAAAACCCGGATAAAAAATTCCAGATCCCCATACAGGATTCTGCAAGGTTTCTGGTAGAATCCATGAAGGATCCGGGTTCCATGGCTGTGGGGATCTCCTCCATGTCCGTCTCAGCTCGCAGGGGTCTCTGGCCGCGCCAATGGTCTGCGGACGCGGAATCCTGGAAAAGTGTGGAGAACCTACCCAGGTCAGGCTCTTTTTGTGGAGGCGCTGGATGCGTGGATTGCCACAGCTACCGCGGGTAAGTGTCCTTTTCTTCTCTCAGCTGCACCGGCTATGAAGAAACTTTTTTCTCCCAACACGTCACGGTCCTTTCGGCCCGCTAGGACTAGAAAGAATAAGCCCTCTCACACCTTCTTTAGAGGTGGTCGTGCCAAATCCAAAAAACCTGCAACTGCAGGTTCCCAGGACCAGAAGTCTGCTTCTGGTGCCTCAAAGCCCTCAGCATAACGGTGGACCGCACAGCCTGGAGGTAGGTCAGGTGGGAGCGAGACTCCGGCATTTCAGCCACGTCTGGGTGTCGTCTGGCCTGGATCCCTGGGTACAGGATATTGTGTCCCAGGGGTACAGACTGGAGTTTCAAACTCTTTCACCTCACCGAATCTTCAATCAGGCTTGCCAGCTTTGCCGGCAGACAGAGCTTTTCTACTGGACGCTGTCCGAAAATTGGAACTGTTGGAGGTCATTGTTCCAGTTCCACCTCATCAGTTAAACAAGGGTTACTAAGCAAAACTTTTTAAGGTACAGAAGACGAATGGAGGAGGTAACCGGTTCGTTCAGGCCAATACTGAGCTCGTTAAACCCTTATCTCAAGGAGTTCAAATTCAAAATGGAGTCTCTGAGAGCGGTGATTTCCAAACTGGCGGAGGGGATGTTCCTGGTGTCCCTGGACATCAAGAATGCATACCTCCACATTCCGATGTGGTTGCCGCATCAGGCTTACCTCAGGTTTGCACTGTTAGCCGATCACTATTAATTTAAAGCACTGCCATTCGGTCTCTCCACGGCACCGAGGGTCTTCACCAAGGTGATGGTGGAGATAATGGTTCTCCTCCGCAAGCAGGGGGTGAACATAATTCCATATCTGGACGACCTGCTGATCAAGGCATCGTCCAGGGAGAAGTTGTTAAGGTCCATTGCTCTCACAACGCATCTGCTCAGGGAGCACGGTTGGATCCTGAACCTTCCAAAGTCTCATCTGGAGCCGACAAGGAGGCTGTCTTTTTCTGGGGATGATCCTCGACACGGACGTGCAGAGGGTGTTCCTACCAGTGGAGAAAGCGTTGGTGATACAAACAATGGTCTGTGATGTCTTGAAGCCTGCCCGGGTATCGGTTCATCAGTGCATCCACCTGCTGGGGAAGATGGTTGCCTCCTACGAGACTCTGCAGTACGGAAGGTTTCATGCTCAGTCCTTTCAACTGGATCTCCTGGACCAGTTGTCGGGATCCCACCTACACATGCACCAGAGGATACGTCTGTCACCAAAAGCAAGGATTTCACTCCTCTGGTGGCTGCAACTGCCTCACCTTCTGGAGGTTCGGGGTTCAGGACTGGATCCTTCTAACCATGGATGCAAGTCTCAGAGGTTGGGGAGCAGTCACTCAAGGGAAAACCTTCCAAGGAAGGTGGTCAAGTCAGGAATCCTTTCTTCCAATAAACTTCCTGGAGCTGAGAGCCATGTACAACAGCCTTCTTCAAGCAGCACACCTTCTGCAGGATCGGGCTGTTCATGCGCAGTCAGACAACGTGACCACAGTGGCCTACAAAAACTGACAAGGCAGAACGAAGAGCAGGGCTGCAATGTCAGAGGTGACAAGAATCCTCCTCTGGGCAGAAAGGCACACAGTGGCGCTGTCAGCAATCTTAATTCCAGGAGTGGACAACTGGGAAGCGGACTTCCTCAGCAGACACAATCTCCATCCAGGAGAGTGGGGCCTCCTCCCGGAGGTGTTCGAGGAGGTAACAGGTTGGTGGGGGGTTCCTCACATAGACATGATGGCCTCCTGCCTCAACAAGAAGCTGCAGAGGTACTTTTCCAGGTCGAGGGACCCACAAGCAGTGGCGGTGGACGCACTGGTAACACCGTGGGTGTTCCCGTCAGTGTATGTGTTCCCTCCACTTCCTCTCATTCCAAGAGTTCTGCAGATTGTAAAAAGAACAAAGGTTCTGGCACAATCCTCATTGCTTCGGACTGGCCAAGGAGGGCTTGGTACGCGGATCTGCTGGACTTACTGCTGGAAGATCCAAAGACTCTGCCTCTTCGGGAGGATCTCCTACTACAGGGGCTGTTCGCTTATCAATACTTACCACGGCTACGTTTGACAGCATGGCAGTTGAGTGCCAGATCTTAGCTCGGAACGGTATTCCGAGCGCAGTTATTCCTACTATGATACAGGCTAGGAAGGGAGTGACGTCTAAATATTACCATCGAATTTGGAAAAAGTATGTGTCTTTGTGTGAATCCAAGTGTCACGATCCGGGTATCTGGACGCCATTACCTGCCGTTCAGGTATCTTCTGAGACTGGCCCAGCGTTCCAAGTCCGGATCTCATCTGTGTCCACACTCTGTGCATCCCTCCTGTTGTTCTGAGACACTACTACAGCGACGCCATGTTTGAATCCAACATGGCGTCTCCCGTCCTCTGCGGCCTCCGCCGCCGTTCCTGTAATATTGCTGCAGGTTCTCAGAGTGGTTTATTATGCCTGCCGCGGTCTCCACGTGTCTCGGCATATAATTGCCATCTGGCGTCTCATGTCCTCCGCGGCTGGCGCCGCCATTATCACTATGTTTACACATTACATTTCTAACCAGTTTACCCTCCAGGTTCCAGCATGGGCGCAGCCATGTTGGATTTGATCACATGCTCCAATTCCTCCAATCCACCATCTCTGAATCTGCATAATTGCCTAGCTAATGCCTGCATAGCAGCAGGTATAAGTATCCTGTGTCTAGGCCAGATAGATGTCCGTGCTTTGAATGTCATACCTTGTTCCAGTCTCTCTTTCCTGTGGCTTGTTTCTCCAGGTTCCATTTCCTGCCTCCAGCATCCACAAAGAGACCCGCACCTGCTTTCCATCCTGCGGTGCAGCCTGACTTTACAGTCCTCTGTGGCTGTCCAGTTTCCAGCTATCTACTATCTGCTTCCAGCAGCCAGCTTTCAAACAGATTCCAGCTTCTACAAAACACCGGTGCTGATCCAGCGGATCATATCTACCAGCAGTATCCACTACCACCGGTAATCATCTATCAGCTATTCTGTTTCTACGCTCACTAGCATCTCACATCATCCACTCTGTAGTTCATCACCTGGCTGGTTCCATCCAGCACCCACTCCGTGACTTTAGTACCTGGCTGATTCTATTCAGCATCCACTCCGTGTTTTACCACCTGGCTGGTTCCATCCAGCTGATACAGCAGCTTACTCAAATTACCAGATTAACCTGTTACAACTACTGGCATGTTCCTCGGCTATCTCCACTACTACAACCAGGCCTGTGACAATGCTAAATTCCTTTGTCGTATAAACAACCCTTTATGAAGCTAAGAACACTGTACGCTGTTTACTTAAGAAGTACCGTAATGGTACGCTGTTGGCGTAACGATCGCTCGGCCGTAGGCGAGACGCTCAAGCGTCACGTTCGCTCGCGGCCCAGCGATCACAGGACACGTTATTGGTTATGTCTAGGGTAATGATTCGCTATGGCGTAGCTTACGCTCGAGACCACGAGGAGGTCACCAGCGATGCAGATGCTCACAACACTATACCTT
Organism: Pseudophryne corroboree; assembly: GCF_028390025.1. NCBI lineage: Eukaryota > Metazoa > Chordata > Amphibia > Anura > Myobatrachidae > Pseudophryne > Pseudophryne corroboree. The sequence goes on along the minus strand of NC_086446.1, from coordinate 44,934,521 downwards.
TATGTTAAAACCTTATACCAATGAAATACACTGAATACCTTAATGTGAGTACAGGGTGTAAGTGCAACCTTGTGTAACCTGACTAACTACAAAGCTGCTTGAGCGTCACCGACGCTCAAGTGAACACTTAACACTATAGAAAATACACAGATACTGGTTTAGGTTCCAAAGCCTATTAACTGTATTATATCTAATATACTTGTAAAAGGGGATAACAGTACAAATGATACACTACAATATAACAAGGACTTCCTAACCACAGAACTAAACAATAAATACAAAAAGACAATACTACACTGACCTAAATGCAATACAGTACAATACTATAATACTATGAGAGATATAAGAGAAAAGAGGAGAGAGAGAGATAGAGAGAGAGAGAGAAATTGGCTCACAGAAAGACAATGATTACGGAGAGAAACTTACGCACAAAGGGTTTGATCGCCTGCGCCTCGATATCCAGCTCCCGGCTATCAGCAGATAACCGTTGATGAGAGAGAGTGAGCTGGATGTGGTCGGCCTGCCTATTTATGCCCCACACACAATGCAATCTCATAGTCCCTACAATCCCATTGTTCATTGGCCGAAGGAATTCGGCCCTGCATCATAACAAAAGGTCATAAGTTGATTCATATCAGTGGCCCTGGTTATGCAAAATAATGGGTGATGACTAACACATTCCTGTCTTCTGGAGAGCGATTGTTTGGCGAATACAAAACAGAATCCTGTCTGGGTTCTGTTCTATATTCATGATGTCCACTTTCAGTTGAGACAATGACATCTCAGCCCTCATTCTCCTGTATACAAATCCAGCCCCATTTGTAAACACAGGTGTTGGCCCTCCTTATTGAGTCTCAAAAACTCAGTGTAATTAAAGGCTATTGTACTCCGTCTGCGGGAAAGATACTGATTTGGAGTACAATTGATCTTCAATTACTATTCCTGTGTTTACCTTATGCATGTGTAGATATGAGGCCCTCTTAACATGCAAACTATTGTTTGGGGGATCTCTGAGGTCAAAGAGACATTTGAGACCCACTGATGCCTGTCTCCTACTGTTCAGATGCATGACTAAGTAAGAACAAATAATAATAAATAAATGGACATAACTTCTTATGTCCATAACTATTCGCACGAGCGATTAATACGCTCCAAACCAACACCGGAATATTGCTAATTAAATACTCTTCCGATGGGTACCAAACACTGCTGTATGATTCCTGTTAGACCCTTCGTACGATGCAAAGAGGGATTCCTCAGCTCAGGGACATTCTATTTTAACCAAACTTTCAGAATCTATCAAAGGGACCATGATCTATAAACTACATTAATTGTGAACAGTTGTAACGAATGGGTCGCACGCTACGACTACGTAAACTCTACCGTAAATACGCATACCGCGCCTGCGAGTGCACGCTATCGCGGGTATGCGCCTTCACGGGAGAGCGTACGCATGCGCAGCGCGGACCAGTGTGCGGTGCAAATATGGCAACGTGCATAGAGACATTTTTCTGACTTTGACAGTCCACCCTTTGGCAGTCAATAATAACTGCCACAAAACGTTTAAGGAGAAAAATGTAAGTCAGGGGTTAATTGATTTCCATGGTGGGGTAAGGAAGAAGAGAGGAGTAGGTGTGAAAAGGGTATGACCTAGTGAGAAAGCAGAAGCATGTGTGTATGAGTCCATGTTTGGAGGGTCATGTATCATCGTGCCGTACGTGTGGTAAATCAAGCTTCGAGGTATTGCGAAGTATACATTTGAATTCCTTCTTATCCTGTGGTACAGGTCTGTGGATGGGCTGTCAAACTCTACCGAGCTCATTTCGGCTGTGGTTGTAACAAAATGGGGAAGCACATTTTAGTTGATGATACATGAATGGGGGAGGTATGTGGTTGCTGATATCTGTGCCTGTATTCCCTATCGTCTATGTGTGTCGTTACCTGAGGGTTGTAGAGATGAAGATAAAGAACACTTATGGAGAATGCAATGATATTCTATGTCAGGGAAATGTACATCTGTCGTTGAGGTTGTGTTCGGTATCTGTTGAGAGTCGTCTTCTTTGCGCTGTATTGCTCCTTAGGCATGAGCAAATAGCTTTGTCTGAGCCATCAGATTTACAAAAAATGTTGGGCTAGCGTGAGTTTAAAAGTACTAGGGAAACTGGGGATCCATGGCAAAGTTCATCAAGTGTCCATATCATAGGTTATCAAAACTTCATCTTTGGTGCTTGTCTGTTGTCTTGTCTGTATACCGTCTCGTCAACTTCCTCGTCCAAGGGGTCTTTGTATCTTGGAGAAAAGCAGAAAAACAGGTGAAAGAAACGGACCGTATAATCGCATTTTCATCACATTCTGGTTTCTATCATTGGGTCATAAATCAAATCCAGGTTAATTACAGTTTCCTCACTCCTCAAGCTCATCACTTTTGTACTTTGTTTGCACCTCATTAAAGCCTGCCCGCATCTAAATATCAATCCAATCGATATAACGACACCCAAGATACATAGGAGAAACTTTCCAACATCCATTATGACTCCTTGAGCCCAGTCTCCTAAACCGGAGAACCAATTTCGCGGGTTCAACCATGACACCCAACCAGTCAGCTCATTACCTACAGCAGCAAGGGTGAGATTGTGTTTTCGACGAAATTCCCACTTCAATTGGAGAATATCATCCATCTTTTGGTCTATGACCTCTACCGGATCCTCGGTGCTATTTGTGATGTACGTGCAACACTTTATGCCGTACTGTGTTGCCAATGTAACACAATATCCGCCTGTTACTGCTGTAAGATAATTAAGAACCATCCTATGCTGAACTAGTTCTGTTTTATAAGCTTGAAGTTCTCTTCCAGTGTATCTAAACGTGTCATCATACATTTCAGTGATATTATCTAACAAATTGGCGAGTGCGGAAATGTATCTATAATTCATCACACCTCGAGCGGTGCGAGTGAAATCTAACGCTACCAGAACCTGAATCCCGGTGGATTCATGGATAAGATCAGAGGCCGGATGCTCTAACCTTTCTGACAGTTGTCTTTTAACTCGGTGCTCGTAATGAGTGTGAGTATAAGGAGCTTGGGCACCACGGTGTATGTCCTTCATTTTGTCATGTGTAACAGTCATCACTTCAGGCAATACTTTTCCAATATAACACAATCCTTCAGAGTTTGGGGCAAGCCACTTGTACGCCTTTCTCCCACATATGAAATATGCGTCATCGGGGAGAACATAGGGGACGGAGAAGGACATGACCATGTTACAAACCTTCCAGGTGAAATCTCCTGACCCTAATTCTTCCAACTGCTTAATGCACGTATCGGTTTGTACGATGTGTGCACAGTATCCTGGTGATACCTCTCCAACTCTAGTAATCCTATTTCCTAAGGTATATCGATACCGGAAAGATTTTCCTCTACTGGCTATGTGGCGTGCGAGCTCTGTATCTGTAGGCATTCTATCTGCTCTGTGTGAAAAGGTCATGGTAAGGTTGCTCCATGACACTTCCCAATTTCCCGGCTTACGGGGATTGGAGATATTAAAACATATGAGGGACCTATCCACATGGTATTGGTGGAGCTTCAAACTAGGAGGGCTGGAGATGTTAAACCTCCGGTCCACCGGTCTCCCACCACTTAGCTCAAGTACCTCCCCTAACGTTAAAGGAAATGGTACTAGCCCTGATTTGCTATGCCCTTGAGGTACTTGAGAACATACCCAAAAATCTGTCTCATTTAACACGCTACCCACTAAGGAGTGATAGTCACTCAATGGATGCCGGTCCCTATGGTTATTAAAACTGGATTGGCATTATTGTTACCGAGCCTACTGATACAGTTTTCTTTTTTGAGCTAACAATCCTTCAAAGAAAATGTTTACAGATAACATGGTTGTTAGATCGTGCCCGGTACTCGCCTTTGCTTGGTGATTGGGTTGCTATTGGAAATTTACACCTCCGTCTCAGTCATTAGAGCCTTTCTGGATCCTTTCTCGACCTCACTGGTACTCTCACCGAAACAGACTGCTCTGGTCAACATCATGGTTAACGGGAAAATCCATATCGCAGTCTCTTGGGGCAAGTCCATCTTACAGGAGGAGAAAAGACGAAATTTGTAAAGGGGGTATAAGAAAACAGTTTGAGGGGGGGGGGGAGAACTCGTTACGATAATAAGTTCTCTCGTCTTGTTGTTCTTCTTGTTCTGCTGTCCTCTCAAAGGTGCTGTCTCTCAGTCTTCAAAAAACGATCATTCTGGTGATGCAATATTCCTTCCTAACCGACGATCTTTCTGTAAGGAGCAAAAATCTGGCATTACCATTGGTCCAACTGAGGGGTGACATACCATCTTTAAACCATGGAAACATGAGTGAAAAGAGAGAGAAAATAAAAAAACAAAAGAGATAGAGAACAATTCATGTGCATATATACATTACATAACTCGACAATAACCATCAATAAGAAAAGAGAAACAAAGCATTTTTAAACATTGTAAGAAAACATTGTTAGCATTAGAAAAACATTGTCAGACTTATTAGGCTGTCATATCTATGTGTCTAATGGTCTCCCTGAGCAGTCCCTTCCCACCAGCACCTGCATTACTCCACTGTCTGTATCTGGCCAGAAATACATTGTGGCGGAGGTCATGCTGGGGTTTGGTAGACTTCTGCAAGGACCAAGTGGATATGCAATGTGTGAATTCTTACCACTACTAGTCAGAGATGGGGATAGAGAGAGGGAGAGAAAAACATTTTTCACAAATACATTTACAACTTTTCACCTGGTCATTCCTGTGTCTTTAGTGAATGACCTCCCACTTCATTAACCGTTACTTCAGGCTTGCCTCCATTCCTAATAATCACCTTTCCTGCCTATGTGATCCTTGATTATAATGGTGTGTATTGTAATTTTGCTCATTTCTTGGTCTAGGGGGTCTAACTTTATGTGGGTTATTACAGTTGCTAGCACAATGCCCTTCTCTCCTACACTGATAACAAATCCTGGGCTTCCTCCACGTGTCCATGACCTGAGGTTTTGGTTGATTTGATGCCTCCTCAAACGCTCGGATGCTCATCATCATCAATCGTTTCCCCTGTACTTCCCTGATTCCTTGGATTTTATGATTATGGTGTTGTCTTTCTCTTGATCTACAATCTCTTGCAATGTGTCCCTTTTTATGACAATTGTAACAGATTTCCATATCTGGATTTCTCGCAGGGGTGTGTGGCTTTTGTTGGGGTGGTCTTGTGGTTTGGGCCTGTATATTTGCTGCCATTAACTTATCTCTTAGTGACTCTCTGTACCTGGTGATATTCTGGTCATGATTAATGACGGCCTCTCTTAGTGCGGCCACCGAGATCTCTCTCCAGTTTGGGTTGGTGGTCTGTACCCTTGTTTTTAATTCATCCTTTAAACCATTCATTAATACCTTAACCGCTATTCCTTTATGTTGTGCATTTGTCTTGATGTCTGCGATCCCAGTGTTTCTAGCCATTATTTGCAGTGCTCGATTGAAATAATTAGAAACATTTTCCTTTTCGTTTTGCCTTATGGAGAAAATTTCATTCCACTTGACAGTGGTTGGGAAATATATTCCTAACTGTCGGTTAATTTGCCTAATACATTCCTGATTGTGTTCCTCCATACAGGGTACCTCCGTGTTTAATTTACAATCAGCAATGAATTTTTCAGGGTCAACACTGGAGGGCAAACATGCCCTCAGCACTGTCCGCCACTCTTTGTTGGTGGGTTCTGTGGCGTTTCCTAGTTCTTTAATAAACCTTTGACATTTGGCTAGATTTTTCCTCGGATCAGGAAATTCAGACATAATTGATCTCAATTCGGTCCGGGACAAGAGACAGCGCATTGCACTGTCCTTGACGGGAATGATTCCCTGATCGTCAGTCTTCCCATTGGGGACTGAGATCACCCTGGCCAGATCGAGCTCAGTTACATCATCTTGTGTTGGTCTTACAATATGGGGTACATCTGTTTGTGCGTGATATGAAACATTGTACGTACCTGTGGACACGACCTCACCTGACCCTCCGTTAGGGGGTTCGATTATTGCCTTTACCAATTTTGTCGCGTCCACCTGGATGGCTTTTGTGATGGTTGCTGGAAGAGGTGCTGACATCGTTCTGGGCTCACTTTCTTGTTTGTATTCCTGAGGGAGGTTTGACATGGGGTGCAGCTTGCACAGGTTAATAGTTGTACATTCAACAGTATTACAATAATCATTGTTACATTTATTACACTTATTCTTATAATCTATATTACAGTTGCTAAGAGCGTTTTTATTGTTCACCCTTGTGTCTTTCTCTCCGCAATCAACCCCTCTCCTGATGCCACTGTCTCTCCTCTCAAGATAAGAGTCAGAAAAGTCAATAGACTCTTTTTGTAATTCACTTTCCTGTTGCCATAACTGTAAATATTCATAATGTTTATTTTGTCTCTTCGTTGGTTCAATGAGACTTATCCTCCTCCTTAAATTTTGTAACACTACTGGACTGAAGCTACCTATTCTTGGGAATTTGTCCCTGTCTTGTACAGTCATTCTCTCCCATTCATCACATAAAATTTCTGTGTGACTTCCGTATTTTTCACACATGATGTACCTTGCCGACCCAATTGATCGGTTCTCTGAATCAACCCGAACCGAGGTTGATCGCCCCCTACCTGAACAACTGGCCCCCATAATCTGCAGGCGTTGCTTATTCCTCCTTGAATATCAAGGCTTTCAGCGAACCCTTACAAACAAACCAAGAAGTCCTGGGCAGGCCGGCGGTGGCGGTTTATCAAGTACCCCACTTACTTCTCGCCCACGTTGGCCTGTGCTGCAATCACTGTATCCAGAGCTGCGGTACCCAACCCAGGGCCCCTGTGAACCTTTATTTACTGGGGCGCGTTCCCCAGCAAGTATCGGTTGTTGGATAGTTCCTGAGTGACCAGCGAACTTCCCTTCCAAAAATAAAAAATTACACAAATCACGTCAGAGTGTACAAATAGCGTTTGTGACCACTTTACTCTAATGGTATTAGGTCAGATTACTAACTACTGCACACAATTACGTGTGGTCCAATCGTTCAGTACACAAGCACTACTTGTTATGTACTGAGAGATCAATGGAATCGATGTTTCCGGCCGCGATTCCTTCAGCAAGAGCTTATGGCCTATATGGGTTCTGCACCAACACCCCAGGCGTTGTGCCACTGGACTTTTATAGCGGACCTCTTTGTCTATTTTGTGACCTCCTGGTCTTGTTCCTTATGACCTCCTGGTCTTGTTACCTTATGACCTCCTGGTCTTGTTACCTTATGGTCCGCTATACTCTAATGCTCAAATATTATTTAACCAGGGATGCCTCCCTAGCCACCGTATATGTCACTTACACGTATGTCCCTTGACGAGTACCCGGCTTTCCTTTTGGTTCCACCTTACAGTTATATAAACTTTTGTATACAAAACACACTCACTCAACACATGTACACTTTTGTTTCTATATCTATTTCTGCGCAGAAATTTGTCTTTAGCCCAACAGTGTTACCAATTAGGAGCAGGATCTGTTAAACTAAATTTCTCTATCGTCCTAGTGGATGCTGGGGTTCCTGAAAGGACCATGGGGAATAGCGGCTCCGCAGGAGACAGGGCACAAAAAGTAAAGCTTTTCCGATCAGGTGGTGTGCACTGGCTCCTCCCCCTATGACCCTCCTCCAGACTCCAGTTAGATTTTTGTGCCCGGCCGAGAAGGGTGCAATCTAGGTGGCTCTCCTAAAGAGCTGCTTAGAGAAAGTTTAGCTAGGTTTTTTATGTTACAGTGATTCCTGCTGGCAACAGGATCACTGCAGCGAGGGACTGAGGGGAGAAGGAGTCAACTCACCTGCGTGCAGGATGGATTGGCTTCTTGGCTACTGGACATCAAGCTCCAGAGGGACGATCACAGGTACAGCCTGGATGGTCACCGGAGCCGCGCCGCCGGCCCCCTTGCAGATGCTGAAGACAGAAGAGGTCCAGAATCGGCGGCTGAAGACTCCTGCAGTCTTCTAAAGGTAGCGCACAGCACTGCAGCTGTGCGCCATTTTCCTCTCAGCACACTTCACACGGCAGTCACTGAGGGTGCAGGGCGCTGGGAGGGGGGCGCCCTGGGAGGCAAAATGAGTACCTATAAAGGCTAAAAATACCTCACATATAGCCCTAGAGGCTATATGGAGATATTTAACCCCTGCCTGATTTCTCAAAATAGCGGGAGACGAGCCCGCCGGAAAAGGGGCGGGGCCTATCTCCTCAGCACACGGCGCCATTTCCTCTCACAGCTCCGCTGGTCAGGACGGCTCCCAGGTCTCTCCCCTGCACTGCACTACAGAAACAGGGTAAAACAGAGAGGGGGGGCAAATTTATGGCGATATTTTTATATAACAAAGCAGCTATAGGGGAGCACTTATTATAAGGCTATCCCTGATATATATATAGCGCTTTTGGTGTGTGCTGGCAAACTCTCCCTCTGTCTCCCCAAAGGGCTAGTGGGTCCTGTCTTCATTAGGAGCATTCCCTGTGTGTCTGCTGTGTGTCGGTACGTGTGTGTCGACATGTATGAGGACGATATTGGTGTGGAGGCGGAGCAATTGCCAAATATGGGGATGTCACCTCCTAGGGGGTCGACACCAGAATGGATGCCTTTATTTATGGAACTACGGGATAGTGTCAACACGCTAAAGCAGTCGTTTGACGACATGAGACGGCCGGACAATCAATTAGTGCCTGTCCAGGCGACTCAAACACCGTCAGGGGCTGTGAAACGCCCTTTGCCTCAGTCGGTCGACACAGACCCAGACACAGGCGATGACTCCAGTGGTGACGGTGACGAATCAACCGTATTTTCCAGTAGGGCCACACGTTATATGATTTTGGCAATGAAGGAGGCGTTACATTTAGCTGATACTACAGGTACCACTAAACAGGGTATTATGTGGGGTATGAAAAAACTACCTATAGTTTTTCCTGAATCAGAAGAACTAAATGACGTGTGTAATGAAGCGTGGGTTGCCCCTGATAAAAAGCTGATAATTTCAAAGAAATTATTGGCATTATACCCTTTCCCGCCAGAGGTTAGGGAGCGCTGGGAAACACCTCCTAGGGTGGACAAGGCGCTAACACGCTTATCTAAACAAGTGGCGTTACCCTCTCCTGAGACGGCCGCACTTAAAGATCCATCAGATAGGAGGATGGAAAATATCCAAAAAAGTATATACACACATGCAGGTGTTATACTACGACCAGCTGTAGCAACTGCCTGGATGGGCAGTGCGGGGGTAGTTTGGTCAGAATCCCTGATTGAAAATATTGATACCCTGGACAGGGACAATATTCTACTGTCGTTAGAACACATAAAGGATGCATTTCTTTATATGCGTGATGCACAGAGGGATATATGCACACTGGCATCACGGGTAAGTGCTATGTCCATTTCGGCCAGAAGAGCTTTATGGACGCGACAGTGGACAGGCGATGCGGATTCAAAACGGCATATGGAAGTTTTGCCGTATAAGGGGGAGGAGTTATTTGGAGTCGGTCTATCAGATTTGGTGGCCACGGCTACAGCCGGGAAATCCACCTTTCTACCTCAAGTCACTCCCCAACAGAAAAAGGCACCGACTTTTCAACCGCAGCCCTTTCGTTCCTTTAAAAATAAGAGAGCAAAGGGCTATTCATATTTGCCACGAGGCAAAGGTCGAGGGAAGAGACAGCAACACGCAGCTCCTTCCCAGGATCAGAAGCCCTCCCCGGCTTCTACAAAAGCCTCAGCATGACGCTGGGGCTTCTCAAGCGGACTCGGGGACGGTGGGCGGTCGTCTCAAAAATTACAGCGCGCAGTGGGCTCACTCGCAAGTAGATCCCTGGATCCTGCAGATAATATCTCAGGGATACAGGTTGGAATTAGAGACAGATCCACCTCGCCGTTTCCTGAGGTCTGCTTTACCAACGTCCCCCTCCGAAAGGGAGACGGTGTTGGAAGCCATTCACAAGCTGTACTCTCAGCAGGTGATAGTCAAGGTACCTCTTCTGCAACAAGGGAAGGGGTATTATTCCACTCTTTTTGTGGTACCGAAGCCGGATGGCTCGGTAAGGCCTATTCTAAATCTGAAGTCCTTGAACCTGTACATAAAGAAGTTCAAGTTCAAAATGGAGTCACTCAGAGCAGTGATAGCGAACCTGGAAGAGGGGAACTTTATGGTATCCTTGGATATCAAGGATGCGTATCTCCACGTTCCAATTTACCCCTCACACCAGGGGTACCTCAGGTTCGTTGTACAAAACTGTCACTATCAGTTTCAGACGCTGCCGTTCGGATTGTCCACGGCACCTCGGATCTTTACAAAGGTAATGGCCGAGATGATGATTCTTCTTCGAAGAAAAGGCGTATTAATTATCCCATACTTGGACGATCTCCTAATAAGGGCGAGGTCCAGAGAACAGCTAGAGATGGGATTAGCACTGTCTCAAGAAGTGCTAAAACAGCACGGGTGGATTCTGAATATTCCAAAATCCCAGTTAATGCCGACAACTCGTCTGCTGTTCCTAGGGATGATTCTGGACACGGTTCAGAAAAAGGTTTTTCTCCCGGAGGAAAAAGCCAAGGAGTTATCCGAGCTTGTCAGGAACCTCCTAAAACCAGGAAAGGTGTCTGTACATCAATGCACAAGAGTCCTGGGAAAAATGGTGGCTTCTTACGAAGCGATTCCATTCGGCAGATTCCACGCAAGAATTTTCCAAAGGGATCTGTTGGACAAATGGTCAGGGTCGCATCTTCAGATGCACCTACGGATAACCCTGTCTCCAAGGACAAGGGTGTCTCTTCTGTGGTGGTTGCAGAGTGCTCATCTATTGGAGGGCCGCAGATTCGGCATACAGGATTGGATCCTGGTGACCACGGACGCCAGCCTGAGAGGCTGGGGAGCAGTCACACAAGGAAGAAACTTCCAGGGAGTATGGACGAGCCTGGAAACGTCTCTTCACATAAACATTCTGGAACTAAGAGCAATATACAATGCTCTAAACCAGGCAGAACCTCTGCTTCAGGGAAAACCGGTATTGATCCAGTCGGACAACATCACGGCAGTCGCCCATGTGAACAGACAGGGCGGCACAAGAAGCAGGAGGGCAATGGCAGAAGCTGCAAGGATTCTTCGCTGGGCAGAGAATCATGTGATAGCACTGTCAGCAGTGTTCATCCCGGGGGTGGACAACTGGGAAGCAGACTTCCTCAGCAGACACGATCTTCACCCGGGAGAGTGGGGACTTCATCCAGAAGTCTTCCACATGCTGGTAACCCGTTGGGAAAGACCAATGGTGGACATGATGGCGTCTCGCCTCAACAAAAAACTGGACAGGTATTGCGCCAGGTCAAGAGATCCGCAGGCAATAGCTGTGGACGCGCTGGTAACGCCTTGGGTGTACCAGTCGGTGTATGTGTTTCCTCCTCTGCCTCTCATACCAAAAGTATTGAGAATTATACGGCAAAGAGGCGTAAGAACGATACTAGTGGTTCCGGATTGGCCAAGGAGGACTTGGTACCCGGAACTTCAAGAGATGATCACGGAAGATCCGTGGCCTCTACCTCTAAGGAGGGACTTGCTTCAGCAGGGTCCCTGTCTGTTTCAAGACTTACCGCGGCTGCGTTTGACGGCATGGCGGTTGAACGCCGGATCCTAAAGGAAAGAGGCATGCCGGAAGAAGTCATTCCTACTTTGATTAAAGCAAGGAAGGAAGTAACCGTGCAACATTATCACCGAATTTGGCGAAAATATGTTGCGTGGTGCGAAGATCGGAGTGCTCCGACGGAGGAATTTCAACTGGGTCGATTCCTACATTTCCTGCAATCAGGATTGTCAATGGGTCTCAAATTGGGATCTATTAAGGTTCAAATTTCGGCCCTGTCGATTTTCTTTCAAAAAGAATTGGCTTCAGTCCCTGAAGTCCAGACCTTTGTTAAGGGAGTGCTGCATATACAGCCTCCTGTGGTGCCTCCAGTGGCACCGTGGGATCTAAATGTGGTTTTGGACTTCCTAAAATCTCATTGGTTTGAACCACTAAAAAAGGTGGATTTGAAATATCTCACATGGAAAGTGACCATGCTTCTAGCCCTGGCTTCTGCCAGGAGAGTGTCAGAATTGGCAGCTTTATCTTACAAAAGCCCATATCTGATTTTCCATTCGGACAGGGCAGAACTGCGAACTCGTCCGCATTTTCTCCCTAAGGTGGTGTCAGCATTTCATCTGAACCAGCCTATTGTAGTGCCTGCGGCTACAAGTGACTTGGAGGACTCCAAGTTACTGGACGTTGTCAGAGCATTAAAAATATATATTGCAAGGACAGCTGGAGTCAGAAAATCTGACTCGTTGTTTATATTGTATGCACCCAACAAGATGGGTGCTCCTGCGTCTAAGCAGACGATTGCTCGTTGGATCTGTAGCACAATCCAACTTGCACATTCTGTGGCAGGCTTGCCACAGCCTAAATCTGTAAAGGCCCACTCCACAAGGAAGGTGGGCTCATCTTGGGCGGCTGCCCGAGGGGTCTCGGCATTACAACTTTGCCGAGCAGCTACGTGGTCAGGGGAGAACACGTTTGTAAAATTTTACAAATTTGATACTCTGGCTAAGGAGGACCTGGAGTTCTCTCATTCGGTGCTGCAGAGTCATCCGCACTCTCCCGCCCGTTTGGGAGCTTTGGTATAATCCCCATGGTCCTTTCAGGAACCCCAGCATCCACTAGGACGATAGAGAAAATAAGATTTTACTTACCGATAAATCTATTTCTCGGAGTCCGTAGTGGATGCTGGGCGCCCATCCCAAGTGCGGATTATCTGCATAAGTTGTACATAGTTATTGTTAACTAATTCGGGTTATTGTTAAAGGAAGCCATCTTTCAGAGGCTCCGCTGTTATCATACTGTTAACTGGGTTTAGATCACAAGTTGTACGGTGTGATTGGTGTGGCTGGTATGAGTCTTACCCGGGATTCAAAATCCTCCCTTATTGTGTACGCTCGTCCGGGCACAGTACCTAACTGGAGTCTGGAGGAGGGTCATAGGGGGAGGAGCCAGTGCACACCACCTGATCGGAAAAGCTTTACTTTTTGTGCCCTGTCTCCTGCGGAGCCGCTATTCCCCATGGTCCTTTCAGGAACCCCAGCATCCACTACGGACTCCGAGAAATAGATTTATCGGTAAGTAAAATCTTATTTTCAGATTCTCCAAAAATAGACTTGCGTTATTTTCCGCGTCGCGTTATCTACCGCTGTGCGTTACTTATCGCCTTTGCGTTACTTCACTTTATCACAACTTGAGCTACGTGGGCGTAACCGGACGCTACGTTGCGTCTGCCTTTGGATTGCGTACGCTAGTCTTTGTTAGCGACACGTGTACGCAATGCAAAGATCCACCGTAACACAATATATTTTTATCAATGTAAATGATCCCTGATCATCTACCGCAATCCACACTGACTGCCTTGTATCTCAGACAAACCGTGTGTTTGTTCTATACTTTAACTATTACCTCTACTATGAAATAACAGCAAATCTCTTTTTAGCACTTTCTATCAACTATAAAATTGGCAAACAGGAATAGTGATATACGAAAATGAAACAGAAATGCAGATATATGCGTGCGTACGCAAGACAAAAGAAAAATAAACAGTTTTAAAAAGACACAAGCGTTTTGTTCTTACTTCCGGTTACCGGGTTCCTTCAGCACTCTTTATCTAAGCGAAGCAGACGCTTATCCCGCCAGCACTATGAGACAATCTCCCACCCTTTGCTGGGGGATAATGTCTGCTGATCTACCTAGTGCAGATGTGAGAAGTATAGGACGAGTTCCCAATTGACAATGCTAAATTCCTTTGTCGTATAAACAACCCTTTATGAAGCTAAGAACACTGTACGCTGTTTACTTAAGAAGTACCGTAATGGTACGCTGTTGGCGTAACGATCGCTCGGCCGTAGGCGAGACGCTCAAGCGTCACGTTCGCTCGCGGCCCAGCGATCACAGGACACGTTATTGGTTATGTCTAGGGTAATGATTCGCTATGGCGTAGCTTACGCTCGAGACCACGAGGAGGTCACCAGCGATGCAGATGCTCACAACACTATACCTTTATGTTAAAACCTTATACCAATGAAATACACTGAATACCTTAATGTGAGTACAGGGTGTAAGTGCAACCTTGTGTAACCTGACTAACTACAAAGCTGCTTGAGCGTCACCGACGCTCAAGTGAACACTTAACACTATAGAAAATACACAGATACTGGTTTAGGTTCCAAAGCCTATTAACTGTATTATATCTAATATACTTGTAAAAGGGGATAACAGTACAAATGATACACTACAATATAACAAGGACTTCCTAACCACAGAACTAAACAATAAATACAAAAAGACAATACTACACTGACCTAAATGCAATACAGTACAATACTATAATACTATGAGAGATATAAGAGAAAAGAGGAGAGAGAGAGATAGAGAGAGAGAGAGAAATTGGCTCACAGAAAGACAATGATTACGGAGAGAAACTTACGCACAAAGGGTTTGATCGCCTGCGCCTCGATATCCAGCTCCCGGCTATCAGCAGATAACCGTTGATGAGAGAGAGTGAGCTGGATGTGGTCGGCCTGCCTATTTATGCCCCACACACAATGCAATCTCATAGTCCCTACAATCCCATTGTTCATTGGCCGAAGGAATTCGGCCCTGCATCATAACAAAAGGTCATAAGTTGATTCATATCAGTGGCCCTGGTTATGCAAAATAATGGGTGATGACTAACACATTCCTGTCTTCTGGAGAGCGATTGTTTGGCGAATACAAAACAGAATCCTGTCTGGGTTCTGTTCTATATTCATGATGTCCACTTTCAGTTGAGACAATGACATCTCAGCCCTCATTCTCCTGTATACAAATCCAGCCCCATTTGTAAACACAGGTGTTGGCCCTCCTTATTGAGTCTCAAAAACTCAGTGTAATTAAAGGCTATTGTACTCCGTCTGCGGGAAAGATACTGATTTGGAGTACAATTGATCTTCAATTACTATTCCTGTGTTTACCTTATGCATGTGTAGATATGAGGCCCTCTTAACATGCAAACTATTGTTTGGGGGATCTCTGAGGTCAAAGAGACATTTGAGACCCACTGATGCCTGTCTCCTACTGTTCAGATGCATGACTAAGTAAGAACAAATAATAATAAATAAATGGACATAACTTCTTATGTCCATAACTATTCGCACGAGCGATTAATACGCTCCAAACCAACACCGGAATATTGCTAATTAAATACTCTTCCGATGGGTACCAAACACTGCTGTATGATTCCTGTTAGACCCTTCGTACGATGCAAAGAGGGATTCCTCAGCTCAGGGACATTCTATTTTAACCAAACTTTCAGAATCTATCAAAGGGACCATGATCTATAAACTACATTAATTGTGAACAGTTGTAACGAATGGGTCGCACGCTACGACTACGTAAACTCTACCGTAAATACGCATACCGCGCCTGCGAGTGCACGCTATCGCGGGTATGCGCCTTCACGGGAGAGCGTACGCATGCGCAGCGCGGACCAGTGTGCGGTGCAAATATGGCAACGTGCATAGAGACATTTTTCTGACTTTGACACCTGGTAAGGATTTCTATCAAAGGACTTTTAACATCTGTTCTAACCTACCAGTGCTCTGCAATACCTTCTACGGCTACGTGTTCCAGGAACTGTTATTTGCCACTATCAACTGCTAATCTTGAATGCTGCTTTGTTGTATCACGGAGTCTGTTAATACACTTTTATTTTGAATTTTAACTTGGTTGTCATGGTCACACCTTCGGGTAATTATTCTGCACTTACATGTCCAGGGGTCTGATTAAACCTCCCAGGTTTAATTTTATCTCAGCTCCTACAACTGAGGCTTCCTCCCGTCAGCCTAAACCCTCAGTTGTGACACCAAGAAGTTTCCTGTGGTGGAGTTTCAACTTGGACGGTTTCTCCTATTCCGGGAAGCAGGTGTGGATATGGGCCTGAGATTGGGATCCCTCAAGCTCCAGATTTCGGCTTTATCCATTTTCTTCCAGAAACAATTGGCTGTCCCCCTGAGGTTCAGACCTTTCTGAAAGGGGTTCTGCACATCCAGCCTCCCTTTGTGGCACCAACGGCACCCTGGGATCTTGATGTGGTGTTGCATTTCCTGCAATCAGATTTGTTAGAGCCTCCTCAGGAGGCTGAAGTCAAGTTTCTCACGTGGAAGGCTGTCACTTTGTTGGCCTTAGCTTCTGCGCGACGTTTGTCGGAATTGGGGGCTTTGTCCTGTAAAAGTCCTTATCTGGTCTTCCATGAAGATAGGGCGGAACTCAGGACTCGTCAACAGTTCCTTCCTAAGGTTGTGTAATTTCAACCAACCTATTGTGGTGCCAGTGGCTACTGACTCCTCAGTTGCTTCAAAGTCCTTGGATGTTGTGAGGGCTTTGAAAATTTTTGTGAAGAGGACTGCTCGTCACAGAAAATCGGACTGTCTGTTTGTCCTGTATGATCCCAAGGAAATTGGGTGTCCTACTTCTAAGCAGACAATTTCGTGCTGGATCAGGTTCACCACCCAGCATGCATATTCTACTGCAGGATTGCCGTGTCCAAAATCTGTTAAGGCGCACTCTACTCGTAAATTGGGTTCTTCCCGGGCGGCTGCCCCGGTGTCTCAGCTTTGCCGAGCGGCTTCTTGGTCTGAGTCGAACACGTTTGCTAAGCTTTGCAAGTTCGATACTTTGGCCTCTGATGACCTCAGGTTTGGTCAAGCAGTTCTGCAGGAGCCTGCGCGCTCTCCCGCCCGTTCTGGGTGCTTTGGTACATCCCCATGGTATTAATATGGACCCCAGCATCCTCTAGGGCGTAAGAGAAAATAGGATTTTAAATACCTACCGGTAAATCCTTTTCTCGTAGTCCGTAGAGGATGCTGAGCGCCTTATCCTGCAGTGATTATTTAGTTCAGTACTGCCTGGTTCCTAGGTAAGTTCTGCATTCTTTACTGTTTCAGTACGGTTTCAGTTGTTGCTGAGTTGTTCCGGCATGTTGGCCAGATTTGCCTTGTTGTGTGAGCTGGTATGAATCTCGCCACTATCTGTGTATTTCCTTCTCTCAAAGTATGTTGTCTCCTCGGGCACAGTTTCTATACTGAGCCTGGTAGGAGGGGCATAGAGGGAGGAGCCAGCCCACACTGTTAAACTGTTAAAGTGCCAATGGCTCCTGGTTGACCCGTCTATACCCCATGGTACTAATATTGACCCCAGCATCCTCTATGGACTACAAGAAAAGGATTTACCGGTAGGTAATTAAAATCCTATTTATATTCCTGCTCTCCCCCTCACATCATGTCACTGTGTGTTACCAGCCCAGAGATCTGACCAGTCTCCTCCCCACACTCTCTGGTGTATCTCATACATCAGGAGCCATCAGCCCCTATTATACTCCTGTTCTCCTCCTCACATCATGTCACTGTGTGTTACTAGTCCAGAGACCTGACCAGTCTCCTCCCCACACTCTCTTGTGTATCTCATACATCAGGAGCCATCAGCCCCTATTATACTCCTGCTCTCCCCCTCACATCATGTCACTGTGTGTTACCAGCCCAGAGATCTGACCAGTCTCTTCCCCACACTCTCTGGTGTATCTCACACATCAGGAGCCATCATCCTCTATTATACTCCTGCTCTCCCCCTCACATCATGTCAATGTGTGTTACCAGCCCAGAGATCTTACTAGTCTCCATGGGACGCTATCATAGTAATTTTATCACATGAACAATGATGGGAGTCCTCATGTGACATTACCCATAATCCTGTCTGTGCTCTACCACATTATTCTTTATCTTCCTTGTGTATTGATATCTTAATATATAGTACTTTAATATATTTGAAATGACACTGCAATACCAAAGCAAAGTATCAGGTGATTCCCTTCTCCCTAAGATCTACACCGAAGCATCCACCTGAGTTAGTAGCTGGACTCCGGCTGGCCAGAAGGACATATTGATGCTGATTGTGGCTCTCAGCTGCTGGCTATGGTCCTGATTCAGAGTTCTGCGCTGTTGCGTGGCTTCATACCAATTTCTGATTATCAGTAATCTGTGGTTGTGCAAAGTCCGCCATGTTTAGAATGGGCCTTGCGCTGTTGTTCGGAGTCCCCCTCTGCCGCTCCCTGATTGACAGGCTGAGGTGTTGAGGGCGTGTGGAGAAGGCGGACTGAAGACTGTGTTATTAGAAGGTACGTCGCCCTCGTTTTCTAGGAGGGGAGAGCCAAGGGACTTCATGTCACCACGCAGACTACTTGGCCTTGCAGCCCCGCTTCCATTGGCCAATTGCACAAGCTGGCCATCTGTGGGGTTACGATGGTCACGATGTTGGATCGCAGTGCTGGGATCACAGCTACATGCAGGATATGTCTCTTCTACTGAGATGCCTTGTGTACTCCCATTCCATGCCATTATCAGTCAGATGTGTTCCACCTAGCATGGTGTAGGTGTGAGTGCCATTTCCAGTGGTGGTGGCCGCTTTAGTCAGCGTAGAGCTGGGGGCAGAGCGTTTATAAGACATGTCTGACTCAGAATACTGTCTGATGTCCACATGAGATTTCCATTTGTGGTAGGCAGTTGGAATTGCGGCCACATTCCAAGCGACTTTGACTGAGGCCCTCTGTGTCCACCTGTAGATCTTCATTGGACTAGGATGTTTTGCTAATTTTTCTCATGTCTATTCAGCTCTGAAGTAACCAATGTGTATGGGGGTGAGGGACAGAATCTGAATGGCCATTATGGTTGGCATCTGATTATTGAAGCTTCCTGTCCTATGATGCCAGCTGGGCCGTGTGTATGTTCAGAAACTGTTACTCACCAATGTCTGCTTTTGGGTCCATGCAATATGCTTGGTGACGTGATTGTGTTACATTTTAAGCTAATGTTTTACTTATTCAACAGTTGTATTTATATATAATAAAAAAATTTAAGAATTTTCTCCTGCAGGGTTCACAGGTTATCCACAGGATAACATTGGGATATGATGAAGCGACAGTGGATTTGCACCAAATGGTCAAAGCTTTTCTGCCTCTCAGCATGCAACGGGCCCGTCCATATATCCCTGCTCCCTGGCTCAGGGAAATCAGTTTTTTGTTTGGTGTGGCAGGAGCCGGACCATGGTCAATGGGCTGCTGGTTTTTAGCAGCCATAAGCTTTCTTATTTTATTTCTATAGTCTTACTATTTTTTTTTTTGAGTGCTCTTTTTAAAAAGCGTCTTATACGTGCCTTAGAAAGAGTCGCTCCTACAACTCCCCACCTAGTCGCGACAATGCTTACCCGTGAGTACAGTTTTGTTTCGGCAGGCCTTTGTTGGATATACTAGCAAGTCCAGCAGACGTTACCAGACTGAGGCCGGAGTACGGGTAGAAGGTAAGGCATCTGTTCTGCTTAGAGGGGGAACACGGACACAGCCGCACTGTTTTTGGAGTATACTACCAAACAGTCGCTAACATTTGGGGTGCTCCAGCGCTAGGCCTTAGGAATCATAGGCTCCAGGGGTAATTTAAGTCCGCAATCCCTAGGGCTGATGTCAGCAGTGAGGAGTCATGACCAGTTTCCTCCAAGTCTCCTGCCATGAACTGTTTTCCCGCTTCCGCCTGAGACGCTGTGTACTAAGGGAACCCAGTTGCAGCATATGCGGCTGTGTGATTGGTGCGTCAGTGTTCACTTGGGTGTCTGTGTTCACTATAGATTTATGGAGCGGCTATGTACACTATTAGCATCTGGATCCACTCAGCGTTCGCCAACGTATTGATCGGTGCTGGAAGCGGGGTGAGTCTCCCTGTATCCCACTGTACTGAGCATGGGTAATACAGCACTACATCTCTATCTACCTTTTGATTACGAATAGTTGGATAAGTGCTATTGCATATGAGTCTGATCATTATTACTGTTGTTTTCTTTTGCTATGCGTCTGAATACAGTTAAATCTTATATAAAGTAATGCAGTAATATGTTTCTCCTACATACTTAAAATGTATTTGTAATTGATTATGTGCTCATAATTGCTTATTATACTAATGTATAATCTATGACTGATTGCTAGTGTGATTGCTGACTTTACTATAATTCTGTCAGTTTTTTCTGTCTATTCCGATCCTCAATGCTGGTGCAAAGCAGGGTAGGGTCGGATTGTATGTCACTTTAACAAAATTTAAAGTGATTTCAGTCACAAATTGTGTAGTACACTGTGCAAGTGTCTGATTATTTATCATGTCTAAGAGCGGCAAGGGAGAGGAAAATACACTCACAGCAGCACCAACACTCGTATCATGTTTGTCTTGCAAAGTTGGGTTAACCTTTCAGGATATGGTTCAAGATGGTTTGTGTACAAACTGTTTTAGCTTTGACCAAGGTCTCTTGAAATATACAAGGCAGACACAGGTGCAAGTTGATCCCCCTTGGGCTATGTTTGCACAGACTTTGTTTGCAGCAATAGAGTTTGTAGCTAACGAGTAGGGTGGTTTAGAGGAAGTATAATGTCTTAACTGTAAGTACATGTAAAGTTGTGAGGTTGAAAGGTGAAACTTCTCTTGTAACTGTTGGAAAGAGAGTATTTGGCCTCCAGAGTCGAAGCCGTCGCAGATAGCTTTAATTCCTATACAAGCCCAGTCATAAAATCATCTGTTATGTAGGGTGAGCTGGTATAGTCTCTACCCACTCTTCTATTAATCGTTATCCAAGCCAAATATGTATCTTTAAAAAAGGGATGATTTAGTATATGAGGAGGAATACATTTTCTATGGAGATGTAACAAGGCAGTAGGGGCGTAGGGTGAGAATAAAGTATCATCAAGAGTGGAATTTGTGAAGTGAGTGTGGTTTAGTAGCCAGTCTGTGGCATATTGGAAGAACCCAGCACAGGAAAAAGCTTGAATATCTGGTAGGGCCATTCCACCGAGGGTTTTCGGTTAGACCAAGCGTAAACGAGAAATTTTAGTTTTTTTGGGATTGCCATATGAATTTTATGAACGCTCTAGAACATATGGTAGTATCAGCTTTGGACATGGCAATCAGGAGCATCTGTATGCAATATGAGAGATTATGAGATATTACACTCTTAACAAGCGCAATTCTGCCTAGTAGTGAGAGAGGTAAGTGCATCCATTTCTGTAGTTGAGACAAAATAGATCGAATAATGGGGGAGAGATTTAGGCCATACAATTTTTTTTATCTTAGTAGGAATATGGATTTGAAAATATTTTAAGGAAGTGCGGGATACATGAAATTGCGATAACGCAGACGATGAGAACTGACCCTTTGTGCGGGGGTACCCCAGCAGTGGATGAGGCAGATATCTGATAAACTTACCCTTTGTGTGGGGGTATTGGAGTTAAAGATATAACTCACTGGCCTGTGAGAGTAGTAGGGGGATTGGCAGCTTCATGTGGTTACAGTTATCACGATTCCCAGCCGACATATGCAAGATGAAATATAATATAGGGAAAGATAAATGCCGTTGGCTGGCTATAAGAGTTGCAGAGAGTAGGAGGTAAGTATGGTGGTATAGCCCAACTCTCCAGGGTGCCTGGGCTGTCTCCAACCTCCACGGGGCGCAGGAGACATAGGGTATCTGAGGGAACTGAGCCAGGAATAGCTACTGGGCCCTCTGCCCAGGCTGCAGTCCAAAAGGCTGCTCAGGTCTTTGTAACAGTGCTATGGAGCGTATGTATGAAAGCAGCTGTAGAACTGTGGAGGCAGGGGGCCACTCACCAGCTGGAAGCTATATGGAGAGAGCAGGGCACTAGTCCTCAGGCTCCGGGGGCAGCCATGCAGGAGGAAGCAAGATCCCAGGATGGCCATCTGCTGGGGGGGACACCACTGCCGCAGTGTCTCCAGCAAGCCGCAGGTCCCCGCCGGGCTCTCTTCAGATAATCCGTCGATGGCCTCACTGGCAGGGATGCTCAGCGGGTGCCGTGGGTTCACTCGGTCCCTATTCTATGGCGAGCGGGAGCAATCCGTCAGCCGCGGCATCCCTGGATGGCTACAGTCGCCGTTCCCGGATATCAAAGTCCCGGCTTTGAGAGGACAGGAGGGCTGCAACCTGCAGGAGTGAAGGAGTCGCTCCCCAGCTCCTCTGCACCACTCTGCCTGGATCCGGAGGAGGCCAGGGGGAAGACAGGGGCTGTTAAAAGGTAATTGAGGTTAGAAAAAAGGGGTATATTAGAGGGGAATTATGGGAGCTCGTAGGAAGCATGTCCTCCCTCAATCATCAGGCCATGCCCCCCCAGAGGACTGGTTTCTAAATCAGAAGATAAGCCATCAGCCTGATGGGGCGGGCCTCCACCTGCTGGATCCCAGGGTGGGAGGTCAATTTCTTCAATTTGCACAGATCTGGCATCAGTCTACAAGAGACGCCTGGGTGCAAGAAGTGATATCTCTTGGTTATGCATTTGCTTTCAGGAAGCTCCCTCAAAGGTATTTTTTGTACCAGCCTGTCTCTGGTAGAGATGAAGGCCAGGGCTTTGCAAGAGGCAGTTCAGAAATTGCTTCAGTCAGGAGTAATCATTCCAGTTCCTTCTGCACAACAAGGACAGGGTTTTTACTCCAACCTGTTTCTAGTCCAGAAGATAAATGGGTTGTCCCGGCACATACTCAATCTCAAAGTGCTGAACAAGTACATTTGGGTGCCTCGTTTTCATATGGAGACTTTACGTTCCATCAATTTGGCCATGGAGCCAGGGTATTTTTTGGAATCCCTGGATATCCATTATACTTACCTACATGTTCCTATAGCCCAGTCCCATCAGCGCTATCTCAGGTTCACTATCCTCCAACAGCATTTTCAGTTCCAGGTCCTGCATTCCGGATTGGCCACAGCCCCCATAGTATTTTCCAAAACTATGGTGGTAATGGCAGCTTATCTCTGCCAGCAGGGGATAAGAATTTTTCCATACCTCAACGATATTTTTCTCCTGGCACAGTCTCAGGACTTGCTTCTGCGTCATCTGCAACAGACAATAACATGTCTTCAGAAGCACGGGTGGCTCATAAATTGGGCGAAATCGTCTCTGGTTCCGTCAAAGTGGTGGACTCACTTGGGAGCTGTATTGGATTTGAGCCTCTGAACAAAATATCCAAAGTTCAGTCAATTATTCAAGAGCTGCTACATCAGAGGTTCTCAAACTCGGTCCTCGGGGGCCCACACAGTGCATGTTTTGCAGGTCTCCTCACAGAATAGCAAGTGAAATAATTGGCTCCAGCTGTGGACCTTTTAAAATGTGTCAGTGAGTAATTAATACACCTGTGCACCTGCTGGGTTACCTGCAAAACATGCACTGTGTGGGCCCCAGAGGACCGAGTTTGAGAACCTCTGTGCTTCATAGTCGAAGGGTATCCATTCAAGCAGCAATGCGTGTGATGGGATTGAAGGTTTCAACATTCGACATGTTAGAGCAGGGGTGGCCAGACTTTTGGAGTCGGTGATCTACTTTGAAATCAGAAAAGCTTTTATCTACCTAGGCGGGATACTTGCGCGTGCCCAAAAAAGGGCGTGACATAACAAAAGGGGGCATGGTATAACACTAAATAACACATTGGCCACCACAGGTAAAAACCTCAAACACATATGCCCCCACAGTGCCAGATACACATATGCCCCCACAGTGCCAGATATGCCCCCACAGTGCCAGATACACATGCCCCTAGAGTGCCATGTGCCCACAGTGCCAGATATTCCCCCACAGTGCCAGATATGCCCCCACAGTGCCAGATACATATATGCCCCCACAGTGCCAGATACACACATGCCCCTACAGTGCCATGTGCCCACAGTGCCAGATATTCCCCCACAGTGCCAGATACACATGCCCCCCACAGTGCCAGATACACACATGCCCCTACAGTGCCATGTGCCCACAGTGCCAGATATGCCCCACAGTGCCATATGCCCACACTAACATTACTTTATCTAACGCTGGCTGGCTTGAGTGCGTTCCCTCTGGCTGGATCCCCGCTGGCTGGCTGGATCCCCACCACTGCTGTCCTGCTGCTGCTGGCGCTGAGCTGACTGGATCAAACCAGATCTAGCAGGCGCACAGGATCCTCACATCGCGTTCCCAGTTGTGCATTGTGTGGGTGCATGGCTGATGTCATGATGTCACCCACACAATGCATCAATGGGAACGCTCCAGACTCAGAGAGGCGGCAAGTCACACTTGGATCGCGATCTACCGGTGAGAGCTCCGCAAGCTACCGGTAGATTGCGTTCAACGTTTTGGCCGCCTCTGTGGTAGAGTATGCTCAGTTCCATTCGAGGCCTGTGCAACATCTAATCCTTACCAAATGGAATGGTTTTCATCAGACAATAAAAACGCAGACTATGGTCCTTACTCTGGAAGTAAGGAGGTTGTTAGCCTGGTAGCCTAGTGACTGCAGACATCCCATCTGGACAAAGGGAGACCCTTTTGGATCTCAGATTGGGAAATTCTGACAATGGATGACAGCCTACAGGGCTGGGGAGCAGTGTCAAGAAGGTCTTGTTTCCAGGGGCAGTGGACAAGGAAAAAAGTTTCCTTCCAATAAATATATTGGAACTTCGGGCCATATACATGGTGCTGATTCAGGCAAAGGACATCCTTCAGGGGAAACCAGTTCAGATCCGCTCGGACAATTCAACGGCATCATCGAGGAACTCGCAGCCAAAAACAATGAAGGAGGTAAGTCGCACATTAAAGTAGGCAGAACTTCATCATCCAGTCTTGTCCGTATTGTTTGTCCCGGGAGTCCTAAATTGTGAAGCGTATTTTCTCAGTCGACACGCCATTCAGGCAAGCGAATGGGCGCTACACCCGGAGGTCTTCCAGACCCTGGTCGACAGGTGGAGGTTGCCGGAGATGGATCTCGTGGCGTCCCGTCAGAACAACAAAGTTCTCACATACGGGTCAAGAACAAAGGATCCCAGAGCGATCTTTGTGGATACCCTGTCAGTGAGATGGGACTTTCATCTGGCTTATGTGTTTCCTCCAATCACCCTAATACCCAGGGTGGTGAGAAAGATAAAGCAAGGAAAGGGTGCCGTGATACTAGTAGTTCCGGCTTGGCCCAGAAGGCATTGGTACACAGATCTGCAGAGAATGTCGATGGATGCCCCACTTTTGCTTCCTCAACGTCCAGATCTACTGATGCAGGGTTCTTGTTATCACAGACACCTGGAGCGACTGTCTATGACAATGTGGCTCTTGAGACCTCTATCCTGAAGTCAAGCGGATTCTCACAACAGGTAATTCAAACAATGCTCAGAGCAAGGGAACCTTCCTCAGCTCGCATTTATCACAGAATATTGTAAGCCTATATTCAGTGGTGCAGTGAACGGAGATTTGACCCTAGGTCTTTCAGAGTTTCCAGGGTCATAGCATTCCTTCAGGCAGAAATGGATAAAGGTTTAAGGGTGGCTTCCTTGAGAGTGCAAGTATCAGCATTGACTGTATTCCAAAAGAAAATTGCCAACCTACAGGATGTGCACACTTTATCCCAGGTAATGCTGCACATTCAACCTCCTTTTGTCCTCCTACAGTGCCTTGGGACTTAAGTGTAGTCCTAAAGGCCCTTCAAGTTGCCCGATTTGAACCACTTAAAAAAGTGGATCTTAAATGGTTGACAGCTAAAGTTCTCTTTCTACTGGCCCTGGCTTCAGCTAGAAGAGTTTTAGATTTAGGGGCATTGTTATGTGGTCCTCCATTTCTGCTTATTTTTTTTTATCCATATAGAGCAGTTCTCAGAACTAAATCTGGGCATCTTACTAAGGTGGTGTCTAAATTCCACCTTAACAAAGAAATTGTAGTCCCGGCTTTCCAGGGGCCGGGCCTTTCTGCATCGTTGGATGTACTCCGTGCCTTAAGGATCTACATAGATTGTATCAGTGCTATCAGAAAGACAGATTCTTTCTTTGTTCTCTACGGATTTCACAAGAGATGATAGCCTGCTGATAAGCAGACACTGGCGAGGTGGCTTCGGAAGACTATTTCAGAAGCATACTGATCAAGCTGATCTCCATGTGTCGGCTAATGTCTCTGCTCACTGTACTCATTAAGGTAGGTCCATCATGGGCATCCAACGTGGTGCTTCAGCAGAACAGATATGTAAGGCAGGCACATGGTCTTCCATTAACACATTCATTAGACATTATGCCGTTGATACCGTTGCCTCTTAGGACGCTGAATTCGGGCGAAGGATTCTCCTGTCCAATCAGGAGCGTCCCTACCACTGAATTGCTTTGGCACATCCCAATGTTATTCTGAGGACCCTGCCGGAGAAATATGCGTTATGGTAAGAACTTACTGTTGATAACGATATTTCTCCTAAGTCCACAGGTTCCACAGGGATCCCACCCTGAAGCACCTGATTTGAGGATCCTTTTACTCACCTCTTCCTTTTTGTACGGAAAGGTGTCCATGTGTGTGTGTTCTTCTCGCCTGATTAGGGCTCTCTATGATCCTCCTGCCTTGAGCTTTGAAAAACAACTGATTTGCCTGAGCCAGGAGGCGGGCTTATATGGATGGGCCCGTTGCATGCTGGGAGGCCGAAATACTTTCATCGTTATGTTGCAAATCCGCTGTCGCTTCTTCTTATCCCAATGTTATCCTATGGATCCTGTGGACTTAGGAGAAATACCGTAATCAACTGTAAGTTCTTACCATAATGTATATATTTCCATATCTCTCCAGCAGATGGACAGAGGGGCAGGAATACCTCGGAGGGACATCTAACTTTGTTTCCAGATTTTAAATTAGAAGAGAAGAACATCACACGAGATTCTGCAGGAGAAAACCTTATTACCCCAATTATACATCCAGTGCCTCATAGCGCAGATATATCATCTGATCCCTCTAACCATGAGGAGGGTAACATTAATTCAGATGTTTCTACACATAGTGCAGCTCCTACAGATGCTACAGTCATTCCCTCTTCTGAATTTGTTAAATCCTGTAATAATCAGTCAGTTTTTGTTAGACAGAAGAATCACACAAGTAAGAAACAATTTTCATGCTCTGAGTGTGGGAAATGTTTCAAATATAGAGCAAATTTTGTTGAACATCAGAGAAGTCACGCAAGTGAGAAGCCATTTCCATGCTCAGAATGTGGGAAATGTTTTACAAAGAAATCATCTCTTATTATGCATCACAGACTTCACACAGGTGAGAAGCCATTTCCATGCTCTGAGTGTGGGAAATATTTCAAATATAGAGCAAATTTTGTTGAACATCAGAGAAGTCACACAGGTGAGAAGCCATTTCCATGCTCAGAATGTGGGAAATGTTTTACAAAGAAATCATCTCTTATTATGCATCACAGACTTCACACAGGTGAGAAGCCATTTCTATGCTCTGAGTGTGGGAAATGTTTCACACAGAAATCTGCCCTTGTTGTACATCAGAAAAGTCACACAGGTGAGAAGCTGTTTCCATGTTCTGAGTGTGGGAAATGTCTTGCACATAAATCCACTCTTCTTGCACATCTGAGAATTCATACAGGTGAGAAGCCATTTTCATGCCCTACATGCGGGAAATGTTTTACAAAGAAATGCAAAATTGTTGAGCATCAGAAATGTCACACAGGTGAGAAGCCAATTTAATGCTCTGAGTGTGGGAAATGTTATATGCGAAAATCCGCTCTTGTTGTACATCAGAAAAGTCACAGATGAGAAGCCATTTTCATGTTCCAAGTGTGGGAAATGTTTTACACGTAAGTCAAGTCTTGTTACACATCTGAAAAATCACACAGATAAGAAACCATTTCCATGCTCTGAGTGTGGGAAATGTTATATGCGAAAATCAGCTCTTGTTGTACATCAGAAAAGTCACACAAGATGAAAACCATATCGGTGATCTGACTGACATGAAAGAGTTTTGCAACATCTACCTATTGTAAAAGTCATTGATAGTAATATGTACAGTTCCGTTAAAGAGTGAATTCTCAAATGTATATTAACATTACATAACAGTTTTGGAGGGCAATTCAAAACTTGAGTCTTTGCCATCCACAAAGTGGAATGGTCGTCATCGACATAAGACTGGAACACATCGCACATGTATGGATCTTATTGCAGTCTCTTAGATGTAGGTGTCTGCTATATATTTTCACCACATTTTGGCCAAAGCCAAGGAATTGATTTGTGTTAACTGTGATATTATTTCCATCCAAAAGTTGCGACAGGTATACAGCCAGCTCCAATTGAGGAGCCTGTCGTTTTCTCCGGCTGAATGATGTGATAACAAACTCTTTCATCCCTGTGGGAGGCTGGACACAATAGGTATTGTGCGTGGTGTTAGGAGCCTGGACATTTTAAAACTGAAGCCAACTCAAGCTCCTCCTCATACACACAACGTTTCCTACCAACATCAGTTTTTCTTAGTGCTGGTGTTCCAGGATGCGCTCCATCTAGTTTTGAGTTTGGCAGATTTTATGTTTTTTTGTTTTCTCTTTGGCTGATAGAGAGGTAGGTGGGGGAGTTCTTTCTCCTTCTCTACTACCTCCAGGGGCAGGGGGCCTTTATCTTGTCTCAAACATACCTTTCATGCCCAGAAAATAGGAAGAGAGTGTGTTGGATCTGATACAACACCACCCCCGTCCAGTGTGCCGTAGTTGAGGCATGCCAGATTGGTCGGACAGCCAACCAGGCCCGGATCAACACACAGACATTAGGCATACTGAGAAGAAGGACCATCAGGAAAAGCCCTTGGTGGAAGCTCATAGGTTATGCTTCAGGGTTAAATGGTTAGATTTAACTTCAGATGCTTGGGTAAAAGACCTATGCATGGGTTTCTTTTTTTAAATCTTATTCTAGATCTACCAGTGTTTGGCTTTACAAGAGGTTATACAAAAGTCCCGATACCTGCCGGCAGAGAGGTGGGAGGTTTTTTTGTCAAACCTTTTCCTCGTGCAGTAGCCAGACGAGTAATTTTGGTAACTGCACTCGAGAGTCTTTACTAAGGTTTGAGAACAGTAGTTTCTCCAGAGATTCTGTTAGATCATGTCATAGTAACAGAACAAGAATTCATTTCCCATGGTTGGGTAATATATTGTTTAAAATCAAATATAGTTTTAGCTCAAAATAAGCTTTTCCTGGGCAGTGTGACTGATACCAGATTCAGGAGGGGTTTTCTTTCTGGGAAACAAGATTCCATTCTTACAAAAATGGCTCTTGAAAAAGAAGGCATTAAAGCATTGTGCGAAATTGTCTCCATCTATGAGGCAAATCCGTTCACCCAATTTCACTCTTAGAAGTTCCAGATAAAGATTTTATGGAAATGCTACAGATCCCTATCCTCATCTGTAATCTCATCTCACCATTGAGTTCACTGTTGTAGACAGGTTATTCTTTTATGATGTCAGAACAATAGACCTTAATCTATGAAGTTGAGGGACAGCACAGGTTTCAGGGCAAGTGGACGCTGGAGGAGCCTTCATTCCACATCAGTGTTCTGAAACTTTGAGCTGCCTTCAGTGCCCAAAGATCTCTTTACATAGACCTTTTCTTAGCTGAAGTCTACATAAAGGGTCAGGTAGTCTAAGTCAATTTAGACCAAGGGTGGCCAACCAGTTAGAGCCAAAGAGACAAAAAATCCAGTTAGGTACATCAAAGAGCCGTCATCAAGCCAAAGGTACACGTGCAAAAAAGGGGTGTGGCCTTGTGCCTGCTAGACCATGCCCCGGTATAAAATACATTGAAAAGGCCACTTCCACATAAAATTATTGAAAAAGCCAGATTCACATAATATATTTCAGCTCCCCTATGTGTCACTCCAGCCAGCACCCTGCTGCATCACTCCAGCAAGCTCCCGCATATGTCACTCCTGCCAGTTCCCCGTGAGTCACTCCTGCCATCACCCTGCTGCATCACTCCAGCCATCCCTCCCATGTGTCACTCCTCGTACCACCCTTCTGTGTTACTCCAGCCAGCTCTCCCATGTGTCACTACTTCCAGCACCCTACTGTGTCACTCCAGCCAGTTACTACGTGTGTCACTCTTGCCACCACTCTTTTATGTCACCCCTGCCAGCTCCCTCGTGTAACTCCAGCCAGCTCCCCCTTGTATCACACCAGCCCCTACAACTCGTGACATTGAAGCAGCCTCTTATGTGTCCTCAGTTTGCCTATATTATCCGGCTCCCTCAATTCTCAGTGACCGTAGTGCTGCTGTGTGTCTGGCTGGAGTGCAGCAGTTTCCAGATATATTGTGGTCATGTGATTTTGAGTGTTGGGGAGCCACATTTGAATAAAGAAAGCCTCATGGGGCTCAAGAGCCACTGGTTGGCCACCACTGATTTAGACCGTGCTATTGCAGTAGCATTTTTGAACCATCAGAGGGGATACCAAGATTACCCAGACCATGGAGACATAAAGGACCTTCCTTTGGGTGGAGAAGAATGTGTCGACTCTCACAGCTTTGCATTTTCCCAGTGTGAGCACTGGGATGCTGACGATTTCTGCAGACAACCTAAAAATTTGGGGGAATGGTCACTTCATCCAGATGTTTTCCAACAGATAGTGGACAAATAAGTTCAAACAGATATTGATATGATAGTCCAGAATGAACTTCAAAGAAATACATTACTGTGCCAAGACGAGATCTGGAGTCAAAGTTTGTTGACATACTGATGGTCTTTTGGATTTATCCCCTCATTTATCATGCTCCAGAAGGTCCTGGAAAAGGTAAAGAGCATGGCATACTTGTTGCTCTAGAATAGATTTACCAATTGGTTACTGAAATACAAAATCATTTTAGATAATGTGAAAAAGACCACAATGAATGCTAGGTGTCCTGCATCACCCAAATGTACTGTAAGTTCCCATTTTAACCTTTAAGTTAGCACAACTTTACAGGAGGTTCTTGTTACAGGGTAAAAGTGGGGGTCTGAAAGTTCAGATTTTAGCCATGTCAGTGTTTTTTTTTTGTTTGTTTGTTTTTTTGCAGAAAAAGTCTTTCCCCCTTTTCAAGGCCAGTTCTGAACCTCTGTTTAAAGCCATTTTTTAAAGATACCCCACCAAAGAAAAAGTTGGGATGCCCTTGTTATAGATCATGCTATTTTTACTGGTGTTCTTGTGTAATTAAATTTAAAACAAAATAAAATAACGTTAGAGTTTCAGTTGATAAGAATGTATTCCTGGCTTTATTTCCTTTGTCATCCATATATTTATTGGAAAAGTTGCCATAAAAGATGGTCAATGTATCTTGCAGTTTTTGGCAAAGGGTCATCAAAGATGTTTGGTGAATTTATTGGTAGTATATAACCAGTCTAGTTGGTGGGGTATGTATAGGTGATAAGTAATGTTAACTTTTGTAAAAATGGATGAACCCTCCCCTAGTGAATGTGAAACTAGAAACATTTATAAACCTCGGATTGCTGTAGCTTAGGAATCATAGTTTAGAATACTCCACTAACAAATGACTCCGTAGTCAGCACGTCCTCTTCTTTTTACATTATAAGAGCTCCTATGGTTTAGAATTGAGAGTTCTAGTGTTAGCCTGTTTCCAAGTGCATCTTTCTTTTCTCTTTTGTTGTATGTTACCTGTGATCATCCTTAGAAACTTCTGAAGCTGAAGATGTTGATTGTGCAGTAGAATGTGTTGCCAAGGTGCAACAGAGAGAGGAAAGTGATAGATTGAGGTGAAGCTGGTGGGGTTAACGTCAAAAACCTAAAAATGCCTGGATAAGATGTTTTGTGTGAAATTATGTTATGTTTCTCTTACGTCCTAGGGGATACTTGGTATCCATTTAGTACCATGTGGTATAGACAGGTCCACTGGGAGCATTGGGCACTTTTAAGAACATGATAGTGTGGGCTGGCTCCTCCATCTATGCCCCTCCTACTAGACTCGGTTTAGAAAATGTGCCCAGAGGAGCCGGTCACGCTTCTGGAAGCTCCTGAAGTTTTCTGCATTTATTTTCTAAGTCTGTTATTTTCAGGCAGGACTTGATGGCACCAGCCTGCCTGCTTCGTGGGGGGTGGGGGTGGGGAGGCCCAACCTCTCTCAGGGTTAATGATCCAGTTCCCCGCTGACAGGACACTAGCTCCTGAGGGAACTATTCGCAAGCCCCACCACGGCGAGTGTACACTCCCGCAGCACGCCGCCACCCCTAACAGAGCTAGAAGAATGAAGAGTGGTGAGTACAAAGCCGGCGTCCTGGTTAGCGGATCGCCGGCCATTATGGTGGTATTAGGGTACAGAGACGCACGACTTCTGCATGGGGCAGCTGGGTCTCCAGACTCGGTACACAGTGCAGACGCACAGCTTCTGAGGGGGCGAACTCAGTGTCAGTACACTAGATGTGTACACAGTACCCAGACTGGCAATACAGACTTAAAAGGGGGACTGACTCCATTTTAGGCACAAAATTACCTCAGCCAGTATAAATAAGAGCGGGAAGACCGCGTGTCATTGAAGAGGCTTCAATATGAGTGGATCCAGCAGCTGACAGGCGCCATTTTCCCTACTGCAGGTGACACAGACACTGATTGACAGGGACGCGCAGCTCCTCCGGAGAGACTCCAGATTACTTCAGCGGTACCAGGGGGTCATAGCAGGGGGGAGCGATTTATTAGTGTACTAAATCCCTAATCTAGGTACATAGTCTGCGAACTGGCTAAACTTGGCATTAGCGATAGGGGCGCTGTGTGCTGGTTCCAAACCTCTGTGTATCCCTGAAAGGGCTGTTTGTGGGTTAATTGTGCATTTATCCTTTTCCTCTGTGTATAAGCTGTCACTATACAGTATGTCAGACAATGAGTCAGACAGTGTTCTTCCCCAGGGGGGGTCACTAGTGTGTACTTAGTGTAGTGTCCCTTCCCAGGCTAGTGGGGCTGAACCAGCGTGGCTGGACTCCATTAGGGGGGTGATCTCTTCAATTTCTACTAAGCTATCTCCGAACGAGAAATAGGTGCAATACTTAAGACAATCTATGACTGAGTTTCGGAAAAGAGACTCCGTACTCTAGTCAGTGTCTCAGTCCCCTGCCATTTGTCCGCAAAAACGTACTTTGGCCCATGTCCTGCAGTCTGACTCTGATGATGAGGGGTCTGACATGGAGGTGGGTGAGATGGACTCAGAGGTGAGGGAGGGTACTCTGTCATGGAATAGAGGCTCTCATAGAAGCTATCAGAGAAGTTCTGACTATCCCTGATTAGGTGACAGGGAAGATTGAGGAATCTCATTTTAATATAAAGAAGAAGTCCTCAGACACTTTTCCTGTGTCTAAGGAACTTAATACCCTGTTTGAAGAACCGTGGGTTAATCCAGATAAGAAATTTAAAATCCCTAAACGGTTGTTATCATCTTTTCCTTTTCCTCCTGATAGTAAAAAATTGAAAAATCTACCAATAGAGGATGCATCGTTATAGTGGATGCATCGTTATCCAGGCTATCACGGAAAATTGTACTGCCTGTACCAGGTGCAGCCTCCCTAAAAGACGCGGATGATCGCAAAATTGAGACTACTCTCATCTTTGTATACAGCTGCAGGGCTGGCCCAGAGACCCACCATAGCATGTGGGTGGATTACGCGAGCCATTGCAAAATGGTCAAGTAACATTATTGAGGGGTTAGATACCTTGCATCAAGAGGAGATTATTTTGCTCCTGCAACATATACAGGACTCTGCAAACCTTATGGTGGAAGCCTTAAAAGAGATAGGCTTTCTTAATACACGTACTACAGCTATGGCAGTGTCAGCATGCAGGGGTTTATGACTATTCCAGTGGACTGCGGATGCGGACTTCAGGAAAGGCGTGGAAGGCCTATCTTTCACAGACGAGGCCTTATTTGGAGATGAACTCTACAAATGGATCTCCAAAGCTACGGCAGGTAAGTCCACATACCTTCCTTCTGCAGCTCCCCCAGCTAGGAAGACCTCTTCAGTTCCCAACCTACAGTCCTTTTGGACAGCAAAATTTAGGGCAAGGCCAACGGTTCCTCTGCCTCAGCCAGAGGGGCTAGAGGTAAACCACAGAAACCTGCTACTACAGGTTCACCGGAACAGAGTTCAGGCTCTGCTTCCTCAAAACCTTCCCCATGATGGTGGACCGCAATGCCTGGAAGACTGTCAGGTGGGAGCCTGGCTAAAATGATTCAGTCACATATGGACAAGATCGTGCCAGGATCCCTGGGTCATAGACCTTATATCCCAGGGCTACAGACGAGTTCCAGGACCTCCCACCTCACCCCTTCAAATCAGGCTTACCAGTTTCAGAGAGGCAAGAATAACCTTACAGGATGCCATTCAAAAACTGTTACAGATCCAAGTTATTGTTCCAGTTCCACATCATCTACGAAACAAGGGTTACTATTCCAGCTTGTTTGTAGTACCGAAGCCCGACGGTTCGGTAAGACCGATTCTGAACCTAAAATCATGGAAACCGTTCTTACGAGTGTTCAGATTCAAGATGGATTCTCTGAGACCGGTGATCTCAGGTCTGGAGTAGGGGGAATTCCTAGTGTCTCTGGATATCAAGGATGCCTACCTTCATATTCCAATCTGGCCACTTCACCTGGCTTATCTACGTTTTGCACTGCAGGACTGTCACTATCCGTTTCAGGCCCTGCCATTTGGTCTCTCCACGGCACCGAGGGTATTCACCAAAGTGATGGCAGAGATGATGTTATTACTCCGCAAACAGGGAGTGAACATAATTCCGTACCTGGACGATCTTCTGATAAAGGCACTGTCCAGGGAACAACTATTGGAGAGCATTGCCCTCTAGACCAGACTACTTCTGGATAATGGGTGGATTCAGAATTTTGAAAATCTCACCTGGAACCAACACAGAGGCTTCAGTTCCTGAGAATGATACTGGACACAGTCCCCGCCTTCAGGGGGAAAATATTGGCTTCCTACGAAGCAATTCAGTACGGAAAGTTTCATGCAAGGCACTTCCAGCTGGATCTGTTGGACAAATGGTCCGGATCGCATCTTCACATGCACCAGAGGATTCGTCTGTCCCCAAAAGCCAGGATCTCCCTCTTGTAGTGGCTACAAACATCTCACCTTGTCTGGGCCGCAGGTTCAGGATTCAGAATTGGATTCTACTAACCACAGGTGCAAGAGTATCTTCATTATGGAGTTGTCATACCTAAGCCATCTCAAACTTCATATAGCTTGGGTGCTAAAAGTGTTAGTAAAAGTACAAATTGTAAGAAAAAAAATATGGACACTTATTTCTAAAATCTTTTTTAGTGCCACAAAATAGCAAAAAATGTTGAAAATTGAATAAGTATAAGGAAGACGGAAAAAAATAAAAAGCAAATATTTTTATTTATAGGAATCAATCTCAAATTTTATTGTACTCTTGTTTCTAAATTCAAGAACAAAAAAACTCAACAACAAGACAACAAAATACTACTCTAAATTAGATAACATTAAAAGTTAAAAATCACGCTAAGTTAAAATCAGATTTTTTGTTAAATTGAGGTATGATGTCTCTAGATTTCAACCTGGTTCTAATGTATCCATCTCTTTCGGGTTCACAGACTGCTGCAGCAGCCTCTGTTACTAAACGAACACATCGTTCTACCGCTTGCGTGTGACACAAAAATCTGGGGAATGTCACTAACTCTTTGTTGGTGATACATCTCTCGATATTTTCACGGCTGATCGATCATGTTAAGGGTGGTTCATAATCATCATTGGTGTAGCACTTGTGACCTATCATTTCGAAATATTCCGAAGCATGAAAGTTCAGCTCAGGTACCTTGAATTTTCTGATTTGCTTCATAACTTTGTTCTCGTTTCTAATCTGTAAGATTTGGTGAAAAGCCAGTTTTCTAATATTCACTCTGTTATAAGTTAGCATAGCTAGCAACATATTTTCGGTTTGCCCGAAATACGCATTTCTCTGCATCACAGGATCAACAAGTTTTTTCAAACTTTCAGGAAGGTATCTTCTGAAGAAAATCAATTTCCACAGATTTCGGGGTCCATTCCAAACTTCTGGCAGCGTTTTGATTTCAAACCAAACTGGTGCGGATACTTTTACTATATAATTGGTTAGAATTACCAGATTCTCTGTTGGGTCATCAGTGCTAATAAACAAGCGAAGTATCCAACATGCAGTTGTCAGCCACCTTGAATGGGACATAGGGCCTAGTTGAAGATTAGACAAGTCTTGTGTACACTTGCCAGAAGTAACAGCCTCGACAATTTTATAGAGGTATTTCTGGCCACCACTCAGCTGTTTTAAATCGATATTGGGCATTGGATTTCCTTCAATTGGTTCATACTTAACAACAGGTAAAGCGCAATCTTTTAAAGCTTTTCCAATGGGACCAGCAAAAGAATTCGGCCCATGTGTCACTCCATCTAAGTGGATTAACAAGTGTCTTAGAGGAAGCTCATTTAAATGAAGACACACAAACCAGTGAAGAGGCTTCCTGTAGTGAGTTTCCAGCATTAGTATAATGCCATTTTCGTAGCCAGTGTTCACAAATTTTTGCGTCACATCCTATTGAGACTAAACTCTTTGTTTTGTAGTCTTTTTCGGACAAGTAATTGGTAATAGGTTTGGCGATATTAAGAGAGTTTCCTGAGGATGGCATTACGTGACCCAGGTATTTTGAATTTGGTTCACAAACTAAAACCACATGTACTTTGATAACTGTTACTGGATGTCTCACACCATCTTTGGTAATCATTTTCTTAGACTTGTCCTTCCTGCCATCAAAGTAAATCGACTGTATCATGGGAGTCTGATCATCAGTATCGATACATTTCAAGTGAGACCGGATTTTCTGCCTTTCCCGTCTGATCTTACTGCGGTTTACAAGAGAGATTGAGATTATACCCCAATCCTGGAGCAGTGCAGATGACACAGCTGCTGCACCCCGATCAGATATCCCCCATCTGTCACATTTGCGCGCCAAAGTTGGGAGGCTCTTGCAAATTTGAGCATTGGTAACAGATGTAAGCTCTGAAGGAACTAAAGATGAGTTTGTAGCAGTACTACCTGAAAAGATATTCTTGACAAGCTGCAAAAACATCAGTGTTAAAACCGAATAGCCAATTTTAAAGCTCAAAACTATGTTTTATGGTCCTGTGGCACCTCAAGTGAATCAGTTTGGGAGGTAATTTTTATTTAAGAGCACTGTAGTATCAGTCTTAACATTTTTAATACCCAAGCTTATTGAAATAATGGAATTCACGGAAATGAGAAAAAATAGAAATGTTATACCTTTTTTCAAAACTTTTAACACCCTGTGGCACCTCAAGATGACATCCAATTTTGAGGCGATGTTAGGTACATGGAGGAACAACTTTCTCACGCCCAAACATTTTTTTGATTTCTAAAAAAAGTGAAAATTAGATTTCTCACTTCACCCTAATATACAATGCCCTTCAGCAAGCTGCATTTCTTCAGAATCATGCTATTCAGGTCCAGTCGGACAATGTGACAGCAGTGACATACATAAACCGACAGGGTGGACCGAAAAGCAGAGCCGCAATGTCAGAGGTGTCAAGAATTCTCTGGGTGAAAAAATACGCAGTGGCGTTGTCGACGGTCTTCATCCCGCAAGTAGACAACTGGGAAGCAGACTTCCTCAGCAGACACGATCTGCACCCGGGTGCATGGGGCCTTCACCCGGAGGTGTTCCAGTGGTTCACATGTCGGGGATATCCACAAATCGAAATGATGACCTCTCGTCTCAACAAGAAGCTCGAGCGGTATTGCTCCAGGTCAAGAGACCCACAAGCAGCGGCGGTAGATGCTCTGACAACTCCGTGGGTCTACCAGCTGGTGTACGTGTTTCCTCCACGTCCTCTGAGCCCAAGAATTCTAAAAAGAATTAAAAGGGAAAAG
Source organism: Pseudophryne corroboree (assembly GCF_028390025.1). Lineage (NCBI taxonomy): Eukaryota > Metazoa > Chordata > Amphibia > Anura > Myobatrachidae > Pseudophryne > Pseudophryne corroboree. The sequence continues at coordinate 44,896,626 of NC_086446.1, read as the reverse complement.
GTTCAAGCAGTCCTCTTTGCTCCAGACTGGCCAGAAAGGGCCTGGTATGTGGATCTTTTGGAGATGCTCTTCGAAGATCCGTGGTCTCTACCTCTTCGCGAGGATCTTCTACAACAGGGCCCGTTCATCTATCAAGACTTACCGCCGCTACGTTTAACGGTATGGAAGTTGAACGTCTGATTCTAACGAGGAGAGGCATTCCTGACAAGGTCATTCCGACTATGATCCAGGCTCGAAAGAGGGTATCGTCTAAACATTACCATTGTATCTGGAGAAAATATGTCTCTTAGTGTGAGAGCAGACAATATTCTGCAGTGTAATGTCATCTGGGACGTTTCCTGCTTTCTCTGCAGTCGGGAGTGGATGCGGGCCTACGTCTAGGCTCCATAAAAGTCCAGATTTCGGCCTTGTCTATTTCTCTTACATCCTAGAGGATGCTGGGAACTCTGTAAGGACCATGGGGTATAGACGGGCTCTGCAGGAGACATAGGCACGCTAAAGACTTTAGATGGGTGTGCACTGGCTCCTCCCTCTATGCCCCTCCTCCAGACCTCAGTTAGATCCTGTGCCCAGAGGAGACTGGATGCAGGGGAGCTCTACTGAGTTTCTCTGAAAATACTTTTTGTTAGGTTTTTTATTTTCAGGGAGCACTGCTGGCAACAGGTTCCATGCATCGTGGGACTGAGGGGAGAGAAGCTTAAATGATAGGCTCTGCTTCTTAGGCTACTGGACACCATTAGCTCCAGAGGGTCGGAACGCATGTCTCACCTTTCGCCCCGAAGCCGCGCCGCCGTCGTCCTCACAGAGCCGGAAGATAGAAGCCGGGTGAGTATGAGAAGAAAGAAGACTTCAAAGACGGCAGAAGACTTCAGATCTTCACTGAGGTAACGCGAAGCGGTAATGCTGCACGCCATTGCTCCCACATTACACACACATTAGCGGCACTGTGTGGGTGCAGGGTGCAGGGGGGGCGCCCGGGGCAGCAATTATGAAACCTCTAGGGACACTGGCATAGATATATACTGCGGAGGCAGTATATTACAAAAACCCCCGCCAGTATAAAGATTTGAGCAGGGCCAAAGCCCGCCGTTGAGGAGGCGGAGCTTGATTCCTCAGCACTAACCAGCGCCATTTTCTCCACAGCACGCTGCAGAGAAGCTAGCTCCCCAGACTCTCCCCTGCTGAACGCATGTACAGAGGGCAAAAAAGAGGGGGGGGGGCACATTTATTTGACGCAGTGAGTATATTTATATGAAAGCTGTACTGACTGGAATTTTATTCCAGTGTCCGGTGGCGCTGGGTGTGTGCTGGCATACTCTCTCTCTCTGTCTCTCCAAAGGGCCTTATTGGGGGACTGTCTCTATATATATATATATATATATGTCCCTGAGTGTGTGGGGGTGTCGGTACATGTGTGTCGGCATGTCTGAAGCAGAAGGCTCATCTAAGCAAATGGTGGAGCAAATGACTGTGGTATCGGCGACTCCGACACCTGATTGGTTGGACATGTAGAATATTTTAAATGCAAATGTGTCTTTATTACATAAGAGCTTGGACAAAGCAGAGTCCAGGGAAAAAACAGGGAGTCAATCCATGGCTTTGGCTGTATCACAGGGCCCTTCAGGGTCTCAGAAACGTCCCGTCCCAAGTAGCAGACACTGATACCGACACGGATTCTGACTCCAGTGTCGACTACGATGATGCGAGGTTACACCCAAGGGTGGCCAAAAGTATTAATTATATGATTATTGCAATAAAAGATGTTTTGCATATCACAGATGACCCTTCTGTCCCTGACACGAGGGTATACATGTTTAAGGAAAAGAAACCTGAGGTAACCTTTCCCCATCACATGAGCGGAACGCGTTATTTGAAAAGGCTTGGGAAACTCCAGACAAGAAACTGCAGATTCCCAAGAGAATTTTTATTGCGTATCCTTTCCCTGCACAGGACAGGTTAAGGTGGTAATCTTCGCCCAGGGTGTACATGGCTTTGACGCGCTTGTCCAAAAAGGTGGCGCTACCGTCTCCAGACACGGCAGCCCTCAAGGATCCTGCTGATCGCAGGCAGGAAACTAGCTTAAAATCAATTTATGCACATACGGGGGTCCTTGCTCAGACCGGCAATAGCGTCGGCTTGGGTGTGTAGTGCAGTAGCAGCATGGGCAGATAACTTGTCATCTGACATTGATACCCTAGATAGGGATAGCATTTTATTGACCTTGGGTCACATTAAAGACGCAGCCTTATATATGAGATGCCAACTCAAAGAGACATATGGAAGTTTTGCCTTACAAGGGTGAGGTTTTTTTTGGGGAGGGTCTCGCAGACCTGGTTTCCACAGCTACCGCGGGTAAATCTACTTTTTTACCTTATGTTCCCCCACAGCAAAAGAAAACACCGCAATATCAGATGCAGTCCTTTCGGTCGCATAAGTCCAGAAGAGGTCGGGGCTCATCTTTCCTCACCAGAGGTAAAGGTAGAGGGAAAAGAATGCCGGCTACGGCTAGTTCCCAGGAGCAGAAGTCCTCTACTAAATCCACCGCATGACGCTGGGGCTCCACTGAGGGAGTCCGCGCTGGTGGGGGCACGTCTTCGACTCTTCAACCAGGTCTGGGTTCAGTCAGACGTGGATCCTTGGGCGATGAAAATTGTATCCCAAGGCTACAAACTGGAATTCGAAAAGGTGCCTCCTCGACGATTTTTCAAATCGGCTCTACCAGCTTCTTCCCCAGAGAGGGAAATAGTTTTAGCTGCAATTCAAAAACTGTGTCAACAGCAAGTGATTATCAAGGTTCCCCTAGTCCAACTATTCAACCCTGTTTTTGGTCCCGAAACCGGATGGCTCAGTCAGACCCATTCTGAATCTAAAATCTCTAAACCTGTACTTGACAAAGTTCAAATTCAAGATGGAATCGCTTCGGGCAGTGATCTCAAGCCTGGAAAGGGGGGATTTTATGGTGTCACTAGACATAAAGGATGCATACCTTCATGTCCCCATATATCCCCCTCATCAGGCATACCTGAGATTCGCTGTACAGGACTGTCATTTCCAGTTTCAGACGTTGCCGTTTGGGCTTTCCACGGCCCGAGGATTTTCACGAAGGTGATGGTGGAAATGATGGTGCTCCTGCGCAGGCAGGGAGTCACAATTATCCTGTACTTGGACGATCTCATGATTAAAGCGTGATCGATTGATCAATTGCTAAAAAGCGTGTTGCTCTCCCTGAGAGTGCTGCAGCAGCATGGCTGGATTCTAAATCTACCAAAGTCACAGTTGATTCCGACGATTCGGCTATCTTTCTTAGGCATGATTCTGGACACGGAACAGAAGAGGGTTTTTCTCCCAATGGAAAAAGCCAAGGAACTCCAGAACATGGTCAGAGACCTGCTAAAACAAAAAAGAGTGTCAGTCCATCAATGCACTCGAGTACTGGGAAAAATGGTGGCGACCTACGAAGCCATCCCCTTTGGCAGGTTCCATGCGAGGACGTTTCAGTGGGACCTTCTGGACAAGTGGTCGGGGTCCCATCTACAAATACATTGGAAAATAAGCCTGTCCCCCAGGGCCAGGGTGTCTCTCCTGTGGTGGCTGCAGAGTGCTCACCTTCTCGAAGGTCGCAGGTTCGGCATTCAAGACTGTGTTCTGGTGACCACGGACGCGAGCCTCCGAGGATGGGGAACAGTCACACAAGGAAGACATTTTCAGGGTCTATGGTCAAGCCAGGAGGCTTGTCTACACATCAACGTACTGGAATTGAGGGCCATATACAACGGCCTACGACAAGCGGAGAATCTTCTTCGCAACCCACCGGTTCTGATTCAATCAGACAACGTCACAGCCGTGGCTCATGTAAACCGCCAAGGCGGGACAAGGAGCAGAGTAGCAATGGCAGAAGCCACCAGGATTCTTCGCTGGGCGGAAAATCATGTAAGCCCTCTGTCAGCAGTCTTCATTCCGGGAGTGGACAACTGGGAAGCAGACTTCCTCAGCAGACACGATCTCCATCCAGGAGAGTGGGGACTTCATCAAGAAGTTTTTGCAGAGATAACAAGTCATTGGGGACTTCCTCAAATAGACATGATGGCGTCACGCCTCAACATAAAGCTTCAAAGGTATTGTGCCAGGTCAAGGGACCCTCAGATAGTAGCGGTGGACGCCCTGGTGACACCATGGGTGTTTCAGTCGGTCTATGTGTTCCCTCCTCTTCCGCTCATCTCAAAAATATGGATGATCATAAGACGAAAAAGAGTGCAGACAATACTCATTGTTCCAGATTGGCCTCGAAGGGCCTGGTATTCAGATCTTCAGGAAATGCTCACAGAAGATCCGTGGCCTCTTCCTCTCAGGGAAGACCTGTTGCAGCAGGAGCCCTGCGTGTTTCAAGACTTACCGCGGTTACGTTTGATGGCATGGCGGTTGAACACCAAATCCTAGCTGGGAAAGGTATTCCGGAGGAAGTCATCCCTACTCTGATAAAGGCTAGGAAGGAGGTGACGGCGAAACATTATTACCGTATCTGGAGGAAGTATGTATCTTGGTGTGAAGCCTAGAGTGCTCCTACGGAAGATTTCCATCTGGGCCGTTTTCTCCACTTTCTACAGACAGGAGTGGATATGGGCCTAAAGTTAGGCTCCATTAAGGTTCAGATTTCGGCCCTATCAATCTTCTTTCAGAAAGAATTGGCTTCTCTCCCAGAAGTCCAGACTTTTGTAAAGGGAGTGCTGCATATCCAGCCTCCTTTTGTGCCCCCAGTGGCACCATGGGACCTTAACGTGGTGTTACAGTTCCTTACTGGTTTGAACCTCTTCAAACAGTTGAGTTAAAATTTCTCACTTGGAAAGTGGTGATGTTGTTGGCCTTGGCATCTGCGAGGCGGGTGTCCGAATTGGCGGCTTTGTCTCACAAAAGCCCCTATCTGATTTTCCATGTGGATAGAGCAGAGTTGAGGTCTCGTCTTCAATTTCTGCCTAAGGTGGTTTCATCGTTTCATGTGAACCAACCTATTGTGGTGCCTGTGGCTACGGGGGACTTGGAGAATTCCAAGTCTCTTGATGTAGTCAGGGCTTTAAAAGTTTATGTAGCCAGGACGGCTCGGGTTAGGAAAACAGAGGCACTGTTTGTCCTGTATGCAGCCAACAAGGTTGGCGCCCCTGCTTCTAAGCAAACTATTGCACCCTGGATCTGTAACACGATTCAGCAGGCTCATTCTACGGCTGGATTGCCAGTACCAAATTCGGTAAAGGCCCATTCCACTAGGAAGGTGGGCTCTTCTTGGGCGGCTGCACGAGGGGTCTCGGCATTACAACTTTGCCGAGCAGCTACTTGGTCGGGTTCAAACACTTTTGTTAAATTCTACAAGTTTGATACCTTGGCTAAGGAGGACCTCCTGTTTGCTCAATCGGTGCTGCAGAGTCATCCGCACTCTCCCGCCCGGTCTGGAGCTTTGGTATAATCCCCATGGTCCTTATGGAGTCCCCAGCATCCTCTAGGACGTAAGAGAAAATAAGATTTTAAGCCTACCGGTAAATCTTTTTCTCTTAGTCCGTAGAGGATGCTGGGCGCCCGTCCCAGTGCGGATTAAATTCTGCAAGACTTGTATGTAGTTATTGCTTACATAAGGGTTATGTTACAGTTTTGATCAGTCTCTGACTGATGCTGTTTTGTTTCATACTGTTGACTGGTTCGTATGTTCCCAGTTGTACTGTGTGGATGGTGTGCGCTGGTATGTATCTTGCCCTTAGATTACCAATATCCTTTCCTCGTACTGTCCGTCTCCTCTGGGCACAGTTCTCTAACTGAGGTCTGGAGGAGGGGCATAGAGGGAGGAGCCAGTGCACACTCATCTAAAGTCTTTAGAGAGCCCATGTCTCCTGTGGAGCCCGTCTATACCCCATGGTCCTTACGGAGTCCCCAGCATCCTCTACAGACTAGGAGAAAAAGATTTATCGGTAGGTTTAAAATCTTATTTTTCTTTAGAAACAATTGGCTTCTCTCCCTGAGGTCCAGATGTTCTTGAAAGGTGTTCTGCACATCCAACCTCCTGGCCTTGGCTTCAGCAAGACGTGTGTCAGAACTAGGGGCGTTGTCTCACAAGAGCCCCTACCTGATTTCCCATGAGGACAGAGCTGAACTCAGGACTCATCAACAATTTCTTCCTAAGGTGGTGTCTGCGTTTCATATCAACCAACCTATTGTGGTTCCGGTTGTTACAGACACTTCTGCTAAGAGAACAGCTTGTCACAGGGAATCGGACTCGCTGTTCATTCTCTATGATCCCAATAAAATTGGTTGTCCTGCTTCAAAGCAGTCAATTGCACACTGGATCAGGCTCACTATCCAGCATGCTTATTCCACTGCAGGCTTGCTGGTTCCAAAATCTGTACAGGCCCACTGTACTAGGTCGGTGGGTTCTTCTTGGGCGGCTGCCCGGGGTGTCTCGGCTTTACAGCTCCGCCGAGCAGCTACTTGGTCAGGTTATAACACATTTGCAAAGTTTTACAAGTTCGATACTTTGGCCTCTGAAGACCTTCAGTTTGGTCGATCAGTTCTACAGGAACCTAAGCACTCTTCCACCCGGTTTGGGAGCTTTGGTACTTTCCCATGGTACTAAATGGATTCCTAGTATCCCCTAGGATGTAAGAGAAAATAGGATTTTAATTACCTACCGGTAAATCCTTTACTCGTAGTCCGTAGGGGATACTGGGTGCCCGCCCAGTGCTTTGTTCTTCCTGCGCTGTTACTTGGTTAAGTAATGTTTGGTTCAGCTGTTGCTGTTCCTGTTTCAAGTTTGGTTAGCATGGCTTAACTCTTGTTATGTGTGTGTTGGTTCGGAATCTCACCACCTTACTTATCTATCCTTCTCTCAAAGTATGTCCCTCTCCTCGGGCACAGTTTCCTAGGCTGAGTTTGGTAAGAGGGGCATAGAGGGAGGAGCCAGTGCACACTATCAAATTCTTAAAGTGTCTAAGGTTCCTAGTGGACCCCCTACGGGCTACGAGAAAAGGATTTACCGGTAGGTAATTAAAATCCTATTTTTTGTGTTATGATACTAGGTTTCTCCTGTTATGCTGATGCTTCCCCACCTACAGTATCATACTGTCGTATTTTGACTACAGCAGGGCCGGATGCTGGGAACTTTTTAGTTATGTGGGACACGAACATACCGTATATACTTGAGTATAAGTCGACCTGAATATATGCCGAGGCACCTAATTTTACCCCAAAAACCTGGGAAAACTTATTGACTCGAGTATAAGCCTAGGGTGGGAAATGCAGCTCTAGCCGTACACAGCCCTCAGTGCCAGATATGCCCTCAAACTGCCAGATATGCCCCACAGTGCCTGATATGCCCCACAGTGCCAGATGTACCTGATATGCCCCACAGTGCCAGATGTGCCTGATATGCCCCACAGTGCTAGATATGCCCCACAGTGCCAGATGTGCCTGATATGCCCCACAGTGCCAGATATGCCCCACAGTGCCAGATGTGCCTGATATGCCCCACAGTGCCAGATATGCCCCACAGTGCCAGATATGCCCCACAGTGCTAGATGTGCCAGATATGCCCCACAGTGCCAGATGTGTCCCACATTGCCAGATGTGCCCGACAGTGCCAGATGTGCCCCACAGTGCTAGATACTTACCCTCCGTCACTCCCGCGCTGTCTTCTGAAGGAGGGACACGGAGAGCGCAGCGCGCGGCTCTCCTGTGTCCCTTCTGCATCTCCGGCGGCAGCGGCGTGTGTTAAAGGAAGTGCCGGTTCGTGCACTTCCTTTAACACACACACCGCCGGAGATGCAGGAGGGACACAGGAGAGCTGCGCTCTCCTTGTCCCTCCTAACGCTGACTCGAGTCGATTATAAGCCGAGGTGGCTTTTTCAGCGCAAAAAAACGTGCTGAAAAAGTCGGCTTATAATCGAGTATATACGGTAATTTTTTCTTCTGTGAAACCTTTCTATTATGCCATAAATTGACCTTTAATGTGATCAGCTTAGTATGAATAAAATCATTTAAACGTATGTCTCAAGGTGTCAACGTTACTGTGATAGTCACTTAAAAAATAGTATGGCTAAGAATATGATATATTCAATCCTTGAGTTTAGGAATCCTAATATGATTCTGGATTCTAATTCATGGTACCGAAGAAACTAAATCCACTAGAGATACCTTTCTTACTCACTGATAGCTGTGCCGACTAAGGGATCCGGTCTGAAGAACGACACTGTCTAGGTCGACAGGATTTCTAGATCGACATGTGCTAGGTCGATAGGTCAAAAGGTTGACGTGAGATTTTTTTGGGAAAAAGTATTATTTTTGAACTTTTTCATACTTAACGATCCACGTGGACTACGATTGGAACGGTAATCTACCCGAAGCATGGGGAGGGAAGCGAGCCATGCGAGGAGACACTGTGCACTAATTCGGCTTCCCGGTCACTGTGCGCAGAAAACGACACACACAAAAAACATGTCGACCTTTTGACCTAGAAACCCTGTCGACATTCCAACCCTGTTGACCTAGTGACTGTCGACCTAAACATTGTCGACCTAGACACTGTCGATTTGATGATCCACACCCGCCGATTGATGAGTGTTAACCAATAGAGTTGCAATGAGTTTATGAGGGAAAGGGACCCAGTACATCCTGAGAGGCTCAAAGCTTTGCTTTTTGGTGCCTGATCCTGGTCTCCACCAATCATACCCCAGTGTTAACCCTGTGGATGCCCATGGACCTAGAAGAAAAAGCATTAACAAGGGTAAGTTTTATCATAACTTTTATTTTTTAAGTTAATTGGCAGCTGGGCAGGATCAATTTAAAAGGTACTAATAGGTGCTACTGCTCCGTATTTTGTTTCCCTGATTCGCAAGGGCCCTCTGACCCTATGGGTCCGGTATGGGTGTCCCATTTGTTTCCTACATTGTCGGGCCTGACCACAGGACTGCTGTGAGGCTACAAATTAGTTCATTAACTCCCAACTACAAACACCTGTTGTCTGCGAGCTCCCTGTTTGGTCAATGCTAAAACTTAACAATTTACTTCCAACTAGATATACATGCTTTCTGTGTTTCACAAATATTGTAATGTATATCTGTAACAAAATCTCTTTTTGCATTTATTCCTGTGAATGTGGAAATAACTAAGAATATTTCTCTTAGAGGATGCCTGGGGTCCATATTAGTACCATGGGGTATAGACTGATCCACCAGGAGCCATGGGTATTGTAAGAGTTTAATAGTGTGGACTGGCTCCTCCCTCTATGTCCCTCCTACCAGACTCAGTTTAGAAAATGTGCCCGGAGGAGCTTTTCTAGTTTTGTTGTTTTATTAGAGTTAGGCAACAGCCTCCCTGCTTCGTGGGACTTAGGGGGGGGGAGGAGGGGAGTAATGTCCAACCCTCTGAGGTTAATGGCCACTATCTCCACTGACAGGACACTGAACTCTTGAGGGTGATCGTTCACTCCCGCAGCATGCCGCCACCCCCTAACAGAGCCAGAAGATCGCGGTGGTGAGTGTGTCACCGGGGAGCCGGTGTGTATGGCAGCTACAGGGTTGGAGCACAGTACTAACACCGCTCCGGAAAGCTCAGCGGTACAGGTGTGGCGCTGTGAGGGGCGCCCTAGGCCAGCGCAATACCCTTACAACTGATCGGGGGCTGCAGTATCGCTGCTAGCACCATTACCTCAGGCCAGTATAGATATTCAAAGTGCGTGAAGATGCACCATGTTTGGGGGCGGAGCTTCTCAGAGCGGACCCAGCAGCTCACCAGCGCTATTTTCTCCCTGCAGATCCGCACTCTGAGACGCTGACCCTCCACGATGTCAGCTATCCTGTACGGTACCAAGGGGGTTGTAGAGGGGGGGGGGGGGGACTGTCTATTAACTGTGTAGTTCTATTAAGGGTACACAGCGCCAGGCAATTATTCTATAACTGCCTACTGAGGTGCTGTGTGTGCTGGTTCCAAGCTCTGTGTTTCTCTGAAGGTACTTGGGGGAAACTGACATTTTCCTGTGTTTGTGTGTATGCAACTTTCTCACATAACCATGTCCAGGGACTCTGTGTCTTGTGCGGCAGAATATGTATCTTCAGAGGAATCCATTCCATGAACACAGGAATGTAATATTTTGTATCAGCCTTCCGAATCCGAGCCCCAGTGGGTGGCTTCAATTAAGGGAATGATATCCCAGATTTCTACTAGGATTGCACAATGAGACTGAATCACAGATTTTAAAACAATCTGTGGAGATTTTGTCTGGTTCTGTCCCCACTACCTCAAAATTCCCTGGTGCATGCCCCAAGAAACGTGCGCTTGCTCAGATTATGCAAGTCGACACGAACACCGATTCCAACATGGCAGAGGGTGATGCAGATATGCGGGTTTGCGGCTTCCCTGGCAAGAGGGGTGCAACTCATGATTGAGGCTATTAGGGATGTGTTACACATTACTGACAAACCACCTGAGCAGGTAGAGGAGCCTTACTTTACGGACAATAAGAAAGTATCCCTTACCTTCCCTGCGTCTAAGGAATTAAATGCATTATTTGAAAAATCCTGGGAAAATACAGAGAAAAAATTTCAGATCCCAAAGAGGGTTCTTGTGGCTTTTCCTTTCACTGAGGATGATAGGAAAAAGTGGGAAAACCCACCTATAGTAGACGCTTCTGTATCTAGACTGTCTAAAAAGGTGGTTTTACCTGTCCCTGGGTCTACCGCTTTGAAAGAACCGGCAGACTGCAAGATTGAAACTACGTTCAAATCCATATACAGTGCTTCAGGAGTGGCGTTAAGGCCCACTATTGCCTGTGCATGGATTTCTAAAGCCATAGTAAAGTGGTCAGGCACATTACTAGAGGACTTAGATTCTATGGATAGAAGTGACATTGAATTGTTTTTACGTAACATACAGGATTCTGCGGGTATCATGGTGGAGGCCATCAAGGACCTGGGTAATCTGACTGCAAGGACGTCGTCCATGGCTATCTCAGCACGCAGGGGACTCTGGCTACGCCCATGGTCTGCAGACGCGAAATCCAGGAGAAGTGTGGAGAACCTGCCCGTCACAGGTCAGGCTCTATTTGGGGAAGCATTGGATGCGTGGATTTCCACGGCAACCGTTGGTAGGTCAACCTTTTTTCCAGCGGCCTCTCAGACGACGAAGAAACTTTTTTCTGTGTCCTCTATGCAGTCCTTTCGGTCTGCAAAAGCTAAAAATTCCAAGACTCCTACCACTTTCTTTAGAGGTGGGCAAGCAAAAAAAAAAAAACTGTCACCTGCAGGTTCCCAAGACCAGAAACCTGCCTCTGTGTCCTCAAAATCCTCAGCATGACGGTGGATCTCCCTGCCTGGAGAACGGGCAGGTGGGAGCGAGGCTCAGACGTTTCAGTCACGTCTGGGTGTCGTCCGGTCTGGATCCCTGGGTACAGGATGTTGTGTCCCAGGGGTACAAACTGGAGTTTCAAGAGCTCCCAACCCACAGGTTTTTCAAATCAGGCTTGCCAGAAAGGGCTATCCTTCAGGAAGTCATTTAAAAAATTGGGAAGGTCAGATGTAATTGTTCCAGTTCCACCTCATCTTGTAAACCAGGGTTACTATTCAAACCTATTTGTGGTACCGAAACCGGATGATTCGGTCAGGCCAATTTTGAATCTGAAGTCACTAAACCCTTATTTAAGAGAATTCAAGTTCAAAATGGAGTCTCTGAGAGCGATGATCTCAGGGCTGGAGGAGGGAGAGTTTCTGGTGTCCTTAGACATCAAGGATGCATACCTCCACATTCCTATTTTGCCACCACACCAGCCTTATCTCAGATTTGTGCTGTTGGACTGTCACTATCAGTTCCAGGCAGTGCCGTTCGGCCTCTCCACAGCACCAAGGGTATTCACCAAGGTAGTGGCAGAGATGAAGATTCTCCTCCGCAAGCAGGGGGTAAATATAATTGCTTATCTGGCTGATCTGCTGATAAAGGCATCTTCCAGGGAGAGGTTTTTGCAGTCCATTGCTCTCACAACTCGACTGCTCAGGGAACATGGATGGATCCTGAATCTTCTCACATTTGGAGCAGACAAGGAGATTGTCTTTCCTGGGGATGATCCTCGACACGGAAGTGCAAGAGGGTATTTCTACCGGTGGAGAAAGCATTGGTGATCCAAACTATGGTCCAGGATGTCTTGAAGCCTACCCGGGTATTGGTTCATCAGTGCATTCGCCTTCTGGGGAAGATGATTTCATGCACAGTACTTCCAACTGGATCTCCTGGACAAGTGGTCGGGGTCTCATCTGCACATGCACCAGAGGATACTTCTGTCGCCAAAAGCCAGGATTTCATTCCTGTGGTGGCTACAATTGCCTCACCTTCTAGAGGGCCGCAGGTTCGGGATTCAGAACTGGAACCTTCTAACCACGGATGCAAGTCTTAGAGGTTGGGGCGCAGTCACCGAAGGGGAAACCTTCCAAGAAAGGTGGTCAAGTCTGAAATCCGTTCTTCCAATCAACATTCTGGAACTAAGGGCCGTGTACAACGGTCTTCTACAAGCGGCACATTTTCTACAAGATAGGGCCATTCAGGTGCACTCTGAAAATGTAACGACGGTGGCCTACATAAACCGACAGGGCAGAATGAAGAGCAGAGCTGCAATGTCAGAGGTTAAAAGAATCCTCCCCTGGGCAGAAAGGGACACGTTGGCGCTGTCAGCAATATTCATTTCCGGGACTGGACAACTGGGAAGCGGACTTCCTCAGCAGACACAATCTCCATCCAGGAGAGTGGGGCTTCCATCCGTAGGTGTTCACGGAGGTGACAAATCTGTGGGGTGTACCTCAAATAGATATGATGGCCTCCCGTCTCAACTAGAGGTACTGTTCCAGCTTAAGAGGCCCATAAGCAGTGGCGGTGGACGCCCTGGTAACTCCGTGGGTGTTCCAGTCAGTGTACATGTTTCCTCCACTTCCACTCATTCCAAAGATTCTAAAACTCGTAAAGAGAACAAGAGTTCAGGCAATCCTCTTTGCTCTGGACTGGCCAAGAAGGGCTTGGTACGCGGATCTTCTGGATCTACTGCTGGAAGACCCGAGGCCTCTTCCTCTTCGGAAGGACCTTCTACAACAGGGACTGTTCACTTATCAAGACTTACCACGTCTACGTTTGATGGCATGGAGGTTGAACGCCAGATCTTAGCTCGGAAGGGCATTCTGAACAAGGTTATTCCTACCCTGATACAGGCTAGGAAAGGAGTAACGTCTAAACATTACCATCGTATTTGGAAAAAGTATGTATCTTAGTGTGAATCCAAGAAGTTTCCTACGGTGGAGTTTCAACTGGGACGGTTTCTCCTCTTCCTGCAAGCAGGTGTGGATATGGGCCTGAGTTTGGGATCCATAAAGGTCCAGATTTCGGTCTTATCCATTTTCTACCAGAAACAACTGACTTCCCTCCCTGAGGTTCAGACTTTCTTGAAAGGGGTTCTGCACATCCAGCCTCCCTTTGTGCCACCTATGGCACCCTGGGATCTTAATGTGGTGTTACAGTTCCTCCAGTCAGATTGGTTCGAGCCTCTACAGGAGGTTGAGGTCAAGTTTCTCACATGGAAGGCTGTCACTTTGTTGGCCTTAGCTTCTGCTAGACGTGTGTCGGAGTTGGGGGGCCCCTACTTAATCTTCTATGAAGATAGAGCTGAGCTCCGGACACATCAGCAGTTTCTTGGAAAAAGTATGTGTCTTTGTGTGAGTCCAAGAAGTTTCCTGTGGTGGAGTTTCAACTTGGACAGTTTCTCCTATTCCGGGAAGCAGGTGTGGATATGGGCCTGAGATTGGGATCCCTCAAGGTCCAGATTTCGGCTTTATCCATTTTCTTCCAGAAACAATTGGCTGCCCCCCTGAGGTTCAGACCTTTCTGAAAGGGGTTCTGCACATCCAGCCTCCCTTTGTGGCACCAACGGCACCCTGGGATCTTGATGTGGTGTTGCATTTCCTGCAATCAGATTTGTTTGAGCCTCCTCAGGAGGCTGAAGTCAAGTTTCTCACGTGGAAGGCTGTCACTTTGTTGGCCTTAGCTTCTGCGCGACGTTTGTCGGAATTGGGGGCTTTGTCCTGTAAAAGTCCCTATCTGGTCTTCCATGAAGATAGGGCGGAACTCAGGACTCGTCAACAGTCCTTCCTAAGGTTGTGTCATATCAACCAACCTATTGTGGTGCCAGTGGCTACTGACTCCTCAGTTTCGTCCAAGTCCTTGGATGTTGAAAGGGCTCTGAAAATCTATGTGAAGAGGACTGGTCATCACAGAGAATCGGACTCTGTTTGTCCTGTATAATCTCAAGAAAATTGGGTGTTCTGCGTCTAAGCAGACGATCTCTCTCTGGATCAGGGTCACTATCCAGCATGCATATTCTACGTCAGGATTGCCATGTCCCAAATCTGTTAAGGCCCACTCTACTTGTAAGGTGGGTTCTTCCTGTGCGGCTGCCCGGGGTGTCTCAGCTTTACAGCTTTGCCTAGCGGCTACTTGGGCTGGTCGAACATGTTTGCTAAGTTCTACAAGTTCGATACTTTGGCCACTGAAGACCTAAGGTTTGATCAATCAGTTCTGCAGGAGCCTCCGTGCTCTCCCTCCCGTTCTGGGAGCTTTGCTACATCCCCATGGTACTAATATGGACCCCAGCATCCTCTAGGATGTAAGAGAAAATAGGATTTTAATTACCTACCAGTAAATCCTTTTCTTGTTATCCGAAGAGGATGCTGGGTGCCCGCCCATCGCTTTGTGATCCTGCAGTGGTTACTTGATTCAGTACTGTTTTTTTACTTGGTTAAGTATTCCTGTTCAGCAGTTGCTCAGTTTTCAAGCTTGCTAGCTTGGTTTGCCTTCTGTGTGTGTGTGAGCTTTTGTGAATCTCGCCACTATCTGTGTAAAGTCCTTCTCTCGAAGTTGTCCATCTCATCGGGCACAGTTTCTAGACTGAGTCTGGTAGGAGGGGCATAGAGGGAGGAGCTAGCCCACACTATTAAAGTGCCCATGGCTCCTGGTTGAACCGTCTATACCCCATGACACTAATATGGACCCCAGCATCCTCTACGGACTACGAGAAAAGGATTTAATGGTAGGTAATTAAAATCCTTTTTTACATAGCAATTAATCAAATAGTTGAACAACACCTGATGCAGGTAATTTCACTATAAAATTTGCCATTTCCTTATGTGCTATCCTAAATTTATATACTTTTAATCCAAAATTGCTGTATGCCACAAATTATTCTTTCTAATCTCACTCCATGGTATCTTCTCTATGGCTACTACATCCTTCACTGTCTCTGCAACTCATCCATCTGTGAACATTGCAGCCTCAGTAATACACTCTCCACTTATTAAAACTCATGAGCTTTTTTCTTCTCTATGGGCCCAATTCAGAAATGATTACAGCAGCAAATTTTTTAGCAAATGGGCAACACCATGGGGGTAATTCAGAGTTGATCGCAGCAGCAAATTTGTTAGCAGTTGGGCAAAACCATGTGCACTGCAGGTGTGGTAGATATACCATTTGCAGAGAGAGTTAGATTTTCATCTTCTATTTCTTGCCTGCTTCTCATCTTCCATTTTATCTCTGAACCACTTCTTGTGCATTATCTGTTTCATTAGTGACAAACGTATAACACATTCTTGGAGTTCTCTTCCTACATATCTGAAAGTGTCATCATAGACCTCAGCAATATTATCTAATAATTCTGCAAGATATTCTACTCTGTATGTATTTGACCCAAAGAAATCTAGAAACCCCATACACTCATATGTAATAGGGACAAATATCCATTCCCCTCCTTTTCCAGATATGGGCCCATGTGAGCCCAGCATTTCTTAACTAACTTGTATCTTTGAAACCCCAGAGATTTCATAATCTTTACTTTAACTTGCTTAACACAAGATCTAGTGGTTCTTACACCACACTTCTTACATACTAAAATGTCAGGATTCTGATTTAGTATGTCCCCGGAGGGGGGCACTAGTGGGTCAGTGTAGGAGTGATAGAGGAAACTGGGAAACGGACAAAAAGTTCCGCGCATGTGCGCTTGATATTTATTATCACACAGGGATAACCGATGACAGGAACAATGAATAATAACTTAATCCGATAAATGAATATTTCAAAAGTCACTGGTAACAAATAAGCAATGAAGATGAACTTGAAACTTGATATAAATGATAAGGCAATAATGAAATCAGATGCAGCAAACAAAACTCTGGTATATAACGAATAGCCATCAAAGCACACAGTCTCTGTAGAAGCATACGTCTTTAAGCCAAGCAAGGCCCTAGCAGGAGACAGTCCTAACACAGCAAGATGTTAAGTGCTAAAGGCAATGCACAGTGTGGAATGCTGGTAATTAGGTGAAGAGGCTGAGAACTGAGAAAACACCTGAGGAAAGTCTCTTACTGCAGATTGGTGTAGCAGACTGTGGCTGAAGTTTGTAGCAAACTGGAACACTGGAGACTGGAACACAGGAACTTGCACACTGAATGTGACTCGCAGTAGAGCTGGAGTGGTTGCTGCTACTTGTAGTTCCACAGGAACACTGGAACAGGGAAACAACTTGGAGATGCCAGAAAAAGGAGATTGCTGGAAACAAAGAATTGAAGACTGGAACGGAACTGGAACCTGTAGTTCCACAGGTCCAATACACAGGGGTATCTCTGCAGACAAAGGACTGCAAACAGGAGCCGCCTGTTCACAGAATGTGACGTGTTGTCCAAGGCGATGAGACTGAGCCAGGAACTGGAGTTTATACCCCTTGGTCTGTGAAGATTGGATGTTGCATCTCTGTGAGGACACACCCTGCTGGATTAGGTGTTCGGATCAGCTGTGGGTTAGCTGAAGCACTGTGTACTCCAGGCTGCAGTAGACTGAAAACTGGAACAGAACTGAAATGCTGGAACCTGTAGTTCCACAGTAGTGATGCGATGGAGAATGCAGATTCCTGACACTAAAAACTGGTATGTACCTTTGGATTGGTGGACATGCCAGCCCCTGCCCTCTCTTATGAGGGGTATACTATAATGAGTACTGATGTCCCTGATATAATGAACCATAGTGTCCTGTCTGGTTTAGGCCCAATTAGCCTCTGCATGTTTGCGTATTTTACTGTTCAAACTTAACTTGGGCAAGTTTGCAGTACTCAAGCTTTCCTCTCTCTTTCAACTTCACAGATGTGGGGGTGGTCAGCAACACTTGATATGGACCATCAAATCTGGGCTCAAGTGACTTTCTCACGTGTCTTTTCCTGATACACCCAATCTCCTCACTAGCCTGTGTGTGATACAACACATGGAATGCCTGTTGTATTCCCAGATCATGCATTGTGTGCTACATTATTTCTTCAATGAAATGAGTACCGCTATCTGATACTATAACTTCTGGTACTCCATATCTGCAAATAACTTCTAAAATTAATTTTCTAGCTATTGATCTTGCTATAGCTTTTGCCATTGGCCAATAACTAAAAATCTCTGTGACTACCAGTACATATTTGGCAGCTAAATATAGTCAATTTGCAGTCTTTGAAATGGAAAATAACTTTTGGGGATTGCTCCCAGGGTTGTCTTAACCTTCTGTAATTTCCACATAATAGCCAGCAGGCTTGTACAAACTTGGTTGCAGCTGGATAAAATTCTGGAGCTATCCATCCTTCATTAACTACATTTCCCATTTGATCCTTTCCCAGGTGTGTGAGTCCATGGCTGACTTGACACATAGGTGAATATAAGCTTCTGGGTAAGTAAAACTTCTCGTCTGATTTCCATAAGCCAGTTTCTTCTTCCTGTCTGGCTCCTCTTCTCTGTCATGATGCTTTTTCTTCAGGACCTGCTTGTTCCTGAAATTTCTTCAAATCCTGTAGATCAGGCATTTGAGGCTTTACTTCTTTTTTTCTTCTGTCTGTGGTGTAGATTTCTACCTTCACTGGTTGTTTGGTTGCTATTTTTTTTCACAGGCTACTTTCTCACTCTCTCCTGCTTGGTTCTGAAGTTCAATCAGCGTAGCATAATGAGGCATCTGGTCTGGCACTGGACTGGTTACTGTATAGGCTTCCCTTTCCTGCTGGGGGCATTTTGCTGCCCTCTTGGCTTCAGCATCTTGCCAGATTGTTGCCTCTTGTTTCAGGAGTATCGTTTCTTGCGTGTGCCTGGATTTTAATTGCTGCAACTTTGTGTGGCCCTTGCCGAGCTCTGATTAGTGAAGCATGTTGTATGTCTTCGCCACTTGATGTTTTGAAGCCTCTGCTTTTCCATATCTGGCCCACAATCTTGTGCTGTGGTGGTAAAGATCCTGAATCCACAACTTCATGTTCAGTGGTTACTGCATATCTTGTATAAGGAATCCCATCCTCATAGTACCTTGATCCATCCACATATACAGTTGTGCTCATAAGTTTACATACCCTAGCAGAATTTGTGTATTTCTGGCCATTTGTCAGAGAATATGAATGATAACTCACAAACTTTTCTTTCACTCATGGTTAGTGGTTGGGTGAAGCCATTTATTGTCAAACAACTGTGTTCACTCTTTTTAAATCATAATGACAACAGAAACTACCCAAATGACCCTGATCAAAAGTTTACATACCCCAGTTCTTAATATCGTGTATTGCCCCCTTTAACATCAATGACAGCTTGAAGTCTTTTGTGGTAGTTGTGGATGAGGCTCTTTATTTTCTCAGATGGTAACACTGCCCATTCTTCTTGGCAAAAAGCCTCCAGTTCCTGAAAATACTTGAGCTGTCTTGCATGAACTGCACGTTTCAGATCTCCCCAGAGTGGCTCAATGATATTGAGGTCAGGAGACTGAGATGGCCACTCCAGAACCTTCACTTTATTTTGCTGAAGCCAATGACAGGCCGACTTGGCCCTGTGTTTTGGATCATTGTCATGTTGAAACGTTCAAGTACGTCCCATGCGCAGCTTCCGGGCTGATGAGTGCAAATATTCCTCCAGTGTTTTCTGATAACATGCTGCATTCATCTTGCCATCAATTATGGCCAAGTTTCCAGTGCCTATGCAGCTCACACATCCCCAAAACATCAGCGAGCCACCTCTGTGTTTCACAGTAGGAATGGTGTACCTTTCATCATAGGCCTTTTTGACTCCTCTCCAAATGTAACGTTTATGGTTGTGGCCAAAAAGTTAAATTTTGGTCTCATCACTCCAAATGACTTTGTTCCAGAAGTATTGAGGCTTGTCTCTGTGCTGTTTGGAACATTGTAAGCGGGATGCTTTGTGGCATTTGTGTAGTAATGGCTTTCTTCTGGCGACTCGACCATGCAGCCCATTTTTCTTCAAATGCCTCCTTATTGTGCATCTTGAAACAACCACACCACTTTTTTTTCAGAGAGTCCTGTATTTCAGCTGAAGTTATTTGTGGATTTTTCTTTGCATTCCGAACAATTTTCCTGGCAAATTTTTGTTGGTCTACCTGACCGAGATTTGGTTTCCACAGAATACCTCATTTTCCACTTCTTAATTAGAGTTTGAACACTGCTGATTGGCATTCTCAATTGCTTGGATATCTGTTTATATCCCTTTCCTGTTTTATACAGTTCAATTACCTTTTTCCGCAGATACTTTGACAATTCTTTTGCTTTCCCCATGACTCAGAAGCCAGACACGTCAGTGCAGCACTGGATGAAAGATGCAAGGGTCTTTCAGGAGTCCAGAAACTCACTGACCTTTTATACACACACACTGATTACAAGCAAACAGATCACAGGTGAGGATGGTTACCTTTAGTAGCCATTCAAACCCGTTTGTGTCAACTTGTGTGTATGTTAGCAGGCCAAAATCTCCAGGTTATGTAAACTTTTGATCAGGGTCATTTGGGTAGTTTCTGTTGTCATTATGATTTAAAAAAAAGTAAACACAGATGTTTGACAATAAATGGCTTCACCCAACCACTAACCATGAGTGAAAGAAAAGTTTGTGAGTTATCATTCATATTCTCTGTCAAATGGCCAGAAAATCACAAATTCTGCTAGGGTATGCACACTTATGAGCACAACTGTAGCTCATGCTGAACATTGGGTAGGGCTATATCTGTAACATGTGGCAAAGGTTAAGTTTCTTGTTCCATTAAAGCCACACAATCATGAGAGAAAGAAAGAAATTTTGATTATTAGAATTATTCTCTTCCTCTTCTGGACCATCCCTCTGGTCCTGCATCCATGATGATCTGTCTCTATCTTCTTCTTCTCCTGGACCACCTTCCTGGTCCTCATAATCATCATCTTGCTGATCCATGAATAGGGAAGATAATCTGTTTCTCCCTCCTTTTGAATCTTGAGATTCAACACCTTTATTTATTAAGCTCGAAAAAGGGTTGTTGGGCTGAGGGTAGTACATCTTCTGATGGTCATGTTGTTGCACTTAGCAGTGCTACTTAATACTTGGTCAGCCTTACTGCTGACAGGTGTTTGGTTCTTGCTTGTTGAAGCTTCTCTGTACCTGCATGCGGTACTTGGATGATAAGTTCATGATTCTGCACTATAGCCGTGCTCTTGTCCTCTTCTAGGACTGCTGCTGCTGCCACTGCTCTGATGCAGGGAGGGTGCTCCTTAAGTAATGTTGTCAAGCTTGCTTAAGTGGTAGGCCACTGGTCTTTGCCTTAGTCCATATTTTTGAGTGAGGACTCCCATGCATGGCCTCCTTGTCACGATCCGGGTATCTGGACGCCATTACCTGCCGTTTAGGTGCCTTCTGAGACTGGCCCAGCGTTCCAAATCCGGATCTCATCTGTGTCAACACTCTGCACATCCCTGCTGTGATTCTGAGACACTATCACAGCGGCGCCATGTTTGAATCCAACATGGCGTCTCCCGTCCTCTGCCGCCGTTACTGTGTTATTGCTGCAGGTTCTCAGTATAGTGTATCTTGCCTGCCGTGGCCTCTGCTGCCCTCCAAGTGACTCAGCATATAACAGTCATCTGGCGTCTCCTGTCCTCCGCGGCCGGCGCCGCCATTATCACTATGTTTGCACATTTCATTTCAAACCATTTTTCCCTCCAGGTTCCAGCATGGGCGCAGCCATGTTGGATTTGATCACATGCTCCAATTCCTCCAATCCACCGTCTCTGGAATCTGCATAATTGCCTAGCCAATGCCTGCATAGCAGCAGGTATAAGTATCCTGTGTCTAGGCCAGATAGATGTCAGTGCTTTGAATGTCATACCTTGTTCCAGTCTCTCTCTCCTGTGGTTTGTTTCTCCAGGTTCCAGTTCCTGTCTCCAGCATCCACAAAGAGACCCGCACCTGCTTTCCATCTTGCGGTGCAGCCTGACTCTGCAGTCTTCCGTGGCTGTCCAAGTTTCCAGCTATCTACAATCTGTTTCCAGCAGCCAGCTTTCAACAGATTTCAGCTTCTACTAAACACCGGTGCTGATCCAGCGGATCCTATCTTACCAGCAGTATCCACTACCACCGGTAATCATTTATCAGTTATTCAGTTTCTACACTCCCTAGCATCTCACATCATTCACTCTGTGTTCATCACCTGGCTGGTTCCATCCAGCATCCACTCCGTGACTTTTGTACCTGGCTGATTCCATTCAGCATCCACTCTGTGTTTCATCACCCGGCTGATTCCACTCAGCATCCACTCCGTGTCTTACCACCTGGCTGGTTCCATCCAGCTGATACAGCAGCATACTCAAGTTACAGATTCACCTGTTACAACTACTGGCATGTTCCTCGGCTATCTCCACTACTACAACCAGGCCTGGTAAGGTGATTCCATAAAAGGACTTTCTATACCTACCAGTGCTCTGAGATACCTCCTATGGTTATGTGATCCAGGAACTGTGTTATTTGCCACTGTCTTTGATTTACTTTGAATGCTGCTTGTCATTTCACGGAGTCTGTTAAATAAACTTTTATTTTGAATTTTAAACTGGTTGTCATGGTCACACCTTCGGGTAATCAATCTGCACTTACATGTCCAGGGGTCTGATTAAACCTCCCAGGTTTAACTTCATCTCAGCCCCTACAACTGAGGCTTCCTCCCGTCAGCCTAAACCCTCAGTTGTGACACTTCTTCTATAGTCAGGTAGTCCTAGGGGTGGAGATGAGGCAACTGCTGCTTTCAATTGTTCAATTGCTTTATTCACCTGTTGCTGTGTATGATGTGGACCCTCCCTTTCGGTGTTGTCATACAATCCATTCTCTGCAGTATCCCACAAGGCCCACCTCTCTCTTTATGATCCATCTATTATCCTACATACTTTTCTTTCTTCACTTGCCCTACATACTTTTTCTTTCTTCACTTGCCCTACATACTTTTCCTTTCGTCGCTTGCATATATTTTCTTCTGCTGCTGGCATGTAGCCTACCGCTGCTCTGAAAACTTGTTCTAAATCTATCCAACAGGGCCTATATATACACCACATATTTGTGACAATTACGTAAAAAAAATGCAACAGGATTTCTGCTCATAGCTGGTAACTCATCTACAGCAGACCGCAATTTTCCCACTATTGACTCTGATGGAGGACCTCTATCCTCCATTATAGCCTATACGCTCCGCCTGATTGACAGGCCAGGCGCACAGCCAATCAGGAGAGCGATATGATGTGGCGCTCCTTGATTGGCTGCTGGGTCCTCCAGTGACAGGAGTCACAGGGGGTCCTGGCATTCGGGGAAAGGGGATCCATGTGTAAACCCTGTGGATGCCTACTTGGAACAAAGAGGACCGATCTACACTGGATTCTAGGTGAGTATATTGTAGTTTTTTGATTTTTTTACAGGTACGTACCATAATGGATTCTACATGGACAAAGGGACTGAGGTGCTGAGTGGGACACTAGGTAAGTATGTGTGAGTGTTTAAATAAACTTTTACTATCACAGTGTGTATTTTGTTTTTTTGGGGTTTTTCTTTTGTTGTGGAACTACAGGTACCAGCGGACCCATTCATTTTCCACATGCTGGTACTTGTGGTTCTCCAAGTACTAGCATGTGGGGAGGCTGGCTGGGACTTGTAGTTCAACAACAAAAGATAATATTCTTTTCTCTTTTTCTTTTACACAAAAAGATGTGAAGTAGCCACCCACAGCCCAGGGGTGGTGGCCATAGCCCCGGGCTTCATCTCTGGCCATTGGGTGCCTGGACGGGGCAACATCTTTATTGTAGGGGATCCCCACTCCACCAGGGAACCCCGGCCAGGGGTGACTTGTTGGGGGGGAGTGATGCTGCAGGCACGGTGACCTGTCTAAAAGTGTTCCCCGGCTGCGGCATCACCTCCTTGGCTAGTGGAGACCAGTGCTGGTTTCAAAAAATATGGGGAAGACCCCTACCTCTTATCCCCGGTATTTTTGGAACCAGGACTGGTCCAAGAGCCCGGTTCTGGTCATAAAAATACTGGGGAACCCCTGTGCAAATTTTCCCTGGTATTTTTAACAACCAGGACCGGCTCAAAGAGCCTGGGGCTCGTTATGCATAGGAGGGGGACCCCACACATTTTTTTTTAACGTTTTAACTATTTAAATACGGTACACAATGAAGCCATGTATGGATCTCACTGATCTGGCCGGGCTTTATTGTGTGATGTCCGGCAGTGATTTACTAATCTCTCACGTAAAATACTGACGGCAATACGAATTGCATCGGTGAGTTCAAATTGAAAAACCACGGTAGTTTGTTAAATTACTGTTTTTTTTCTCAAAATGTTGCAATCTCAAATGGCCGATGATCACGGCTGACTATGGGGGGCATTCCGAGTTGATCGCACGTAACAACTTTTTGCCGCCCGTGCGATCAACTAGACGCCGCCTATGGGGGAGTGTATATTTGCATAGCAGGGCTGCGAACGCTTGTGCAGCCCTGCTATGCAAAAAAAGTTTCCTGTAAAAGAAGAGCAGGGTATGAGTTACTTATCCTGTGCGATCATTCCAGCGATGAAGGTCCCGGAATTGACGTCAGATATCCGCCCTCCAAACGCCTGGACACGCCTGCGTTCGCCGAACCACTCCCGGAAAACGGACAATTGACGCCCCGGAACGCCTTCTTCCTGTCAATCTTCTTGCGGTCGTCATGCTGCGACTGCTTTTGTCGTTAGCGGTGGTGGCGCCAGGCAACGGCGCGCCTGCGCAATGCGGCCGCCGTGCCTACGCAGAACCGGCCTGTTCGACAGCTGCAATATTATACGTGTGCTGTTTAGAAGAGCACAGTGATCACTTCTGGATCTTGTACCTGTAGCTGCTGATCCCAGATACTCCCAGTTATATCTCACTGTACCTATATACGGGAGGTACTGATAGATCACCTTATATTGCTTTTATGTAATAAGATATTAATATGTTGTCGTCATCATCCCCCACCATACATACATCTCCGGGATATAGTCCTGTATGTAACTTCTCACATTATAACTGCCCCCACATTTACTCTGTGCCCCTCCCTGAGTAACCTGTCCCTGTAGGGGTGTGTCCTTCTCATCTACATTATTATTATGAGAAATATATATAATTGTGATGACCAGTATATGGAATTAGGAATAACCAGATCTGACAATATATATTTGGTAACACACATACTACTCAGTCCAGTCCATTGATCTGTCCCATTATTATAACACACTACTATACTATGAGTGATCTCCACCACAATACTAACCTCATTACTGACCACTACGCTGACAGGTGTCATATACAGAAATCTGGGACTTTTCCTTATTGGTCAAAATTGCTGTCCATCAAATGTGAATAGACTTTCCTCCAACGAAAATGCTAACAGGCACTACCAATTGGCGCATACCAACGTTAATCACCCCCGATTGGCTGATTCTGTCCTTCAACACATCTGGCCGGTGATTGGCCAGTTACATCGTTGATACATATGTTTCAGCATGAGAGACACCAGAGTCTGCTCCTCCTGCATTATAGTATTGTGACACCACAGGCTACTCCCCATGCATTATAGTAACATAACACCACAGGCTGCTTCCCCTGCATTATAGTAACGTGACACCACAGGCTGCTTCCCCTGCATTATAGTAACGTGACACCACAGGCTGCTTCCCCTGCATTATAGTAATGTGACACCACAGGCTGCTCCCCTGGCATTCTAGTAACTTGACGCCAAAGCTTGCCCCATCTCCATTACAGTAACACACCAGAGTCTGCTTCCTCTGCCTAATAACTTGCATTATAATAATAACATGACAGCAGAGTCTGCTCCACTTGTAGTATAGTAATGTGACACAGCAGGCTGCTCTCACTGCATTAAAGTAATATAGACCCGGGCTTGCTTGTCTTGCATTGTAGTGATGTGACACCCCTGCAGTAAAATAAGGAGACACCACAGGCTGCTCCCCCTGTGGTACAATAATGTGACATCACAGGCAGTTCCCAGTGCTGTACGATAAGGTGACACCACAGGCTGCGCCCCCTGCGGTACAGTAAGGTGATGTCACAAGCCACTCCCTCTGCAGTACAGTAAAGGTGACACCACAGGCCACTCCCTCTGCAGTACAGTAAAGGTGACACCACAGGCTGCTCCTTCTGTGATACAGCAAGGTGATACCACAGGCCGTTCCCCCTGTGGTACAGTAAGGTGACATCACAGGCCGCTCCCCTTGCAGTACAATGAGGTGACACCACGTGCCGCTCCCCGAGGCACAGTGAGGTGACACCACAGGCTGCTCCCCCTGCGGTACAGTAAGGTGATGACACAAGCTGCTCCCCCTGTGGTATAGTAAGGTGACACAACAGGCTTCTCCCTCTGCGGTACAGTAAGGTGACACCACAGGCCGCTCCCCCTGCGGTACAGTAAGGTGACACCACAGGCCGCTCCCCCTGCGGTACAGTGAGGTGACACCACTGGCTGCGCCTCCTGCGGTACAGTGAGGTGACACCACAGGCCGCTCCCCCTGCGGTACAGTGAGGTGACACCACAGGCTGCTCCTCCTGCGGTACAGTGAGGTGACACCACAAGCTGCAGTATAAGCCATAGCTGATATATAATAACACAGGACACTGCCCGGGGGGGACATATTGGGGACAGAGCAGCACATTACTACCTGTTACTAATACAGTCAGGAGATTATTATATATCCCTCATTAGTCACATGACAGCCAGTGTTACTATGGGGAGGGGCGGGGCCTCCTCAGCGTCTCTCTGTAGCCATGGTTACTGTCCCTGCTGCTCTACCTCCTATTATCCACTGACACGCCCACCCCGCTGCTGTCCCCTCCCACTCACCCCACATCAGCCAATCGCATCTCAAAGCTGTTCCACCGGTTCCTCCCATCCACTCTCACTATGACTACAGATATCGCCCCATCTGTTTTAGAGCTGTGATTGACGCACCGGGCAGCCAATCAGGTGCCTGTAGATACGACGGACGTCATGTAGACAGCGGTAGCAGCATCACACAGGTCATCACTAGAGTAACCAAATAAACTACCTCATATGTGCGGCGGCCATTTTCCTGTAGTCGCGCAAGATATTAGAACGTCATATCCTGCTACAGAGGGGGCGGACTTAGGGAGTCCTCAGCCGTCATTTTGGAGAGCCTCATTACTACAAGAGGTAACTTATTATATATGATTATTATATAGGGGAGAAGGGACCAGACAGTGATATATGAGGGGAGAATAACACAGCCCCTGGCACACACTGATATTTGGCATTATGATACAGGGCAGAGTGGGGGACCATGCAGTGACCCTCTCTATACCCTACAACATTACATCAATGACCCCTCTATACCCTACACTACATCCCTGACCCCTCTATACCCTACATTACATCCCTGAGCCCTCTATACCCTACATTACATCCCTGACCCCTCTATGCCCTACACTACATCCCTGAACTCTCTATACCCTACATTACATCCCTGACCCCTTTATACCCTACACAACATCCCTGACCCCTCTGTACCCTACATTACATCCCTGACCCCTCTATACCCCACACTACATCCCTGACCCCTCTATACCCTACACTACATCCCTGAGCCCTCTATACCCTACACTACATCCCTGAGCCCTCTATACCCTACATTACATCCCTGACCCCTCTATGCCCTACACTACATCCCTGACCCCTCTATACCCTACACTACATCCCTGAGCCCTCTATACCCTACATTACATCCCTGACCCCTCTATGCCCTACACTACATCCCTGACCCCTCTATACCCTACACTACATCCCTGAGCCCTCTATACCCTACATTACATCCCTGAGCCCTCTATACCCTACATTACATCCCTGACCCCTCTATGCCCTACACTACATCCCTGAACTCTCTATACCCTACATTACATCCCTGACCCCTTTATACCCTACACAACATCCCTGACCCCTCTGTACCCTACATTACTTCCCTGACCCCTCTATACCCCACACTACATCCCTGACCCCTCTATACCCTACACTACATCCCTGACCCCTCTATACCCTACACTACATCCCTGAGCCCTCTATACCCTACATTACATCCCTGACCCCTCTATGCCCTACACTACATCCCTGACCCCTCTATACCCTACACTACATCCCTGACCCCTCTATACCCTACACTACATCCCTGAGCCCTCTATACCCTACATTACATCCCTGACCCCTTTATACCCTACACAACATCCCTGACCCCTCTGTACCCTACATTACATCCCTGACCCCTCTATACCCCACACTACATCCCTGACCCCTCTATACCCTACACTACATCCCTGACCCCTCTATACCCTACACTACATCCCTGACCCCTCTATACCCTACATTACATCCCTGACCCCTCTATACCCTACACTACATCCCTGACCCCTCTATACCCTACATTACATCCCTGACCCCTCTATACCCTACACTACATCCCTGACCCCTCTATACCCTACATTACATCCCTGACCCCTCTATACCCTACACTACATCCCTGAGCCCTCTATACCCTACACTACTACCCTGACCCCTCTATACCCCACACTACATCCCTGACCCCTCTATACCCTACACTACATCCCTGACCCCTCTATACCCTACACTACATTACTGACCCCTCTATACCCTACACTACATCCCTGACCCCTCTATACCCTACACTACATCCCTGACCCCTCTATACCCTACACTACTTCCCTGACCTCTCTATACCCTACACTACATCCCTGACCCCTCTATACCCTACATTACATCCCTGACCCCTCTATACCCTACATTACATCCCTGACCCCTCTATACCCTATGCTACATCCCTGACCCCTCTATACCCTACGCTACATCCCTGACCCCTCTATACCCTACACTGTAAACATCACCGTACTAGCTCCCTGCACTATATCAGTGGGAAAATAATACAGAATAAAATAAATGTTCCTATGCGCAACCACAGTTAGATGCAGCCTATGGAAAAGACGGGAGGCCAGGTGTGGCTGGCCACCATGCTGCTGCTCCTCCTCTCCTCCATGCACTGGCCTCTCCCACTGCTCCTGTCAGGCACCCCAGGCTGCCAGTCAGCAGGCAAAGACGCGTTGAGGCAGATGGATAGTCTTTTTTTGCAGTTTGCAGCATAATTGAAAGCAGCACTACCCCGCCCCCATCTCTGGGCATCGTCTGACTATCCGTACCTGGACCAGACAGAGCTTTACATGCTCACTAGCCGGACAGTGCTGCCGCCTGTTATATAACACAGCGACGTCGCTACAGCTCTCACCGGCACCGCGTGCAGAGCCGGACAGTCTGGGTACATGTACTACTTTAGTTGTAGCCCTGACGGGGAGAATATACAAACTCCACACAGTTCGAGCCATGGTGGGAGTCAAACCCATTACCTCAGCGCTGTGAGGCAGTAACGCTAACCATTACACCGTCCCTACTGCCAATTACATATTGTTTCTGCTGCGGGGTACACTGGGCTCCACAAGAAGTACATCGGGGTGTAGAGTGGATCTTGATCCAGAGGCACAAACAGGCTAAATTTTAGCTTTAGGCTGTCCCAGGATGCATTGGGACGTCCTCTGTAACCCCGCCTCCACGCACTGTGAGCTCAGTTTCATTAACAAGTCCAATGTAGGAGCAGGTAAGAGAGAAGGCAGATGATAGTCTTTCAAAGAAGACTTCAAGGGATGCAGCACTGTTACAGTATATGTCAGAATGACATTCAGTGCCGCATCTCCATCACCTCCCAAGAGGCATTGCATACTCCTGCGGCCTGTTCTCTGTAGCAGTTTGTGAGTTCTCTCCTGGATACAAGAGTGGTAGTGCCGGTACCTCTGTCCCAAAGGGGCAGTAGTTACTACTCAACCCTGTTTCTAGTACCGAAACCTAATGGGTCATTCCAGCCTATACTCAACCTCCAATCACTAAACAAGTTTGTAATGCTGCTTTCTGATCGCTAATGCCGGATCCCACCCGGTAAGAGAAACGTGTCCTTACTGGGTGGGATCCGGCATTTGCGCTCCTTTGCTTGCTTTCCGACCCGGCAATACACCAGGTCGGTTGCCATAGCAGCGGGGGGCGCAGCAGCAGCAGGGATGGGGGTGGAGGCGGCGCTGGGAGATGAGCTCATCTATGCTGTGAATGGGAGCCGTGTCGCATCGGAACGGCTCCCATTCACACTGCACCTGACCCGGTATTCAACCCGGTAATAACCCTTCTATTTTACCGGGTTGAATTACCGGGTCAGGTGACGTGCTAATTCAGCATAGGAGCTTTCACATCGCACACTGACCCGTGTCGATACCAGGTTATTTGTGCGATGTGAAAGGGGTATGAGTGTGTCAAAATTCAGGATGGAAACGTTGCGCTCAATTGTGCTAGCGATGGATACTGGAGACTATATGGTATCCCTGGATATACAGGATGCATACCTGCATATACCTATTGCCAAGTCACATCAGCAGCATCTGCGGTTTGCTATTGGCAACCTCAAGTATCAGTTCCAGGCTCTGCCATTCGGACTGGCTACAGCTCTTCTGATCTTCATGAAGATCATGGCTGTAATGACGGCACAGCTCTGTCGCCAGGGAGTCAGGATCCTGCCGTCTCTGGATGACTTGCTGATCCTGGCAAACTCCCACAATGTCCTCCTCAGTCATCTACAACTGACGGTAAGCTTCCTACAAGCCCACAGGTGGCTCATCAATTGGACGAAATCCTCGCTGGTCCCAGCTCAGAGCATGGTGCACCTGGGGGCACTTCTGGACACAGTCAACGTCTGTTCCTTTCTCCGGGAAAAGTCTTGAAGCTTCAGGACAGGATAAGATGCAAGTACTTGGCCTGATGGTGTCTGCATTCAACATGGTAGAGTATGCTCTATTTCATTCCCACCCCCTGTAGAGGCTACTCCTTTCCAAGTGGGACAGCCTACCTCATCGGATCAGATCTCACATAATTACTTTGACTCCGGAGGTTCGTCATTCGCTAACCTGGTGGCTCCGGGTCCAGCAATTGAGCAGGGGCCGTTCCTTCTGGATCCCTGACTTGGTCCTGCTGACAACGGATGCCAGTCTGCGGGGATGGGGTGCGGTGTTGGAGCAACACTCTTTCCAGTGTCGTTGGACCAAGAAGGAGTCCCTCCTCCTGATTAAACATTCTAGAACTGCGGGCGGTGTTCAGTGCGTTACCCTTCGCCCTGCCTCTGGTACAGAACAGTCCTGTTCAAGTACGGTCATACAATGCCACCACGGGGGCATACATTAACCATCAAGGCAGCACTTGAAGCCGCACGGCAATGATGGAAGTGTCAAAGATTCTTCTATGGATGGAACGCCGTCTGCCAGAAATAACGGCAGTGTTCATTCTGGGAGTCCTAAACTGGGAAGCAGACTTCCTCAGTCGCCAGGACGTACACACCGGAGAGTGGAGTCTTCATCCGGAAGTCTTTCAACTCCTAGTGGACACGTGGGGCCTACCAGATGTAGACCTGATGGCATCTCGACACAATCACAAAGTTCTGGTCTTTGAATCAAGGACCAGGGATCCTCAAGCAGCATTCGTGGATGCACTGGCCATTCCATGGATCTTTCGGCAGCCTTATGTCCTCCCTCCAGTGTCACTCCTGCCCAGGTGTCACGCTCGACATGAGTTGAGGATCTGATGACTGACAATTGACTAAGGGAGCAGCTTTCGGCAAAGGAAGGAAATGAGGTGGCTGAATATAGTTCTTACTCATGGATTGAAGAGTAGGCCTGAAGGTGAAGAGGGGTAGGCAATGAGGACAATGACTGAGAACGATACACTGAAGAAAGATTAATTTAGTTTTAATGAGACTTCAGTAATACACCACAACTAGGAGATAAGTCAGAGTGAGTTCTGAAGAACATAGAAACATAGAATTTGTCGGCAGATAAGAACCACTTGGCCCATCTAGTCTGCCCCTTATTTTATTTTTATTTTTTATATTATTTTTTATCACTAACCTTATTTGATCCTTATTTCTTTGTAAGGATATCCTTATGTCTATCCCATGCATGTTTAAATTGCTCTACTGTCTTAGCCTCTACCCCCTCTGATGGGAGGCTATTCCACTTGTCCACTACCCTTTCTGTGAAATAATTTTTCCGCAAATTTCCCCTGAACCTCCCCCCCTCCAGTCTCAGTGCATGTCCTCGTGTCCTATTGCTTCTCTTCATTTGGAGAATGTTTCCCTCCTGGACTTTGTTAAAACCCTTCATATATTTGAAAGTTTCTATCATGTCCCCCCTTTCCCTTCTCTGCTCCAAACTATACATATTGAGATTTCTTAGTCTTTCTGGGTATGTTTTGTGATGTAGGCTATGCACCATTTTAGTTGCCCTCCTTTGTACAGTTTCTAATGTATTAATATCCTTTTGAAGATATGGCCTCCAGAACTGAATACAGTATTCTAGATGAGGTCGTACCAATGACCTATACAGTGGCATTATTACTTATTTCTCTATCGTCCTAGTGGATGCTGGGGTTCCTGAAAGGACCATGGGGAATAGCGGCTCCGCAGGAGACAGGGCACAAAAGTAAAGCTTTCCGATCAGGTGGTGTGCACTGGCTCCTCCCCCTATGACCCTCCTCCAAGCCAGTTAGATTTTTGTGCCCGGCCGAGAAGGGTGCAATCTAGGTGGCTCTCCTAAAGAGCTGCTTAGAGAAAGTTTAGCTTAGGTTTTTTATTTTACAGTGAGTCCTGCTGGCAACAGGATCACTGCAACGAGGGACTTAGGGGAGAAGAAGTGAACTCACCTGCGTGCAGGATGGATTGGCTTCTTGGCTACTGGACATCAGCTCCAGAGGGACGATCACAGGTACAGCCTGGATGGTCACCGGAGCCTCGCCGCCGGCCCCCTTGCAGATGCTGAAACATGAAGAGGTCCAGAATCGGCGGCAGAAGACTCCTCAGTCTTCTAAAGGTAGCGCACAGCACTGCAGCTGTGCGCCATTTTCCTCTCAGCACACTTCACACGGCAGTCACTGAGGGTGCAGGGCGCTGGGAGGGGAGCGCCCTGGGAGGCAAATGAAAACCTATTTGGCTAAAAAATACCTCACATATAGCCTCCGGGGCTATATGGAGATATTTAACCCCTGCCTGAATACACTAAAGAGCGGGAGACGAGCCCGCCGGAAAAGGGGCGGGGCCTATCTCCTCAGCACACAGCGCCATTTTCCTTACACAGCTCCGCTGGTCAGGACGGCTCCCAGATCTCTCCCCTGCACTGCACTACAGAAACAGGGTAAAACAAGAGAGGGGGGGCAAAATAGTGGCAAAAATTATATTATAAAAGCAGCTATACAGGGAGCACTTATTATAAGGCTATCCCTGTCATATATAGCGCTTTTGGTGTGTGCTGGCAAACTCTCCCTCTGTCTCCCCAAAGGGCTAGTGGGGTCCTGTCTTCGTTAAGAGCATTCCCTGTGTGTCTGCTGTGTGTCGGTACGTGTGTGTCGACATGTATGAGGACGATATTGGTGTGGAGGCGGAGCAATTGCCTGTAATGGTGATGTCACTCTCTAGGGAGTCGACACCGGAATGGATGGCTTATTTAGGAAATTACGTGATAATGTCAACACGCTGCAAGGTCGGTTGACGACATGAGACGGCCGACAAACAATTAGTACCGGTCCAGACGTCTCAAAAACACCGTCAGGGGTTTTTAAAACGCCCGTTTACTTTAGTCGGTCGACACAGACACAGACAGGGACACTGAATCCAGTGTCGACGGTGAATAAACAAACGTATTCCTTATTAGGGCCAGACGTTAAAGGCAATGAAGGAGGTGTTACATATTTCTGATACTACAAGTACCACAAAAGAGGGTATTATGTGGGATGTGAAAAAACTACCGTAGTTTTTCCTGAATCAGATAAATTAAATAAAGTGTGTGATGATGCGTGGGTTCCCCCCGATAGAAAATTATGGGCGGTATACCCTTTCCCGCCAGAAGTTAGGGCGCGTTGGGAAACACCCCTTAGGGTGGATAAGGCGCTCACACGCTTATCAAAACAAGTGGCGGTACCGTCTATAGATAGGGCCGTCCTCAAGGACCAGCTGACAGGAGGCTGGAAAATATCATAAAAAGTATATACACACATACTGGTGTTATACTGCGACCAGCGATCGCCTCAGCCTGGATGTGCAGAGCTGGGTGGCTTGGTCGGATTCCCTGACTAAAAATATTGATACCCTTGACAGGGACAGTATTTTATTGACTATAGAGCATTTAAAGGATGCATTTCTATATATGCGAGATGCACAGAGGGATATTTGCACTCTGGCATCAAGAGTAAATGCGATGTCCATATCTGCCAGAAGATGTTATGGACACGACAGTGGTCAGGTGATGCAGATTCCAAACGGCACAAAGGTGTATTGCCGTATAAAGGAAGAGGAGTTATTTGGGGTCGGTCCATCGGACCTGGTGGCCACGGCAACTGCTGGAAAATCCGCCGTTTTTACCCTAAGTCACATCTCTGCAGAAAAAGACACCGTCTTTTCAGCCTCAGTCCTTTCGTCCCTATAAGATCATATCTGCCCAGGGATAGAGGAAAGGGAAGAAGACTGCAGCAGGCAGCCCATTCCCAGGAACAGAAGCGTTCCACCGCTTCTGACAAGTTCTCAGCATGGCGCTGAGACCGTACAGGACCCCTGGATCCTACAAGTAGTATCCCAGGGGTACAGATTGGAATGTCGAGACGTTTCCCCTTCGCAGGCTCCTGAAGTCTGCTTTACCAAGGTCTCCCTCCGACAAGGAGGCAGTATGGGAAAAAATTCACAAGCTGTATTCCAGCAGGTGATAATTAAATTACCCCTCCTACTACAAGAAAAGGGGTATTATTCCACACTATATTGTGGTACTGAAGCCAGAAGGCTAGGTGAGACTTATTCTAAAAAATTTTTTTTGAACACTTACAAAGGTTCAAATCAAGATGGAGTCACTCAGAGCAGTGATAACGAACCAGGAAGAAGGGGACTATATAGTGTCCCGGGACATCAGGGATGCTTACCTCTATGTCCCAAATTTGCCCTTCTCACTAAGGGTACCTCAGGTTCGTGGTGCAGAACTGTCACTATCAGTTTCAGACGCTGCCGTTTGGATTGTCCACGGCACCCCGGGTCTTTACCAAGGTAATGGCCGAAATAATGATTCTTCTTCGAAGAAAAGGCGTCTTAATTATCCCTTACTTGGACGATCTCCTGATAAGGGCATAGTCCAGGGAACAGTTGGAGGTCGGAGTAGCACTATCTCGGATACTGCTACAACAGCACGGGTGGATTCTAAATATTCCAAAATCGCAGCTGATCCCGACGACACGTCTGCTGTGCCTAGGGATGATTCTGGACACAGTCCAGAAAAAGGTGTTTCTCCCGGAAGAGAAAGCCAGGGAGTTATCCGAGCTAGTCAGGAACCTCCTAAAAACAGTGCATCATTGCACAAGGATCCTGGTAAAAATGGTGGCTTCCTACGAAGCAATTCCATTCGGCAGATTTCACGCAAGAATTTTTCAGTGGGATCTGCTGGACAAATGGTCCGGATCGCATCTTCAGATGCATCAGCGGATAACCCTATATCCAAGGACAAGGGTGTCTCTCCTGTGGTGGTTATAGAGTGCTCATCTTCTAGAGGGCCGCAGATTCGGCATTCAGGATTGGATGCTGGTGACCACGGAGCCCAGCCCGAGAGGCTGGGGAGCAGTCACACAAGGAAAAAAATTTCCAGGGAGTGTGATCAAGTCTGGAGACTTTTCTCCACATAAATATACTGGAGCTAAGGGTAAATTTATAATGCTCTAAGCTTTGCAAGACCTCTGCTTCAAGGTCAGCCGGTATTGATCAAGTGGGAAAAACATCACGGCAGTCGCCCACGTAAACAGACAGGGCGACACAAGAAGCAGGAGGGCAATGGCAAAAACTGCAAGGACTTTTCGCTGGGCGGAAAATCATGTGATAGCACTGTCAGCAGTGTTTCATCCCGGGAATGGAAACTGGGAAACAGACTTCCTCAGCACGACCTCCACCCGGGAGAGTGGAAACTTCATCGGGAAGTTTTTTCCACATGATTGTAAACCGTTGGGAAATACCAAAGGTGGACATGATGGCGTCCCGTCTGAACAAAAAACGGGACAGGTATTGCGCCAGGTCAAGAGACCCTCAGGCAATAGCTGTGGACGTTCTGGTAACACCGTGGGTGTACCAGTCGGTGTATGTGTTCCCTCCTCTGCTTCTCATACCTAAGGTGCTGAGAATTATAAGACGTAGAGGAGTAAGAACTATACTCATGGCTCCGGATTGGCCAAGAAGGACTTGGTACCCGGAACTTCAAGAGATGCTTACAGAGGTCTTATGGCCTCTGCCGCTAAGAAGGGACTTGCTTCAGCAAGTACCATGTCTGTTCCAAGACTTACCGCAGCTGCGTTTGTCGGCATGGCGGTGGAAAGCCGGATCCTAAGGGAAAAAGGCATTCCGGAAGAGGTCATTCCTACCCTGGTCAAAGCCAGAAAGGAGGTGACCGCACAACATTATCACCACATGTGGCGAAAATATGTTGCGTGGTGTGAGGCCAGGAAGGCCCCACAAAGAAATTTCAACTCGGTCGTTTCCTGCATTTCCTGCAAACAGGAGTGTCTATGGGCCTCAAATTGGGGTCCATTAAGGTTCAAATTTCGGCCCTGTCGATTTTCTTCCAGAAAGAATTGGCTTCAGTTCCTGAAGTCCAGAAGTTTGTCAAGGGAGTATTGCATATACAACCCCCTTTTGTGCCTCCAGTGGCACTGTGGGATCTCAACGTAGTTCTGGGATTCCTCAAATCACATTGGTTTAAAACCAGTCAAATCTGTGGATTTGAAGCATCTCACATGAAAAGTGACCATGCTCTTGGCCCTGGCCTGGACCAGGCGAGTGTCAAATTGGTGGTTTTTTTCTCAAAAAAGCCCATATCTGTTTGTCCATTCGGACAGGGCAGAGCTGCGGACTCGTCCCCAGTTCTCTCCCTAAGGTGGTGTCAGTGTTTCACCTGAACCAGCTTATTGTGGTGCCTTGCACCTACTAGGGACTTGGAGGACTCCAAGTTGCTAGATGTGTCAGGGCCCTGAAAATATGTTCCAGGACGGCTGGAGTCAGGAAAACTGACTTGCTGTTATCCTGTATGCACCCAACAAACTGGGTGCTCTTGCTTCTAAGCAGACTATTGCTAGTTGGATGTGTAATACAATTCAGCTTGCACATTCTGTGGCAGGCCTGCCACAGCCAAAATATGTAAATGCCCATTCCACAAGGAAGGTGGGCTCATCTTGGGCGGCTGCCCGAGGGGTCTCGGCTTTACAACTTTGCCGAGCAGCTACTTGGTCAGGGGCAAACACGTTTGCTAAATTCTACAAATTTGATACCCTGGCTAAGGAGGACCTGGAGTTCTCTCATTCGGTGCTGCAGAGTCATCCGCACTCTCCCGCCCGTTTGGGAGCTTTGGTATAATCCCCATGGTCCTTTCAGGAACCCCAGCATCCACTAGGACGATAGAGAAAATAAGAATTTACTTACCGATAATTCTATTTCTCGGAGTCCGTAGTGGATGCTGGGCGCCCATCCCAAGTGCGGATTATCTGCAATACTTGTACATAGTTACAAAAATCGGGTTATTATTGTTGTGAGCCATCTTTTCAGAGGCTCCGCTGTTATCATACTGTTAACTGGGTTTAGATCACAAGTTGTACGGTGTGATTGGTGTGGCTGGTATGAGTCTTACCCGGGATTCAAAATTCCTCCCTTATTGTGTACGCTCGTCCGGGCACAGTACCTAACTGGCTTGGAGGAGGGTCATAGGGGGAGGAGCCAGTGCACACCACCTGATCGGAAAGCTTTACTTTTGTGCCCTGTCTCCTGCGGAGCCGCTATTCCCCATGGTCCTTTCAGGAACCCCAGCATCCACTACGGACTCCGAGAAATAGAATTATCGGTAAGTAAATTCTTATTTTCTTTCTTTCTGCTGCTGATTCCTCTCCCAATGCAGCCCCAAGCATCTGACTAGCCTTCCTCATTGCCTTGTTACATTGCTTACCTGCTTTTAAGTCATCTGAAATAGTGACTCCTAGATCCATTTCCTCCTCAGTAGTTTCCAGTATAGTGCCATTAATACTGTATTTAGCTTTAGGATTTTTGAGACCCAAGTGCATGATTTTGCATTTTTGGGCATTAAACTGTAATTGCCACACTCTTGACCATTCCTCTAGTCTACCTAGATCCTCAATCATTTGTTTTACCCCACCTGGTGTGTCCTACCCTGTTGCATACCTTTGTGTCATCTGTAACAAGACATACTTTCCCTTTAATGCCATTTGCAATGTCACCAATAAAGATATTAAAAAGCACTGGTCCAAGTACAGATCCCTGGGGTACTCCACTGGTAACATTTCCCTCCTGTGAATGCACTCCATTTACCACAACTCTCTTGTTTTCTATCCTTCAACCAAGATCTTATCCATTCAATAATCCTAATATCCAATCCCAAACTTTCAAGTTTATTTAGCAGTCTGCGATGTGGAACTGTGTCAAAAGCCTTACTAAAGTCTAGATAAGCTATATCCATGGCGCCACCGAAATGTTCGTGACTTGTAGATGGTGCTGAAGAATACTGAATGGAGAAGTGACTTGTAAACGATGCTGAAATACACTGAATGAGGTGATGACTTGTGATTTGTAAACGATGCTGAAATACAATGAATGAAGAGATGACTTGTGAACAATGCTGAATAAACACAGGTTGTTGATCTTGCACAGAAATAGATTCAAAAATACAGGGAATGATATAGAAGCCAGAAATGGACGATCATATATTGGAAATCCCTATCTGTCCGTATGGCGGTGCGCCCAGGGTCATAAAAAGGAAGTACATATGTATCTACAAGGAGAAAAAGTATGACTCTAGTTTGGGCGCACTCTTATTATTGTTTACTTTTCAATTATGATCAAATGAGAAATGATAATGACATCTTAAGCTTGTACTCTACACCTCATTAGAAAACTCGAAACTGGATATATACTGCACGTATGACCATGTATGAAAATTGTATCAGGAAGGAACACCATTAAATGTTACAAAATAATGTGTGGAATGTTCAGATCCTTAATTATACCTGGATAATTGCATAATGGAGGGTGGCTACATCACAAGCAACCTCCGTCTGCCAAGAATCTGTACAAACTTGGTTTGTATTAATACAACCCTGAATAGGGTAGGGTTAGTGAATGAGAGAGCCCACACGCTATGTGCTGATATCTGGTAGTTAGCCACTGTCTTAGATTGGTAAACTTATTAAGGATTAGGAAAATAGTAGGAATCAGTAAAGTAGTGATACTGCTGTTGGCGTTATTGCCCTAGGTAGATCTTCCTACTTCACCGGGTATTCCCTAGTAGTCACCCGTCTAGGTACTGACCCAGCCCACCTCCGTTTAGCTTCCAAGATCGGACGAGATTGGGCGTGAACGGAGGGGTATGGTCGTAGAGAGAAATTGCCCTACATCGCCAATGAGAGTGCACCGAAGCGGAAGGATGGATTCCTTCTCGGGAGAGAATATGATAAGAATGTATAGATAATAAGATGTGAATCTGCTGTCCCCGTTAGACTGGCGGGACGTGTCCCGTAGGGGACTAGTCCGCCTGAATCGTGGATGAGAGTTCACGGAAGGAAGGAAAGTGAGAATGTAGAAAAAGAATTACAAAGTCATATAGGACACATATTTGGACGTTCTTAATTTCTTGCGGTCACCTGTTGGATTTCAATTAGATATGCGTCTTGGTGATGATAAGCAGTATCGTACAAATGATACAATTAAGAAGAAAAGCATAAGGTGCTGAGAGATAAACACACTAAATATTCACTTATGACAGTGGAAAAGTATGAATTTTTTAAACAGTGGTGGGCACACGGTATTTACCTAGAAAATGTGTGTATTTTTTGTTTGAAAAATAAATATACACACAGAATTGATTGAGTATGCACTCCTATGAGAGGGTATTGCAGGTAGTGTTCCTGCTTGGAATACCTGCTAGTCTTGCAGGAAAATAAGTTGTTTTAATATACACACAGACTTGTTTATATATACACACCTATGAGAGGGTATTGCAGGTGGTGTTCCTGCTTGTTAGAAAAATCCTGTGTTTTTTTTAAAAAAGGTCTGATTGTGTGCCTGCTGGAACAGCAGGAAGACAAATTGTTTGAATATGCACACCTATAGTGGGGTATTGCAGGTAATGTTCCTGCTAACCAAAAAAAATTGAAACAAAAATAGTTAAAGAATACATATTAAGTATCACATATTCAGATGTCAGACATAGGAGGTGCCCCTTAGAAGACACACCTGTTGTAGGGAATAAGATATCTACTATTTCAATGACAGATGGGCAAAAAATGCCCTAAACGAGATAAAAAGAATATTGGATATCACCCATTCCTGATGTCAGACATGAGAGGTGCCCCTTGGAAAAACGCGTTTCACCCGGTAACGGGCTTGTTCACTTTCATTCTGAGCAGCTGCTCAGAATGAAAGTGAACAAGCCCGTTACCGGGTGAAACGCGTTTTTCCAAGGGGCACCTCTCATGTCTGACATCAGGAATGGGTGATATCCAATATTCTTTTTATCTCGTTTAGGGCATTTTTTGCCCATCTGTCATTGAAATAGTAGATATCTTATTCCCTACAACAGGTGTGTCTTCTAAGGGGCACCTCCTATGTCTGACATCTGAATATGTGATACTTAATATGTATTCTTTAACTATTTTTGTTTCAATTTTTTTTGGTTAGCAGGAACATTACCTGCAATACCCCACTATAGGTGTGCATATTCAAACAATTTGTCTTCCTGCTGTTCCAGCAGGCACACAATCAGACCTTTTTTAAAGAAAACACAGGATTTTTCTAACAAGCAGGAACACCACCTGCAATACCCTCTCATAGGTGTGTATATATAAACAAGTCTGTGTGTATATTAAAACAACTTATTTTCCTGCAAGACTAGCAGGTATTCCAAGCAGGAACACTACCTGCAATACCCTCTCATAGGAGTGCATACTCAATCAATTCTGTGTGTATATTTATTTTTCAAACAAAAAATACACACATTTTCTAGGTAAATACCGTGTGCCCACCACTGTTTAAAAAATTCATACTTTTCCACTGTCATAAGTGAATATTTAGTGTGTTTATCTCTCGGCACCTTATGCTTTTCTTCTTAATTGTATCATTTGTACGATACTGCTTATCATCACCAAGACGCATATCTAATTGAAATCCAACAGGTGACCGCAAGAAATTAAGAACGTCCAAATATGTGTCCTATATGACTTTGTAATTCTTTTTCTACATTCTCACTTTCCTTCCTTCCGTGAACTCTCATCCACGATTCAGGCGGACTAGTCCCCTACGGGACACGTCCCGCCAGTCTAACGGGGACAGCAGATTCACATCTTATTATCTATACATTCTTATCATATTCTCTCCCGAGAAGGAATCCATCCTTCCGCTTCGGTGCACTCTCATTAGCGATGTAGGGCAATTTCTCTCTACGACCATACCCCTCCGTTCACGCCCAATCTCGTCCGATCTTGGAAGCTAAACGGAGGTGGGCTGGGTCAGTACCTAGACGGGTGACTACTAGGGAATACCCGGTGAAGTAGGAAGATCTACCTAGGGCAATAACGCCAACAGCAGTATCACTACTTTACTGATTCCTACTATTTCTCTATCGTCCTAGTGGATGCTGGGGTTCCTGAAAGGACCATGGGAATAGCGGCTCCGCAGGAGACAGGGCACAAAAAGTAAAGCTTTTCCGATCAGGTGGTGTGCACTGGCTCCTCCCCCTATGACCCTCCTCCAGACTCCAGTTAGATTTTTGTGCCCGGCCGAGAAGGGTGCAATCTAGGTGGCTCTCCTAAAGAGCTGCTTAGAGAAAGTTTAGCTAGGTTTTTTATGTTACAGTGATTCCTGCTGGCAACAGGATCACTGCAGCGAGGGACTGAGGGGAGAAGGAGTCAACTCACCTGCGTGCAGGATGGATTGGCTTCTTGGCTACTGGACATCAAGCTCCAGAGGGACGATCACAGGTACAGCCTGGATGGTCACCGGAGCCGCGCCGCCGGCCCCCTTGCAGATGCTGAAGACAGAAGAGGTCCAGAATCGGCGGCTGAAGACTCCTGCAGTCTTCTAAAGGTAGCGCACAGCACTGCAGCTGTGCGCCATTTTCCTCTCAGCACACTTCACACGGCAGTCACTGAGGGTGCAGGGCGCTGGGAGGGGGGCGCCCTGGGAGGCAAAATGAGTACCTATAAAGGCTAAAAATACCTCACATATAGCCCTAGAGGCTATATGGAGATATTTAACCCCTGCCTGATTTCTCAAAATAGCGGGAGACGAGCCCGCCGGAAAAGGGGCGGGGCCTATCTCCTCAGCACACGGCGCCATTTCCTCTCACAGCTCCGCTGGTCAGGACGGCTCCCAGGTCTCTCCCCTGCACTGCACTACAGAAACAGGGTAAAACAGAGAGGGGGGGCAAATTTATGGCGATATTTTTATATAACAAAGCAGCTATAGGGGAGCACTTATTATAAGGCTATCCCTGATATATATATAGCGCTTTTGGTGTGTGCTGGCAAACTCTCCCTCTGTCTCCCCAAAGGGCTAGTGGGTCCTGTCTTCATTAGGAGCATTCCCTGTGTGTCTGCTGTGTGTCGGTACGTGTGTGTCGACATGTATGAGGACGATATTGGTGTGGAGGCGGAGCAATTGCCAAATATGGGGATGTCACCTCCTAGGGGGTCGACACCAGAATGGATGCCTTTATTTATGGAACTACGGGATAGTGTCAACACGCTAAAGCAGTCGTTTGACGACATGAGACGGCCGGACAATCAATTAGTGCCTGTCCAGGCGACTCAAACACCGTCAGGGGCTGTGAAACGCCCTTTGCCTCAGTCGGTCGACACAGACCCAGACACAGGCGATGACTCCAGTGGTGACGGTGACGAATCAACCGTATTTTCCAGTAGGGCCACACGTTATATGATTTTGGCAATGAAGGAGGCGTTACATTTAGCTGATACTACAGGTACCACTAAACAGGGTATTATGTGGGGTATGAAAAAACTACCTATAGTTTTTCCTGAATCAGAAGAACTAAATGACGTGTGTAATGAAGCGTGGGTTGCCCCTGATAAAAAGCTGATAATTTCAAAGAAATTATTGGCATTATACCCTTTCCCGCCAGAGGTTAGGGAGCGCTGGGAAACACCTCCTAGGGTGGACAAGGCGCTAACACGCTTATCTAAACAAGTGGCGTTACCCTCTCCTGAGACGGCCGCACTTAAAGATCCATCAGATAGGAGGATGGAAAATATCCAAAAAAGTATATACACACATGCAGGTGTTATACTACGACCAGCTGTAGCAACTGCCTGGATGGGCAGTGCGGGGGTAGTTTGGTCAGAATCCCTGATTGAAAATATTGATACCCTGGACAGGGACAATATTCTACTGTCGTTAGAACAAATAAAGGATGCATTTCTTTATATGCGTGATGCACAGAGGGATATATGCACACTGGCATCACGGGTAAGTGCTATGTCCATTTCGGCCAGAAGAGCTTTATGGACGCGACAGTGGACAGGCGATGCGGATTCAAAACGGCATATGGAAGTTTTGCCGTATAAGGGGGAGGAGTTATTTGGAGTCGGTCTATCAGATTTGGTGGCCACGGCTACAGCCGGGAAATCCACCTTTCTACCTCAAGTCACTCCCCAACAGAAAAAGGCACCGACTTTTCAACCGCAGCCCTTTCGTTCCTTTAAAAATAAGAGAGCAAAGGGCTATTCATATTTGCCACGAGGCAAAGGTCGAGGGAAGAGACAGCAACACGCAGCTCCTTCCCAGGATCAGAAGCCCTCCCCGGCTTCTACAAAAGCCTCAGCATGACGCTGGGGCTTCTCAAGCGGACTCGGGGACGGTGGGCGGTCGTCTCAAAAATTACAGCGCGCAGTGGGCTCACTCGCAAGTAGATCCCTGGATCCTGCAGATAATATCTCAGGGATACAGGTTGGAATTAGAGACAGATCCACCTCGCCGTTTCCTGAGGTCTGCTTTACCAACGTCCCCCTCCGAAAGGGAGACGGTGTTGGAAGCCATTCACAAGCTGTACTCTCAGCAGGTGATAGTCAAGGTACCTCTTCTGCAACAAGGGAAGGGGTATTATTCCACTCTTTTTGTGGTACCGAAGCCGGATGGCTCGGTAAGGCCTATTCTAAATCTGAAGTCCTTGAACCTGTACATAAAGAAGTTCAAGTTCAAAATGGAGTCACTCAGAGCAGTGATAGCGAACCTGGAAGAGGGGAACTTTATGGTATCCTTGGACATCAAGGATGCGTATCTCCACGTTCCAATTTACCCCTCACACCAGGGGTACCTCAGGTTCGTTGTACAAAACTGTCACTATCAGTTTCAGACGCTGCCGTTCGGATTGTCCACGGCACCTCGGATCTTTACAAAGGTAATGGCCGAGATGATGATTCTTCTTCGAAGAAAAGGCGTATTAATTATCCCATACTTGGACGATCTCCTAATAAGGGCGAGGTCCAGAGAACAGCTAGAGATGGGATTAGCACTGTCTCAAGAAGTGCTAAAACAGCACGGGTGGATTCTGAATATTCCAAAATCCCAGTTAATGCCGACAACTCGTCTGCTGTTCCTAGGGATGATTCTGGACACGGTTCAGAAAAAGGTTTTTCTCCCGGAGGAAAAAGCCAAGGAGTTATCCGAGCTTGTCAGGAACCTCCTAAAACCAGGAAAGGTGTCTGTACATCAATGCACAAGAGTCCTGGGAAAAATGGTGGCTTCTTACGAAGCGATTCCATTCGGCAGATTCCACGCAAGAATTTTCCAAAGGGATCTGTTGGACAAATGGTCAGGGTCGCATCTTCAGATGCACCTACGGATAACCCTGTCTCCAAGGACAAGGGTGTCTCTTCTGTGGTGGTTGCAGAGTGCTCATCTATTGGAGGGCCGCAGATTCGGCATACAGGATTGGATCCTGGTGACCACGGACGCCAGCCTGAGAGGCTGGGGAGCAGTCACACAAGGAAGAAACTTCCAGGGAGTATGGACGAGCCTGGAAACGTCTCTTCACATAAACATTCTGGAACTAAGAGCAATATACAATGCTCTAAACCAGGCAGAACCTCTGCTTCAGGGAAAACCGGTATTGATCCAGTCGGACAACATCACGGCAGTCGCCCATGTGAACAGACAGGGCGGCACAAGAAGCAGGAGGGCAATGGCAGAAGCTGCAAGGATTCTTCGCTGGGCAGAGAATCATGTGATAGCACTGTCAGCAGTGTTCATCCCGGGAGTGGACAACTGGGAAGCAGACTTCCTCAGCAGACACGATCTTCACCCGGGAGAGTGGGGACTTCATCCAGAAGTCTTCCACATGCTGGTAACCCGTTGGGAAAGACCAATGGTGGA
This sequence comes from Pseudophryne corroboree, assembly GCF_028390025.1. Classification (NCBI taxonomy): domain Eukaryota; kingdom Metazoa; phylum Chordata; class Amphibia; order Anura; family Myobatrachidae; genus Pseudophryne; species Pseudophryne corroboree. The sequence goes on along the minus strand of NC_086446.1, from coordinate 44,851,690 downwards.
CATGATGGCGTCTCGCCTCAACAAAAAACTGGACAGGTATTGCGCCAGGTCAAGAGATCCGCAGGCAATAGCTGTGGACGCGCTGGTAACGCCTTGGGTGTACCAGTCGGTGTATGTGTTTCCTCCTCTGCCTCTCATACCAAAAGTATTGAGAATTATACGGCAAAGAGGCGTAAGAACGATACTAGTGGTTCCGGATTGGCCAAGGAGGACTTGGTACCCGGAACTTCAAGAGATGATCACGGAAGATCCGTGGCCTCTACCTCTAAGGAGGGACTTGCTTCAGCAGGGTCCCTGTCTGTTTCAAGACTTACCGCGGCTGCGTTTGACGGCATGGCGGTTGAACGCCGGATCCTGAAGGAAAGAGGCATGCCGGAAGAAGTCATTCCTACTTTGATTAAAGCAAGGAAGGAAGTAACCGTGCAACATTATCACCGAATTTGGCGAAAATATGTTGCGTGGTGCGAAGATCGGAGTGCTCCGACGGAGGAATTTCAACTGGGTCGATTCCTACATTTCCTGCAATCAGGATTGTCAATGGGTCTCAAATTGGGATCTATTAAGGTTCAAATTTCGGCCCTGTCGATTTTCTTTCAAAAAGAATTGGCTTCAGTCCCTGAAGTCCAGACCTTTGTTAAGGGAGTGCTGCATATACAGCCTCCTGTGGTGCCTCCAGTGGCACCGTGGGATCTAAATGTGGTTTTGGACTTCCTAAAATCTCATTGGTTTGAACCACTAAAAAAGGTGGATTTGAAATATCTCACATGGAAAGTGACCATGCTTCTAGCCCTGGCTTCTGCCAGGAGAGTGTCAGAATTGGCAGCTTTATCTTACAAAAGCCCATATCTGATTTTCCATTCGGACAGGGCAGAACTGCGAACTCGTCCGCATTTTCTCCCTAAGGTGGTGTCAGCATTTCATCTGAACCAGCCTATTGTAGTGCCTGCGGCTACAAGTGACTTGGAGGACTCCAAGTTACTGGACGTTGTCAGAGCATTAAAAATATATATTGCAAGGACAGCTGGAGTCAGAAAATCTGACTCGTTGTTTATATTGTATGCACCCAACAAGATGGGTGCTCCTGCGTCTAAGCAGACGATTGCTCGTTGGATCTGTAGCACAATCCAACTTGCACATTCTGTGGCAGGCTTGCCACAGCCTAAATCTGTAAAGGCCCACTCCACAAGGAAGGTGGGCTCATCTTGGGCGGCTGCCCGAGGGGTCTCGGCATTACAACTTTGCCGAGCAGCTACGTGGTCAGGGGAGAACACGTTTGTAAAATTTTACAAATTTGATACTCTGGCTAAGGAGGACCTGGAGTTCTCTCATTCGGTGCTGCAGAGTCATCCGCACTCTCCCGCCCGTTTGGGAGCTTTGGTATAATCCCCATGGTCCTTTCAGGAACCCCAGCATCCACTAGGACGATAGAGAAAATAAGATTTTACTTACCGATAAATCTATTTCTCGGAGTCCGTAGTGGATGCTGGGCGCCCATCCCAAGTGCGGATTATCTGCATAAGTTGTACATAGTTATTGTTAACTAATTCGGGTTATTGTTAAAGGAAGCCATCTTTCAGAGGCTCCGCTGTTATCATACTGTTAACTGGGTTTAGATCACAAGTTGTACGGTGTGATTGGTGTGGCTGGTATGAGTCTTACCCGGGATTCAAAATCCTCCCTTATTGTGTACGCTCGTCCGGGCACAGTACCTAACTGGAGTCTGGAGGAGGGTCATAGGGGGAGGAGCCAGTGCACACCACCTGATCGGAAAAGCTTTACTTTTTGTGCCCTGTCTCCTGCGGAGCCGCTATTCCCATGGTCCTTTCAGGAACCCCAGCATCCACTACGGACTCCGAGAAATAGATTTATCGGTAAGTAAAATCTTATTTTTCCTAATCCTTAATAAGTTTACCAATCTAAGACAGTGGCTAACTACCAGATATCAGCACATAGTGTGTGGGCTCTCTCATTCACTAACCCTACCCTATTCAGGGTTGTATTAATACAAACCAAGTTTGTACAGATTCTTGGCAGACGGAGGTTGCTTGTGATGTAGCCACCCTCCATTATGCAATTATCCAGGTATAATTAAGGATCTGAACATTCCACACATTATTTTGTAACATTTAATGGTGTTCCTTCCTGATACAATTTTCATACATGGTCATACGTGCAGTATATATCCAGTTTCGAGTTTTCTAATGAGGTGTAGAGTACAAGCTTAAGATGTCATTATCATTTCTCATTTGATCATAATTGAAAAGTAAACAATAATAAGAGTGCGCCCAAACTAGAGTCATACTTTTTCTCCTTGTAGATACATATAAACAATGCTGAATAAGACTGAATAACTAGATGACTTGAAGAACGATGTTGAAGAAAGTATCGCTGTGAGCACTGACAGTAAACGGAGACCCTGTACCAGATAGAGGACCCAGCAGTTAAACCGCAAGAGCAGGTGGACTGGAAGGAAAGGACTGCAATAACAGAACTGACCACCAGACGGCCTCCACAGAACCAGGATACCAGGGGTTAACCTTGGAGCACAGAACTTGAGCACCTTACTGCAGCAAGTAACTTGAAGCACTGGCACTATAGCTAAGCATCAACCCCTTTTTTATAAGGGAAGACTGCATTGGATTGGCTGGACACGAACTGGGATACCTATTGGCTTGGCTTGGTCTCCAACATGGTGGCTCCCTGCCCAGAGGACACATGTGGAACCAGCACACAGCCACTACCTCTGGCCTCAGCCTCCCAGACGCCGCACTCCAGCAACAGGCCACTTGAAAACAGACACCTCCAGCTGCCATGCTCCGCTCCCTAGGACCCTGATCCCAGCCTTCAGACGCCCGGCAGCTGCACCGGAGGACCTTGCTGCTGCAGCTCCTATCCGCTTCAGCCACACCAACCAGCTTACAGGAATGCCGCATGGACCAGATCCGGAGGTAAGACTCCGGATGCTGACACCAGGGTTCTGTGAAAGTTCAATCAAGAAGGAGGAATACTACTTCTAGTCACTCCGGTGTGGTCCAGACGGCATTGGTTCTCAGACCTGCAGCGTCTATCGACTGAGCGTTATCTTCTACTTCCTCAACGACCAGACCTACTCGTTCAGGGCCCTTGTCTTTATCCAGACTTGGCCAGACTAGCTTTGACGGCGTTACGCTTGAAGCATCACTCCTGAGAGCCAAAGGATTCTCTTAGGCGGTCATTCAAACTATGTTGAAAGCCCGTAAGCCGACGTCTGCTCGGATCTATTATAGTGTCTGGAATTCTTACTTCACCTAGTGTGCTGGTAAGAACTATGATGCGTACAGATTCAAAACATCCAGAATTGTGGCTTTCCTGCAACAAGGCCTGGACTTAGGCCTTCGTCTTGCCTCCCTCAAGGTTCACATATCTGCCTTGTCGGTGTGGTTTCAGAGAAAAATTTAGTCTATACCGGACGTTCATACTTTCACTCAGGGTGTGTTACGGATTCAGCCTCCCTATATCCCTCCTGTGGCTCCATGGGATAAGTCTGTTGTCCTGAATGCCCTGCAAGAGTCTCCATTTGAACCTCTTGAGTCAGTGGACCTTAAATGTCTCAACGCCAAGGTCCTGTTTCTGCTGGCTATTGCCTCTGCTAGAAGGGTGTTGGACTTAGGGTGGACGACAGGATAAAGCACCTTTCTAATATTCCATTGTGACCGGGCAGTTTTGAGAACTCGCCCAGGTTACTTACATAAAGTGGTGTCATCTTTTCACCTTAACCAAGAGATTGTGGTTCCGGCCTTTGGGGGTCATTCTGAGTTGATCGCTCGCTAGCTGTTTTTACCAGCCGTGCAAACGCATAGTCGCCGCCCACTGGGGAGTGTATTTTCGCATTGCAGGAGTGCTAACGCGTGTGCAGCCGTGCTCAGCAAATACAGTTTGTGCAGTTTCTGAGTAGCTCTGAACCTACTCAGCGCTTGCGATCACTTCAGCCTATTCGTGTCTGGATTTGACGTCAGACCCCCGCCCAGCGAATGCCCAGCCACGCCTGCATTTCTTCAGACACGCCTGTGTTTTTCCAAACACTCCCTGAAACGGTCAGTTGCCACCCAGAAACGCCCACTTCATGTCAATTTTCTTGCGTCCACCAGTGCGAATGGAATCGTCGCTAGAACCTGTGCAAAACTACACTGCTCTTTGTACCCCTACGTCATGCGTGCGTATTGCGGTGCATACGCATGCGCAGAAATTATGATTTTTAACCTGATCGCTGCGCTGCGAACAACGGCAGCTAGCAATCAACTCGCAATGACCCCCTTCAACTCTTCTGACTTGTCCCCCAAGGAGCGGTCTTTGGATGTGGTAAGGGCTGTCCGTATATATGTGGAGAGGACTGCCTCTATCAGGAGGTCAGATACCCATTTTGTACTGTTTGGTTTCCATAAACGCACAAACGTGACTGGCCTGCGAATGAGCAACCCTTGGCCAGATGGATTAGAATAGTGATTGCACAAGCTTATGCGCAGGCTGGCCTCCCAGCTCCTGCTTCTATCAAGGCCCATTCTACTCGGTCTGTTGGACCTTCTTGGGCGGCCCGCTGTGACGCACGCAGAACAATTGTGCAAGGCTGCCACGTGGTCCTCAGTGAACACGTTCATTAGGTTCTATGCCTTTGATACTTCCGCCTCTGAGGATGCTTCCTTTGGACGCCGGGTTCTCTTACCCGCTAAGGCGCGTCCCCTCCCATGAGGAACTGCTTTAGGACATCCCCGATCTTTCCCTGTGGAACACAATGTACCCCGCTGCAGAAAAGATGAGTTGTGGTAGACTTACCATTGTTAACTCTCTTTCTGTGAGGTACATTGGGTTCCACAGGGCACCCACCCTGATGCACATAGCTTCTATGGGTTTGTATGGCATTAGCCGCTGGTCCCTTCTCCTGTCGTGAGAACGTGGTTCTATGTGACTAACGTCTACCATCTCTATTACCTGCTTCTGCATTGGACTGGTTAACAAAACTGAGCTCACACTGCCTGGAGGCGGGGTTATATAGGAGGCCCCAATGCATCCTGGGACAGCCTAAAGCTTTAGCCTGTTGGTGCCTCTGGATCAAGATCCACTCTACACCCCCATGTATTTCCTGTGGAACCCAGAGCACCTCGCAGAAAGAGAGTTAACCATGTTAAGTCTACCATAACTCCTTTTTCTTATATCCGAATGTCAGCTGATTAATACTCAGCCTTTAGCAGCCTTATCACGACAAAAGAAAAGGGAGCTCACACCTTTTGCCACACAAATCAAATATTAAAACAGTTCAACACTCCCCTTTATTTAGGGTAACCCTCCTTTTCTGTCAAATGGAGATTTCAGCATATGGAACAAAACAGGAATACGATCATTACGTAATACGGCTTAAAACAAAGGATAACAACTATATTACACTAAGATCTTGTGCTTCTGTTTTCTTCCATACTGTATGTTGATATCTTCATTTGCTGAGACGGAAAAGGACGGTTACCCTGAAGAACCCTAAGGAAAGTGTTGATGTTAATTGAAGCCGTATTAAAGATATTTGAAAGTGTACAATGTGATGTTATTTCAAATTTTTTTTTAATAATTATATTTATTCCTAGATAAATACGCAGTGTGGATCCACAGAGTCTTAGTTTAGTCATCACGTGATTGTGAAACGCGTCCTGTATAAATTGCTGAGTCACTGAAGATGGACAAGGACCGGAGTCACATGACCGACAGGATACTAAATCTAACTCTGGAGATCATCTACGTGCTGACTGGGGAGGTGAGGGGACCTTAAAGCGCAGCGGTGACATCACTTATATCTATAGTAATAATAATACAGGGACATGACTGGGAAGGTGAGGGGATTTGGGAGTGTGACAGTGACATCACTTATACCTATAGTAATAATACAGGGAGGTGAGTGGATCTGGAAGTGTCACAGTGAAGTCTCTTATATCTATAGTAATACTACAGGGACATGACTGGGGAGGTGAGAGGATCTGCGAGTGTCACAGTGATATCACCTATATCTATAGTAATAATACAGGGACATGACTGAGGAGGTATGGGGATCTGGGAGTGTCACAGTGACATCATATATCTATTGTAATAATACAGGGACATGACTGGGAGGTGAGGGGATGTAAAAGTGTCACAGTGACATCATGTATATCTATAGTAATATATACAGGGACATTTTGCATTTTCTCTAACGTCCTAAGTGGATGCTGGGACTCCGTAAGGACCATGGGGAATAGCGGCTCCGCAGGAGACTGGGCACAAAAGTAAAAGCTTGAACTAGCTGGTGTGCACTGGCTCCTCCCCCTATGACCCTCCTCCAAGCCTCAGTTAGATTTTTGTGCCCGAACGAGAAGGGTGCATGCTAGGTGGCTCTCCTGAGCTGCTTAGAGTAAAAGTTTATTTTAGGTTTTTTATTTTCAGTGAGTCCTGCTGGCAACAGGCTCACTGCATCGTGGGACTAAAGGGAGAAGAAACGAACTCACCTGCGTGCAGAGTGGATTGGGTTTCTTAGGCTACTGGACATTAGCTCCAGAGGGACGATCACAGGTTCAGCCTGGATGGGTCCCGGAGCCGCGCCGCCGGCCCCCTTACAGAGCCAGAAGAACGAAGAGGTCCGGTGAAATCGGCGGCAGAAGACGTTCCTGCCTTCAACTAAGGTAGCGCACAGCACTGCAGCTGTGCGCCATTGCTCTCAGCACACTTCACACTCCGGTCACTGAGGGTGCAGGGCGCTGGGGGGGAGCGCCCTGAGACGCAATAAAAATCAGAAATACCTTAGGATGGCAAAAGAAATACATCACATATAGCTCCTGGGCTATATGAATGTATTTAACCCCTGCCAGTTTTCCAGAAAAAAGCGGGAGATAAGGCCGTCGTGAAGGGGCGGAGCCTATCTCCTCAGCACACAAGCGCCATTTTCCCTCACAGTTCCGCTGGAAGGACGGCTCCCTGACTCTCCCCTGCAGTCCCTACAGAATCAGGGTAAAAACGAGAGAGGGGGGGCACTATTGGCAGCTAAATTATAACAGCAGCTATAAAAGGGAGTAACACTTATATAAGGTTATCCCTATATATATATATAGCGCTCTGGTGTGTGCTGGCAAACTCTCCCTCTGTCTCCCCAAAGGGCTAGTGGGGTCCTGTCCTCTATCAGAGCATTCCCTGTGTGTGTGCTGGGTGTCGGTACGATTGTGTCGACATGTATGAGGAGGAAAATGATGTGGAAGCAGAGCAATTGCCTGTGTTAGTGATGTCACCCCCTAGGGAGTCGACACCTGACTGGATGATTGTATTTAAAGAACTACGTGACAATGTCAGCACTTTACAAAAAACTGTTGACGACATGAGACAGCCGACAAATCAATTAATGCCTGTCCAGGCGTCTCAGACACCGTCAGGGGCGATAAAACGCCCGTTACCTCAGTGGGTCGACACAGACCCAGACACGGATACTGAGTCCAGTGTCGACGGTGAGGAGACAAACGTAATGTCCAGTAGGGCCACACGTTACATGATCACGGCAATGAAGGAGGCATTGAACATTTCTGACACTACAAGTACCACAAAGAAGGGTATTATGTGGGGAGTGAAAAAACTACCAGTAGCTTTTCCTGAGTCAGATGAATTAAACGAGGTGTGTGATAAAGCGTGGGTTTCCCCCGATAAAAAAGTGCTAATTTCTAATAAATTATTGGCACTATACCCTTTCCCGCCAGAGGTTAGGGCGCGTTGGGAAACACCCCCTAGAGTAGATAAAGCGCTCACACGTTTATCTAAACAAGTAGCGTTACCGTCTTCTGATACGGCCGCCCTCAAAGAACCAGCGGATAGAAGGCTGGAAAATATCCTGAAGGGTATATACACACATACTGGTGTTATACTGCGACCAGCAATCGCCTCAGCCTGGATGTGCAGTGCTGGAGTGGCGTGGTCGGATTCCCTGACTGAAAATATTGATACCCTGGATAGGGACAGTATATTACTAACTATAGAGCAATTGAAGGATGCATTACTATATATGCGTGATGCACAGAGGGATATTTGCACCCTGGCATCAAGAGTGAGTGCTATGTACATTTCCGCCAGAAGAGCGTTATGGACGCGACAGTGGTCAGGGGATGCGGATTCCAAACGACATATGGAAGTATTGCCGTATAAAGGGGAGGAGTTATTTGGGGCCGGTCTTTCGGACCTGGTGGCCACGGCAACGGCCGGAAAGCCCACCTTTTTGCCCCAGGTCACCTCTCAGCAGAAAAAGACACCGTCTTTTCAAACTCAGTCCTTTCGTTCCCATAAGTACAAGCGGGCAAAAGGCCACTCATTTCTGCCCCGGGGCAGAGGAAGAGGAAAAAGACTGCACCAGGCAGCCTCTTCCCAGGAGCAGAAGCCCTCCTCTGCTTCTGCCAAGTCTTCAGCATGACGCTGGGGCTTTACATGCGGACTCGGACACGGTGGGGGCCCGTCTCAAACATTTCAACGCGCAGTGGGCTCACTCGCAAGTGGACCGTTGGATTCTGCAGGTAGTATCACAGGGGTACAAACTGGAATTCGAGACGTCTCCCCCTCGCCGGTTCCTGAAGTCTGCTCTACCAAAGTCTCCCTCCGACAGGGAGGCAGTTTTGGAAGCCATTTACAAGCTGTATTCCCAGCAGGTGATAATCAAGGTACCTCTCCTACAACAGGGAAAGGGGTATTATTCCACGCTGTTTGTGGTACCGAAGCCGGACGGCTCGGTGAGACCAATTTTAAATCTAAAATCCTTGAACACTTACATAAAGAGGTTCAAATTCAAGATGGAGTCACTCAGAGCAGTGATAGCAAACCTGGAAGAAGGGGACTATATGGTGTCTCTGGACATCAAAGATGCTTATCTCCACGTCCCAATCTACCCTTCTCACCAAGGGTACCTCAGGTTTGTAGTACAAAACTGTCATTATCAGTTTCAGACGCTGCCGTTTGGGTTGTCCACGGCACCTCGGGTCTTTACCAAGGTAATGGCCGAAATGATGATTCTTCTTCGAAGAAAAGGCGTGTTAATTATCCCTTACTTGGACGATCTCCTGATAAGGGCAAGGTCCAGGGAACAGTTAGAAGTCGGAGTAGCACTATCTCAGTTAGTGTTACGTCAGCATGGGTGGATTCTAAATATTCCAAAATCGCAGCTGATTCCAACGACACGTCTCCTGTTCCTAGGAATGATTCTGGACACAGTCCAGAAAAAGGTGTTTCTCCCAGAGGAGAAGGCCAGGGAGTTATCCGAGCTAGTCAGGAATCTCCTAAAACCAGGCCAGGTGTCAGTGCATCAGTGCACGAGGGTCCTGGGAAAAATGGTGGCTTCTTACGAAGCGATTCCATTCGGAAGATTCCACGCAAGAACGTTTCAGTGGGATCTTCTGGACAAATGGTCCGGATCGCATCTTCAGATGCATCAGCGGATAACCCTGTCGCCAAGGACAAGGGTGTCTCTTCTGTGGTGGCTGCAGAGTGCTCATCTACTAGAGGGCCGCAGATTCGGCATTCAGGATTGGATCCTGGTGACCACAGATGCCAGCCTGAGAGGCTGGGGAGCAGTCACACAGGGACAAAATTTCCAGGGCTTGTGGTCAAGCATGGAAACATCTCTTCATATAAACATTCTGGAACTAAGGGCCATTTACAATGCCCTAAGTCAAGCAAAACCCCTGCTTCAGGGTCAGGCGGTATTGATCCAATCGGACAACATCACGTCAGTCGCCCACGTAAACAGACAGGGCGGCACGAGAAGCAGGAGGGCGATGGCAGAAGCTGCAAGGATTCTTCGCTGGGCGGAGAATCATGTGATAGCACTGTCAGCAGTGTTCATTCCGGGAGTGGACAACTGGGAAGCGGACTTCCTCAGCAGACACGACCTTCACCCGGGGGAGTGGGGACTTCATCCAGAAGTCTTCCAGGAGATGGTAAACCGTTGGGAAAAACCAAAGGTGGACATGATGGCGTCCCGTCTCAACAAAAAACTAGACAGATATTGCGCCAGGTCAAGGGACCCTCAGGCAATAGCGGTGGACGCTCTGGTAACACCATGGGTGTACCAGTCAGTGTATGTGTTCCCTCCTCTGCCTCTCATACCAAAAGTACTGAGAATCATAAAAAGGAGAGGAGTAAGAACTATACTCGTGGTTCCGGATTGGCCAAGAAGGACTTGGTACCCGACACTTCAAGAGATGCTCACGGAGGACCCGTGGCCTCTACCTCTAAGAAAGGACCTGCTCCAGCAGGGACCTTGTCTGTTCCAAGACTTACCGCGGCTGCGTTTGACGGCATGGCGGTTGAACGCCGGATCCTGAAGGAAAAAGGCATTCCAGAAGAAGTCATCCCTACCCTGATAAAGGCCAGGAAGGATGTAACCGCAAAACATTATCACCGCATTTGGCGAAAATATGTTGCGTGGTGTGAGGCCAAAGAGGCCCCTACAGAGGAATTTCAACTGGGTCGCTTCCTACATTTCCTGCAAACAGGACTGTCTATGGGCCTAAAATTAGGGTCCATTAAGGTTCAAATTTCGGCCCTGTCGATTTTCTTCCAAAAAGAACTGGCTTCAGTGCCTGAAGTCCAGACGTTTGTCAAAGGGGTACTGCATATACAGCCTCCTTTTGTGCCCCCGGTGGCACCTTGGGATCTCAATGTGGTTTTGGGGTTCCTAAAATCACATTGGTTTGAACCACTCACCACTGTGGAATTAAAATATCTCACATGGAAGGTGGTAATGCTGTTAGCCCTGGCTTCAGCCAGGCGTGTCTCAGAATTGGCGGCTTTATCTTATAAAAGCCCTTACCTGATTTTTCACACGGATAGGGCAGAATTGAGGACTCGTCCTCAATTTCTCCCAAAGGTGGTTTCAGCGTTTCACGTGAACCAGCCTATTGTGGTGCCTGCGGCTACTAGGGACTTGGAGGACTCCAAGTTACTGGACGTAGTCAGGGCCCTGAAAATATATATTTCCAGGACGGCTGGAGTCAGGAAATCTGACTCGCTGTTTATCCTGTATGCACCCAACAAGCTGGGTGCTCCTGCTTCTAAGCAGACGATTGCTCGTTGGATTTGTAGTACAATTCAGCTTGCACATTCTGTGGCAGGCCTGCCACAGCCAAAATCTGTAAAAGCCCATTCCACACGGAAAGTGGGCTCATCTTGGGCGGCTGCCCGAGGGGTCTCGGCTTTACAACTTTGCCGAGCAGCTACTTGGTCAGGGGCAAACACGTTTGCTAAATTCTACAAATTTGATACCCTGGCTGAGGAGGACCTGGAGTTCTCTCATTCGGTGCTGCAGAGTCATCCGCATCTCTCCCGCCCGTTTGGGAGCTTTGGTATAATCCCCATGGTCCTTACGGAGTCCCAGCATCCACTTAGGACGTTAGAGAAAATAAGAATTTACTTACCGATAATTCTATTTCTCATAGTCCGTAGTGGATGCTGGGCGCCCATCCCAAGTGCGGATTGTCTGCAATACTTGTTGTGACAGGACGATACCGTACGGAAGCACTCGCAGCTTCCGCGTCCCGTTGACTGCGCACAGAATGGAAGGTCAAGCCGCACGAGGCCGGACCACATAGGGGATTCCCGCTTACCGTCAGTAACCGCCTGTTACTGACTCCACCCACTGCGCTGTGGGCGGGTTCTCGCTGCCACCACCAAACTCCTAACCTGCCGTGGCGTTTGGAACCACGGTTCTGCTCTGTATGTGCCGACGCACTGCTTTACCACACCTGTGTGGTGTCGACGAATCCCCACTAGCCACTTGCTAGGCCTCTACCGGTAGCTGGCGGAAGGCGGAGCTTGGAGACGTCAGGTGCTTCCCTGGACAGCCGGAGAACGGGGCTAGGTTTGGCCTAACCCTGTAGGTCACAAGATGAAGCAGTCTTCTTGAGGCAAAGATGTTTATTGCTCAAATAACCTTTAAAAAGGCTCCTCCCTATTGCTAGGGGCAACAGCATACAATTAGATGTTTTCAGCAGAAGAAGATGTTACAACTACAACATGGAGGCACGCAGGTCTCCTTTTTATGTCAGTTTTCCACACAGTATCACAGGGAGGTAAGCCCTCCCTGTCTTCTCCAACCAATCAGGTTATTTTACAAAATACCAATAAATCACATTTTACAAGGATATAAGTGCAATAAAACAATATCCTCCTTCCTCTGACACAGGCGTTTGGTATCAGATTAACATTCACTATTGATAAATTTATCACATAGCTTCAAAACACAATGTTTCTGTCTCATTCACATCTCCAGGCAAACCCAGTGTCTGAGACCACAACAGGAAGGCTACAATACAAACAGTCTTCCTTCCTGCATAGGTCGCTCGCATGTCAATTAAATCAGGTACATGAAACAAGTTCCAAGCCCATAAACCCAGTGATTAGCATCTCTCTCTAAAGAACTTACACATCAAAAGGTATTGTCCTTCACACCTCTCTGATAGGAAGTGGCATGCTAAGGGCCCTGTCCCATTCCCAAAGGATAAGACATGATTATTCAGACATCTATAATAGTAAGTGCATTTTCCTCTTTAAATATACAGATGACCACATCTTGAATATAAAATACAGTTAAACATGCATTCCTGCAATTGTGCATAGAGCACTACATATGACATGTTAAAACACATCATTAAACAAACTTTTAAACAGTCCGTACCCAGCGCCGTAAGTACGTTTAACAGTGACGCCCAGCGCCCATTGTCCCTTAATATGGCGCCAGGCACAAGGGTTAACACCTTCAGTGCCGCAGCCGCCATTACACGTGTGGCTGGTTGGTCTCTCCGGCCACACTTGTATATAGTTATTGTTACAAAATTCGGGTTATTATTGTTGTGAGCCATCTTTTCAGAGGCTCCTTCGTTTATCATACTGTTAACTGGGTTCAGATCACAGGTTGTACGGTGTGATTGGTGTGGCTGGTATGAGTCTTACACGGGATTCAATATCCTTCCTTATTATGTACGCTCGTCCGGGCACAGTATCCTAACTGAGGCTTGGAGGAGGGTCATAGGGGGAGGAGCCAGTGCACACCAGCTAGTTCAAGCTTTTACTTTTGTGCCCAGTCTCCTGCGGAGCCGCTATTCCCCATGGTCCTTACGGAGTCCCAGCATCCACTACGGACTATGAGAAATAGAATTATCGGTAAGTAAATTCTTATTATTCTCTAAAAAGAGTTAATCCAAATTGGCAAACTTTTAATTTATATTTCAATGTTGTCCCAATATACAGGATTATACAGTAGTGAAGAAGATATCCAGTGACCGTTTGACACCCATCGGCTGTGACTCCATCACTGTGCCTCCACCTCACTCACTGATACATGAGAGACAAAATGACCAAATGATCCTGGAACTCACCAACAAGATCATTCAGCTGCCAACTGGAGAGGTGACTGCTGGGAATGGGACATTATACAGTAACACCAGGGGATGTGTCTGGGTGATGACTGGAGAGGTGACTGCTGGGAATGGGACATTATACAGTAACACCAGGGGACGTGTCTGGGTGATGACTGGAGAGGTAACTGCTGGGAATGGGTCATCATACAGTAACACCAAGTGACGTGTCTGGGTGATGACTGGAGAGGTGACTGCTGGGAATGGGACATTATACAGCAACACCAGGAGACGTGACTGGGTGATGACTGGAGAGGTGACTGCTGGGAATGGGACATTATACAGTAACACCATGGGGCGTTATACAGTAACACCAGGGGACGTGTCCGGGTGATGAGTGGAGAGGTGACTGCTGGGAATGGGGCATTATACAGTAACAGCAGGGGATGTGTCCGGGTGATGAGTGGAGAGGTGACTGCTGGGAATGGGGCATTATACAGTAACAGCGGGGGATGTGTCTGGGTGATGACTGGAGAGGTGACTGCTGGGACTGGGGCAATATACAGTAACATCAGGTGTCATGTCTGGGTGATGACTGGAGAGGTGACTGCTGGTAATGGGATATTATACACTAACACCAGGGGACGTGTCCGGGTGATGACTGGAGAGGTGACTGCTGGGAATGGGACATTATACAGTAACACCAGGGGACGTGTCTGGGTGATGACTGGAGCGGTGACTGCTGGGAATGGGACATTATACAGTAACACCAGGGGACGTGTCCGGGTGATGACTGGAGAGGTGACTGCTGGGAATGGGGCAATATACAGTAACACCAGGGGACGTGTCTGGGTGAGGACTGGAGAGGTGACTGCTGGGAATGGGACATTATACAGTAACACCATGGGGCGTTATACAGTAACACCAGGGGACGTGTCCGGGTGATGACTGGAGAGTTGACTGCTGGGAATGGGGCATTATACAGTAACAGCAGGGGATGTGTCCGGGTGATGACTGGAGAGGTGACTGCTGGTAATGGGGCATTATACAGTAACAGCAGGGGATGTGTCCGGGTGATGAGTGGAGAGGTGACTGCTGGGAATGGAGCATTATACAGTAACAGCAGGGGATGTGTCTGGGTGATGACTGGAGAGGTGACTGCTGGTAATGGGACATTATACACTAACACCAGGGGACGTGTCCGGGTGATGACTGGAGAGGTGACTGCTGGGAATGGGACATTATACAGTAACACCAGGGGACGTGTCTGGGTGATGACTGGAGCGGTGACTGCTGGGAATGGGACATTATACAGTAACACCAGGGGACGTGTCCGGGTGATGACTGGAGAGGTGACTGCTGGGAATGGGGCAATATACAGTAACACCAGGGGACGTGTCTGGGTGATGACTGGAGAGGTGACTGCTGGTAATGGGACATTATAATGTAAAAGCTGATTTACATACAGGACAGAAAAAGCAATACCTTTTACACTGAAATTCGAGCAGCTGTGGCTGCTGGATGTAATCTTTAACCCACGTACCTTTCTCTTACGTCCTAGAGGATGCTGGGGACTCCAAAACGGACCATGGGGTATAGATGGGATCCGCAGGAGCTTGGGCACACTGTAAAGACTTAAACTGGGTGTGAACTGACTCCTCCCTCTATGCCCCTCCTCCAGACCTCCGTTAGACTTTGTGCCCAGGACTGACTGGACACACACTAGGGGTGCTCTACAGAGTTTCTCTGGAAAGACTTTTGTTAGGTTTATTATTTTCAGGAAGACCTGCTGGCTACAGGCTTCCTGCATCGTGGGAGTGAGGGGAGAGAAGCAGACCTACTTCTGTGAGTTAAAGGCTCTGCTTCTTAGGCTACTGGACACCATTAGCTCCAGAGGGTTCGATCACTTGGTGCGCCTAGCTGCTTGTTCCCGGAGCCACGCCGTCACCCCCCTCACAGAAGCCAGAAGAAAGAAGCCGGGTGAGTATGAGAAGATCCGAAGACTTCAGTGACAGCAAAAGACTTCAGTAACGGAGGTACAGCGCAGCGGTAGCGCTGCGCTCCATGTTCCCACACACTTCACCAACGGCTCTCACAGGGTGCAGGGAGCTAGTGGGGAGCGCACTGGGCAGCAGTTACTGAGGTTTTTTGGTGGTTAAAGAAGGCTATACGGTGTCCGATCACTGTATAGAGTACCCCCGCCACTTTGCAATTTCAAATTTTAGCGGGCTACAGCGCGCCGGGAAGGGGGCGGGGCTTAGCCGCACATTGCTCACCAGCGCCCTTTTTTCTCCTACTCCTACAGCGCTGCAGAGACGCTGCCCGGACCTCCGAGCTCCCGCAAGTACTTGGGGAGGGAAAACGGGGGTGGGGGCACTTAAATTTGGTGCTTTTCAAGTTATATTGTCGGCACTGAGCATATTACTAACTTCTGTTAGTATATGGGCGCTGGGGTGTGAGCTGGCATACTCTCTCTGTGGTCTCCCTAAGGGCTTCTCTGTGGGGCTGTCCCCGTGCTTGTAGACTGTGTAAGTGTGAGTGTGTCGGCACGAGGTGTCGACGTGTCTCAGCCTTGGTGTTCCTCCCCGGAGGAAGTTATGGGGGCTGCAGAGAAAGATTTAAGTATGTGTCTGTTGGCACAGCCGACTGCTGATTGGATGACTACGCTGAGTACACTGAATACAAATGTGGCTTTATTATCTAAGAGACTGGATAAATCTGATTCTCAGACACAAACATGGAGACAGTCGGTAGAGGACGCATTGTCTCAGGTACAAACAGTCTCAGGGTCACAGAAGCGTGCTTCTAACCAGATGGCAGATACAGGTACCGACACGGACTCTGACTCCGATGTCGATTTGAATGAGGCTTCTTTGCATCCATGGGTTGTCAAGAGTATTCAGTACATGATTATAGCCATTAAAGATGTTTTACGTATATCTGAGGATCCTACCGTTCCTGACACAAGTTTGTTTATTTAGGGGGAAAAGACCTGAGGTAAAGTTTCCCCCCTCTCATGAAATGAATGAACTTTGTGAAAAGGCTTGGGAGTCCCCTGAAAAAAGGTGGCAGATTCCCAAGCGAATTTTGATGGCATATCCTTTTCCCTCTGACGATAGGGACAAATGGGAGTCGTCTCCAAATGTGGATAAAGCTCTTGCGCGATTGTCCAAGAAAGTGGCGCTTCCAGCTCCTGACACGGCTGCCCTCAAGGATCCTGCGGATCGCAAGCTGGAGACGACATTGAAGTCCATTTTCGTCAATACTGGTGCATTGCTCAGACCTGCTGTGGCGTCGGTATGGGTGAGTAGTGCTATTGCAAAGTGGGCTGAAAATTTGGCTTCTGATATGGATGCTCTTGATAAAGATAATATTCTTTTGACTCTTGGTTATATTAAGGACGCTGCAGATTACCTAAAGGATGTGGCGAGGGATGTTGGCCTCTGAGGATCAAGAGCCAATGCCGTGGCGATTTCGGCCAGGAGGGCGCTGTGGATTCACCAATGGAATGCTGATGCCGACTTCAAGAAGAATATGGAAGCTCTCCCTTTTAAAGGTAGTGTCTTGTTCGGTGACGGCCTGGCTGACCTGGTGTCGACCACTACTGCGGGTAAGTCATCTTTTCTTCCATATGTTCCACCACAACGGAAAAAGACACCTTATCAGCAGTTGCAGTCCTTTCGGCCTAATAAGTACAAAAGGGCTCGTCCTTCCTCGCTTCAAAGGGTAGAGGTAGGGGAAGGAAGTCGCCTGCAGTGTCAGGCACCCAGGACCAAAAGTCCTCCCCTGCCTCTACCAAGTCCACCGCATGACGTTGGGGCTCCCCTTGGGGAGTCCCTACCGGTGGGGGTCCGTCTCCAATTCTTCAAACAGGTCGGGGTTCGTTCGGCCCTGGATCCTTGGGTCTTAGACATAGTGTCCCAAGGGTACAGACTGGAGTTTCAGGAGATGCCCCCCAACCGGTTTTTCATGTCGGCTTTGCCAACTTCTCTTCCCGAAAGAGAGGTGGTGAGGGATGCGATACAAAAGTTGTTTCAACAGAGGGTCGTGGTGCCGGTTCCCTCGTCAGATCGGGGGAAAGGGTTCTATTGGAGCCTCTTTGTGGTGCCGCAGCCGGACGGTTCGGTCAGACCGATTCTGAACCTAAAATCCCTCAACCCATATTTGAAAACGTTCAAGTTCAAGATGGAGTCTCTTCGAGCTGTGATCTCCAGCCTTGAATGGGGGGATTTTATGGCGTCTGTAGACGTAAAGGATGCTTACTTACACATCCCGATATTCCCTCCTCATCAAGCTTTCCTGAGGTTTGCGGTGCAGGATTGTCATTACCAATTTCAGGCGTTGCCGTTTGGCCTTTCCACGGCCCCGAGGGTTTTCACCAAGGTAATGGCGGAGATGATGGTCCTCCTTCGCAAGCAAGGGGTCACAGTTATCCCGTACTTGGACGATCTCCTGATAAAGGCGAGGTCCAAGGAAGAGTTGTTAAGAAATGTGGATCTCTCCCTGTCGGTTCTGCGACATCATGGTTGGATACTAAATTTGCCAAAGTCTCAGTTGATCCCAACCACTCGGCTGCCCTTCTTGGGCATGATCCTAGTCACGGAACTACAGAGATTGTTTCTTCCGGAGGACAAAGCTCTGGAAATACAGACAATGGTCAGGGAGCTTCTGAGGCCGACAAGTGTGTTGATTCATCAATGCACTCGAGCGCTAGGGAAGATGGTTGCGGCTTTACGAAGCCATTCCGTTTGGCAGGTTTCATGCCTGGGTGTTTCAATGGGATCTGCTGAAAAAATGATCCGGGTCTCACCTGCACATGCACCGGAAAATAAGTCTATCTTCCAGGGCCAGGATTTCGCTCCTGTGGTGGCTGCAAAGCTCTCACCTTCTAGAGGGACGCCGTTTTGGAATCCAGGACTGGGTCCTGCTGACAACAGATGCAAGTCTCCTAGGCTGGGGCGCAGTCACGCGAGGAAGAAATTTCCAGGGAAAATGGTCAAACCAGGAATCTTGTCTCCACATAAATGTTCTCGAGTTGAGAGCCATTTACAACGGCCTGCTACAAGCAAAGAACCTTCTTCAGGGTCTCCCTGTCCTGATCCAGTCGGACAAAATAACAGTGGTGGTGTACATAAACCGCCAAGGCGGAACAAGGAGCAGGGTGGCTATGGACGAGGCCACAAGAATACTACGCTGGGCGGAACAGCACGTGAGTGCTCTGTCAGCAGTCTTCCTCCCGGGAGTGGACAACTGGGAAGCAGACTTCCTCAGCAGACACGATCTCCCTCGGGAGAGTGGGCTCTTCATCAAGAGGTATTTGCAACAGTGACAAAGCGTTGGGGAATTCCTGTGATAGACATGATGGCGTCTCGCCTCAACAAGAAGCTTCCGAGGTATTGTTCCAGGTCAAGGGACCCCCAAGCCAGTGCAGTGGACGCCCTGGTGACTCCGTGGGTGTTTCAGTCGGTGTATGTGTTCCCTCCGCTTCCTCTCATTCCAAAGGTGCTGAGGATCGTTCGACGAGCAAGGGTTCAGGCGATACTCATCGTTCCATATTGGCCATGGAGGGCCTGGTATCCAGATCTTCAAGAATTACTAGTGGAAGATCCCTGGCCGCTTCCTCTGGGCCCTGCGTGTTTCCGTACTTACTGCGGCTGCGTTTGACGGCGTGGAAGTTGAGCGCCAAATCTTAGCTCGGAAGGGTATTCCCGGGGAGGTCATCCCCACTCTCCTTAAAGCTAGAAAGTAGGTTACGGCAAAACATTATCACAGTATTTGGAGGAAATACTCCATGGTGTGAGACTAGAGCAGCTCCGGCGGAGGAGTTTCACTTTGGTCGGCTTCTCCATTTTTTGCAGGCAGGCATAGATGCAGGCCTGAAATTGGGTTCCATAAAAGTGCACATTTCGGCTTTATCTATTTTCTTTCAGAAAGAATTGGCCGTCCTGCCTGAGGTTCAGACCTTTGTGAAGGGTGTGTTGCATATACAACCTCCATTTGTGCCGCCGGTGGCGCCGTGGGATCTTGAAGTGGTCTTGCAGTTCCTTATGTCTCCTTGGTTTGAACCTTTGCGTAAGGTTGAGTTAAGGTTTCTCACTTGGAAAGTGGTCATGCTTTTGGCTCTGGCGTCAGCCAGGCGAGTGTCTGAATTGGCGGCCTTGTCTGACACGAGCCCTTATTTGATATTCCCTTTGGATAGATCGGAATTGAGGACTCGTCAACAATTTCTGCCGAAGGTGGTTTCTTCTTTTCACATGAACCAACCTATTGTGGTGCCTGTAGCTACGGATGCTGTGGCGGTTCCAAGGTCTCTTGATGTTGTAAATGCCTTGAAAATTTACGTAGCCAGAACGGCTCTTACCAGGAAAACAGAGGCTTTGTTTGTCCTAAATGATTCCAACAAGATTGGAAATCCTACTTCTAAGCAGACTATTGCTCGCTGGACTTGTAATACGATTCAGCAAGCTCATTCTTCGGCTGGGCTACCATTGCCGAAGTCAGTAAAGGCCCATTCTACCAGGAAAGTGGGCTCATCTTGGGCAGCTGCCCGAGGAGTCTCGGCACTTCAGCTTTGCGGAGCAGCTACGTGGTCGGGTTAAAACACTTTTGCTAAGTTTTACAGGTTTGATACCCTGGCTGAGGAGGACCTCATGTTTGCCCAATCGGTGCAGCAGAGTCGTCCGCACTCTCCCGCCCGTTCTGGAGCTTTGGTATAGACCCCATATTCCTTTTGGAGTCCCCAGCATCCTCTAAGACGTAAGGGAAAATAGGATTTTAATACCTACTGGTAAATCCTTTTCTCCTAGTCCGTAGAGGATGCTGGACGCCCATCCCAGTGCGGACTGTTTCTTGCAGTTGTATTATTACTGGTTGTACTTGTTTACACACGGATTGTGTATTCGTTTTCTTCAGCTTGTTGCTGTTGTTAGTTCATACGGTTATCTGGTTTCGTTCTATTCCAGTTGTACGGTATGTTGTGATGTGAGCTGGTATGTTTCTCGCCTTAGTTTAAACAAAAATCCTTTCCTCGAAATGTCCGTCTCTCCTGGGCACTGTTCCTGTTACTGAGGTCTGGAGGAGGGGCATAGAGGGAGGAGCTAATTCACACCCAGTTTAAGTCTTTATAGTGTGCCCAAGCTCCTGCGGATCCCGTCTACCCTATGGTCCTTTTGGAGTCCCCAGCATCCTCTACGGACTAGGAGAAAAGTATTTACCGGTAGGTATTAAAATCCTATTTTTACTCACTGAGCGTACACACACACCGACACGCTGTAAGCACAATGCAGCTACACGTGTGGCTGAAATACACTTTAAACCTTAGCAGTAAAGAGAGACAACACCAATTGTATTTAAAATGCTGGGATCCGACCCACAAACATATAATTGCAAAAAGGGGGTTGCAATAACAATACAATCACAATAAGAGAAAAGAGGCTACAATTAATAGTACATACGTTTGTTTCGCTAGCGCCACACGGACCCGGTGCTCAGTCAATCAAGCAAGATGACCTTCAGAGAGAGAGAGACCAGCCAGGTAGCTTGGCTTTTTATAAATTTGGCTAAAACATAATACAATAGAAACTGTAATCTCTTCACCTATAGGTCAAAGGGCTGGTCATTTACAGTACAGGAGGGGTCATAGGTTGGTTTGAATAGGTGGGCGATGCCTGGTCCAGGTGCACGTGCTGATGGTCTCCACTGGGTTCCCTCCGAATATCAGAGTACAGTAAATACAGTGGAGCATGCTATCTTCTGCAAACTCCTACCAGAATGTTGCTTTTAATGGATACCAAACACCACCTCCTAACTTAATGCTGTCCCCTCATATCCTGTAAAGGTGAATCCTTTTGTTATTGTACCTTTTAAACAAGTATAGCTTGCTAGTGTGGTGCATGTGGGCTATGTGTACATTTTGCACTATATGGATTAAATATGAGATATGTCTTTGTGGCTTTTCCGTGCGAATACAAATGCTACCGTAATGATTCATACCACGCACTAATACGCAGGACCGCGTGAGCGGTCATACGCAACTTGCGAATATGTGCACGCACGGCAGAACAAGTACGCGCTCTGAGGCCATCTGTGTGGAGTTAGTTCGTGATGTGTATGGCTGTAATATTTTCGACTTCGACAATACACAAACACCAGGGGACGTGTCTGGGTGATGACTGGAGCAGTGACTGCTGGGAATCGGACATTATACAGTAACACCAGGGGACGTGTCCGGGTGATGACTGGAGAGGTGACTGCTGGGAATGGCACATTATACAATAACACCAGGGGACGTGTCTGGGTGATGACTGGAGAGGTGACTGCTGGGAATCGGACATTATACAGTAACACCAGGGGATGTGTCTGGGTGATGACTGGAGAGGTGACTGCTGGGAATGGGGCATTATACAGTAACACCAGGGGACGTGTCTGGGTGATGACTGGAGCAGTGACTGCTGGGAATCGGACATTATACAGTAACACCAGGGGACGTGTCCGGGTGATGACTGGAGAGGTGACTGCTGGGATTGGTGACATTATACAATAACACCAGGGGACGTGTCTGGGTGATGACTGGAGAGGTGACTGCTGGGAATCGGACATTATACAGTAACACCAGGGGACGTGTCCGGGTGATGACTGGAGAGGTGACTGCTGGGAATGGGACATTATACAATAACACCAGGGGACGTGTCTGGGTGATGACTGGAGAGGAGACTGCTGGGAATGGGACATTATACATTAACACCAGGGGACGTGTCTGGGTGATGACTGGAGAGGTGACTGCTGGGAATGGGACATTATACAGTACCACAAGGGAATGTGTCTGGGTGATGACTGGAGAGGTGACTGCTGGGAATGGGACATTATACAGTAACACCAGGGGATGTGTCTGGGTGATGACTGGAGAGGTGACTGCTGGGAATGGGACATTGTACAGTAACACCAGGGGATGTGTCCGGGTGATGACTGGAGAGGTGACTGCTGGGAATGGGACATTATACAGTAACACCAGGGGACGTGTCTGGGTGATGACTGGGGAGGTGACTGCTGGGAAAGAGACATTATACAGTAACACCAGGGGACGTGTCTGGGTGATGACTGGAGAGGTGACTGCTGGGAATGGGACATTGTACAGTAACACCAGGGGACGTGTCTGGGTGATGACTGGAGAGGTGACTGCTGGGAAAGAGACATTATACAGTAACACCAGGGGACGTGTCTGGGTGATGACTGGAGAGGTGACTGCTGGGAATGGGACATTATACAGTAACACCAGGGGATGTGTCTGGGTGATGACTGGAGAGGTGACTGCTGGGAATGGGACATTATACAGTAACACCAGGGGACGTGTCCGGGTGATGACTGGAGAGGTGATTGCTGGGAATGGGACATTATACAGTAACACCAGGGGATGTATCTGGGTGATGACTGTATCATTGTGTGTGTCAGGTTCCTATAAGGTGTCAGGATGTCACTGTCTATCTCTCCATGCAGGAGGGGGAGTATATAGAGGAACACAGGGGTCTGTACAAGGACGTGATGATGGAGAATCACCGGCCCCTCACATCACTGGGTAAGAGGAGACTGTCATTTATTGTATAAGGGGAGCAGGTATGGGGGCTACCTATATACACACCGTGACCAGATGCTTCCCAAGCCCTCACTGACTTGTGTCCCACGGTCACGGAACGGGTTTAGGTCACACAGGACCTGGCCAATTAAGGGATTCACGCTTACTGTTACTGACTCCACCCACTGCGCAGTCAGCAGGTACAATGCTGCCACCACCAGACTCCTTGCTCCCGTGGCATCTTACCACAGCTGTGTGGCGTTGATTGATCCCCACTGGTCGCTTGACCAGGCCTCTGCATGGTAGCTGGCGGAAGGCGGAGCTTGAAGACACTAGGGTTACCCTGGACAGCCAGAGAACGGGGCTACGTTTCATGTATCCCTGCTGGTCACAAGATGAAGCGGTCGTCTTGAGTCAAAAGTTGTTTATTCGCTCAAATAAAGTCCTTAAAAGGACCCTCCCTGTTTCCAGTGGAACAGCAACACAGCAAGATGTTCACACCAGAAAGAAGATGGTATAATACACTCTGAGGCTCGCAGGCCTCCTTTTTATCTAAAACCAACATACAGTACTATAGGGGGTGGTCCCACCTTCATTCTATCTCACAAAAAATATAAATAAATACATGTTACATTTCAAAAGAGTTTAACAATTGGATAAAGCAAATTTCTGCTCCTTTTCATACATAAACCAAACCAGTGTGCTTAACCAAACACAATATGATTATCATATCCCTGTCTCTTTCTCAAATGTGAATATAATTAGAATTTAAATTGCACTCACCCTCTCACCCATAGACAACGTTCTTGTCGTTTAAACATAACTCTGCATCCTAGATAATGCAGCCTAGTAAATATTAAACCAAATTGTTATCACACGAAAACCTACTGGAAAGATGCCCTACTTTGCATTCGTAAAACACAGGGGGTAATTCCAAGTTGATCGCAGCAGGAAATTTCTCTGACGTCCTAGTGGATGCTGGGGACTCCGTAAGGACCATGGGGAATAGACGGCTCCGCAGGAGACTGGGCACATCTAAAGAAAGATTTAGGACTATCTGGTGTGCACTGGCTCCTCCCCCTATGACCCTCCTCCATGCCTCAGTTAGATTTCTGTGCCCGGCCGAGCTGGATGCACACTAGGGGCTCTCTTGAGCTCCTAGAAAGAAAGTATAGTTTAGGTTTTTTATTTTACAGTGAGACCTGCTGGCAACAGGCTCACTGCATCGAGGGACTAAGGGGAGAAGAAGCGAACCTACCTAAGTGGTGGTAGCTTGGGCTTCTTAGGCTACTGGACACCATTAGCTCCAGAGGGATCGCACACAGGACCCGACCTCGTCGTCCGTTCCCGGAGCCGCGCCGCCGTCCCCCTTACAGAGCCAGAAGCAAGAAGGTCCGGAAAATCGGCGGCTGAAGACTTCTGTCTTCTCCAAGGTAGCGCACAGCACTGCAGCTGTGCGCCATTGCTCCTCATGTACACCACACACTCCGGTCACTGATGGGTGCAGGGCGCTGGGGGGGGCGCCCTGAGCAGCAGTAAATAACACCTTGGCTGGCAAACTGACACCATATATAGCCCCAGGGGCTATATAGGTGTAAAAATACCCCTGCCAGAATTATTAAAATAGCGGGAGAAAGCCCGCCGAGAAAGGGGCGGAGCCATCTCCCTCAGCACACTGGCGCCATTTTCCCTCACAGCTCCGCTGGAAGGATCGCTCCCTGGCTCTCCCCTGCAGTCCTGCACTACAGAAAGGGTAAAAAAGAGAGGGGGGGGGGGCACAGAATTAGGCGCAGTATAGTAATATAATGCAGCTATAAGGGAAAACACTCTTTATAGGTGATATCCCTGTGGTATATAGCGCTCTGGTGTGTGCTGGCATACTCTCCCTCTGTCTCCCCAAAGGGCTTTGTGGGGTCCTGTCCTCTGTCAGAGCATTCCCTGTGTGTGTGCTGTGTGTCGGTACTGCTGTGTCGACATGTATGATGAGGAAAATGACGTGGAGGCGGAGCAAATGCCTGTGAATGTGATGTCACCCCCTGCGGGGTCGACACCTGTGTGGATGGACTTATGGAAGGAATTACGTGACAGTGTCAACTCCTTACATAAAAGGTTTGACGACATAGGACAGCCGGCTAGTCAGCTTGTGCCTGTTCCAGCGTCTCAAATGTCATCACGGGCTTTAAAACGCCCGCTACCTCAGATGGCAGACACAGATGTCGACACGGATACCGACTCCAGTGTCGACGACGATGAGACTAGTGTACCCTCCAATAGGTCCACCCGTTACATGATTGAGGCAATGAAAAATGTATTACACATTTCTGATAATACCCCAGGTACCACAAAAAAGGTATTAAGTTTGGTGAGAAAAAACTACCAGTAGTTTTTCCTGCATCTGAGGAATTAAATGAGGTGTGTGAGGAAGCGTGGACTTCCCCCGATAAGAAATTGATAATTTCTAAACGGTTATTGGCAGCGTACCCTTTCCCGCCAGAGGATAGGTCACGTTGGGAAACACCCCCTAGGGTAGATAAAGCGCTGACACGTTTATCAAAAAAGGTGGCACTACCGTCTCCGGATACGGCCGCCCTAAAGGAACCTGCTGATAGAAAGCAGAAAACTACCCTAAAAGCTATATACGCACACACGGGCATTATATTGAGACCAGCTATTGCATCGGCATGGATGTGCAGTGCTGCAGCTGCGTGGTCAGATTCCCTGTCGGATAATATTGATACCATGGATAGGGACAATATTTTGCTGACGATAGAGCATATAAAAGACGCCGTCTTATACATGCGTGATGCACAGAGGGATATTTGCTGGCTGGCATCAAGAATAAGCGCTATGTCCATTGCCGCCAGAAGGGGGTTATGGACTCGGCAATGGTCTGGCGATGCCGACTCGAAACGGCACATGGAAGTTTTGCCCTATAAGGGGGTGGAACTGTTTGGGGATGGTCTTTCAGACCTCGTTTCCACAGCTACTGCTGGGAAATCGACTTTTTTGCCACAGGCTACCCCACAGCAAAAGAAAGCACCGTATTATCAGGTACAGTCCTTTCGGCCCCAGAAAAGCAAGAGGGCTAGAGGCTCATCCTTTCTGCCGAGAGGCAAAGGTAGAGGGAAAAAGCTGCTGCACACAGCTAGTTCCCAAGAGCAGAAGTCCTCCCCTGCCTCCGGTAAGTCCACAGCATGACGCTGGGGCTGCTCAGGCGGACCCGGGTACGGTGGGGGCCCGTCTCAGAAATTTCAGCGCACAGTGGGCTCTCTCACAGGTGGATCCCTGGGTCCTTCAAGTAGTATCTCAGGGGTACAGGCTGGAATTCAAGACGTCTCCCCCCCGCCGTTTCCTAAAATCTGCCTTACCGGCAACTCCCTCTGCCAGGGAGGCAGTGTTGGTGGCTATTCAAAAACTGTATTCACAGCAAGTGATTGTCAAGGTACCCCTCCTTCAACAAGGAAAGGGTTACTATTCCACAATGTTTGTGGTACCGAAACCGGACGGTTCGGTGAGACCCATCTTAAATTTAAAATCCTTGAACACTTATATCAAAAGATTCAAGTTCAAGATGGAATCGCTCAGGGCGGTTATTGCGAGCCTGGACGAGGGGGATTACATGGTCTCCCTGGACATCAAGGATGCGTACCTGCATGTCCCCATTTACCCTCCTCACCAGGAGTACCTCAGATTTGTGGTACAGGACTGTCACTGTCAGTTCCAGACGCTGCCGTTTGGGTTATCCACGGCACCGAGGGTCTTTACCACGGTAATGGCCGAAATGATGATACTCCTTCGCAAGAAGGGAGTTTTAATTATCCCGTACTTGGACGAGCTCCTGATAAAGGCGAGGTCCAAGGAACAGTTGGTAGTGGGGGTAGCACTTTCTCGGGAAGTGCTGCAACAGCACGGCTGGATTCTCAATATTCCAAAGTCACAGCTGGTCCCGACGACACGTCTTCTGTTCCTGGGAATGATTCTGGACACAGACCAGAAAAAAGTGTTTCTTCCAGTGGAAAAAGCCGAGGAGTTGTCATCTCTAGTCAGAAACCTCCTAAAACCAGGACAGGTGTCGGTACATCAATGCACACGAGTCCTGGGAAAAATGGTGACTTCGTACGAAGCGATTCCATTCGGAAGGTTCCACGCAAGGATTTTCCAGTGGGACCTGTTGGACAAATGGTCCGGGTCCCATCTCCAGATGCAGCAGCGGATAACCCTGTCGGCAAGGACCATGGTGTCGCTGCGGTGGTGGCTGCAGAGGGCTCATCTACTAGAGGGCCGCAGATTCGGAATACAGGACTGGGTCCTGGTGACCACGGATGCCAGCCTTCGGGGCTGGGGTGCAGTCACACAGGGAAGAAATTTCCAGGGACTGTGGTCAAATCAGGAGATTTCACTTCACATAAATATTCTGGAGCTAAGGGCCATTTACAATGCCCTAAGCCAAGCAAGGCCCCTGCTTTAGAACCAGCCGGTACTGATCCAATCAGACAACATCACGGCGGTCGCCCATGTAAACAGACAGGCCGGCACAAGAAGCAGGAGGGCAGTGGCAGAGGCCACAAGGATTCTCCGATGGGCGGAAAATCACGTGTTAGCACTGACAGCAGTGTTCATTCCGGGAGTGGACAACTGGGAAGCAGACTTTCTCAGCAGGCACGACCTCCACCCGGGAGAATGGGGACTTCATCCAGAAGTCTTCCAAATGCTGGTAAACCGTTGGGAAAGACCACAGGTGGACATGATGGCGTCCCACCTCAACAAAAAGCTAAAAAGATATTGTGCCAGGTCAAGGGACCCTCAGGCGATCGCTGTGGACGCTCTAGTAACACCGTGGGTGTACCAGTCGGTTTATGTGTTTCCTCCTCTGCCTCTCATTCCCAAAGTACTGAGAATAATACGAAGGCGAGGAGTGAAAACTATACTCGTGGTTCCGGATTGGCCAAGAAGAGCTTGGTACCCGGAACTTCAAGAGATGCTTGCAGAGGACCCTTGGCCTCTGCCGCTCAGACAAGACCTGCTGCAGCAGGGGCCCTACCTGTTCCAAGACTTACCGCGGCTGCGTTTGACGGCATGGCGGTTGAACACCGGATCCTGAAGGAAAAAGGCATTCCGGAGGAAGTCATCCCTACCCTGATCAAAGCCAGGAAGGATGTCACTGCAAAACATTATCACCACATTTGGCGAAAATATGTTGCTTGGTGTGAGGCCAGGAAGGCCCCAACGGAGGAATTTCAACTGGGTCGATTCCTGCATTTCCTGCAAGCAGGGGTGACGTTGGGCCTCAAATTGGGGTCCATTAAGGTCCAGATTTCGGCTCTGTCGATTTTCTTCCAGAAAGAACTGGCTTCACTGCCTGAAGTTCAGACTTTTGTCAAAGGAGTTCTGCATATTCAGCCTCCTTTTGTGCCCCCAGTGGCACCTTGGGATCTCAATGTGGTTTTGGAGTTCCTGAAATCGCATTGGTTTGAGCCACTTGAGACTGTGCATTTGAGGTATCTCATGTGGAAAGTGGTCATGCTGTTGGCCCTGGCTTCGGCCAGGCGTGTGTCAGAATTGGCGGCTTTGTCCTGTGGGAGCCCTTGTCTGATTTTCCATATGGATAGGGCAGAGTTGAGGACTCGTCCTCAGTTTCTCCCGAAGGTGGTATCAGGTTTTCACTTGAACCAGCCTATTGTGGTGCCTGCGGCTACTAGGGATTTGGAGGATTCCAAGTTACTGGACGTGGATGAGCCTCTAGCCCTCTACTTTTCTGGGGCCGAAGGGATTGTACCTGATAATACAGTGCTTTCTTTTGCTGTGGGGTAGCTTGTGGAAACGAGGTCTGAAAGACCATCCCCAAACAGTTCCACCCCCTTATAGGGCAAACTTCCATGTGCCGTTTTGCATCGGCATCGCCCGACCATTGCCGAGTCCATAACCCCCGCCTGGCGGCAATGGTTTTACATAGCGCTTATATGTGATGCCAGTCGGCAAATATCCCTCTGTGCATCACGCATGTATAAGACAGCGTCTTTTATATGCTCTATTTTCAGCAAAATATTGTCCCTATCTATAGTATAAATATTATCCGACAGGGAATCTGACCACGCAGCTGCCGCACTGCACATCCATGCCGAGGCAATAGCAGGTCTCAATATAATGCCCGTGTGTGTGTATATAGCTTTAAGGGTATTTTTTTTTTTTTGCTTTCTATCAGCAGGTCCTTCAGGGCGGCCGTATCCGGAGACGGTAGTGCCACCTTTTTTAATAAGCGTGTAACCGCTTTATCTACCCTAGGGGGTGTTTCCCAACGTGACCTATCCTCTGGCGGAAAAGGGTACGCTGCTTAGAAATTATCAATTTCTTATCTGGGGAAGTCCACGCTTCCTCACACACCTCATATCAATTTCTCAGATGCAGGAAAAACTACAGGTAGTTTTTTTCTCACCAAACATAATACCCTTTTTTGTGGTACCTGGGGTATTATCAGAAATGTGTAAAACATTTTTCATTGCCTCAATCATGTAACGGGTGGACC
Organism: Pseudophryne corroboree; assembly: GCF_028390025.1. NCBI lineage: Eukaryota > Metazoa > Chordata > Amphibia > Anura > Myobatrachidae > Pseudophryne > Pseudophryne corroboree. Next base: position 44,822,229 of record NC_086446.1, on the reverse strand, counting down.
TATTGGAGGGTACACTAGTCTCATCGTCGTCGACACTGGAGTCGGTATCCGTGTCGACGTCTGTATCTGTCACCTGAGGTAGCGGGCGTTTTAAAGCCCCTGATGACCTTTGAGACGCTGGAACAGGCACAAGCTGTGTAGCCGGCTGTCCTATGTCGTCAAACCTTTTGTGTAAGGAGTTGACACTTCCACGCAATTCCTTCCATAAGTCCAACCACACAGGTGTCGACCCCGCAGGGGGTGACATCACATTCACAGGCATTTGCTCCGCCTCCACATAATTTTCCTCCTCATACATGTCGACACAGCAGTACCGACACACAGCAGACACACAGGGAATGCTCTTACAGAGGACAGGACCCCACAAAGCCCTTTGGGGAGACAGAGGGAGAGTATGCCAGCACACACCAGAGCGCTATATATCACAGGGATATCACCTATAAAACGTGTTTTCCCCTTATAGCTGCATAATATATTTATACTGCGCCTAATTTGTGCCCCCCCTCTCTTTTTAACCCTTTCCTGTAGTGCAGGACTGCAGGGGAGAGCAAGGGAGCGATCCCTCCAGCAGAGCTGTGAGGGAAAATGGCGCCAGTGTGCTGAGGGAGATGGCTCCGCTCCTTTTTCGGCGGGCTTTCTCCCGCTATTGTAAAAGTTCTGGCAGGGGTTAATAAACACCTATATAGCCCCTGGGGCTATATATGGTGTCAGTTCGCCAGCCAAGGTGTTAATATTGCTGCTCAGGGCGCCCCCCCCAGCGCCCTGCACCCATCAGTGACCGCAGTGTGTGGTATGCATGAGGAGCAATGGCGCACAGCTGCAGTGCTGTGCGCTACCTTGGAGAAGACAGAAGTCTTCAGCCGCCGATTTTCCGGACCTTCTTGCTTCTGGCTCTGTAAGGGGGACGGCGGCGCGGCTCCGGGAACGGACAACGAGGTCGGGTCCTGTGTTCGATCCCTCTGGAGCTAATGGTGTCCAGTAGCCTAAGAAGCCCAAGCTACCACCACTTAGGTAGGTTCGCTTCTTCTCCCCTTAGTCCCTCGGTGCAGTGAGCCTGTTGCCAGCAGGTCTCACTGAAAATAAAAAACCTAACATATACTTTCTTCCTAGGAGCTCAGGAGAGCCCCTAGTGTGCATCCAGCTCAGCCGGGCACAGAAATCTAACTGAGGCTTGGAGGAGGGTCATAGGGGAGGAGCCAGTGCACACCAGGTAGTCCTAAATCTTTCTTTAGAGTGCCCAGTCGCCTGCGGAGCCCGTCTATTCCCCATGGTCCTTACGGAGTCCCCAGCATCCACTAGGACGTCAGAGAAATCGGGTTGTTATTGCGAGCCATCTGTTCAGAGGCTCCGTTGTTATCATACTGTTAACCGGGGTTCCTATCACGAGTTATACGGTGTGATTGGTGTGGCTGGTATGAGTCTTACCCGGGATTCAAAATCCTTCCTTATTGTGTCAGCTCTTCCGGGCACAGTGTCCTAACTGAGGCTTGGAGGAGGGTCATAGGGGGAGGAGCCAGTGCACACCAGATAGTCCTAAGTCTTTCTTTAGATGTGCCCAGTCTCCTGCGGAGCCGTCTATTCCCCATGGTCCTTACGGAGTCCCCAGCATCCACTACGGACTACGAGAAATAGAATTACCGGTGAGTAAATTCTTATTTTTTTAGCAGTTGGGCAAAACCATGTGCACTGCAGGGGGGGCAGATATAACATGTGCAGAGAGAGAGAGATTTGGGTGTGGTGAGTTCAATCTGCAATCTAAATTGCAGTGTAAAAATAAATCAGCCAGTATTTACCCTGCACAGAAACAAAATAACCCACCCAAATCTAACTCTCTTTGCAAATGTTTTATCTGCCCCCCCCTGCAGTGCACATGGTTTTGCCCAACTGTTAAAAAAAATTCCTGCTGCAATCAACTTGGAATTACCCCCAAAATCTGATTTAGCATCCACTCCTGTCTTTCACATCTCCATGCAGAACCAGTTTTTGGCTTATCACCCAACAGGAGATGCTGAAAGCACAAACAGTCTTCTTTCCGAACCTTAGTTTGTATCTCAAAGACAATATTTGCCCACCAAAAGCCTGCCACTTGACACCTCTCCCTTGCTGGAGCTAGGACAATTAACATATGACTTTCTGTGCTAAAATGTCTAAAAACAATTCTCAAGGCCTTTTAGAAACCAAATACCTCATACTTTTCTCATAAGTGTCATGTCCCTGCAGTTCTATAACCGTGCCGTCCATAATTCTCCAACTGCGCACAGCGCAGCAATATAACATATTAAGACACATTATTGAACATACATTTAGTCATGTACAGTGCATGGTGCCTAGAGCCAAGTGTTCCTTTTAAAAATGTTGCCAAGCGCCCATTGTCCATTTAAATGGTGCCAGGCATGGAGGGTTAACCCCTCCAGTGTCGCGGCTGCTATTGGCCAGGGGGGCTCCGGCCACACACACATCATCTGATAATCACATATATACACTGTACTCAGTCACTGTGTGTCTCCTACAGATGGGCCCAGTAACAGAGATACCCCAGAGAGATGTCCCCGTCCTCTGTATTCCCAGGATTGTACAGAGGAGAATCACAGGATCCCACAGGAGGATCAGGTAGGTGAGAATTAGAGTCTCCATAATATTCCAAAGTGACTGTCACTGTATTATCTCTAGTGAAACTGTGAGCCTGATTCTTATTTAGGAATACAATAAGAGTAAGTAACTACCTGGAAAAACCATGTTGTAATGCAAGGGGAGGCAAATATATACATTGTGTTTGCATGCAGGGTAAATACTGGCTACTTTTGCATGTAGCCCACAAATGTTGGAAGACTTTATTTTTACTCTGCAATTTAGATTTCAGTTTGTACGCACCCCACCTTAATCTAAATCTCTCAGCTCATTTTAAATCTACCCCAACTGCAGTGCAGCATAGACTTACCCAGGTGCACAGTTCCTGGCTCTTTATTCCCAAATCAGAATCCGGCCGTGTGTGACTTATACAGTGAAAGTGTATACTACTTAATCACAAGTAATCACATCAGACATTATTAAAGAATCATTTTATTGTTTCTCTTTCATCCACTAGGGGACACTGGAGTCCTATACAGTAGGGTGTGAAGCCTTGAACCGGAGGTGAGGCACAATCTAAAATTAGCATTGTCTGCACAGCCGGCTCCTCCCCCTTCACATCCCTCCGCCCTCAGTTTGAAAAATTGTGCTGGAGGTACAGCACATGGAGCACTGAGCTCCTGACTAAAATCTAACGAAGTGTGCTGCGTCCACCTAATAAAAGGGAGACAAAGCCACATATCTATTGGAGAGACAAAGATCCCTATTGAAGGGACCTGCCTCTCTCCACAGGAGATCCTCCAGAGTCCTCCTAACAGTGAGTACTGGTGAAGGAAGAAATAGCTTAGACTAGGTTAATTCATATAAAAACATTTCTTTTTTTCTTTTTCTTGGATTCCTTATTTCATATCACTGCTGCCTCCTTAATAAACTTCCTTCTTGCAGACTACAGCGGCGGGCGCGTGACAGAGTGCGGCGCGGGACTCAGCCCTTCCTCCCTGTGAGCAGGGAGCGACGGCAGAGAGGCGCACTACACAGCAGACGCGCGCCGGCCAGTGCACGAATCGGTCAGCCGAAGTGGAGCACAGGCGCCGCTACGGGACTGTCCAGGCGCGCGCCGGCCAGCGGGTCCGGAGCGCGCTATATAGTAGAGGGGAAAGCACAAGCGCCGATAGCAACTCGGCGCGCGCCAGCCAGCTGGCAGCAGGAGGGGACCAAACAAACAAGGCAGCAAGTGCAAAATTAAAAACAAACTAAATGTAATAGAAATATATATGGGACAGACCATAGAATATTACACATTTAGTGAGGGCCATATATAATAAGTATGGCGCCAGAATGTGATAAGGGATGGGTCCTCCTCCTCCCCCCAGTAAAGTAAATAGCAGAAGGTTACTTATTAAAGAATTAGCTCCCTCTGCTGTACTACCTGCATAGTGCATAGTATAATGGAGCATTGGGATCGTGAGGTAACAGCTCCCTCTGCTGGGGTACAATATATATACAATAAATGAGGATCTCCTGAAAAGTAATCAAACTTTAACAATTATATTTTCAAGGGACTTCTGTTTCAAAGATCCTGCAGAAAATTCACGGAAGCAAGCGAATACCAACTCTAACATCGCAGCTGATTTACAGTTGGTGTGTGAGGATTGCGAGTCGGCTGGTGTTTTATTGTTTTTTGTTTTTTTTGTTTAATTAAGTAAAGATATTGGCCTGCTCCTTTTTATATACGAAAAGGACAGGTAATTCCAGCCGGATCCAATACCTTCGCTTCCGTCATCTCCCAGTCTTTCTATTCCTAGTTTAAAGGGTGAAAGCGCGGCGGGCTACCCTGGTACAGGGTTTTCAAAACAACATGTCTAAGGCAACCAAGACCTCCAAGACCTGTTATGTTTGTACGAAATGTAACAAGAAGGGCACGCGGGTTGGCAGCTCTGGGGTGTGCGACTCCTGCTTAGACAAGGACGCTCCACCTGGGAGCAGTGCTCTGGCTAAGGCATGGGAAGACAACCTTGCTAATAAAATCTCCAAGGAGATGGCAGAATCGCGCAAGCAGCAATCAGAATGAGCTGCGAGATTCTCAAAGACGATGGAGAAATTTATCATCAGGTTAACGCCGCCCGCACACGCAGAGACAAGTGTGCGCAAGGCTGTTAAAAGAACTCTCCCTATGATACCAGAATCAGAAGAGGAAGAGGGTTTTCTTCTTGATACGGAGGAAGGTGAGTTCATTGAACCTAACCTAGACGCCGACTTTCCAGAAGAGGACTCGGCAATCTCAGGTCTAGACTCGGTAAAAGAGATCCTAAGCTTTAAAGATGAGGAGATACGGGAGCCGGAGGATTTCGATTTGTTCGAATCCCAGAAGCCGCGTTCAGCAGTGTTTCCCATTCCCAAATCCCTCCAATCTCAGATAGCGGAAGCTTGGAAACAGCCTGACAAACGGTTTCAATTTCCGAAACGGTTTCAGGTAACTTATCCCCTACCTAAGGGTGTAATGGACAAGTGGGAGACTCCGCCGGTAGTGGATGCTTCACCAGGATGGTTGTCAAAAAAGACAATTTTACCAATTCCTAACATAACTACTCTAAAGGATGCGTCAGACCGTAAGGTTGACACTGCGTTAAAGTCAATTTTTGTGGCAGCTGGTGCAGCGCAGAGACCTGCGATCGTCTGTGCTTGTGTCAACAAGGCCATGGGTGCATGGTCCGGCCGTATTGTACAAGCTATTGAGGAGGAAATTAGCTTAGAAGAGATTACCCAACTGGCGGAACATATTCAGGAATCTGCATCGTACTTATGCCAAGCTTCTAAGGATATTAGCAGAATAGCATCGCGCATATCTGCATCGGCCATATCGGCTAGACGGATTTTATGGCTCAGAGAATGGCAGGGAGACTCTGAGACCAAAAAGGCAGTAGAATCCATCCCCTTTGGGGGGGAAATGCTGTTCGGACCAGAATTAGACAAGTGGATTTCGCAGGCTACAGCGGGGAAGTCCACTTTTCTGCCTACTCCTCATACGAGAACCGCTCCACAGACTAGGAGAGGTTATTCGGGACCTGCGTTTACTTCATTTCGATCACAGTCCTTTCGAGCCCGAGGAAGGGGTTTCGGTACACACGCACGTGGAGGCAGAGGTAGTGGCCGCTCACAGGCAGCAACCAGAAAGCAGGATAAACCTACTGACAAGACCGTGGCATGACGGCCTCCCAGCTCACCTGGGGTCCCCCTTGGTGGGCGGCCGACTGGAAGGTTTTCAGGACATCTGGGCCAAAACCTCACCAGAACTTTGGGTGAACAGCTTAATCTCTCAGGGATACAAACTGGAATTTCAACAGAGACTTCACAGTCAGTTTTTTACGACAGGAATGCCTCAGTGCCCTCAAAAAGCAAGGGCACTACGGGCAGCAATTCAAAAGTTGCTACAGGCAGAGGTCATTATTCCGGTTCCCACTTCTCAGAGAGGAACGGGGTTCTATTCAAATCTTTTTGTCGTGCCAAAGCCAGACGGGACGGTCAGACCAATACTCAATTTAAAAGTTTTCAACCAGTTTTTAAGGGTCTACAAATTCAAGATGGATTCAATCCAATCGGTCATTGCAGGCCTAGAACAGGGTGAGTTCATGGTATCCATGGACATAAAAGATGCATATCTGCATAGGGATCCGGTCTGAAGATCGACAGTGCCTAGGTCGGCAATGTTTAGGTCGACCACTATAGGTCAACAGTCACTAGGTCAACATGGATGGAAGGTCGACAGGGTTTCTAGGTCGACATGTGCTAGGTCGACAGGTCTAAAGGTCGACATGAGTTTTTTTTTTTTTTTTTAAATTACATTTTTTCATACTTAACGATCCATGTGGACTACGATTGGAACGGTAAAGTGTGCCGAGCGAAGCGGTAGCGGAGCGAAGGCACCATGCCCGAAGCATGGCGAGTGAAGCGAGCCATGCGAGGGGACGCGGTGCGCTAATTTGGGATCCCGGTCACTTTACGAAGAAAACGACACCAAAAAAAAATAAATCATGTCGACCTTTAGACCTGTCGACCTAGCACATGTCGACCTAGAAACCCTGTCGACCTTCCATCCATGTCGACCTAGTGACTGTCGACCTATAGTGGTCGACCTAAACATTGTCGACCTAGGCACTGTCGATAAAACGAACCACACCCATCTGCATATTCCAATCTGGACTCCTCATCAGGCTTACTTAAGGTTCGCACTGCTGGCGGATCACTACCAATTCTGGGCCTTTCCGTTTGGTCTATCATCAGCCCCAAGAATCTTCACAAAGATCATGGCAATCATGGTTGCAGGACTGAGACTGTTGGGGGTCACTATTATACCTTATCTGGACGATTTACTGATCAAAGCACCATCTCAAGATCGACTGCTCAGGGATGTTCAGACATCCCATCAATTTTTAATTCAACATGGATGGATTATCAATTTCCAAAAGTCCAACCTCATACCGACTCAACAGATTCAATTCCTCGGTCTCATCTTGGACAAGGTACTATTACGTGTGTTCCTGCCAGAGAACAAGGTCCAGAACCTACAGAGATTAGTGGCTCAGGTACTGAGGACGCAAACTGTTTCTCTGCACCTCTGTGTGCAACTTCTCGGGAAGATGGTGGCATCGTTCAAAGCTCTCCAGTACGGCAGACTTCATTCCCGACCATTCCAAATAAACCTCATTGCTCAGACTTCAACCGCAGGTACGAATCTCCTTGATATGGTGGTCGTTACACAAGAACCTTGCAGCCGGCAAGAAATTCAGCATTTGGGATTGGAGGATTCTGACAACGGACGCCAGTCTCAGAGGTTGGGGAGCCGTCCTAGAGGACCATCTGTTTCAAGGACGGTGGACGTTACAGGAGAGCAGACTACCCATAAATATCCTCGAACTGAGAGCAGTTTACAATGCGCTTCGCTTGGCAGAAGACATAGTCATGAATCAACACATCAGGATTCAGTCGGACAATGCCACGACGACGGCTTACATAAACCGTCAAGGAGGAACAAAAAGCAGGATGGCGTTAAAGGAAGCCACAAAGATCTTGTTGTGGGCAGAAAGACGAAACATCATCCTCTCGGCAGTGTTCATTTCAGGTGTGGAAACTGGGAAGCAGATTACCTCAGTCGCTAGGACATGCATCCGGGAGAGTGGTGCCTACATCCACGGATTTTCGACATGGTGGTGAGACGATGGGGTCGGCCTCAGGTGGACCTAATGGCGTCTCGGCAAAACCATCAGCTGCCCAGATATGTGTCAAGGACTCGAGATCCAGCAGCAGAAGGAGTGGACGCATTAACACTTCCTTGACGTTACAGGAGGGTTTCCACTATTCCCACTCATACCCAGGGTTCTGAAAAGGGTGAAGCGGGAACGAGTGTGGGCGATTCTAATCGCACCAGATTGGCCCCGCAGGAGTTGGTACACCGACCTGCGGGGGTTACTTGCGGAAGATCCTTGGAGGTTACCTCAGAGAGAGGACCTGCTATCTCAGGGACCGTTTCTACACCCCGACCTGAACAGGCTGCGTTTGACGGCGTGGCTATTGAAACCCGGATCTTAAGAAACAGAGGAATTCCAAGAACGGCCATTCCTACAATGATTGCCGCTAGGAAGCCGGTCACAGCCAGGCACTACTACAGGATTTGGAGACGGTACATGGCTTGGTGTCAGGGACGGGGATGGAATTCGACGAACTTCCACTTATCTCGACTGTTACTTTTCCTTCAGGCCGGTCTAGAGGGAGGACTCAGACTGGGCTCTCTGAAGGTTCAAATTTCGGCTCTCTCCATCCTTTTTCAACAGCGGCTAGCATCCTTGCCAGAGATTAAAACATTTTTACAGGGGGTTCTTTTCGTCCTCCCACGGCACCATGGGACTTAAATTTGGTGTTAGAATATTTGAAGTCGCCGACGTTTGAGCCGTTGACAAGAACAGACCTGAAATATCTCTCTTGGAAGGTCACGTTATTGCTTGCCTTGGCTTCAGCTAGGCGGGTTTCAGAGTTGGGAGCCTTGTCCTGTAAGAGTCCTTTCTTAGTTTTTCATGAGGATAGGGCGGAACTCCGTACAACAGCGGACTTCCTTCGGAAGGTAGTTTCAGGGTTTCATGTAAACCACAATAAAAAAGGAGAGGAAAGACAAAAAAGCCTTGTTTGGGAGCACTCATTGGTAATGATCAGAATGTGTGTAGAGAAAGGAATTAGAATAAAACTTAACCTTTAATTATTTCTTGAAAGTAAAAAAATTCTATATATATATAAAACAATATCTATAATGGAAAAAATGTTGACTAATGAAGAACTTGTTGACCTTTTTAACATATGAGGTACAAGATAGTTGAAAAAGGTGAAAATATCGAAAGAAAATGATGTGTTATATATCTATATATGTATATATATATGTGGATGCCGTGTAGTACCAATCGGCATTAGAGGCATCCAAAAAGATCATCACTGAGCATGCCCAAAATATGAGTGTGACTGGTGGCGTGGTTACAATATTAATCTCAAGATTGGAGTACCAAAGAGGTAAGAAGAACAATAATTATATTGAGATATGTTGAAGGTTTCCTTTAGGAAAAAAGGCCCACTGCACCTGGTATTCTCAGGAGGTTTCCCTTCCGGATACTGACCAGGCCATGCCTGCTTAGCTTCCGAGATCGGACAGGATCGGGCGTATTCAGGGTAGTATGGCCGTGGGCCGTTGTTGGGATGAAAGATAATCAAATGGAAAGAATGGGGAGGAAAAAGGTCACTGCTACTATCTGTACCGTACATAAATCAGGGGAAAAATTGATTCAATAGGTTTTTCCAGGAGGAAAAAAGGCCCACTGCACCTGGTATTCTCAGGAGGTTTCCCTTCCGGATACTGACCAGGCCATGCCTGCTTAGCTTCCGAGATCGGACAGGATCGGGCGTATTCAGGGTAGTATGGCCGTGGGCCGTTGTTGGGATGAAAGATAATGAAATGGAACGAATGGGGAGGAAAAAAGTCACTGCTACTATCTGTACCGTACATAAATCAGGGGAAAAATTGATTCAATAGGTTTTTCCAGGAGGAAAAAAGGCCCACTGCACCTGGTATTCTCAGGAGGTTTCCCTTCCGGATACTGACCAGGCCATGCCTGCTTAGCTTCCGAGATCGGACAGGATCGGGCGTATTCAGGGTAGTATGGCCGTGGGCCGTTGTTGGGATGAAAGAAAGAAAATGAAATGGAAAGATTGGGGGGGGGAAGTCACTGCTACTATCTGTACCGTACATAAATCAGAGGAAAAATTGATTCAATAGGATTTTCCAGAAGCAAGAGTGTGGAGAATGGGTATTTTCCTTGAAAGAAGGCCCACTGCACCTGGTATTCTCAGGAGGTTCCCCTTCCTAGTACTAACCAGGCCATGCCTGCTTAGCTTCCGAGATCGGACAAGATCAGGCGTATTCAGGGTAGTATGGCCGTGGGCCAATGTAAAGGAGGTATAATTGAATGGGGAAACCACACTCTGCTTTCTGTACTTCACATCTAATGAAAGAGAATGGTCTGAAATGGTATTTCCAGATAGGAGTGTATGTGTGCAGTTGGGAGATAGTGAGAAAAAAGGGACACGTGGGAAAAAGAACTGGAAAAGGATTGAAATGAAAAAATATGTATGTATGGGGAAAGTTGTGAAAATATATATGTGTATGCAAGATGTAAGTCTTCAGATAGAAAATAAACAGAGCAAAGTTCAGAAAAAAAGTGTAAGCAAGTAATTGTGTGAGGCACTGAAAAGTAATGACAAATAAATATGGAATATTGCAAATGGGTACTTGCAGAAAATAATGAAAAAACTTGTAGAGCTGAGCCAAATTCACTTTATAATCTTTATTCTCTATACTTTAGTACAATTGTCAGACTAGTGCGGTTCCACACTAAATACTTTCATGTAAACCAGCCAATAGTGGTTCCATCTTTCCAGGGTCTCACAGATGAGGACGTGGCCTTGGATGTTGTCCGAGCCTTACGGGTGTACGTACAGGTTACGTCGTCCTTCAGAAAGTCGGACCATTTGTTTGTTCTTTATGATGGGCCAAAGAAGGGTTGGCCAGCTTCAAAGCAGTCTTTGGCTAGATGGATCAGACTTGCCATTCGGCAAGCTTATATTTCCTGTGGCAAACAGGTTCCGGTTCAGACGGGTGCTCATACTACCCGTTCAGTGGGTGCCTCGTGGGCGGCTGCCAGGGGTGCTTCCACTACTCAACTTTGCAGAGCGGCAACGTGGTCTTCAGCCCACACGTTTGCGAAAATTTACAAGTTTGATACTTTTGCGTCCGGAGAATCTAAGTTCGGACGTTTAGTTTTGCAGGCCACCGACAGCACTCCCACCCTGGGGGTAAACTTTGGGACGTCCCCTACTGTATAGGACTCCAGTGTCCCCTAGTGGATGAAAGAGAAAAGAGGATTTTGGTACTTACCGATAAATCCATTTCTCTGAATCCTCTAGGGGACACTGGACGCCCGCCTCGGTGCTGTCAACCTGCTGTGTTCTAAGTTCTTGTTTTAAACAGTTCGTATAAACGGTGTTCCTTATTCGGTCAAGAGTTCTTGGGCGCTGTTTGATATGTTGTACGGTTCGGTTCCTCGCCATGTGCTATAGTGTCATGTCCTATTCTCTCAGTCAAAGTTTTCAAACTGAGGGAGGAGGGATGTGAAGGGGGAGGAGCCGGCTGTGCAGACAATGCTAATTTTAGATAGTGCCACACCTCCGGTTCAAGGCTTCACACCCCTACTGTATAGGACTCCAGTGTCCCCTAGAGGATTCAGAGAAATGGATTTATCGGTAAGTACCAAAATCTTCTTTTTGTGGGTTACTTAGGGTGAAGATCTGACTGATAAAAAGGCAGAAGATATAAAGAGAGAAGAAGAGACGTATGTGACAGTTAATATTGCAGAAGATACAGAGGAAGAAGAGACGTATGTGACTGATATAAAGGAAGAATATGTAGAGAGAGAAGAAGAGATGTATGCGAGAGGTGATCAGTTGTGTAAGGAGGAGGAAATTCCTACAGATATCCGCACAGGTGAGTAATAATCCTTATTACAGAAAAGAGTTACATATTCTCCTTGCTGAGTCACTACAGAAGTCTCTTCCCCTACACCCTCCTCTGTCATATCAAACTAATGTGGTAAATGTATCTGCCCAGTGTGGGAGTCAGGAAACGTCAGCCCCTATTATACTCCTGCTCCCCACCTCACATCATGTCACTGTGTGTTACCAGCCCAGAGATCTGACCAGTCTCCTCCCCACACTCTCTGGTGTATCTCATACATCAGGAGCCATTAGCCCCTATTATTCTCCTACTCTCCCCCTCACATCATGTCACTGTGTGTTACCAGCCCAGAGATCTGACCAGTCTCCTCCCACCACTCTCTGGTGTATCTCATACATCAGGAGCCTTCAGCCCCTATTATACTCCTGCTCTCCTCCTCACATCATGTCACTATGTGTTACCAGCCCAGAGAAGTGTTACATGCCAGTGTCTGTATTTAGGTCTGTGCACTGTGCTGCGTGATGTGTTGTTACATGTTAAGCTAAAGTTTTACCTGTTCAGCAGTTGTATTATATATAATAATAAAAAAGAAACAATTATTTACATATATTTATCTTCCAGCAGATGGACAGAGAGGCAGGAATACCTCGGAGAGACATCTAACTATGTTTCCAGATTTGAAATTAGAAGAGAACATCTCATGGTATTCTGGAGGAGAATACTCCATTACCCCAATTATACATCCAGTACCTCACAGTGCCGATATATCATCTGTTCCCGCTAACCATGAGGAGTGTAACATTAATTCAGATGTTGCTACACATAGTACAGCTCCTACAGATTCTACAGTCTTTCCCTCTTCTGAATTTGTTAAATCCTGTAATAATCAGTCAGTCTTTGTTACACAGGAGAATCGCACAAGTAAGACACTATTTTCATGCTCTGAGTGTGGGAAATGTTTTAAATATAAAGCAAATTTTATTGAACATCAGAGAATTCACACAGGCGAGAAGCCATTTCCATGCTCTGAATGTGGGAAATGTTTTACACAGAAGTCGAATCTTGTTACACATCTGAAAAATCACAGAGATAAGAGACCATTTTCATGCTCTGAGTGTGGGAAATGTTTTACATATAAATCACTTCTTGTCATACATAAGAGAAGTCACACAGGTGAGAAGCCATTTTCATGTTCTGTGTGTGGAAAATGTTTTACATATAAATCATTTCTTGTCATACATGAAAGAAGTCACACTGGTGAGAAGCCATTTCCATGTTCTGAGTGTAGGAAATGTTTTAAAAAGAAATCAGATCTTGTTAGACATCAGATAACTCACACAGGTGAGAGGCCATTTCCATGTTCTGAGTGTGGGAAATGTTTTACACAGAAATCAGATCTTGCTGCACATCAGAGACGTCACACAGGTGAGAGGCCATTTCCATGCTCTGAGTGTGGGAAATGTTTTACACAGAAATCCGATCTTGTGATACATCAGAGAAGGCACACAGGTGAGAAGCCATTTTTATGCTCTGAGTGTGGGAGATGTTTTACACAGAAATCATATCTTGTTAAACATCGGAGAACTCACACAGGTGAGAGACCATTTCCATGTGCTGAGTGTGGGAAATGTTTTACGCGTAAATCAGCTCTTGTTACACATCGGAGAACTCACACAGGTGAGAGGCCATTTCCATGCTCTGAGTGTGGGAAATGTTTTACACGTAAATCAGCTCTTGTTAGACATCAGAGAAATCACTCAGGAGAGAGACCATTTCCATGCTCTGAGTGTGGGAAATGTTTTACACATAGATCTGATCTGGTTAGACATTTGAAAATTCACACAAAATGAAAACAATATCAATGAGCTCACCGATATGAAAGAGGATTCCAGCAATCTATATATTATGAAAAGCATTGATATTATAATTTGCAATTAAAGTACGGAGTGTATTCTCAAAGGTATATTATCCTCACCTATTCAATATAGAGGACAATTCAAAATTCAAGTCGTTGCCATACACAGACATAGGGGAAATTTTCGCCATCGACGTAAGACTGGAACAGAATGTACATGTATGGATGTTATTGCAATCTACTTATTCTGTTAGATGTCGGTATCTGTTATATCTCTTCACAACATTTTGGCCAAAGCCAAGGAATTAATTTGTTTTGACTGTGGTCTTATTTGCAGCAAGTAAAGAAGATTTAATAAGTTGGGACAGGGGTACAACCAGCTCCAATCAAGGGACTCAAGCTCCTCCTCCTCATATGCAACCTGTCCTACCGACACCAGTTTTTGGTGCCTAAGTTTTTTTTTTGTGATGAGTAAAGCTAGTGTTCTGAGTAGTACTCCAGCTTGTTAAGAATTTGGGAGATTTTTACGTTTTATTCTTTCCTCTTTGGCTAATAGGGGGTGAGTGGGTGAGTTCTTTCCCTCCATTTTTCTATGGAGCCTTTAGCTGATCAATTATGTTCTTTTCAAGCCCTGAACTTTAGTATACCGAAGTTGCGGCATGCCAGTTTAGTCAGACAGCCAAACCGGCCGCAGACCAACACACAGATATTAGACATCGTGAGAAGGTAGCCCATCAGGAGAAGCCCTTGGTAAAAGCTCATCTGTTATGTTTCATGGACAAGTGGTTAGAATCCACTTCAGAGACTTGGTAAGAGGTATAGTTACATAGGTTTATATTATAGATCTTCTACCAGTTCACTTGATCCAAGAAAGTGTCTGGCTTTACAAGAGGCAATTTAGAAGTTTCAGCAGGAATTGTCCCAGTGCCTGCCGGCAGAGAGGTGTGATATTTTATTGAAACCTTTTCCTTGGTCAGAAGCCAGACGGGTCTTTTGGGCCACTGCATTCAGAGTCTTTACCAAGGTGATGGAGGCCTTGCTAAGGTTTAATAAAAGTAGTTACTCCAGAGATTCTGTTAGATCATGTCAGATTAACAGAACGAAGAGTTGGTTTCCCATGGTTGGGTAATATATTGTTTAAAATTAAATAATCAAGTCTAGTTCTGGATTTTCCTGGGCAAACTGTTCAAAATCAGACTCATGAGGGGTTTTCCTTCTAGAAACAAGATTCCCTTCCTACAAAAAAATGGTAACATAGCTCCTGAAATAGAGACGTGTTGGTACTTTATTGCATAAAGGCATTGGGCAAGATGGTCTTCACTTATCAGGCAAATCATTTTGCCCAATTTCACTCTCAGAAGTTACAGATAAAGATTTTATGCAGAAGATACAGGTCCCATCTTCATCTGTAATCTGTATTTCATTCTGTTCACTGTTGTAGCAACCTAACAGGTCATTCTTTTGTAATGTCAGAATGACATTACATGTTTCAGGGCAGGTGGTTTCTCGAAGAGTCCTTACTCCATATCCATGTTCTGAAACTTTAGGCTGGTCTTCAGTGCCCGAAATTCCCTTTACATAGACCAGTTCCTCAAGTCTACATAAAGGGTCAGACAGTCTAAGTTAATTTAGACATTGCTATTATAATAGCATATTTGAACCATCAGGGGATACCAAGATTGCCCAGGCCACAGAGACATCAAGGATCATCCTATGAGTGGAGAGGAATGTGCGGTCTCTCGCCGCTTTGTATTTTCCCGAGGTGAGCATTGGGCATTGGACTATCTCAGCAGACAGAACCTACATTTGGGGGAATGATCACTCCATCCGGATGTTTTCCAACAGATAGTGGACAAATGGGTTCAACCAGATATTAATATGATAGTGTCCACATTGAACTTCAAAGTAAGACATTACTGTACCAGGATAAGAGATCCGGAGTTGGTATTAGTTGAGGTAGTGATGGTCTTTTGGGATTATCCCCTCATTTACCATGCTGCAGAAGGTCATGGAAAAGGTAAAGGGTACGTCATTCTTGTTGCTTTAGACTGGCCATAAAGGGTTTGGGAATTTGGATCTGCTGTGCAGGTGGCAGGCTCTTGCATGGCCTGGTCCCTTAATCCAGGGGAGATTCCTACAATCAGCATTACCGCATCTAGTTATGACAGCTTGGTTACTCAGATCCAAAATGTATTCAGATAAGTTGAAAAAGACCACAATGAATGTTAGGTGGCCTGCATCAGCCAAAAGGTATCACAGAGTATGGAAATCTTATGTGGCCTGGTGTGAATGGATGAAGGTCCCCACTTTGACCTTCACATTGGCACAACTGTTCATGTTTTACAGGAGGGTCTTGATGCAGGGTAAAGGTGGGGTTATCTGAAAGTTCAGTCATGTCAGTGTTTTTTTTTTTTAATCAGTAAAAAACTAGTAACAATTCCAGAGTTCTAGACTTTTGCAAAGCTTTCCCCATTTTCAAGGCCAGTACTCAACCTCTGTTCAAAGGCATTTTCTCTGACGTCCTAGTGGATGCTGGGACTCCGTAAGGACCATGGGGGATATAGCGGCTCCGCAGGAGACAGGGCACAAAATAAAAGCTTAAGGATCAGGTGGTGTGCACTGGCTCCTCCCCCTATGACCCTCCTCCAAGCCTCAGTTAGATTTTTGTGCCCGGCCGAGAAGGGTGCAATCTAGGTGGCTCTCCTGAGCTGCTTAGAATAAAAGTTTAGTTAGGTTTTTTTATTTTCAGTGAGTACTGCTGGCAACAGGCTCACTGCATCGTGGGACTAAGGGGAGAAGAAACGGACTCACCTGAGTGCAGAGTGGATCGGGTTTCTTAGGCTACTGGACACTAGCTCCAGAGGGACGATCACAGGTTCAGCCTGGATGGGTCACCGGAGCCGCGCCGCCGTCCCCCTTACAGAGCCAGAAGAGACGAAGAGGTCCGGTGAAATCGGCGGCAGAAGACATCCTGTCTTCAGACTAAGGTAGCGCACAGCACCGCAGCTGTGCGCCATTGCTCTCAGCACACTTCACACTCCGGTCACTGAGGGTGCAGGGCGCTGGGGGGGGAGCGCCCTGAGACGCAATATAACAGAATACCTTAGGTGGCAAAACAGAATACATCACATATAGCTCCTGGGCTATATGGATGTATTTTAATCCCCTGCCATTTTACACAAAAAAGCGGGAGATAAGGACGTCGTGAAGGGGCGGAGCCTATCTCCTCAGCACACAAGCGCCATTTTCCCTCACAGCTCCGCTGGAAGGACGGCTCCCTGACTCTCCCCTGCAGTCCTGCTTCAGAATCAGGGTAAAAAAGAGAAGGGGGGGCATTGTTGGCAGCAAATAACAATAATTAACAGCAGCTATAAGGGAATAACACTTATATAAGGTTATCCCTGTATATATATATAGCGCTGGGTGTGTGCTGGCAGACTCTCCCTCTGTCTCTCCAAAGGGCTAAGTGGGGTCCTGTCCTCTATCAGAGCATTCCCGGTGTGTGTGTGCTGTGTGTCGGTACGCGTGTGTCGACATGTATGAGGAGGAAAATTATGTGGAGGCGGAGCAGTTGCCTGCGTTGGTGATGTCACCCCCTAGGGAGTCGACACCTGACTGGATGATTGTATTTAAACAATTAAGTGATAATGTCAGCAATTTGCAAAAAACTGTTGACGACATGAGACAGCCGGCAAATCAGTTAGTGCCTGTCCAGGCGTCTCAGACACCGTCAGGGGCGCTAAAACGCCCGTTACCTCAGTGGGTCGACACAGACCCTGACACAGATACTGAGTCTAGTGTCGACGGTGACGAGACAAACGTAATGTCCAGTAGGGCCACACGTTACATGATCACGGCAATGAAAGAGGCATTGAACCTTTCTGACACTACAAGTACCACAAAGAAGGGTATTATGTGGGGTGAGAAAAAACTACCAATATTTTTTCCTGAGTCAGAGGAAATAAATGAGGTGTGTGAAAAAGCGTGGGTTTCTCCCGATAAAAAACAGCTAATTTCTAAAAAATTATTAGCATTATATCCTTTCCCGCCAGAGGTTAGGGCGCGTTGGGAAACACCCCCTAGGGTAGATAAGGCGCTCACACGTTTATCTAAACAAGTAGCGTTACCGTCTCCTGATACGGCTACCCTCAAAGAACCAGCTGATAGAAGGCTGGAAAATATCCTAAAAAGTATATACACACATACTGGTGTTATACTGCGACCAGCAATCGCCTCAGCCTGGATGTGCAGTGCTGGAGTCGCATGGTCGGATTCCCTGACTGAGAATATTGATACCCTGGATAGGGACAATATTTTGTTAACTATAGAACATTTAAAGGATGCATTATTATATATGCGTGATGCACAGAGGGATATTTGCACCCTGGCATCAAGAGTAAGTGCTATGTCCATCTCTGCCAGAAGAGCGTTGTGGACGCGACAGTGGTCAGGGGATGCGGATTCCAAACGGCACATGGAAGTATTGCCGTATAAAGGGGAGGAGTTATTTGGGGCTGGTCTATCGGACCTGGTGGCCACGGCAACGGCTGGAAAATCCACCTTTTTACCCCAGGTCACTCCACATCAGCAGAAAAAGACACCGTCTTTTCAATCTCAGTCCTTTCGTTCCCATAAGTACAAGCGAGCAAAAGGCCACTCCTTTCTGCCCCGGGGCAGAGGAAGAGGAAAAAGACTGCACCATGCAGCCGCTTCCCAAGAGCAGAAGCCCTCCCCTGTTTCTGCCAAGTCTTCAGCATGACGCTGGGGCTTTACAAGCAGACTCAGATATGGTGGGGGCCCGTCTCAAAAATTTCAACGCGCAGTGGGCTCACTCGCAAGTGGATCCCTGGATTCTACAGGTAGTATCGCAGGGGTACAAACTGGAATTCGAGGCGTTTCCCCCTCATCGTTTCCTGAAGTCTGCTTTACCAAAGTCTCCCTCCGACAGGGAGGCAGTTCTAGAAGCCATTCACAAGCTGTATTCCCAGCAGGAGATAATCAAGGTACCCCTCCTGCAACAAGGAAAGGGGTATTATTCCACGCTGTTTGTGGTACCGAAGCCGGACGGCTCGGTGAGACCAATTTTAAATCTGAAATCCTTGAACACTTACATAAAAAGGTTCAAATTCAAGATGGAGTCACTCAGAGCAGTGATAGCGAACCTGGAAGAAGGGGACTATATGGTGTCTCTGGACATCAAAGATGCTTATCTCCACGTCCCGATATACCCTTCTCACCAAGGGTACCTCAGGTTTGTAGTACTAAACTGTCATTATCAGTTTCAGACGCTGCCGTTTGGATTGTCCACGGCACCTCGGGTCTTTACCAAGGTAATGGCCGAAATGATGATTCTTCTACGAAGAAAAGGCATTTCAATTATCCCTTACTTGGACGATCTCCTGATAAGGGCAAGATCCAGGGAACAGTTAGAAGTCGGAGTAGCACTATCTCAGGTAGTGTTACGTCAGCACGGGTGGATTCTAAATATTCCAAAATCGCAGCTGATTCCAACGACACGTCTACTGTTCCTAGGAATGATTCTGGACACAGTCCAGAAGAAGGTGTTTCTCCCGGAGGAGAAGGCCAGGGAGTTATCCGAGCTAGTCAGGAACCTCCTAAAACCAGGACAGGTCTCAGTGCATCAGTGCACGAGGGTCCTGGGGAAAATGGTGGCTTCTTACGAAGCGATTCCATTCGGAAGATTCCATGCAAGAACATTTCAGTGGGATCTACTGGACAAATGGTCCGGATCGCATCTGCAGATGCATCAGCGGATAACCCTGTCGCCAAGGACAAGGGTGTCTCTCCTGTGGTGGCTGCAGAGTGCTCATCTACTAGAGGGCCGCAGATTTGGCATTCAGGATTGGATCCTGGTAACCACGGATGCCAGCCTGAGAGGCTGGGGAGCAGTCACACAGGGAAGGAATTTCCAGGGCCTGTGGTCAAGCTTGGAAACGTCTCTTCATATAAACATTCTGGAACTAAGGGCCATTTACAATGCCCTAAGTCAAGCAAAACCTCTGCTTCAGGGTCAGGCGGTGTTGATCCAATCGGACAACATCACGTCAGTCGCCCACGTAAACAGACAGGGCGGCACGAGAAGCAGGAGGGCAATGGCAGAAGCTGCAAGGATTCTTCGCTGGGCGGAAAATCATGTGATAGCACTGTCAGCAGTATTCATTCCGGGAGTGGACAACTGGGAAGCAGACTTCCTCAGCAGACACGACCTTCACCCGGGAGAGTGGGGACTTCACCCAGAAGTCTTCCACCTGATTGTAAACCGTTGGGAAAAACCAAAGGTGGACATGATGGCGTCACGTCTAAACAAAAAACGGGACAGATATTGCGCCAGGTCAAGGGACCCTCAGGCAATAGCAGTGGACGCTCTGGTAACGCCGTGGGTGTACCAGTCAGTGTATGTGTTCCCTCCTCTGCCTCTCATACCAAAAGTACTGAGAATCATAAGAAGGAGAGGAGTAAGAACTATACTCGTGGTTCCGGATTGGCCAAGACGGACTTGGTACCCGGAACTTCAAGAGATGCTCACGGACGAACCGTGGCCTCTACCTCTAAGAAAGGACCTGCTACTGCAGGGGCCTTGTCTGTTCCAAGACTTACCGCGGCTGCGTTTGACGGCATGGCGGTTGAACGCCGGATCCTGAGGGAAAAAGGCATTCCAGAAGAAGTCATCCCTACTCTGGTCAAAGCCAGGAAGGACGTAACCGCAAAACATTATCACCGCATTTGGCGTAAATATGTTGCGTGGTGTGAGGCCAAGAAGGCCCCTACAGAGGAATTTCAACTGGGTCGTTTCCTTCATTTCCTGCAAACAGGACTGTCTATGGGCCTAAAATTAGGGTCCATTAAGGTTCAAATTTCGGCCCTGTCGATTTTCTTCCAGAAAGAACTGGCTTCAGTACCTGAAGTTCAGACATTTGTTAAAGGGGTGCTGCACATACAGCCTCCTTTTGTGCCTCCAGTGGCACCTTGGGATCTCAATGTGGTGTTGAGTTTTCTAAAGTCACATTGGTTTGAACCACTTTCCACTGTGGACTTAAAATATCTCACATGGAAGGTGTCGATGCTGTTAGCCTTGGCTTCAGCCAGGCGTGTGTCAGAATTGGCGGCTTTATCATATAAAAGCCCTTACTTGATATTTCATTCTGACAGGGCGGAATTGAGGACTCGTCCTCAATTTCTACCTAAGGTGGTTTCTGCATTTCACATGAACCAACCTATTGTGGTACCTGCGGCTACCAGGGACTTAGTGGACTCTAAGTTGCTTGACGTTGTCAGGGCCTTGAAAATATATGTTTCCAGGACGGCTGGAGTCAGAAAATCTGACTCGCTGTTTATCCTGTATGCACCCAACAAGCTGGGTGCTCCTGCTTCTAAGCAGACGATTGCTCGTTGGATTTGTAGTACAATTCAGCTTGCACATTCTGTGGCAGGATTGCCACAGCCAAAATCAGTAAAAGCCCATTCCACAAGGAAGGTGGGCTCATCTTGGGCGGCTGCCCGAGGGGTCTCGGCTTTACAACTTTGCCGAGCAGCTACTTGGTCAGGGGCAAACACGTTTGCTAAATTCTACAAATTTGATACCCTGGCTGAGGAGGACCTGGAGTTCTCTCATTCGGTGCTGCAGAGTCATCCGCACTCTCCCGCCCGTTTGGGAGCTTTGGTATAATCCCCATGGTCCTTACGGAGTCCCAGCATCCACTAGGACGTCAGAGAAAATAAGATTTTACTTACCGATAAATCTATTTCTCGTAGTCCGTAGTGGATGCTGGGCGCCCATCCCTAGTGCGGATTGTCTGCAATACTTGTATATAGTTATTGTTACAAAAATTCGGGTTATTATTGTTGTGAGCCATCTTTTCAGAGGCTCCTTTGCGTTTATCATACTGTTAACTGGGTTCAGATCACAAGTTGTACGGTGTGATTGGTGTGGCTGGTATGAGTCTTACCCGGGATTCAATATCCTTCCTTATTATGTACGCTCGTCCGGGCACAGTATCCTAACTGAGGCTTGGAGGAGGGTCATAGGGGGAGGAGCCAGTGCACACCACCTGATCCTTAAGCTTTTATTTTGTGCCCTGTCTCCTGCGGAGCCGCTATATCCCCCATGGTCCTTACGGAGTCCCAGCATCCACTACGGACTACGAGAAATAGATTTATCGGTAAGTAAAATCTTATTTTTTATATATGGCCGTCCAAGGAAAAAGTTTGGATGCTCCTGTTATAGACCATGCTTTTTTCACTGGTGGATTTGTGTAATTCAAACAAATGATAAGAACTATTTAGATTTTCAGTCAATGAGAAAGTATCCGTCGTGGGGTATATATATATATGTGATAAGTAATGGTAGCTTTTGTAAAGTGAATGTGAAACTAGAGACATTTATGCACATCGCATTGCTGTAGTTTAGGAATCATAGTTTAGAATACTCCACTAGCAAATGACTCCGTAGTCAGCACGTCCTCTTCTTTTTACATTATAACAGCTCCTATGGTTTAGAACGGTGAGTTCTAGCTGTTGGTCCGTTCCTAAGTGCATCTTTCTTTTCCCTTTTGTTGTACGTTACCCGTGGTCATCCTTGGAAAACTCTGAAGGTGAAGATGTTGATCTGTGCAGTAGTGTTACCAAGGAGCAGCAGAGAGAGGAAAGTGATAGAGTAAGGTGAAGCTGGTGGGGTTAACGGCAAAAATCTAAAAAAAGTGTTAATAAGATGTTTTGTGCAGAATTATGTTATCATTGTGTTGTGCTACTAGGTTTCTCCTGTTATGTTGATGCTTCCCCACCTATTATACTATAATGTTACGACTACAACGGTGCCAAATCTTGTGAACTTTTTAGTAATGTGGGACACGAACATAAATGTTTTTGTATTTTATTCGGTGAAACCTTTCTATTATGCCGTGCAATGACCTTTAATGTGATCAGCTTACTATGAATAAAATAATTTATACAACGTATTTTTCAAGGTGTCAACTTTACTGTAATATTCACACACACAAATTAGTATGGCTCAGAAAATGATATATTTAAACCTTCAACTTGAGAATTTTTAATATGATTTCTGATTCATGGTACCAAAGAAACGAAATACAATAGAGATATCTTACTCACTGATCGCTGTGCATGAAAATGAGAGAGAAAATCAGTAGAGTACCAATGCGTTTAAGCAGTGCTGGAGTGGGGCATGAAGGACCCACGGGGGGAATGTAGTGGTAGGGGCACATGCTTAAGGGTGTGACCATGTCTCCAGAGGGGGTGAGGCCAGCCAACACAGAGGCTTGGCTACCCATTAAAGAGTGTATGATCTGGGCCCCTTGATAAATATGTGAATACTGCCAGTACACGCATGATAATCAGAGCCGTACCAATAGAAAGAATAGACTGAATTTGGTGCAGCTATTAGCAGTTGTTTCGGGAGTGTGTGAGGCTCCTATCAGAATATATTTGGTATTGGGGAGAAAACGGCGCTTGGAGTTTCTGGATGAATTTACAAAAGAATGGACTACGGTTGGAATCTAACTAAGTTTTAATACATCGAATATATAAAAACATATATAAATATCTACTGATAAAGGGACACTACTGGAGAGTAACACTAAACTCTGATGTCTTATTGTCCGGTATATTGTGTACCAAGCAATTAAAATTCCTCATAATATGTGGGAGGATTAGATAAATGTAGTCCCTCTATGAGGTGATGCCAATATAATTCCACATATGGATAAAAAAATCTCCGGTATATTGAACTATACGCCCATATATTCCTGATGCAAGGCAGTTGTTCACAAGCTGCAGGTGGAATTGTAATCTCCTAGGACTCCAATTATTGTCTCCTCTCAGGTATAAGTTGGTCCGGATTTAAGGTGGTCAGTGGTATTAAGTCCAGTATTGCATAGTGTCCAATATAGGCTCAACGCGTTTCCATGTAGAATAACCTACACCTATGTCAGGAGGTGTCGCTCCAGGCTGTCCTATTTATACCTCCTTGATTATGTTAGGCAGCACGGGTGAGCAAACGTGTATTAATCCAACCGCAGTCTAAAACAGTTACTAATTTAATTATGCAGAAGGCAGTCATATCATAAATAAGTAGAGGGTGTAAAGTAAAATATACCATATAACCTAATATTAGAAAGGATTTATTAAAAACATATGTGTGAGTGGGGAATATACCACATGACTAGATTACCCAAACAGAGCCAGAATTGGTGCCCCTATCCCCATATATTTAAAATAGGGACAATGTACACCTAAGGCGTGCACCAACAATATAGGGGCATGGCTTCATGGGAAAGGTGCGTGATCACAAAATACAGTAGTACCAATTCCTGACAAGGGATCCTCAAGCAGCGTTCGTGGATGCTCTGGCAATTCCGTGGAACTTTTGGCTGCCGTACGTGTTCCCTCCGGTGTCACTCCTGCCCAGAGTAATAAGGAAGTTCAAGCAAGAAGGGGGAATCCTAATTCTGATCACTCCCGCGTGGCCCAGACGGCATTGGTTCTCAGACCTTCAGGGTCTCTCGATAGAGCATCCCCTTCTAATTCCACAGCACCCAGATCTCCTCGTTCAGGGCCCTTGTGTATATCAGGATTTAGCCCGGTTGGCTTTGACGGCGTGGCTCTTGAAGCTTTCCTCTTGAGGGCCAAAGGATTTTCTGAGGCGAGCATTCAAACCATGTTGAAGGCCTGTAAGCCGGCTTCTGCTCGGATTTACCATAGGGTCTGGAATGTTTACTTTACTTGGTGCGCATCTAACAATCATGACGTTTACAAGTTTAGTACGGCCAAACTTTTGGCCTTCATACAACAGGGCCTGGACTTTGGCCTTCGTCTGGCCTCCATCAAGGTTCATATTTCTGCCTGGTCGGTTTGGTTTCAGAGAAATATCGCAACCTTACCTGATGTGCATACGTTCACTCAGGGTGTGTTGCGGATTCAACCTCCTTATGTCCCGCCTGTGGCTCCTTGGGACTTGTCGGTGGTTCTGGAGGCGTTGCAAGGGTCTCCATTTGAGCCTCTTGAATCTGCAGACCTTAAGTGGCTTTCTCTTAAGTGTTGTTTCTGTTGACTATTGCCTCTGCTAGACGGGTGTCGGATTTGGGTGCCTTGTCTTGTAGGTCACCATATATGATTTTTCACCGTGATCGGGCAGTTCTTAGAACACATCCCGGGTATTTACCTAAGGTGGTGTCTTCTTGCCACCTTAATCAGGAGATTGTGGTTCCGGCCTTTGCCTCTCCTGAATTGTCTTCCAAAGAGCGGTCTTTGGATGTGGTACGGGCTCTCCGTATCTATGTGAAGAGAACTGCTTCCCTTCAGAAGTCGGATTCTCTCTTTGTACTGTTTGGTTTTTACAAACATGGCTGGCCTGCTCACAAGCAGACCCTGGCCAGATGGATTCCAGCTCCTGCTACTATTAAGGCCCATTCTACTCGGTCTGTTGGAGTTTCTTGGGCGGCCCGCCGTGGTGCGACCCTTGAACAATTGTGCAAGGCGGCTACGTGGTCCTCAGTGAACACATTCATAAGGTTCTATGCCTTCGATACTTCCGCCTCCCAGGATGCTTCCTTTGGACGCTGGGTTCTTGTGCACGCTACAGTGCGTCCCCTCCCATAAGGAACTGCTTTAAGACATCCCCGATGTTATTCCCTGTGGAGCCCAGTGTACCCCGCAGCAGAAAACGAGATTTATGGTAAGAACTTTACCGTTGTTAAATCTCTTTCTGCGAGGTACACTGGGCTTCACAGGGCGCCCACCCTGACGCACTTAGCTTCTTTGGGTTGGTTTGGCATTAGCCGCTGACACTTTCTCCTGTCGTGAGAGTGTGGTGTATGTGGCTACTAACAGTTGTCTCTTTTGCCTGCTACTGCATTGGACTGGTTAACAAAAACTGAGCTCCTGTGCACGGAGGCGGGGTTAGAAACATAGAAACATAGAATTTGTCAGCAGGTAAGAACCACTTGGTCCATCTAGTCTGCCCCTTTTTTTTTTTTTATATTATTTTTATCTCTAAGCTTATTTGATCCTTATTTCTTTGTAAGGATATCCTTATGTCTATCCCATGCATGTTTAAATTGCTCTACTGTCTTAGCCTCTACCACCTCTGATGGGAGGCTATTCCACTTCCCTTTCTGTGAAATAATTTTTCCGCAAATTTCCCCTGAACCTCCCCCCCTCCAGTCTCAGTGCATGTCCTCGTGTCCTATTGCTTCTCTTCATTTGGAGAATGTTTCCCTCCTGGACTTTGTTAAAACCCTTCATATATTTGAAAGTTTCTATCATGTCGCCCCTTTCCCTTCTCTGCTCCAAACTATACATATTGAGATTTCTTAGTCTTTCTGGGTATGTTTTGTGATGTAGGCCATGCACCATTTTAGTTGCCCTCCTTTGTACAGTTTCTAATGTATTAATATTAGAGATGAGCGGATTCGGTTTTACTCGGTTCTCAAAACCGAATCTTATTGGCTATCCAAAACACGTGACATCCGTGAGCCAATAAGATGTCGTTTTGAGAACCGAGTAAAACCGAGTAAAACCGAATCCGCTCATCTCTAATTAATATCCTTTTGAAGATATGACCTCCAGAACTGAATACAGTATTCTAGATGAGGCCGTACCAATGACCTATACAGTGGCATTATTACTTCTTTCTTTCTGCTGCTGATTCCTCTCCCAATGCAGCCAAGCATCTGACTGGCCTTCCTCATTGCCTTGTTACATTGCTTACCTGCTTTTAAGTCATCTGAAATAGTGACTCCTAGATCCCTTTCCTCCTCAGTAGTTTCCAGTATAGTGCCATTAATACTATATTTAGCTTTAGGATTTTTGAGACCCAAGTGCATGATTTTGCATTTTTTGGCATTAAACTGTAATTGCCAGACTCTTGACCATTCCTCTAGTCTACCTACATCCACAATCATTTGTTTTACCCCACCTGGTGTGTCTACCCTGTTGCATACCTTTGTGTCATCTGTAAAAAGGCATGCTTTCCCTTTAATGCCATTTGCTATGTCACCAATAAAGATATTAAAAAGCACTGGTCCAAGTACAGATCCCTGGGGTACTCCACTGGTAGCATTTCTCTCCTGTGAATGCAGGGGTTGTAGAGGAGGCGGCGCTATACATTCTGGGAACAGTCAAAGCTTTTAGCCTGTTGGTGCTCGGATCAAGTTCCTACTCTACACCCCAATTTCATTCCCTGTGGAGCCCAGTGTACCTCGCAGAAAGAGATTTAACAACGGCAAGTTCTTACCATAAATCTCGTTTTACACTTACTCCAGGTAGAGCCCCTGTTACGCATTACTCCAGGTAGAGCCCCTGTTACGCATTACTCCAGGTAGAGCCCCTGTTACGCATTACTCCAGGTAGAGCCCCTGTTACGCATTACTCCAGGTAGAGCCCCCTGTTACGCATTACTCCAGGTAGAGCCCCTGTTACGCATTACTCCAGGTAGAGCCCCTGTTACGCAGAGCCCCTGTTACGCATTACTCCAGGTAGAGCCCCTGTTATGCATTACTCCAGGTAGAACCCCTGTTACGCATTACTCCAGGTAGAGCCCCCTGTTACGCATTACTCCAGGTAGAGCCCCCTGTTACGCATTACTCCAGGTAGAGCTCCCTGTTACGCATTACTCCTGGTAGAGCCCCCTTTACGCATTACTCCAGGTAGAGCCCCTGTTACGCATTACTCCAGGTAGAGCCCCTGTTACGCAGAGCCCCTGTTACGCATTACTCCAGGTAGAGCCCCCTTTACGCATTACTCCAGGTAGAGCCGCTGTTACGCATTACTCCAGGTAGAGCCCCCTTTACGCATTACTCCAGGTAGAGCCCCTGTTACGCATTACTCCAGGTAGAGCCCCTGTTACGCATTACTCCAGGTAGAGCCCCCTTTACGCATTACTCCAGGTAGAGCCCCCTGTTACGCATTACTCCTGGTAGAGCCCCCTTTACGCATTACTCCAGGTAGAGCCCCTGTTACGCATTACTCCAGGTAGAGCCCCTGTTACGCAGAGCCCCTGTTACGCATTACTCCAGGTAGAGCCCCTGTTATGCATTACTCCAGGTAGAGCCCCTGTTACGCATTACTCCAGGTAGAGCCCCCTGTTACGCATTACTCCAGGTAGAGCCCCCTGTTACGCATTACTCCAGGTAGAGCTCCCTGTTACGCATTACTCCTGGTAGAGCCCCCTTTATGCATTACTCCAGGTAGAGCCCCTGTTACGCATTACTCCAGGTAGAGCCCCTGTTACGCAGAGCCCCTGTTACGCATTACTCCAGGTAGAGCCCCCTTTACGCATTACTCCAGGTAGAGCCGCTGTTACGCATTACTCCAGGTAGAGCCCCCTTTACGCATTACTCCAGGTAGAGCCCCTGTTACGCATTACTCCAGGTAGAGCCCCTGTTACGCATTACTCCAGGTAGAGCCCCCTTTACGCATTACTCCAGGTAGAGCCCCTGTTACGCATTACTCCAGGTAGAGCCCCCTGTTACGCATTACTCCTGGTAGAGCCCCCTTTACGCATTACTCCAGGTAGAGCCCATGTTACGCATTACTCCAGGTAGAGCCCCTGTTACGCATTACTCCAGGTAGAGCCCCTGTTACGCATTACTCCAGGTAGAGCCCCCTTTACGCATTACTCCTGGTAGAGCCCCCTTTACGCATTACTCCAGGTAGAGCCCCTGTTACGCATTACTCCAGGTAGAGCCCCTGTTACGCATTACTCCAGGTAGAGCCCCCTTTCACGCATTACTCCAGGTAGAGCCCACTTTACGCATTACTCCAGGCAGAGCCCCTTTTAAAAAACTAAGGTTTGTAGGCGCTGTGTGTCCAGGTGTAAATTAACAACAGCAGATCAGCAGCCACCTAGTGAAGAGGTAGCAAGCCTCTTCCGATTGAGAGTATCAAAATATACATTGTACTAGGTTGCGCTTAATACTGCATACATAAAAAAACTGTATATTGCACAAATAAAATTAAAAAATAATCAACAAAAACAAAATTAAGAAACAGTTGCAATAATAAATAGTTATATTAAAAACAATGTTCGCTTGTTGTGTCAGCAATTAATCTATATTACTAAAAGCTCTGGTAGTCAAATTATGAGTGAATACTCAGGTATAGTTACCACTACTGGTAGTTGAAAGCGGAGACTCTTAGTACACAGTCAGTCAGTCTCAACGCTGTGTCCATGTAGCTGGTGATCGGTCTTCTCCAGTTAATACTAGATGCATGCACAGCCCGTATATCTTGTAAAAAGAATTTCATTCACTGGCTCACGCTTCACGATTTGGGAACAAGGTGTCAGCTCAATTCAGCAGATGCCGTGTTGCCGCCTGATGTCATGCGGCTGGGGCAATACTGTCAGAGACCGCGGCTCACAGGACTGAAGATGGTAACATCTGCCCAACTCGGCAGGTGCTCCAGTAGATGGTATACAGCAAGACCGGCAGTGCTGGGAGCCGGTGAGTATTTCAGGGTTAGTGCGGCAGTGCATATACCTCCGTAAACCGCTGTGCAGCATGCCGCAGGAGCGGCAATGCTGGGGGCCGGTGAATATTCAAGAATAGGTGCCTGAACCTTGTAGAGAGATGTGTTGGGTCAGGCTAGATCAGCATCACCAGTGGGACTACAAACTCCAGGAGTCCCTCCTCTGTATTACTCAACGCGTTTCTCTGCCCAGTGTTCCTGCCAAAGCCTGCTGTTAAGGTCCAATGCTGGATCACACCTGGTAAGGACCCGTTTCCAATTCCCAGTTGGGATCCGACATTGGAGATGTTAAAGGGGTATTTGGGAGGTACTGATAGATCACCTTATTATGCTTTTATGTGATAAGATTAATAAGATATTAATATATGCCCTCCCCCCATACATACATCTCAGGGAAATAGTCCGGTATGTAAATTCCCAAATTATAAACCCCCCACAATTTACTAAGGATGTAGTCATGTGACCGCCGATCACAGCACTGCCCCCTGAGACTCCCCACAGTCGGCATGCCGAGTAGCAGGGACTATTCCCACTTGTGGGTGTCCACGACACCGATACAGTGGTGATAGGACCTGTGTTTGCCATCGGGCCCACAAGGGGCTTGTTGCGCTCTCCCCCCGCCGGCGTTCTGCTGCCTTGATACCGGCGGAGGTATCCTGACCGACCGCCGGTCACACATACCCAACCCATTTACTATATGCCCTATTCAGAGCCAACACTAACCTAAATTATTTGGTAAGTGAATATAGATTTTGGCACCCTATGGATTGTGGAATAAATTATATTTCTCATACGTCCTTGAGGATGCTGGGGACACTTCAAGAACCATAGGGTATAGACGGGATCCGCAGGAGACATGGGCACTTTAAGACTTTAAAAGGGGTGTGAACTGGCTCCTCCCTTTATGCCCCTCCTCCAGACTCCAGTTTAGACCAGTGAGACTGGTCACACACACGGGAGCTCTCCTGAGTTTCTCTAAAAAAGACTTTTTTGTTAGGTTTTTTATTTTCAGGGAGACATGCTGGCAACAGGCTCCCTGCATCGTGGGACTGAGGGGAGAGAAGCAGACCTACTTCTGTGAGTTTCAAGGCCCTGCTTCTTAGGCTTCTGGACACCATTAGCTCCAGAGGGTCTGATCGCTAGGTACGCCTAGATGCTCGTTCCCGGAGCCGCGCCGTCACCCCCCTTGCAGAGCCAGAAGTCAGAAGACGGGTGAGTAGAAGAAGATCAGAAGACTTCAGGGACGGCTTTGAGGTACCGCACAACGGCCACGCTGTGCGCTATGCTCCCACACACACAGGCACTGTAGGGTGCAGGGTGCGGGGGGCGCCCTGGGCAGCATATAAATTCTCAGCAGAGACTGGCAATCGAGTATATAAGTGTCTAGGCACTATATTTAACCCCCGCCAGTATAAAATGAGTTTTATGGTAAGAACTTACCTTTGTTAAAACTCTTTCTGCGAGGTACACTGGGCTCCACAAATGACAATGGGGTGTAGAATAGGATCTTGATCCGAGGCACCAACAGGCTCAAAGCTTTGACTGTTCCCAAGATGCACAGCGCCGCCTCGTATATCACCCCGCCTCCCAGCACAGGAGCTCAGTTTTTAGTTAACCAGCCCAATGCAGTAGCAGGAAAAAAGACGACAACAGTTAGTAGCCACATCACGACAAGAGAAGTGTCAGCGGCTAATGCCATAGCAACCAAAAGAAGCTAAGTGCGTCAGGGTGGGCGCCTTGTGGAGCCCAGTGTACATTGCAGAAAGAGTTTTTTAACAAAGGTAAGTTCTTATCATAAAACTCGTTTTCTGCTGCGGGGTACACTGAGCTCCACAAGGATTGGACAATGGGGATATCCTAAAGCAGTTCCTTATGGGAGGGGACGGACTGTAGTGGGCACAAGAACCCGGCGTCCAAAGGAAGCATCCTGGGAAGCGGCAGTATCGAAGGCATAGAACCTTATGAACGTGTTCCCGGAAGACCATGTAGCCGCCTTGCACAATTGTTCAAGGGTCGCACCACGTTGGGCCGCCCAAGAAGGTCCAACAGACCGAGTAGAATGGGCCTTAATGTGATCAGGAGCAGAGAGACCAGCCTTCACATAAGCATGTGCAATCACCATTCTAATCCATCTGGCCAGGGTCTGCTTGTGAGCAGGCCAGTCACGTTTGTGAAATCCAAACAAAACAAAGAGAGAATCAGATTTTCGGATAGAAGCAGTTCTCTTCACATAGATACGGAGAGCCCGTACCACATCCAAAGACCGCTCTTTGGGAGACAAATCAGGAGAGACAAAGGCCGGAACCACAATTCCCTGATTAAGGTGAAACGAAAAAACCACCTTAGGTAAATATCCGGGACAAGTCCTAAGAACCGTCCGATCACGGTGAAAAATCAGATATGGGGAACTACAAGACAAGGCACCCAGATCCGATACTCTTCTAGCAGAGGCAATAGCCAGCAAGAACACCACCTTAAGGGAAAGCCACTTAAGGTCAGCTGAACCAAGGGGTTCAAACGGAGGCTCCTGCAACGTCTCCAAAACCACCGACAAGTCCCAAGGAGCCACAGGCGGGACATAGGGAGGTTGGATACGCAACACACCCTGAGTGAAAGTATGAACATCAGGCAAAGTCACAATTTTTCTCTGAAACCACACCGACAAGGCAGAAATATGAACCTTGAGGGAGGCCAGACGCAGGCCCAACTCTAGGCCTTTCTGCAGAAAAGCCAAAAGCTCGGCTGTACTAAACTTGAAAGCGTCATGATTGTTAGATGCGCACCAAACAAAGTAGGAATGCCAGACCCTATGGTAAATCCGAGCAGAAGCCGGTTTCCGGGCCAGCAACATAGTTTTAATGACCTCTTCAGAAAAACCCTTAGCCCTTAAGACGGAAGCTTCAAGAGCCACGCCGTCAAAGACAGCCGGGCTAGGTCCTGGTAGACACAGGGGCCCTGAACGAGGAGGTCTGGGCGTTGTGGAAGTAGAATTGGACGCTCTGACGATAGGCCCTGCAGGTCTGAGAACCAGTGCCGTCTGGGCCACGCTGGAGCTATGAGAAGCAGATTTCCTTTTTCTTGCTTGAACTTCCAAATTACCCTGGGCAGGAGTGACACTGGAGGGAACACATACGGCAACCGAAACCTCCACGGTACCGCCAGCGCAGCCACGAATGCTGCTTGAGGATCCCTTGTCCTTGCTCCGAAAACCGGAACCTTGTGATTGTGTCGAGACGCCATCAGATCCACATCTGGAAGACCCCACTTTTCCACGAGGAGTTGAAACACTTCTGGATCGAGGCCCCACTCGCCGGCATGCACGTCCTGACGACTGAGAAAGTCCGCTTCCCAATTCAGGACTCCCGGAATGAATATTGCCGATATAGCCGGTAGATGGCGTTCCGCCCAACGAAGAATCCGTGAGACTTCCTTCATTGCCAAACGGCTTAGAGTGCCGCCTTGATGATTTATGTAAGCCACTGTGGTGGCGTTGTCCGACTGTACTTAAACAGGACGGTTCTGAATTAAATGCTGGGCCAGGTTCAAAGCATTGAAGACCGCCCGCAATTCCAGAATGTTGATCGAGAGGAGAGATTCCTCCTTGGTCCACCGACCCTGAAGGGAGTGTTGCTCCAGCACCGCACCCCAACCTCTTAGACTGGCCTCTGTCGTCAACAGGACCCAGTTGTATATCCAGAAGGGACGACCCCTGCATAATTGTTGGTCCCGGAGCCACCAGTGTAGCGACAGACAGACCTTCGGAGTCAAAAAGATCATTTGAGATCTGATATGGTGAGGCAGGCCGTCCCACTTGGCTAGAATCAGCCTCTGGAGGGGGCGAGAATGGAATTGAGCATACTCAACCATGTCGAATGCTGATACCAGTGTCGAATGTATCGACACTTGCGGACGAGAAAGGAAGCAACGAATCTTGTCCTGAATCTTCAGGACTTTCTCCTGAGACAAGAACAACCTCTGGTTGTGAGTGTCCAACAACGCTCCCAGGTGCACCATGCTCTGAGCAGGGACCAGGGAGGATTTCTTCCAGTTGATGAGCCACCCGTGGGCTTGTAGAAACCGGACCGTCATATCCAGATGACGCAGGAGAAGATCTGGGGAATTTACCAGGATTAACAAGTCGTCCAGAGACGGCAGTATCCTGACCCCTTGACGGCGGAGTACCACCGTCATCACCGCCATAATTTTGGTGAAGACTCGCGGAGCCGTTGTTAAGCCAAAAGGTAACGCCCGAAACTGGTAAAGTAGGTTGCCAATAGCGAACCTCAGGTATTGTTGATGTGACACCGCTATAGGAATATGCAGGTAAGCATCCTGTATGTCCAGGGAGACCATGTAGTCCCCAGGTTCCAAGGCCAGAACTATAGAGCGAAAGGTTTCCATACCTGTTCAATGCCTTGAGGTTGAGAATGGGCCGGGAGGACCCATTCGGTTTCGGGACTAGAAACAGCAGAGAATAGTACCCCCGACCCCTCTGAGCAAGAGGCACCTGTACGATGACTCCTGTATCCAGGAGGGTCTGTACCACCGAGTGTAGAGTTTTTGCCTTGGTCTGGTCCAAAGGGACGTCTGTCTGGCAAAATCGATGAGGGGGTCGGTTTTTGAAGGCTATGGCGTAACCTCGAGTGACGACTTCCCGTACCCAGGCATCTGAAGTGGTCTTCAACCATTCCTGGGTATACCCTAGAAGCCGGCCCCCCACCCTGGGATCCCCCAGGGGGAGGCCCGCCCCGTCATGCGGCAGGCTTATCGGTCTTGGCAGCTGGCTGATGGGCAGCCCAGGCTCTTTTGGGCTTCGGCTTACCAGGCTTGGAAGTGCGGGCCTGCTTATGGTACGCCTGACCATTTGTTTTACCTGAAGGACGAAAGGGGCGAAAGGATGTACCTTTAGCCTTCGACACAGGAGGAGCGGTATTAGGCAGACAGGCAGTTTTGGCAGTAGCCAAGTCAGCCACAATCTTATTTAAGTCCTCCCCAAACAGAATATCTCCCTTGAAAGGGAGTACCTCCAGGGTTTTTCTAGAGTCCAGATCCACAGAAAAGGATCTCAGACACAATATTCGGCGAGCCAGGACTGACGTAGTAGAGGCCTTGGCTGCTAGGATACCGGCATCAGAAGCCGCC
Source organism: Pseudophryne corroboree (assembly GCF_028390025.1). Classification (NCBI taxonomy): domain Eukaryota; kingdom Metazoa; phylum Chordata; class Amphibia; order Anura; family Myobatrachidae; genus Pseudophryne; species Pseudophryne corroboree. The sequence continues at coordinate 44,788,114 of NC_086446.1, read as the reverse complement.
TCTTTAATATAGCGAGAAGCTGTGTCAGTATATGACAAGCATTGTCTAGCATGGTCAGAAGAGATTTCAGCTTCTAACTCCAAGGCCCATGCTTCAATAGCCTCTGCAGCCCATGTAGCTGCAATAGTGGGTCTTTGTGCAGCACCCGTGAGGGTGTAAATCGCTTTCAGACAACCCTCCACACGTTTATCCGTAGGCTCTTTTAGAGACGTGACGGTAGGGACAGGTAGAGCTGAGGAAACCACCATCCTAGCCACATGTGAGTCCACTGGAGGAGGCGTTTCCCAATTTTTAGACAGCTCTGGCGCGAGGGGATAGCGAGCCAGCATCTTCTTTTGAGGCACAAACTTCGTACCCGGGTTTTCCCAGGGTTCCTGACGTATATCCACTAGGTGGTCAGAGTTAGGTAAAACTTGCTTAACCACCTTCTGACGCTAGAACCTATCTGGTTTCTTAGGAGGGACGGATGGCTCAGGATCATCCGTAATCTGCAGAATTAACTTAATAGCCTCCACAAGATCAGGAACACCCACATGTGAACTACCCTCCCCATCAGCCGTATCTGAGTCATAACCTGAGGGGTCAGTATATGTTACCGTCTTCATCAGACGAGGTGTCAGTGACAGCAGTGGATTGTGAGGAGACAAGCGCTCGTTTAGAGGACCTCTTGGACTTAGGCGAGCGTTGGTCAGACTTTTTAGTAGTCAAGGACTGGTTCAACGTCTTTAATTGAGCAGATAAATTGTCCGCCCACGGCGGGTTAGCTTCAGGGACCACATATACGGTTGTACCGGCATTGGGGGTCCCATAGGGGGAGTTAGTTTATGAACTAGCGTATGCAGAAGCGTGGAAAAAGCGGCCCACGGAGGTTCAGTATGTGCCTCTGTTACCACAGTCCCACTGGGGGGGCAAGGATCCCCCAGAACCAGAGCCCACAGCTGCTATATTCTCCTCATATGTCTCTGTGGCGTCAGCAACACCGGCAGTGTGTTCAGCCCCAGAACCGTTAGCCTCAGAAGCAGACATGATATAACTTGCAGTATGAGGTAACACAGTACAATTATCAGCAGCACTATACCTCTAAACCCAAACCCCTGCGCAGTGTAGTCAGCACCAGCAGAGATAAAGGAGAGATATAGTGACTAAATCACAGAGAAAAGTACGTAATACAGTATATCTTTGTGAAAAACCTATATTAGATAACACCTGATGCACCAAGCCCCCTCAAGTTATAGAATATAGGGGCTCATTCCGAGTTATTCGCTCACTAGCAGATTTTAGCAGCATTGCACACGCTAGGCCGCCGCCCTCTGGGAGTGTATCTTAGCTTAGCAGAATAGCGAACGAAAGATTAGCAGAATTGCGAATAGAAAATTCTTAGCAGTTTCTGAGTAGCTCCAGACCTACTCACAGAGGTGGTCATTTTGAGTTGTTCGCTCGCTAGCTGCTTTTAGCAGCTTTGCACACGCTAAGCCGCCGCCTACTGGGAGTGAATCTTAGCATAGTAAAATTGCGAACGAAAGATTAGCGGAATTGCGAATAGACACTTCTTAGCAGTTTCTGAGTAGCTCCACACTTACTCGGCAACTGCGATCAGTTCAGTCAGTTTCGTTCCTGGTTTGACGTCACAAACACACCCAGCGTTCGCCCAGACACTCCCCCGTTTTTTCAGACACTCCCGCGTTTTTCCCAGAAACGGTAGCGTTTTTTCCGCACACACCCATAAAATGGCCAGTTTCCGCCCAGAAACACCCACTTCCTGTCAATCACATTACGATCACCAGAACGAAGAAAAAACCTCGTAATGCCGTAAAATACCTAACTGCATAGCAAATTTACTTGGCGCAGTCGCAGTGCGAACATTGCGCATGCACAATTAGCGGAAAATCGCTGCGATGCAAAGAAAATTACAGAGCGAACAACTCGGAATGAGGGCCAGATTGCGATCAGCTCAGGCCGTTTCGTTCCTGGTTTGAGGTCACACACACGCCCAGCGTTCGCCAGCCACTTCCCCGTTTCTCCAGACATTCCCGCGTTTTTCCCTGACACACCTGCATTTTTCCGCACACCCAGAAAACGGACAGTTTCGGCCCAGAAACACCCACTTCCTGTCAATCACACTCCGATCACTTCAACGATGAAAATTCTTTGTTCGGACGTGAGTAAATCTACTAAGTTTTGTGCTAAAATACTTAGCGCATTCGCACTGCGTACCATGCGCATGCACATTTTTGCCTTAATCGCTCCGTTGCGAAAATCGGCAACAAGCGAACAACTCGGAATGACCCCCATAGGGATAGCAGGTTGAGTGAAAGACACGAAATGGGCACCACTCAGCTATCAAATGCACACACAGAAAGTCACAGTTTGTACAATGCAGAGGTTATTACTAACAATAATACTGTACTGTACTAGCTTACACAGCTATATAGTCAATAGATATAACACTACACAGTAAGAACTGGATGTATATCACAGGGTAATTGTACTAGGAAACCCTGACTAAGGGGGTAATTCCAAGTTGATCGCAGCAGGAATTCTGTTAGCAATTGGGCAAAACCATGGTGGTCATTCCGAGTTGTTCTCTCTGTAAATTTCTTCGCATCGCAGCGATTTTCCGCTTAGTGCGCATGCGCAATGTTCGGACTGCGCCAAGTAAATTTGCTAAGAAGTTAGGTATTTTACTCACGGCTTTTTCTTCGTTCAGGCGATCGTAGTGTGATTGACAGGAAGTGGGTGTTTCTGGGCGGAAACTGGACGTTTTATGGGCGTGTGGGAAAAAACGCTACCGTTTCTGGGAAAAACGCGGGAGTGGCTGGAGAAACGGAGGAGTGTCTGGGCGAACGCTGGGTGTGTTTGTGACGTCAAACCAGGAACGACAAGCACTGAACTGATCGCAGATGCCGAGTAAGTCTCGAGCTACTCTGAAACTGCTAAGAGGTGTATAATCGCAATTTTGAGAATCTTTCGTTCGCAATTTTAAGAAGCTAAGATTCACTCCCAGTAGGCAGCGGCTTAGCGTGTGCAAAGCTGCTAAAAGCAGCTTGCGAGCGAACAACTCGGAATGACCACCATGGTTTTGCCCAACTGCTAAAAAATTTCCTGCTGCGATCAACTTGGAATTACCGCCTAAGTGCACTCTTTCTTAACTATCACTGTCTAAAAAGGCAGGTAGAATACTTAAGTGTCATGTAAAGGCACAGCGCTGACAACAAGGCAGCTTTACATAGGAGAATTTGCCCAAGCAGTCCCAGGAACAGTGAGCAGAGGGATAATGGCGCCACAGACACTGACAGGAAGTGAGGAAAAGACAGATATGCAGCTCCAGGGCGGCAACACTTGCTAGAAATGGCGCCCTGGGGCTGGGGGATGGGCTTCAGGTCTAAGCCTTATCCCCTCTGCTGGAAAAACCACCGGGTACTGTGGGCGATATAACAATTGGTTTAGAGAGAAAACCTGACCTGCGCCCATGCCCTGGTGATCTAGTGGGATCGCCTGTACTGCCACAGTGTCTACTGCCAGCGCGCGCAGCCCGCCTCCCACTGACCACGCCGGATCGCGATAAAGACCGGGTCCGCAAGCGGGACCCATTTATTACCTCCCAAATCGCGGCCACGCGATCCTGGAGAGCCCCAGCCGTGTGTGTCTAACGTGAAGAAAACCGGAGCCTCCGCTGTAGGTACCCGGCAACAAGGGCTCGGGAGTGTACAGCGCCGCTGGGGAGAGCTGGAGCTGCAGCAGTGAACGTCACAAGACATTTACTACCGCTGCTGCCCTTGAAGTCTTCACTTTTTACCTCATAAAAAGCTTTTCTTAGGGCTGCTTGAAGCAGCCCCTCTGTTCAGTGCCTGCTTACTGTAGCACCAAATTACAAAACTGAGCTCCTGTGCTGGGAGGCGGGGTAATATAGGAGGCGGCGCTGTGCATTCTGGCAACAGTCAAAGCTTTGAGCCTGTTTGTGCCTCGGATCAAGATCCTATTCTGCACCCCATTGTCCAATCCTTGTGGAGCCCAGTGTACCCCGCAGCAGAAATATATGTAAGTAATAGCGGGGCTGAAGCGCCCCATTAAGGGGGCGGGGCTTCCCCCTCACAGCTCATTTCAGTGCCTTTTTCTCCTCACAGAGACACTGGTCCTTCCAAAGCACTGCTGTACAGATCAGAGTGAAAACCGAGGTGGGGAGAGGGGGGGGGGGGGGGCACAGTTGTTTAGTGCAATATAAGTTAAACATAAAAGCACACTATATTATAAGTGCTGTGGAAATGAGCTGGTAAATTCCTTCTGTGTTTCCCTGACAGAATGTACTGGGGTCTATCCCTGATAGCCAGTGTAATGTCGGTGGGTGTTTGGTACACGTGTGTCGGCATATCTGAGGCTGAGTGCTCTGCCACAAATGGAATGACTATGTTGGCGCTGTCGACTCCTAATGGTACTTGGTACATGTAAATAAATGTCAACATGTCAGTAGAGGTATATTTTTCCCAAGAGAAAACTATATGGGAGACACAGACGTGGGGGGGTGACCCCGTCATCACCAACAATATCTGACTGGGTGGAAATTGGCATGATAATGTGATGCATATCAGAAAGAGCTATACCTATATGGATATGTATGTATAGTAAGGTTACATTGGTCTGTGGCACGATCACAGACGTGATAATATTTATGGAGGGAGTCATTCATAGAATAGATTTCCCTCAGACCCCTCGGGATCGCATAAATGTTATTTTGCCCAGTTACTACTCCCTGAGATCGACTCGAATAATGTTTCTTATGTCGACCATAATGTTTCCTGATTAGATCCACAAAATCGGCATTCGGTACATGTTTCATACACATTAGAACGTATTAACGTCACTAGGGACCCTGCTGTTCCTGACAAAAGGATATATGTATATATATATGGATATATGTGTGTATAGGTGCATTTAAAGGTGTATATATATAAAAAAATGTATAATGAATGCTGAGGTAAAGTTATTCCTTTTCATGGATAGAATAAAGTGAGAGTCACCCCCTGTTCTGCACGGGGCCCTGTCACAAAGGATCGTATACAGGAAAATATGTAATACTCTAATTATGTGTCTGCATGTACGCTGATTATACTAGCATTACATGCACATGGGGGAGTAGTTATATGCAGGGTACTCCTTAAGTTGAGTCATGTCTACATATTGCAGTATACTGCCGTGCGATTACAAGAGATATACGACTCTTGGGTTCGCGGGCCAATTCCATGGCGTCTCGACTAGGAGGACGTTGTGGATTCACCAATGGAATGCTGAGGCTGACTCCGAGAAGAACTGGAGTCTCTTCCCGTGAAGGTGAAACCTGGTTTTGGGATGGCCTGCTAAGTTAATCTCGGCAGATACCACTGGTAAGTCTACTGTATGTTCCCGCACAATGGTTGGTGGCGCATTTTTGTAGGATGCAGTCATTTCGACCGGATGGATACGGTTTTCCCTTTATTTGCAGGTAGAGGAAGGTGAAAAGGTAAGAGGTCAGCAGCCTTTTCAAGTTCGCAGAAGCAGAAATCATCCTCTGTTTCTGCCACATCCACCGCATGACGCTGGGTCTATCTTGCAGGAGCCCACACCGGTGGGACCACGTCTAATACTCTTCAGTCAGTCCTGGTACGGACATGGACCAGTGAGTTTGAGAATAGAGTCCCAAGGGGGACGTACTGGAGTTTCCAGATGATTCCCCTCACTGTTTTTTCAAATAGACCTTACGGATTCTCCTCTGGACGGGGAGGTAGTATGCAACGCCATACAAGAGTTGGGTCAGGATCAGGTCATTGTCCTGCTGTCCCAGTCACACACAAAAAAAAGAGCTGTTTTTTAAGCTTTTTCGTGCTTCTGAGGCCGGACGGCTCGGTCAGAACAATCCTATATCTAAAATCCCAAAAATTTCTACTTAAGAAGTTGAACTACAAGATGGATTCTCTCAGGGCAGGGATCTCCAATCTGTAAAAGGAGAAAGAGGGTCTAAGTGCAGTTTCTTCCACATTAGGCTTACCTGGGTTTGCTATTCAGGATTGTCATTACCAATTCACCGGAGTGATGGCGGTATGATGGTTTTCCTTCGATAGTAAAAGTGTCATTAATATTCTGTACTGGGAAGCTCTCCTGAGTTCGGCGAGGTCAAGAACCAAGTGGTGCAAAACGTTGCTTTCTCCCTGACAGTTCTTCAACAAAGTGGTTGGCTCCTGAACTTGCCAGAATCACTGTGGATCCCAACGAAGCGGTTGTCGGCGTTGGGAATAATGTTAGTTACAGAACTGTTGAGAGTTTGTTTCTTCCAGTGGAAAAAGCTCTGAGGATTCAGAGTCGGGTCAGATCTGCAACAGTGTCAATCCATCAATAAGTTCCGTTGATGAAAAAGATGGTTGCGGCCTACGAGGCCATTCGGTGAGCAGGTTGAATGCCAGAGTGGTTTTTTAGCGGGACCAGTTGGACATGTGGTCCGGGTCTCACCTGCACTTGCACCAGAAAATAATCCTATCTTTCAGGACCAGAATCTCTCTCCTGTGGTGGCTGCACAGTTCTCACCTCCTAGAGGGACGCAGGTTCGGGATCCAGGATTGGATCCTGGTGACCACGGATGCGAGTCTCCGAGGCTGGGGAGCAGTCACACAGGGGGAAAATGGTCAAGCCAGGAAGCTTGTCTGCACATAAACATTCTCGAATTAAGGGCCATTTACAACGGCCTTCGGCAAGCGGAACATCTTCTTCGCGGTCTGCCCATCTTGATTCAGTCAGACAACATAACAGCAGTGGCGTACTGTATCTGCAGTTATTGGGTATGGTTACACACATGGTGTGTTGCGTTTAAGTCAGCCTGTTGCTGACGTTATTCATGACGTGACATGCGTTATGCTGTTATTGGTTGTGTTTACACACAGGTTCGTTTTATAGTTTTTTTATGTCAGCATATTGCTGCATATTCTTCATGCCGTTGGCTGGTGTTCTATTGAATGCCACGTTCTGCGGCATACTGGAGGTGTGAGCTGGTAAGATGCTCACCGTGGTTTAACAATAAATTCTTTCCTCGAAATGTCCATCTACCTGGGCACAATTAATTAAACTGGAGTCTGGAGGAGGGGCATAGAGGGAGGAGCCAGTTCACACCCATTCATAGTCTTAAAGTGCCCATGTCTCCTGCGGATCCCATCTATACCCCATGGTTCTTGAAGCATCCCCCGCATCCTCTATGGACTAAGAGAAAAGGATTTACCGGTAAGTATTAAAATCCTATTTTTACAGAAAAGAAAGCTTAGAGCGCATTTGATTAATATTTTGGGCCCGTACTCTTGGCATAACTACCAGTTGTATAGTTTGCAATAATCTATTTCTATATGGAATAGCAGTATAATCATGGGTTCTTTAGTGTTTCTGCTAGGTTGAGGCCAGCGCGTCAGAATGTGAACAGGGGTCTTACGCTTTCTATAAGGGGGCATGGTTGGGTTGCCCCCAACTGTTGCCGTCACACATGGGTGCATACCCAGCACTTACAGACATGCTGCCCTGCCCCAAGCCTTCCCTTCACTGTGTATAGATGCCATGCGCATGCACAATGAGGCGAAGGCTTGGATGCAAATGCTCCCTCCCGAAAGGAAGGGGCTGGCTTAGCGGCAATGGGGCGTGGTTTCTATCGGAATGCCAAGACGGAGATCTGCTCCCCCATTTTCGCCAGGCTTTCCCCGGAATTGGCATAGTGCCTGTGGAAGACAGGGGCATACACCTGTCATCTATTCTCCGCTGCTCCTCTCCAACCTCTCCCCCGTCAGCGTGACACAATGGCCCAGAAAAATGGGACTGTCCCACTGGAATTGGGATAGTTGGGAGGTATGAAGTTTGCAAGCATATATTCGCGTTCATATTAAGTGCCTCTTCCTATAAAGACAACCGGAATGTGAGATGTTCAATACAATTCTAGTAAATGCAGACACTGGGTGATGACTCCCTCAATTTCTAAAGGACTGTCCACTGGCAATAACAGTTACATGTTGTGTTGCTAGTGCCAGATGACGTCTTTCTGTGGCCCAAATTGCCCTCACTTCCAGATGACCCCTTTGTTTTGTACCCTCTGAAGAGGAGTTGGCACTAAGATGAAGAGAGGGGACAGTACAGTAAGGTGACACCACAGGCTGCTCCTCCTGCGGTATAGTGAGGTGACACCGCAGGCTGCTCCTCCTGCGGTACAGTGAGGTGACACCGCAGGCCGCTCCCACTGCAGTACAGTTAGGTGACACCACTGACTGCTCCCCCTGTGGTACACTAAGGTGACACCACAGGCCCCAACCCCTGCGGTAGAGTAAGGTGACACCAAAGGCCGCTCTCTCTGCGGTACAGTCAGGTGACACCACTGGCTGCTCCCCCTGCGGTACACTAAGGTGACACCACAGACCATTCCCCCTGTGGTACAGTAAGGTGACACCACAGGCCACTCCCCCTGCGGGACAGTAAGGTGACACCACTGGCTGCTCCCCCTGCGGTACAGTGAGGTGACACCACAGGCCGCTCCCCCTGCGGTACAGTGAGGTGACACCACAGGCCGCTCCCCCTGCGGTACAGTAAAGTGACACCACAGGCCGCTCCTCCTGCGGTACAGTGAGGTGACACCACAGGCCGCTCCCCCTGCGGTACAGTGAGGTGACACCACAGGCCCCTCCCCCTGTGGTACAGTGAGGTGACACCACAGGCTGCAGTATAAGCCACAGCTGATATGTAATAACACAGGACACTGCCCGGGGGGACATATTGGGGACAGAGCAGCACATTAGTACCTGTTACTAATACAGTCAGGAGATTATTATATATCCCTCATTAGTCACATGACAGCCAGTGTTACTATGGGGAGGGGCGGGGCCTCTTCAGCGTCACTCTGTAGCCATGGTTACTGTCCCTGCTGCTCTGCCTCCTATTATCCTACTGACACACCCACCCCGCAGCTGTCCCCTCCCGCTCACCCCACATCGGCCAATCGTAGCTCACACCTGTCTCGACGGCTCCTCCCACCCACTCTCACTATGGCCATAGCTATAGCCCCATCCCGTGCAGTGCTGTGATTGACGAACCGAGAAGCCAATCAGGCGGCAGATAATACTCCGAACGTCATGTAGATTAGCGGCAGCTGCATCACACAGTACATCACTAGAGTAACCAACAGTACCTACTATCAGTGTCCTCATATGTGCGGCGGCCATTTTCCTATAGTCTCTAATACATGATAGGGTGCCATATCCTCTAGCAGAGGGGGCGGAGTTAGGGAGTCCTCAGCCGCCATTGAGGAGATTCTCTTTAAGAGGTAACTTATTCCATATGCTATTATTATTATGTGGGGGAGAGGGGTCCGTACAGTGATATATGAGGGGAATAACACAGCTCCCTGCACACACTGATATGTGGTATTATTATTATATAGGGGAGAGGGCACCGTACAGTGATATATGAGGGGAATAACACAGCTCCCAGCACATATTGATATGTGGTATTATTATATAGGGGAGAGGGGACCGTACAGTGATATATGAGGGGAATAACACAGCTCCCTGCACACACTGATATGTGGTATTATTATTATATAGGGGAGAGGGCACCGTACAGTGATATATGAGGGGAATAACACAGCTCCCAGCACACACTGATATGTGGTATTATTATATAGGGGAGAGGTGACCGTACAGTGATATATGAGGGGAATAACACAGCTCCCAGCACACACTGATACGTGGTATTATTATATAGGGGAGAGGTGACCGTACAGTGATATATGAGGGGAATAACACAGCTCCCAGCACACACTGATATGTGGTATTATTATATAGGGGAGAGGTGACCGTACAGTGATATATGAGGGGAATAACACAGCTCCCAGCACACACTGATACGTGGTATTATTATATAGGGGAGAGGTGACCGTACAGTGATATATGAGGGGAATAACACAGCTCCCAGCACACACTGATATGTGGTATTATTATATAGGAGAGAGGGGACCGTACAGTGATATATGAGGGGGAATAACACAGCCCCCGGCACACACTGATATGTGGTATTATTATATAGGGGAGAGGTGACCGTACAGTGATATATGAGGGGAATAACACAGCTCCCAGCACACACTGATATGTGGTATTATTATATAGGAGAGAGGGGACCGTACAGTGATATATGAGGGGGAATAACACAGCTCCCGGCACACACTGATATGTGGTATTATTATATAGGGGAGAAGGGACCGTACAGTGATATATGAGGGGAATAACACAGCCTCCGGCACACACTGATATGTGGTATTATATAGGGGAGAGGGGGCTGTACAGTGATATATGAGGGGGAATAACACAGCCCCCGGCACACACTGATATGTGGTATTATTATATAGGGGAGAGGGGACCGTACAGTGATATATGAGGGGGAATAACACAGCTCCCGGCACACACTGATATGTGGTATTATTATATAGGGGAGAGGGGACCGTACAGTGATGTATGAGGGGAATAACACAGCTCCCGGCACACACTGATATGTGGTATTATTATATAGGGGAGCGGGGACCGTACAGTGATATATGAGGGGAATAACACAGCTCCTAGCACACACTGATATGTGGTATTATTATTATATAGGGGGGAGGGGACCGTACAGTGATATATGAGGGAAATAACACAGCTCCCAGCACACACTGATATGTGGTATTATTATTATATAGGGGGGAGGGGACCGTACAGTGATATATGAGGGGAATAAAATAGCCTCCGGCACACGCTGATATGTGGTATTATTATATAGGGGAGAGGGAACTGTACAGTGGTATATGAGGGGTAATAACACAGCCCCCGGCACACACTGATAGGTGGTAAAATTATTGTATAGGGGAACGTACAGTGATATATGAGGGGGAATAACAAAGCTCCCGGCACACACTGATATGTGGTATTATTATATAGGGGAGAGGAGACCATACAGTGACCCCTCTATCCCCATCACTGCATTACTGACCCCTCTATACCCTACTCTACATCCCTGACCCCTCTACACCCTACACTACATCACTGACCACTCTACACCCTACACTACATCACTGACCCCTCTACACCCTACATTTCTCTGGCTGGGTCCACAGGATTATCCACAGGATAACATTGGGATATTGTCGAGCGACAGCGAAAATGGCACCAACACGGTCACAAGCTTTCTGGCCTCCCAGGATGCATTGGGGCCTCCACTATATAGTCCCGCCCACTGACTCAGCCAGATCAGTTTTTTGCTTGGTGCGGCAGGAAGCCGTATGGTCACAGGGCTGCTGTGAAAGCAGCCTCAAGTTTTCATTACTTTATTTTTATAGACTTACTGTTTTTGTTTGAGCGACTTCTCTTAACAGCGTCTTAAACGTGTATTAGAAAGAGTCGCTCCAACAACTCCCCACCGGGTCGCAACAACGCTTACCTTCGCGGTACAGTGCTGTCTCGACGGGCGTCTGTGTCGGATGTTCTAGCAGGTCCAGCAGACGGTACCAGGCTGTGGCCGGAGCATGGGGAGACAGTGAGTATATGGACTTCCTCTTACTAGAGGGGTCAGGACACAGCTACGCTGATTTGGTGGAGACTACAAACAGCGTGTTGATGCACCGAACATCTCGAGTGTGACAGCGCTACGCTCCGGGGATCATAGGCGCCAGGACTAGGTGAGGCCGCGATCCTGGGAGTTTAAGTCAACAGGGGGTTTCAGACGCTCTCCTGGCCGTCCCTCCTCCGAGTTCATGGCCAGTTCCCGCGGGTCTCTCGTTTCATGAACTGAATGACCTCACTTCCGGCTCAGACGCTACCACGAGGGTACTCGGTCGCAGCTTAGACGCTGCGGTTGTGTACACTGGATATAAACCCGCCCAGACCGAGTCGCAGGCCTTTAGTGTCTGCATGCACGTGGAGTCGCTCAGCGTCCGTGTCCGTTGGTGAGCGTCCGTGTCCGTTATCAGTTACCAAGAGCGGCAGTGTACACCAGTAGCGTCTGGATCCACTCAGCGTCTTTCGAGCGTCTTTGCTTGGATATGGAAGTGTGGTGAGTCTCCCTGTATCCCGCTCCCTGGAGGCAGGGTATACAGTACTAAAAATTCCTTCTACTTCTTAGTGTGCACTGTTAATTTTTAGTACCTATTGCATATGAGACCTGTATATTACTGTGTTTTCTGCATGTTATGTTGAAAAAGAACCAGTTAAACAGAAGTACAAATTTCCTACTTATGTATAAGTTATTATGGAGGTTGTATTCTCATATGACAATGTCTAATGCATTAACATGTGACTGACTGCTAGTATGTGTGCTGACTTTTCTGTGTAATGTCAGTCCTGTTCTGACCCTCAAATCAGGTGCATTGTGGTCAGATTGATTTCACCTCTATATACTGATTATAGGGTGTGGTTCAGTCACAAAATTGTGTAGTCAATATCAGAAAAAATGTCTGTGAGCGGCAAAAGTGATGAGGAGAATTTGTCAAGCACTCCTACAGCCCTAACATGCTTATCTTGTAAGTCAGGGGTAATTGATATGATTCAATTGGTCACTTATGAGGGTTTGTGTGCAAACTGTTTCGCTTTTCAGCGAAGTAAAAAACAGGAGTTAGTTCAACCTCCAGTAGAGCCACCATGGAATATGTTCGCAAAGACTCTGTCTTCAATAGCGGACAGGTTAGCTCCAGTAGCACCACCTCAGGGGTTAGGTTACACTATGAACCCATACATGCAGCTCCCTTCCTATGGTTTGGTTCCAGTAGCCTCTACAAGCAACCAAGGGGTAGGTAAGACTAAAACAGATACGTCTGTATGGCAGACTACACAAGAGGATACATCGGATGATGATGCGGAAACAATAGATTCAACTCCGTATGATGATCAGTCGCAGAGCTTTAGTTCAGATGATGTAGCTGAACTCATTAATGCAGTAAAGGCTGTGCTTTCTCTGGAAGAACCAGCCAAGACAGCGTTAAAAGCAAAAGCACCTGTATTCAAACGAACAAAGTCAGTGAAAGCTGAATTTCCAGCGTCAGAGGAGTTGACGGAAATGATGGATGAGTCTTGGGCAGCGCCCGGTAAAAAGTATAAGATTCCTAGGAGATGGGATTCTTATTATCCATTTCCTGCTGGAGATTGTTCGAAGAGAGAAGTTCCTCCAAAAGTAGATGCACATGTTCTGCGACTCGTGCACAAATCTGCTTTGCCACTGTCATCTACCTCTTTGAATGATGTCACAGACTGGAGGGTAGAGAGCCTATTGAAAAATATTTTTTCTCTTGTGGGTGCAGTGGTAAGACCTGCTATGGCTTCGGCCTGGGTAGCAAAGGCAATGGGCGAATGGATAGAGGAACTAGAGAATGACATCCCCTCTCCTACTAGGGAGCAAGAGGATCGTCTTTGCCGTTTAAGACAATCTGCCCAGTATTTAGAAGAAGCAGCCATTGATGTAGGCACTGTTGCTTCTAAAGCTTCAGCCCTGGCAGTAGTCGCTCGCAGAGCAGTCTGGCTACGGACCTGGAAGGCAGATGCGGTGTCCAAGAAGGAATTGGAAGCATTGCCTTTCATGGGTAATATATTATTTGGAAAACCTTTATCGGATATCCTAGAGTCAGAGGCTGAATCGAAGAAGGTCAGATTTCCGGCTACCTACAACCCTAAGTCCAAGGGTTTAAAATTTCGCTCATTTCGCTGGCAAAGCAAAGCGAAAGGTAAAGAGGAGCCTAAACAACCCCAGTTTAAATCCAGGGGTAAGAAGCAGTGGGGGGTTCCCATTCAGGAGGCAGCCTCCTCAAAGATTTTTTTGCACCAGCCCGTCTCGTATAGAGTCGAAGGCCAATGCCCTGCAAGAAGCAGTCCAAAAATTACTGCAGTCAGGTGTGATTGTCCCAGTACCTCCATCACAAAAGGGACAGGGGTATTACTCCAATCTGTTTCTAATCCAGAAACCAAATGGGTCATATCGACCAATTCTAAATCTGAAGATGTTGAACAATTACATATGGATCCCGAAGTTCCACATGGAGACGTTACGCTCCATAATGTTGGCTATGGAACCGGGAGACTATATGGTATCTCTGGATGTGCGGGATGCTTACCTACATGTGCCTATAGCACTATCACATCAGTGTTACCTCAGGTTTGCCATCCTCAAGGAACACTTCCAGTTCCAAGCTCTGCCCTTCGGGCTAGCTACAGCACCCAGGGTGTTTACCAAGATCATGGTGGTTATGGCAGCTTGTCTGCGCAGACAAGGGATAAGGATATTCCCATACCTAGACGACCTATTAATCTTAGCACAGTCGCAAGATTTACTGTTGAGCCATCTCCAACAGACGATAGTTTGTTTACAGAGACACGGGTGGCTCATAAATTGGGAGAAGTCGTCCCTGAATCCATCACAGCGGATGGTTCATTTGGGAGCCATATTGGATTCAGACCTACAGAGAGTTCTCTTACCAGAGAAGAAAATAGTCAAGGTGCAGGTCATGGCTCAGGAAGCGTTGCAAGCCCAGACAATGTCAGTCCATGCAGCAATGCGACTGTTGGGTCTGATGGTATCAACGTTCGACATGGTGGAATATGCGCAATTCCACTCCAGACCATTGCAGCATCTCATTTTGACCAAATGGAACGGAAATCATCAAACAATAAAGAAGCAGATGATAAAGATTCCAGTAAATGTAAAAAGGTCTCTAGCATGGTGGCTACAGACAGACCATTTAAACAAGGGGAGACCCTTTTGGATAAAAGAGTGGCAAGTCCTGACGACAGATGCCAGCCTGCAAGGTTGGGGGGCGGTACTCTGAAGCCTATGGTTCCAGGGAAAATGGACCGCAAGGGAAAGTCGCCTGCCGATAAATCTGTTAGAAATAAGAGCCATTTACTTGGCCCTAGTTCAGGCAAAGGACAATCTACAAGGAAGACCAGTCCAGATCCGCTCAGACAATGCGACGGCAGTAGCATACCTAAATCATCAAGGAGGGACTCACAGCGAGAGTCTGATGGAGGAAGTAACTCCCATTCTAAAGTGGGCAGAACTCCATCTCCCAGCATTGTCAGCAGTATTTGTCCCGGGTGTACTAAATTGGGAAGCGGATTTTCTCAGTCGGCACACCATTCAGGAAACCGAATGGGCACTACACCCAGAAGTGTTTCAGACACTGGTGAACAGATGGGGTCTACCGGAGATAGACCTTATGGCATCTCGTCTAAACAACAAAGTTCCGAGGTACGGATCAAGAACAAGGGACCCAGGAGCAGTCCTGGTAGACGCACTGTCAGTAGAGTGGAGGTTTCAGCTGGCATATCTGTTCCCTCCAATATCTCTGTTACCCAGAGTAGTGAGAAAGATAAAACAGGCAAAAGGAGCAATCATTCTAATAGCTCCAGCTTGGCCAAGAAGGCATTGGTACACAGATCTGTGGAGAATATCCGTGGAAGCACCGATACTGCTCCCTCAACGTCCATATCTGTTAATGCAGGGTCCTTGTTGTCACAGTCATCTGGATCGCCTGTCTTTGACGGCGTGGCTGTTGAAACCTCTATCTTAGAGGCTAAAGGATTTTCAAAGCAAGTAATCCAAACCATGCTTAGAGCAAGAAAGCCTTCTTCGGACCGTGTATATCATAGAATATGGCAAGCCTATATTCATTGGTGTTCTGGAAAAAATTACAATCCAAGAGCCTTTAAAGTAGCTAGAATTTTGGATTTTCTGCAGGCAGGATTGGATAAGGGGTTGAAGGTTGCTTCCTTGAGGGTGCAAGTCTCAGCGTTGACTGTATGGTTTCAGCAGAAGATTGCTGACCTACAGGATGTATGTATTTTTTTCCAAGGAGTAGTACATATTCAACCTCCATTTGTTCCTCCTGCAGCTCCCTGGGATTTGAATTTAGTTCTTAAATTTCTCCAGGGTCCTTCGTTTGAACCACTTGAGAGAGCAGATCTTAAGTGGTTAACGGTTAAAGTTCTTTTTTTACTGGCAATGGCGTCAGCCAGAAGAGTGTCAGATTTAGGAGCATTATCATGTAAGTCTCCTTTCCTAAGTTTTTTTTCCAGACAGAGCAGTTCTCAGAACGAGATCTAGTTATCTTCCAAAGGTGGTGTCAAAGTTTCACCTGAATGAAGAGATTGTAGTCCCAGCTTTTCAGGTATCGGGACTATCTGCGGGAGAAGCGTCACTGGACGTGGTCCGGTCTTTAAAAATCTACATAGATCGTACTAGTGCCATCAGGAAAACAGATTCACTCTTCATCCTCTACGGATTCCATAGGAGAGGTTGGCCTGCTAGTATACAGACGCTGGCGAGATGGCTCCGAATGGTAATATCTGAAGCTTATTCTCTGTCACAATCTTGACTGTAATTCTCATATTTGGTGACTTACCCCTGCTTTCTGTCCTGGATCCTGTGTCTTTTCACTCACGGAGTTAAACAGCTTGTCAGCACTGAGTTTCCTGAGTTCTCTGCCTGAGAGGTAATCAGCTCCACCTGTGGTGATCTCCTGTGTGAGGCTGAATTCAGTAATCTAAAAGCAAGCATCCTGTGTTTTGCAGAAGTCCAGGCTTCAGTGTTCTCTTGGCCTGCTAGGCCTCATTCTACATCACAGCCTTGGCTAGAGTAGTCACATGACAGTGACATCACCTAATCCTGCCCACCAATCATCAAGGACCAGGAAGTATAAATCAGGAGGCTGAGTTGGAATCTGGGCCAGTTCCTCGTGTCACATACAGCCTTGTGAGAGTCTTTATGCTGAGCTCCCTTAAGGTAACCATTGTACCTAAGTTCCTGTGGAAACTCTGTTCCCTTGTTCCTGTATGGTTACTTGTGTGTTGCCATTTGATTTCACCATTTCCCTGAGTCTCAATGTAAAGGCACAGCTGCAATGTTTCGTCTTAAAGGCACAGTACTGAATTCCATGTTCTCCACTGAAAACCACAGCTGTCGTGTTTCAGTTTTACTACTGTTGTAGTTGGGATCTCCAGAGCTCAGTACTTCCGTGCTTCCAACACCTCCGTGCCTCCGTGCTTCCAGCACCTCCGTGACTCAGCATCTCCGTGCCTCAGCACCTCAGTACCTCCGTGCCTCAGGACCTCCGTGCCTCAGTACCTCCGTGCTTCCAGCACCTCCGTGCCTCCGTGCTTCCAGCACCTCCGTGACTCAGCATCTCCGTGCCTCAGCACCTCCGTGCCTCAGTACCTCCGTGCTTCCAGCACCTCCGTGCCTCCGTGCTTCCAGCATCTCCGTGACTCAGCATCTCCGTGCCTCAGCACCTCCGTGCCTCCGTGCCTCAGCACCTCCGTGCCTCAGTACCTCCGTGCTTCCAGCACCTCCGTGCCTCCGTGCCTCAGCACCCCAGTGTCTCTACGCACTCCAGTGTCTCTACGCACCCCAGTGTCTTCACGCACCTCAGTGCCTCTACGCACCTCAGTGCCTCTACGCACCTCAGTGCCTCTACGTACCTCAGTGTCTCCAAGTACCTCAGTGTCTCCAAGTACCTCAGTGTCTCTACGCACCTCAGTGCCTCTAAGCACCTCAGTGCCTCTACGCACCTCAGTGCCTCTACGCACCTCAGTGTCTCCAAGTACCTCAGTGTCTCCAAGTACCTCAGTGTCTCCAAGTACCTCAGTGTCTCCAAGTACCTCAGTGTCTCCAAGCACCTCAGTGTCTCCAAGCACCTCAGTGTCTCCAAGCACCTCAGTGTCCCCAAGCACCCCGTGCCCTTTAGCACAGTTGTACCTGTTATTCTTCACTGATTCATCAGCGCCTTTCCAGTTCTGTCTTTCAGGAGACCTTCAGCGCCCACACGTGCTTCCTGTCTGCCGACCTCATCCTGCATGAGGAGAACCTGGATTCGGCCATCTCTGCCGCGGTTCCTCTTCCCAGTCACCGGAAGAGACCCCGAGTCCACAACACTTCCAAAACCAGGTCAGTGGTGGTATTCGTGTAGTCCTCCAGTCGCCCGCGCAGACTTCGCTAGCACCGGGTTCACAAAAACCTTAGTCATGACAGTAGGAACTGGCCCCATGGACCCGGCCGAAAGTGTTTGTCTGACGCAGGACCTCCTAAGCAATATTGCAGGACGCTTGGAAGGTCTGGAGTCGACTCAGCATCAATTAGCACAGTGTCTGCAGCGGAATTCTTTCTCCAGAGATTCTCTGACCTTCTGCTCTAAGACTCCTGACCAACTGCAGATATTCTACCAGATGTTATTACAGTTACAAGAACTTTTGCCTAGTATTCTCTCTGTAATGCCTGATCTCCTCAGGAATACTACCAACGTTGTTGATCCTGTTTTGTCCCAACCAGTTAATAGAGTCTCTTCCTCTGTGCAAGGAAAAGTTGTTCATCAGAGCTATCCACGGCCCAAGCTCTCTGAAGCTGAACGTCAGCGGCGTAGGGAGCTACACCTCTGTCTTTACTGTGGAAATTCCGGTCATTTTGTTAAAGACTGCATTCTTCGCAAGCCAGGGAATGGTGACAAATCGCAGTATCACAGTGCTCATGTCTACAAGTCATCCACAGTAGCCGATCCTGCTACTGCTGACGGGGGTATCAAGATGGCTACTCGGAAAGAGACTCAAATTTATGACTGGGGTCCGGTGATTAAAAGACCTTATCCCAAGTTGGGTGTCCAGAGAAGAATATTCAAGCCATTTAGAGTCACAGAGGAGTCAGAGTGTCCAGCCCCAGGGGGGGCGTCCGTGTCTTCAGCCCCAGGAGGGGCGTCTTCAGAGTGTCCAGCCCCAGGAGGGGCGTCTTCAGAGTGTCCAGCCCCAGGAGGGGCGTCTTCAGAGTGTCCAGCCCCAGGAGGGGCGTCTTCAGAGTGTCCAGCCCCAGGAGGGGCGTCTTCAGAGTGTCCAGCCCCAGGAGGGGCGTCTTCAGAGTGTCCAGCCCCAGGAGGGGCGTCTTCAGAGTGTCCAGCCCCAGGAGGGGCGTCTTCAGAGTGTCTAGCCCCAGGAGGGGCGTCTTCAAAGTGTCCAGCCCCAGGAGGGGCGTCTTCAAAGTGTCTAGCCCCAGGAGGGGCGTCTTCAGAGTGTCCAGCCCCAGGGGGGGCGTCCGTGTCTTCAGCCCCAGGGGGGGCGTCTTCAGAGTGTCCAGCCCCAAGAAGGGGTTCTTCAGAGTGTCCAGCCCCAAGAAGGGGTTCTTCAGAGCGTCCAGCCCCAGTGAGGGGTTCAGAGCGTCCAGCCCCAGTGAGGGGTTCAGAGCGTCCAGCCCCAGTGAGGGGTTCAGAGCGTCCAGCCCCAGGAGGGGGTTCTTCAGAGGGCACAGCCCCAGGAGGGGGTTCTTCAGAGGGTCCAGCCCCAGGAGGGGGTTCCGAGGGTACAGCCCCAGGAAGGGGATCCGAGGGTCCAGAGCCAGAGGGTCTACAGAGTGCTGCCCAGCCAGAGGGTCTACAGAGTGCTGCCCAGCCAGAGGGTCTACAGAGTGCTGCCCAGCCAGAGAGCCTTCAGAGCGCTGCCCAGCCAGAGAGCCTTCAGAGCGCTGCCCAGCCAGAGAGCCTTCAGAGCGCTGCCCAGCCAGAGAGCCTTCAGAGCGCTGCCCAGCCAGAGAGCCTTCAGAGCGCAGCCCAGCCCCGTGAAGTGGGGGCTCTTGCCTCAGCCCAGCCCCGTGAAGTGGGGGCTCTTGCCTCAGCCCAGCCCCGTGAAGTGGGGGCTCCTGCCTTGGTTCAGCCCCGTGAAGAAAGGACTCAGTCCGTCCCGGTTCCAGCCGGTCCAGCAATACTCCAGGCCCAGCCTGGTCAGTCCGTCCCGGTTCCAGCCGGTCCAGCAATACTCCAGGCCCAGCTTGGCCAGTTCGTTCCGGTTCCAGCCGGTCCAGTGTTACTCCAGGACCAGCCTGGTCAGTCTCCTTTGGTTCCAGCCAATTCAAGCATCCCCGGATCCAATCCAGTCCTACTCGTCCAGTCAAAGATTTCTCCAGTTTCAGCCTCTAAGCTTTCGTCTGATGGTTTACCACCTATTTACTTCGATGGAGATTTACTGCAATATGCCGCTTTGGTTGAACAATTTCTGTCTCGGATGGAGTCTGATCCTTTAGGTGCAGTAACTCCTTCCAACGTTACTCGATATCTGTTCCTGGCATTCAGAGGAAGAGCTTTGGAGTGGGCCAACATGCTTTTTGAGAGTAATGATCCTGTGTTCCATGACTTACAGAATTTTAGTAATGCTGTGGTTAAAGAATTTGGTCCTAAACCTATGGAATCTGACTCGGTAAAGAAATCAGGCTCTAAAGGGAATGCAGAAGGAAGTTTGTGCTGTCCTCCCAGGGATAATCTAAGAATCTCCTTCAGTAAGAATCCGACCATTAAAATTGCTCATGTTGGAGTCTCTCCTAGCCCAGAGAATTTAAATCTCCAGTGCACCTCATTTTCATCTGCAAACTGTGTATCTATGGGAGATTCATATCTTCCATTAGACTTGGACTCAGACTCTGAATTTGATCCAGTCCATGATGCTACTCCTTTCTTGGGAGCCTCCATGTTTTCTAAGGAAGGTTTTTCTTTACAGGAGATCCCGCGGTCCTTGGTCAAAACCAAACGTTCCCATAAGAAGAAGAGGCATCAACGAAGGTCCTAAATTCTTCTGTATGAA
Organism: Pseudophryne corroboree; assembly: GCF_028390025.1. NCBI lineage: Eukaryota > Metazoa > Chordata > Amphibia > Anura > Myobatrachidae > Pseudophryne > Pseudophryne corroboree. The sequence continues at coordinate 44,767,508 of NC_086446.1, read as the reverse complement.
TTTCTCAAGTTCCCCTAAGATTAGATGGGTGTCCGGAGTCCACCCTCGAAGAGGGGGATACTGTCACAATCTTGACTGTAATTCTCATATTTGGTGACTTACCCCTGCTTTCTGTCCTGGATCCTGTGTCTTTTCACTCACGGAGTTAAACAGCTTGTCAGCACTGAGTTTCCTGAGTTCTCTGCCTGAGAGGTAATCAGCTCCACCTGTGGTGATCTCCTGTGTGAGGCTGAATTCAGTAATCTAAAAGCAAGCATCCTGTGTTTTGCAGAAGTCCAGGCTTCAGTGTTCTCTTGGCCTGCTAGGCCTCATTCTACATCACAGCCTTGGCTAGAGTAGTCACATGACAGTGACATCACCTAATCCTGCCCACCAATCATCAAGGACCAGGAAGTATAAATCAGGAGGCTGAGTTGGAATCTGGGCCAGTTCCTCGTGTCACATACAGCCTTGTGAGAGTCTTTATGCTGAGCTCCCTTAAGGTAACCATTGTACCTAAGTTCCTGTGGAAACTCTGTTCCCTTGTTCCTGTATGGTTACTTGTGTGTTGCCATTTGATTTCACCATTTCCCTGAGTCTCAATGTAAAGGCACAGCTGCAATGTTTCGTCTTAAAGGCACAGTACTGAATTCCATGTTCTCCACTGAAAACCACAGCTGTCGTGTTTCAGTTTTACTACTGTTGTAGTTGGGATCTCCAGAGCTCAGTACTTCCGTGCTTCCAACACCTCCGTGCCTCCGTGCTTCCAGCACCTCCGTGACTCAGCATCTCCGTGCCTCAGCACCTCAGTACCTCCGTGCCTCAGGACCTCCGTGCCTCAGTACCTCCGTGCTTCCAGCACCTCCGTGCCTCCGTGCTTCCAGCACCTCCGTGACTCAGCATCTCCGTGCCTCAGCACCTCCGTGCCTCAGTACCTCCGTGCTTCCAGCACCTCCGTGCCTCCGTGCTTCCAGCATCTCCGTGACTCAGCATCTCCGTGCCTCAGCACCTCCGTGCCTCCGTGCCTCAGCACCTCCGTGCCTCAGTACCTCCGTGCTTCCAGCACCTCCGTGCCTCCGTGCCTCAGCACCCCAGTGTCTCTACGCACTCCAGTGTCTCTACGCACCCCAGTGTCTTCACGCACCTCAGTGCCTCTACGCACCTCAGTGCCTCTACGCACCTCAGTGCCTCTACGTACCTCAGTGTCTCCAAGTACCTCAGTGTCTCCAAGTACCTCAGTGTCTCTACGCACCTCAGTGCCTCTACGCACCTCAGTGCCTCTACGCACCTCAGTGCCTCTACGCACCTCAGTGTCTCCAAGTACCTCAGTGTCTCCAAGTACCTCAGTGTCTCCAAGTACCTCAGTGTCTCCAAGCACCTCAGTGTCTCCAAGCACCTCAGTGTCTCCAAGCACCTCAGTGTCCCCAAGCACCCCGTGCCCTTTAGCACAGTTGTACCTGTTATTCTTCACTGATTCATCAGCGCCTTTCCAGTTCTGTCTTTCAGGAGACCTTCAGCGCCCACACGTGCTTCCTGTCTGCCGACCTCATCCTGCATGAGGAGAACCTGGATTCGGCCATCTCTGCCGCGGTTCCTCTTCCCAGTCACCGGAAGAGACCCCGAGTCCACAACACTTCCAAAACCAGGTCAGTGGTGGTATTCGTGTAGTCCTCCAGTCGCCCGCGCAGACTTCGCTAGCACCGGGTTCACAAAAACCTTAGTCATGACATTCTCATGCAGATCTCCCTATTCCGGCTAATGTCTCTGCACACTCTACACGTAAGGTAGGTCCTTCTTGGGCAGCACAACAGGGTGCATCAGTAGAACAGATATGTAAGGCAGCCACATGGTCTTCCATAAACACATTCATCAGACATTATGCCTTGGATACTTTTGCCTCTCATGACGCAGACTTCGGGCGAAAGGTCCTCCTGTGCAATCAGGAGCGTCCCCACCACTAAAATGGCTTTGGGAATCCCAATGTTATCCTGTGGATAATCCTGTGGACCCAGCCAGAGAAATGAACGTTATGGTAAGAACTTACCGTTGATAACGTGATTTCTCTTATGTCCACAGGTATCCACAGGGATCCCACCCGGACGCATCTGATTTGAGGATCTAGACAAACACTAAAAACCTCTTCCTTCTTGTATGGAAGGGTGTGCATGTGTGTTCTTATCGCCTGTACAGGTCTCTACCTAATGTTCCTGCCTATAATCGCTGTGGAAAGAACTGATCTGACTGAGTCAGTGGGCGGGACTATATAGTGGAGGCCCCAATGCATCCTGGGAGGCCAGAAAGCTCGTGACCGTGTTGGTGCCATTTTCGCTGTCGCTCGACAATATCCCAATGTTATCCTGTGGATACCTGTGGACATAAGAGAAATCACGTTATCAACGGTAAGTTCTTACCATAACGTTCATTTCTGACCCCTCTATACCCTACGCTACATCCCTGACCCCTCTATACCCTACGCTACATCCCTGACCCCTCTATACCCTACGCTACATCCCTGACCCCTCTATACCCTACACTACATTACTGACCCCTCTACAGCCTACATTTCTGACCCCTCTATACCCTAAGCTACATCACTGACCCCTCTATACCCTACGCTACATCCCTTAATCCTCTATACCCTACACTACATCCCTGACCCCTCTATACCCTACACTACATTACTGACCCCTCTACACCCTACATTTCTGACCCCTCTATACCCTAAGCTACATCACTGACCCCTCTATACCCTACGATACATCCCTGACCCCTCTATACCTTACGCTACATCCCTGACCCCTCTATACCCTACACTACATCCCTGACTCCTCTATACCCTACACTACATTACTGACCCCTCTATACCCTACACTACATTACTGACTCCTCTATACCCTACGCTACATCCCTGACCCCTCTATACCTTACACTACATCACTGACCCCTCTATACCCTACACTACATCCCTGACCCCTCTATACCCTACGCTACATCCCTGACCCCTCTATACCTTACGCTACATTACTGACCCCTCTATACCCTACACTACATCACTGACCCCTCTATACCCTACGCTACATTACTGACCTCTCTACACCCTACACTACATCCCTGACCCCTCTATACCCTACACTACATCCCTGACCCCTCTATACCCTACACTACATCCCTGACCCCTCTATACCCTACGTTACATCCCTTACCCCTCTATACCCTACACTACATCCCTGACCCCTCTATACCCTATGCTACATCCCTGACCCTCTATACCCTACACTACATTACTGACCCCTCTACACCCTACATTTCTGACCCCTCTATACCCTAAGCTACATCCCTGACCCCTCTACACCCTACGCTTTATCCCTAACCCCTCTATACCCTACACTACATCACTGACCCCTTTATACCCTACACTACATTACTGACCCCTCTACACCCTACATTACTGACCCTCTATACCCTACACTACATCACTGACCCCTCTACACCCTACGTTACTGACCCTCTATACCAGTGATTTTCAACCTTTTTAAAGTCGCGGCACACTAAACAAGATTTCAAAATGCTGAGGCACACCATCAAAAATATATAATAACAAATATCAAGATATATTACATGCACTGGCCCACTTGCAGTAATAAAACACATTTCCCCTACAGCATTTAAACACTCTGTCCCCACAGTAATTACACATTATGCCCCCACATTAATAAAACAAATGCACTGGCCCTCACAGTAATGGCACACATTGGCCCCCACAGTAATGGCACACATTGGCCCCCACAGTAATGATACTTATTGACCCCCACAGCAATTACACATTATGCCCCCACATTAATAAAACAAATGCACTGACCCTCACAGTAATGGCACACATTGGCCCCCACAGTAATGGCACACATTGGCCCCCACACTAATGATACTTATTGACCCCCACAGCAATTACAAATATTGGCCCCTAATGTAATAAAATAAAAATACTGACCCCCTACAGCAGCTATTCCAACGCCAGCAGCGCGAGTGTCTGCCAGGGAGCAGGGAGCAGCAGCGATGAGCAGGAAGTAACTCGGCAGAGGCAGACGGAGGGGAAGGAGACGTGCGTGACCTATGAAGTCACGCTGCATCTCTACAGGTCACGAACCGGGCTGTGTCGGGGCAACTCAGGAGATCCCAGCGCTGCCCGAGTGAGGTGACAATGGGCATCTCTGGCGGCACATTTGAGAACCGCCCGCGGCACACTAGTGTGCCGCGGAACAGCGGTTGAAAAACGCTGCTCTATACCCTACACTACATCCCTAACCTCTCTATACTCTACGCTACATCCCTGACCCCTCTATACCCTACACTAAATTACTTACCCCTCTACACCCTACATTACTGACCCCTCTATACCCTACACTACATACCTTACCCCTCTATACCCTACACTACTACCTCCCTGCACTATATCAGAGAAATGGAATCACTGGGAAAATAATACAGAATAAAATACACTTTCCTATGCGCAACCACAGTTAGATGCAGCCTATGGAAAAAACGGGAGGCCTCACTTTCTCCCCAGAAGTAACATAAACATTTAAAAAACAAATCCACACTGGTGCAAAAAACAGTCTCCAAATCTTCTCAGGAAAAAGTTACTAGATCTGACTTCCTTTTTAAGAAGATAATCACTTTATAAAGGTTTTGGCTAATATATCTTTCTTCAAAAGCACCTCTTTTAGTATCCTTTACAGACAGTCCTCCTGATGTAGATGAATCTCAAAAACAAATGGAGATAAAGGGACCATAGTGTAATATTGTCAAAAGTGAAAAAAACTATTTATTCAGTACATCACACTCACATAAAAACATAAGCTTATCACCACACAAAGGCTTCTTCCAGCCTCCAAAACCATCCTGGATTGTCCTTTAGGATAGGTTCCACCAGCGTTCCCACGGGCAAATTTGAAGAATGGACACCCCACAAAAGTCACCGCCACCAAATGCTTAACGCGTTTCAGATTGATAAATCCTTCATCAGAAGTGAGTGCTGACTACATTTGTCGGCCCATTATTGGTATAACAGCTACAGTATATAGCTCTCTCTGCCAATCATTATATTGGGGGAACTCGTGATCTTGCAAGGTTTGGCTGTCCACCATATGTCTCCAGCCATAGTCTCCCTGCCCGCTGTGTGATTCGTGGCGGGCACCTCCACTGATATTCCCCATGCGTTGCTGCGACACTGTGCACAGGTCTTGAGCATGGACCAGGGGAACTCCTCCTTCAGGGGGCGGGGCTAATTCCCTTCACATGCTCACTAGCCGGACAGTGCTGCCGCCTGTTACATAACAGCGGGCATCGCTACAGCTCTCACCGGCATTGCGTGCAGGGCCGGACAGTCTGGGTACATGTACTACTTTGGTTACCGCCCTGACGTATAGATTATACAAACTCTACACATATAGGGCCGTGGTGGGTATCGAACCCATGACCTCAGTGCTGTGAGGCAGTAATTCTAACCATTACACCATCCCTACTACCAATTACTATTGTTTCTCCTTCATCCACTAGGGGCCACTGGAGCGCAGTTACAATGGGGAAATAGTAGTCAGTAATTGGGAGCTGGCACTTTAAAATTCTAACACTGTGGCTAGCTCCTCCCCTACTATCTCCCGTCCAAGCCAGTCTTTAATTTGTGCCCAAGGGTGCTGGTTCACTTGGGTCTTCTATGAAGAATTTGTTTTTTTTTCTTTATTTTCTCTTACTTGCACACACAGACTGGCAGCTCTGCCACTGCCAGTCTGCACCGCGGGAGGCTGCCGGCGGGGTCCCATCGCAGCTGCGTGTGGCTCGGGATGGGCCTCGGCTGAAGGAGACACTGAGCTCTCCGGAGCCGGCCGGACACCGCTGCGTGCGGCGCGTGTTGTGGCCGCTCCATCGGCAGAAGATTCCGGCAGCACGGCAGCGGTAAGTTTACGTGGCCGGACACCGCTGCGTGCGGCGTGTGTCGGGGCCACTCCACCACACGCTGCAAAGTTGAGTGTGTGCTACCTCTCCCCCTTCCCCCTCTTCCCCCCTCTACAGTGTTTAATCAAAGGTGGCAGGGGGGCTTGAAGGTTACTCTGGTTATTTTTTATTTATTTATTTTAAAGAAACTTGTCTCGCGCTCCCGCCCGCCCGCTCGCCCCCCTCTCCGCTAGGATCCCCGCTCAGCGCGGCTCACAGAGCCGCTACGGGGATCCTGCAAGAGGCGCAAAGCATGTTTAAATTTGGCGCCTTTGTGGAGGGGGGCGGAGCTTAGTCCCGCGCTGTGCTGCCGGCCATTTCCTTTGCTGCAGCGCGGGACGGAGGAGCGCCACGGACCTGTGAACAGTGAGACAGTTACAGTGGGGAAGGGGGGCACTGGGGGACACCTAGATCGTTTTTACAGCCTCTCACTGCACAGTATCGTGCAGGACAGATCAGGCTGCTGTGGCTGCATTTTTCCCTACTTTCCCCCCTCCCTCCCCTTCTGCCTATTGCTGTTTTCCTGTGGGGGAGGGTCACAGTGTTAGGTGCTGCCATGGCCAGTAAAGGCTCCAAGGCAACACAAAAACAGGTTAATGTTTTATGTGAGGAGTCAGAGCCATCTACTCAGCCCTCCTCAGAACCCCAGAGCACCCCGGCATGGACGACACAACTCACAGAGGTTATGTCCCTGCTGACTGGGGAACTGAAGGCCTCTCGGGAAGATAGGGAGGCGACCCGGGTCCGACAGCCTGTCCCGTTACCGGAGCCAGAACCTGCTTGGGCTGTATCATTGGCAAAGTCAGTAGAAGGGCTCTCTAGGGCGGTAATCCCTTCCCAAGCTCCGTCCTTTTAGGCCCCCTCAACAGGCTTCTAAAAAGAGATTGCTAGCCTCTGTGTTGCAGGACTTTGACGATGATATGCCTCAATTAGATGAGGCGGGGTTAGATGTACAGGATATACAGGATGTAGATATACAGGATACTGATGACGATCAGGTATACGGGGACTTTGAACCAGTAGCTCAGGGTATAGAGGCTCTTATTACTGCTGTTCGCTCAGTATTACAGGTGGAGGAGACGGAGCAGGACGCCTTACGCCCTTCAAGGTTTGGCACCAACCAATGCCTGCCGGTGACCTTTCCAGTTTCGTAGGAGCTGGATGCGCTCATAACGGCAGCCTGGAAACATCCAGACTCAAAATTTCAGGTATCAAGAAAACTGTTGTCTTCCTATCCTTTTCCCGCAGATAGCAGGACACGTTATGAGACCTCTCCGATTGTGGATCCTTCGGTGTCTCATGTGTCCAAAAAGACGGTCCTACCGGTTCCGGGAGCGACTTCGCTTAAGGAGGCGTCAAATAGGAAGTTGGAATCTACCTTAAAGAATATTTACTCTGCGGCAGGGGTATTACATCGCCCGGCGCAGGTAGGTTGTTGGGTCAACAAGGCGATCGAAGCTTGGGCGGAGCATTTGTCCTCTGGAATTCGTGACGAATTGCCGGCGGATCAATTGATAGAGTTGGCAGAACACATCCGTGAATCAGCCCTTTATCTTTGCGAAGCGTCCAAGGACATAGGTATTCTCGGAGCTAGAATTTCCGCTTTAGCAATTGCGGCCCACAGAGCTCTCTGGCTCCGGCAGTGGCAAGCGGATACGGAATCCAAAAGGGCGGCAGAAGCTTTGCCCTTTACGGGTGAGGTTCTGTTTGGTAAGGATCTGGATGCCTGGATCTCTCAGGCCACCGGTGGTAAGTCGACTTATCTTCCTTCTGCTGCTCCAGCCACTCGCAGACCATATAGGGGTCCCTCATTTTGATCCTTTCGTGCCCCTTCCAGGTTTCGAGGCCAGGGGTGGAGCTTCTGCCTTCCGTGGCCATAGAGGTAGAGGCGGCGGTAGGGGTAGAGGTTCCGCAGCCCCAGCCCAGCCAGAGGTTAAGTCCTCTGCCACTACCACCGCATGACGGGCTTCCCTCCCACCTGGGAGATCACAGGGTGGGAGCTCGTCTGTGGGATTTCAAGGAGGTCTGGGTACAGTCCTGCCCAGACGCTTGGGTCCGGGATCTAATCACTTGGGGTTACAAGCTCGATTTTCAGGAACAACCGCCCCAGCGTTTTTTTACCATGGGTTTGCCAGTTTCCGACAATTGAGGGGTTGCCTTACAGGCAGCGGTCCAGAAGCTTCTATCCGCAAGGGTGGTGATCCCTGTTCCCTCTCATCATCGGAAACAGGGCTATTACTCAAGCCTGTTTCTAGTACCGAAGCCGGACGGCTCGGTCAGGCCAATCCTGAACTTGAAAGATCTCAATCCGTATTTGAGGGTATTCAAGTTTAAGATGGAGTCCCTCCAGTCTGTTATTGCGGGGTTGGAAAAAAACGAGTTTCTGGCATCCTTAGACATCAAGGATGCATACTTACATGTTCCCATTTGGCCTCCTCATCAGGCTTTTCTCCGGTTCACAATACAGGACGCTCATTTACAGTCCCAGGCCCTTCCTTTCGGTCTTTCTTCTGCTCCCAGAGTGTTCACAAAGGTCATGGCGGTCATGATGGCCCTACTTCGGAAGCAGGGTGTGACGATTGTTCCCTATCTGGACGATCTGCTAATAAAAGCAAGCTCGGCAGAACGGTTACTTCAGAATATCCGGATGACGCAGGATCTTCTGATTCGACACGGGTGGATCCTGAATTTCCCGAAGTCTCACTTATGCCCCTCACAACGGCTGTTGTTTCTGGGGATGATTCTCGACACGGTCCGTCAGAGGGTTTTCCTTCCTCAGGACAAGATCCTGTCTCTGCAGACACTGGTAAGGTCGGTTCTTCGGCACCGTCGGGTGTCAGTGTATCTGTGCATTCGCCTTCTGGGAAAGATGGTAGCAGCATTCGAAGCTCTTCCATACGGTTGCTTCCTCTCTCGACCGTTTCAGCTGTGTCTTCTACATCAGTGGTCAGGATCTCATCTGTTCCTTCATCAGCGGTTGACGCTATCTCCAAAGGCACGGTGGTCGCTGCTCTGGTGGCTCCAGTCGACACATCTGTTGGAAGGAAGACGGTTCGGTGTATGGGATTGGACTCTCCTCACCACGGACGCCAGTCTGCGAGGCTGGGGGGCAGTGACCCTGGAACATCGGTTTCAGGGGCGCTGGTCAATCCACGAATCCGCTCTCCCCATAAACATTCTCGAACTAAGGGCGGTGTACAATGCCTTGCTTCAGGCACATCACCTACTGCGCGGTCGAGCGGTCAGAGTTCAGTCCGACAACGCCACGACGGTGGCATACATCAACCGTCAGGGCGGCACTCGCAGCCGTGCGGCGATGAGGGAGGTCACCAACATCCTTCTCTGGGCGGAGAAGTATGCTCTGTCCTTCTCGGCGATATTCATTCCGGGAGTGGACAATTGGGAACCGATTATCTAAGCCGACAGGACATGCACCGGGAGAGTGGTCACTACATCCCCAGGTGTTTTGGCAACTGGTACGCCGGTGGGGAAAACCACAGATCGACCTCATGGCGTCCCGCCGAAACCATCAGTTGCCTCTTTATTACTCTCGGACAAGGGACTCGGCGGCGGCGGGAGTGGATGCCCTCACGGCTCCTTGGAATTTCCGGTTCGTTTACCTCTTTCCTCCTTTCCCGCTGTTGCCGAGGGTTCTGCAGCGCATCAAGAGAGAAAATGCTCTGGTCCTCCTGGTGGCTCCGGATTGGCCACGCAGGGTTTGGTACTCCACCCTACACATGTTGTCAGTGGCCGAGCCTTGGCCCCTGCAACTACGAGACGATCTTCTACAACAGGGTCCTTTTCTTTATCCAGACTTACGCAGGCTACGTTTGACGGCGTGGTTGTTGAGAAAGCCATCTTGAAAAGGAAGGGGATTCCTCGCACAGTTATCCCTACTATGCTTCGGGCTAGAAAGTCAGTCACATCTTCTCACTACTACCGCATTTGGAAGGCTTATGTAGCCTGGTGTGCACATCGAGAATTTTCTCCTTCCGTGTTTAGCTTAGCCCGACTTCTCCGTTTTTTGCAGGCGAGTTTTTCAGCAGGCCTAAGACTGGGTTCACTAAAGGTGCAGGTCTCTGCTCTTTCGGTTTTCTTCCAAAAAAAGTTAGCCTTGCTGCCTGAAGTTCAGACTTTCTTTCAAGGGGTTCTTCGAATACAGCCTCCCTTCCGCCCTCCGACAGCGCCATGGGACCTCAATCTGGTCCTCTCTTTTCTGCAGTCTTCATTGTTTGAGCCCCTGGAATCAGTGGTGATAAAATATCTCACCTGGAAGGTGGTTCTTCTCCTGGCGCTGGCTTCCCGTTTTGGGAGCTCTGGGATGTCCCCATTGTAACTGCGCTCCAGTGGCCCCTAGTGGATAAAGGAGAAATCAGGAATTTGGTACTTACCGATAAATCCCTTTCTCCGATTCCACAGGGGCCACTGGACGCCCGCCCAGCGCTGTTTCCTCCTTGATTTTTGCTTAACGGTTTGCAGATCATTATGTGACTGCTTGTTGAGTTCAGGTTAACCTGTTTTCTCTGACGTCCTAGTGGATGCTGGGACTCCGTCAGGACCATGGGGATTAGCGGCTCCGCAGGAGACAGGGCACAAAAATAAAAGCTTTAGGACTAGGTGGTGTGCACTGGCTCCTCCCCCTATGACCCTCCTCCAAGCCTCAGTTAGGTTTTTGTGCCCGTCCGAGCAGGGTGCAATCTAGGTGGCTCTCCTAAAGAGCTGCTTAGAAAAAGTTATTAGGTTTCTCTAACGTCCTAGTGGATGCTGGGAACTCCGTAAGGACCATGGGGAATAGCGGGCTCCGAAGGAGGCTGGGCACTCTAGAAAGATCTTAGACCACCTGGTGTGCACTGGCTCCTCCCACTATGACCCTCCTCCAAGCCTCAGTTAGATTTCGTGCCTGGCCGAGGTTGGATGCACACTAGGGGCTCTCCTGAGCTCTTAGAAAGTTATAGTCTTAGAATTTGTTATTTTCAGTGAGACCTGCTGGCAACAGGCTCACTGCAGCGAGGGACTAAGGGGAGAAGAAGCGAACTCGCCTGCTTGCAGCCGGATTGGGCTTCTTAGGCTACTGGACACCATCAGCTCCAGAGGGATCGACCGCAGGCCCAGCCTTGATGTTCGGTCCCGGAGCCGCGCCGCCGTCCCCCTTACAGAGCCAGAAGCAAGAAGATGGTCCGGAAAATCGGCGGCATGAAGACTCTGTCTTCACCAAGGTAGCGCACAGCACTGCAGCTGTGCGCCATTGCTCCTCTCACACACTTCACACTCCGGTCACTGAGGGTGCAGGGCGCTGGGGGGGGCGCCCTGAGGCAGCAATAAAAACACCTTGGCTGGCTAAAATACCTCAATATATGGCCCCAGGGGCTATATATGAGGTAAATACCCCTGCCAGAATTCCATAAAAAACGGGAGAATAGGCCGCGAAAAAGGGGCGGAGCCTATCTCCTCAGCACACTGGCGCCATTTTTCCCTCACAGCTCGGCTGGAAGGAAGCTCCCTGGCTCTTCCCTGCAATTCTACAGTACAGTAAGAGGGAAAAGAGAGGGGGGGCATTCAAATTGGCACTGTATACAGTATATTATATAAAAAGCAGCTATTAGGGACATAACTCAGTTAGTCCCTGTATATATATAGCGCTCTGGTGTGTGCTGGCATACTCTTACTCTGTCCCCCCAAAGGGCTTTTGTGGGTCCTGTCCTCGTTTAGAGCATTCCCTGTGTGTCTGCGGTGTGTCGGTACGGCTGTGTCGACATGTTGAATGAGGAGGCTTATATGGTGACAGAACAGAGGCCGATATATGTGATGTCGCCCCCTGTGGGGCCGACACCAGAGTGGATGGATAGGTGAAAGGTATTAACCGACAGTGTCAACTCCTTACATAAAAGGGTGGATGACGTAACAGCTGTGGGACAGCCGGCTTCGCAGCCCGCGCCTGCCCAGGCGTCTCAAAGGCCATCAGGGGCTCAAAAACGCCCGCTCTCTCAGATGGCAGACACAGATGTCGACACGGAGTCTGACTCCAGTGTCGACAAGGTGGAGACATATACACAATCCACTAGGAACATCCGTGACGTGATCCCGGCAATAAAAAATGTGTTATACATTTCTGACTTTAACCCAAGCACCTCTAAAAATGGGTTTTAGGTTTGGGGAGAAAAAACAGGCAGTGTTTTGTTCCCCCATCAGATGAATAAATGAAGTGTGTGAAAGCGTGGGTTCCCCCGTTAAGAAACTGGTAATTTATAAAAAGTTACTGATGGCGTACCCTTTCCCGCCAGGTGGATAAGTTACGCTGGGAGATATCCCCTAGGGTGGATAAGGCGCTCACACGTTTGTCAAAAAAGGTGGCACTGCCGTCTTAGGATACGGCCACTTTAATAGGTACCTGTTGATAAAAAACAGGAGGCTATCCTGAAGTCTGTATTTACACACTCAGGTACTAGACTGAGACCTGCAGATAGTGCTGCTGCAGCGTGGTCGGTGACCCTGTCAAACAGGGATACTAGTTGGCAAACATAAAAACATATTAAAGACGTCGTCTTATATATGGGGGATGCACAGAGGGATATTTTGCCGGCTGGCATCCAAAATAAATGTAATGTCCATTCTGTCAGGAGGGTATTAGAGACCTGTCACTGGACAGGTGATGCTGACTTAAAAAGCGCATAGAGAGCCTTATAAGGGTGAGGAATTATTTGGGGATGGTCTCTGGGACCTCGTATCCACAGCAACTGCTGGGAAGAAATAATTTTACCTCAGGTTTCCTCACAGACAAAGGTACAGTCCGATGTGAACAAGCCTTAGTGAAACGTACGTCATCGGCATACCAGACGTATACAGTTTCCGGGGGCGTGGAATCCTCAGCCCGACCCGGCGTCTGGTCACGTGAGCGGCTCTCTGCTTCTGTCCGTGCACACAGGAATGGTAGCTTATACATGCCTCTTCATTTCAGAGCAGCTCTCTCATCCAGAATAGTCCCCCTGCGGTCCCTGCACTGTGGTGGCATAACAGGGAAGTAGGGGCCCCTTTCGGGACAGCAGAAGCTACTCGCACTTCTTTTTTCCATCCCGGTATCAGATGTACCCCGAACTCTCATCGGCCTCATTCACTGCATTCATTTGCACATGAGACGACAGCAGAAAGGGGAACCAGTCTGTCATTACCGGGAAGTGCTTTTTCTTTCACGTTATAATCACCCACATGATTTAGCAGCCTACTGCTTAGCAACAAGGTACACCACACTATGATACATTGTTGTCATCGTCAGACATAATATTTATTGTTGTTTCATGCTAAATACTGCTACATGTGGGTATTGAATATTAGACAGCTATCGGCCTGATGATCCTTTCATGTATATCATGTTACCATGGTTGATGAAATTACTATGGGACTGTGATCTTTATGCCGTATATATAATGAATTAATTTGTATGTGCATGTTGTCATGGGATATTATCACATTATATGAAGAACAATTTCTGTCCTCTGCTATATCAATTGTCGTATGCCTGAAAAGGAACACGTATAAGAATAAGAGCTGTCTTCTTGTATGAAGGGAAGAGGCCAATGTTGCTTTCCACTGATGAATATCTGACACATTAGGTGCGACTTATCAGACTACTCAATCAATTGGGATACGGTTTATAAATTGACCATTCCTTGATGCACTAATATGTTATTCTAAATACTATAGAATTTTGAAGTGTGCATCCGTACCATTCCTGCCCTCTTGGAGGACTACTACCGCCTCCCACTAAAGGGGATGCACGACAGTAGATTTAACAGTTGCCGTTTATCGGGTATAAGCCTTCAGTATGAGATTCTAATATTTACTGAGAGAAATCTCCTGATACCTTTTGGCTACCCGTATTAATCATTAAATCAACATTTTTCACTTTTTGTTTCACATTTCCACAACTATTATATGCTAGCAGTAACCTTGGATGGGCTGCTCTTGCTATATAGTTAATGATTAATATTACGAAATTATCACAAGAAACGTCTGTAATTTTGTAATTTTTTATTCTATTAAGGTCACATTAGCAGATACGAGGTTATGTCATTAATCTATCTACTGTGAGATCCTATTTACTCACATGATATGATAGGTACATACCGCGTAACAGCCGTGCTATGACTCAGTGTCGTTAAAAGTCAATCTGGACTAACCTGTTTTGATTGAATATTTATTTGACCTTTTTTCTTAATTAATCGTAATAAATGCTAAGTTTTAATTTTATAATATCTCAGATTCATATATAAAAAAGAGTGCGCCACCAAGTAAGCCTTCTCTGGGTGACGACCCTCCTGTGGTCGCTCTCCCTTTTGTGTCCTCTCAAGACAGTCCTTTCGGCTTCAGAAACAAATGGCGCTTCCTTTCTGTACAGAGACAAGGGTAGAGGGAAAAAAGCTGCACCAGTCAGCCTGTTCCCAGAATCAAGATTCTTCCCCCGCCTCCTGTGAGGCCACACCATGACGCGGGTGCTCCACAGGTGTAGCCAGGTACGGTGGGGGGCCGTCTCAAAAATTTCAGCAATTAGTGGGCTCGCTCACAGGTGGATCCCTGTTTCTTTCAAGTAGTATTTCAGGGGTACAAGCTGGAATTCGAGATGTCTCCCCCCAGCCGTTTCCTAAAATATGCCTTGCTGACAACTCCCTCAGGCAGGGAGGCTGTGCTAGAGGCAATTAATAAGCGGTATTCCCAGCAGGTAATACTCAAGGTGCCCCTACTTCAACAAGGACGGGGTTACTATTCCACACGGGTTGGGGTACCGAAACCGCATGGTTCGGTGTGACCCATTTTATATTTAAAATCCTTGAACACAAAAATTCAAGTTCAAGATGGAATCGCTCAGGGCGGTTATTCCAAGCCTGGACGAGGGGGATTACATGGTATCCTGGGACATCAAGGATGCTTACCTGCATGTCCCCATTTACCATCCTCGCCAGGAGTACCTCAGATTTGTGGTACAGGATTACCATTACCAAGTCCAGACACTGCCGTTTGGACTGTACATGGCACCGAGGGTGTTTTATCAAGGTAATGGCCGAAATGTTGATACTCCTTCAAAAAAAGGGAGTTGTAATTATCCCGTACTTGGACAATCTCGTTATAAGGGCGAGGTCCAAGGAGCAGTTGGTAGTCGGGGTAGCACTATTTTGGAAAGTGCTACAACAGCATGGTTGGATTCTAAACAGTCCAAAGTCACAGCTGGTTCCTATGACACGTCTACTGTTCCTGGGGATGGTTCTGGACATAAACCAGAAATAGTGTTTCTCCCGAAGGAGAAAGCCAAGGAGTTGTCATCTCTAGTCAGAGACCTCCTGAAGCCAAAATAGGTAACGGTGCATCATTGCACGCGAGTCCTGGGAAAAATGGTAGCTTCCTACGAAGCAATCCCATTAGGCAGGTTCCATACAAGAACTTTTCAGAGGGACCTGTTGGACAAGTGGTCCGGATCGCATCTTCCGATGCATAGGCTGATAACCCTGTCTCCAAGGACCAGGGTATCTCTACTGTGGTGGCTGCAGAGTGCCCATCTTCAAGAGGGCCGCAGGTTCGGCATACAGGACTAGGTCCTAGTGACCATGGATTCCAGCCTTTGAGGCTGGGAGGCAGTCACACAGGGAAGAAATTTCCAGGGACTTTGGTCAAGTCAGGTTATTTCCCTACACATAAATATTCTGGACCTGAGGGCCATTTACAATGCCCTGAGGCCGGCAAGGCCTCTGCTTCAAAACCAGCCGGTACTGATCCAATCAGACAACATCACGGCAGTCGCCCATGTAAACCAACAGGGGCGGCACAAGAAGCAGGATGGCGATGGCAGAAGCCACAAGGATTCTCCGATAGGCGGAAAATCATGTGTTAGCACTGTCAGCAGTGTTCATTCCCGGAGTGGACAACTGGGAAGCAGATCTTCTCAACAGACACGACCTCCACCCGGGAGAATGGGGACTTCCTCCAGAAGTCTTCCAATAGGATTGTACACCATTGGGAAAGGCCACAGGTGGACATGATGGCGTCCCGCCTCAACAAAAAGCTATAAAAGATATTGCATCGGGTCAAGGGACCCTCAGGCGATAGCTATGGACGCTCTGGTAACACCGTGGGTGTACCAGTCGGTTTATGTGTTCTCCCCTCTGCCTCTCATACCAAAGGTACTGAGAATAATAAGAAGGCGAGGAGTAAGAACGATACTCGTGGATGGCCAAGAAGAGCTTGGTACCCAGAACTTCAAGAATTTATATCAGAGGACCCATGGCCTCTGCCACTCAGACAGGACCTGCGGCAGCAGGGGCCCTGTCTGTTCCAAGACTTACCGCGGCTGCGTTTGTCGGCATGGCGGTTGAACGCCGGATCCTGAAGGAAAAGGGCATTCCGGAGGAAGTCATTCCTACGCTTACTAAAGCCAGGAAAGAGGTTACAGCAACTCATTATCACCGCATATGGCGAAAATATGTTACATGGTGTGAGGCCGAAAGGGCCCCAACAGAGGAATTTCAACTAGGTCGATTTCTGCATTTCCTGCAAGCAGGAGTGACTATGGGCCTTAAATTGGGTTCCATTAAGGTACAGATCTCGGTTCTGTCGAATTTCTTTCAAAAAGAACTAGCTTCAGTACCTGAAGTTCAGACATTTATAAAAGGAGTGCTGCAGAGTCAGCCCCCGTTTGTGCCTCCTGTGGCACCTTGGGATCTCAACGTGGTGTTGAGTTTCTTAAAATCACATTGGTTTGAACCACTAAAAACCGTGGATCTGAAATATCTCACGTGGAAGGTGGTTATGTTATTGGCCTTGGCTTCTGCCAGGCGAGTATCAAAGTTGGCGGCTTTGTCTTGTAAAAGCCCTTATTTGATTTTCCATATGGATAGGGCAGAATTGAGGACTCGTCCCCAGTTTCTCCCAAAGGTGGTGTCAGCGTTTCACCTGAACCAGCCTATTGTGGTGCCTAGGCTACTAGGGACTTGGAGGACTCCCAAGTTGCTAGACGTTGTCAGGGCACTGAAAATATATGTTTCCAGAACGGCTAGAGTCAGAAAATCTGACTCGCTGTTTATCCTATATGCACCTAACAAGCTGGGTGCTCCTGCTTCTAAGCAGACTATTGCTCGTTGGATTTGTAGTACAATTCAGCTTGCACATACTGTGGCAGGCCTGCCACAGCCAAAATCTGTCAATGCCCATTCCACAAGGAAGGTGGGCTCATCTTGGGCGGCTGCCCGAGGGGTCTCGGCTTTACAACTTTGCCGAGCAGCTACTTGGTCAGGGGCAAACACGTTTGCAAAATTCTACAAATTTGATACCCTGGCTGAGGAGGACCTGGAGTTCTCTCATTCAGTGCTGCAGAGTCATCCGCACTCTCCCGCCCGTTTGGGAGCTTTGGTATAATCCCCATGGTCCTTACGGAGTTCCCAGCATCCACTAGGACGTTAGAGAAAATAAGAATTTACTCACCGGTAATTCTATTTCTCGTAGTCCGTAGTGGATGCTGGGCGCCCATCCCAAGTGCGGTTTATCTGCAATACTTGTACATAGTTATTGTTAACTAAATCGGGTTATTGTTGAGCCATCTGTTGAGAGGCTCTATTGTTTCATACTGTTAACTGTGTTTCATATCACGAATTGTACGGTGTGATTGGTGTGGCTGGTATGAGTCTTACCCGGGATTCAAAATCCTTCCTTATTGTGTACGCTCGTCCGGGCACAGTACCTAACTGAGGCTTGGAGGAGGGTCATAGTGGGAGGAGCCAGTGCACACCAGGTGGTCTAAGATCTTTCTAGAGTGCCCAGCCTCCTTCGGAGCCCGCTATTCCCCATGGTCCTTACGGAGTTCCCAGCATCCACTACGGACTACGAGAAATAGAATTACCGGTGAGTAAATTCTTATTTTTTTATTTTCAGTGAGTCCTGCTGGCAACAGGCTCACTGCAACGAGGGACTTAGGGGAGAAGAAGTGAACTCACCTGCGTGCAGGATGGATTGGCTTCTTAGGCTACTGGACACCATTAGCTCCAGAGGGATCGAACACAGGCCCAGCCATGGAGTCCGGTCCCGGAGCCGCGCCGCCGACCCCCTTGCAGATGCCGAAAAGTGAAGAGGTCCAGAAACCGGCGGCAGAAGACTTTTCAGTCTTCATGAGGTAGCGCACAGCACTGCAGCTGTGCGCCATTGTTGTCAGCACACTTCACACCAGCGGTCACTGAGGGTGCAGGGCGCTGGGGGGGGGGGGCGCCCTGGGCAGCAATGATAATACCTTGTTCTGGCTAAAAATACATCACATATAGCCCCTGGGGCTATATGGATGTATTTAACCCCTGCCAGGTCTCACAAACACCGGGAGAAGAGCCCGCCGAAATAGGGGGCGGGGCCTATCTCCTCAGCACACAGCGCCATTTTCCTGCACAGCTCCGCTGCGAGGAAGGCTCCCAGGACTCTCCCCTGCACTGCACTACAGAAACAGGGTAAAAAAACAGAGAGGGGGGGCACTTTTTTGGCGATATTGATATATTAAGCTGCTATAAAGGAAACAACACTTCTGTAGGGTTGTTCCTATATATTTATAGCGCTTGGGTGTGTGCTGGCAAACTCTCCCTCTGTCTCCCCAAAGGGCTAGTGGGGTCCTGTCTTCGATAAGAGCATTCCCTGTGTGTCTGCTGTGTGTCGGTACGTGTGTGTCGACATGTATGAGGACGATGTTGGTGTGGAGGCGGAGCAATTGCCGGTAATGGTGATGTCACCCCCTAGGGAGTCGACACCGGAATGGATGGCTTTGTTTATGGAATTACGTGATAATGTCAGCACGTTACAAAAATCAGTTGACGACATGAGACGGCCGGCAAACCAGTTAGTACCTGTCCAGGCGTCTCAGACACCGTCAGGGGCTGTAAAACGCCCTTTACCTCAGTCGGTCGACACAGACCCAGACACGGACACCGAATCTAGTGTCGACGGTGAAGAAACAAACGTATTTTCCAGTAGGGCCACACGTTATATGATCACGGCAATGAAGGAGGCTTTGCATATCTCTGATACTGCAAGTACCACAAAAAGGGGTATTATGTGGGGTCTGAAAAAACTACCTGTAGTTTTTCCTGAATCAGAGGAATTGAATGAAGTGTGTGATGAAGCGTGGGTTAACCCCGATAGAAAACTGCTAATTTCAAAGAAGTTATTGGCATTATATCCTTTCCCGCCAGAGGTTAGGGCGCGCTGGGAAACGCCCCCTAGGGTGGATAAGGCACTCACACGCTTATCAAAACAAGTGGCGTTACCGTCTCCTGAAACGGCCGCCCTCAAGGATCCAGCTGATAGGAGGCTGGAAACTACCCTGAAAAGTATATACACTCCTACTGGTGTTATACTGCGACCAGCCATCGCCTCAGCATGGATGTGCAGTGCTGGGGTGGTTTGGTCGGATTCCCTGACTGAAAATATTGATACCCTGGATAGGGACAGTATTTTATTGACTATAGAGCAATTAAAGGATGCTTTTCTTTATATGCGAGATGCTCAGAGGGATATTTGCACTCTGGCATCGAGAGTAAGTGCGATGTCCATATCTGCCAGAAGAAGTTTATGGACGCGACAGTGGTCAGGTGATGCGGATTCCAAACGGCATATGGAAGTATTGCCGTATAAAGGGGAGGAATTATTTGGGGTCGGTCTATCGGATTTGGTGGCCACGGCAACAGCCGGGAAATCCACCTTTTTACCTCAGGTCCCCTCCCAACAGAAAAAGACACCGTCTTTTCAGCCGCAGTCCTTTCGTTCCTATAAGAACAAGCGGGCAAAAGGACAGTCATATCTGCCCCGAGGCAAAGGAAAGGGTAAGAGAGTGCACCAAGCAGCTCCCTCCCAGGAGCAGAAGCCCTCCCCGGCTTCTGCAAAGCCCTCAGCATGACGTTGGGGATTTACAAGCGGACTCAGGGGCGGTGGGGGGTCGACTCAAGAATTTCAGCGCACAGTGGGCTCACTCACAGGTGGACCCCTGGATCCTGCAGGTAGTATCTCAGGGTTACAGGTTGGAATTCGAGAAGTCTCCCCCTCGCCGGTTCCTAAAGTCTGCTCTGCCAACGTCTCCCTCAGACAGGGCGACGGTATTGGAAGCCATTCACAAGCTGTATTCTCAGCAGGTGATAGTCAAGGTACCCCTCCTACAACAGGGAAAGGGGTATTATTCCACACTATTTGTGGTACCGAAGCCGGACGGCTCGGTAAGACCTATTCTAAATCTGAAATCTTTGAACCTGTACATACAAAAATTCAAGTTCAAGATGGAGTCACTCAGAGCAGTGATAGCGAATCTGGAAGAAGGGGACTTTATGGTGTCCCTGGACATCAAGGATGCTTACCTGCATGTCCCAATTTGCCCTTCACATCAAGGGTACCTCAGGTTCGTGGTGCAAAACTGTCATTATCAGTTTCAGACGCTGCCGTTTGGATTGTCCACGGCACCTCGGGTCTTTACCAAGGTAATGGCCGAAATGATGTTTCTTCTGCGAAGAAAAGGCGTATTAATTATCCCTTACTTGGACGATCTCCTGATAAGGGCAAGGTCCAGAGAACAGCTGGAGGACGTAGTAGCACTAACCCAAGTAGTGCTGCAACAGCACGGGTGGATTCTGAATTTTCCAAAATCTCAATTGACCCCGACGACACGTCTGCTGTTCCTGGGAATGATTCTGGACACGGTTCAGAAAAAGGTGTTTCTTCCGGAGGAGAAAGCCAGGGAGTTATCCGAACTTGTCAGGAACCTCCTAAAACCAGGAAAAGTGTCTGTGCATCAATGCACAAGAGTCCTGGGAAAAATGGTGGCTTCTTACGAAGCGATTCCATTCGGCAGATTCCACGCACGAACTTTTCAGTGGGATCTGCTGGACAAATGGTCCGGATCGCATCTGCAGATGCATCAGCGGATAACTTTGTCTCCACGGACAAGGGTGTCTCTTCTGTGGTGGTTGCAGAGTGCTCATCTGTTAGAGGGCCGCAGATTCGGCATACAGGACTGGGTCCTGGCGACCACGGATGCCAGTCTGAGAGGCTGGGGAGCGGTCACACAGGGAAGAAACTTCCAGGGAGTGTGGTCAAGCCTGGAGATGTCTCTTCACATAAATATACTGGAGCTAAGAGCGATTTACAATGCTCTAAGCCTGGCAAAACCCCTGCTTCAGGGTCAGCCGGTGTTGATCCAGTCGGACAACATCACGGCAGTCGCCCACGTAAACAGACAGGGCGGCACAAGAAGCAGGAGGGCAATGGCAGAAGCTGCAAGGATTCTTCTGTCATGACTAAGGTTTTTGTGAACCCGGTGCTAGCGAAGTCTGCGCGGGCGACTGGAGGACTACACGAATACCACCACTGACCTGGTTTTGGAAGTGTTGTGGACTCGGGGTCTCTTCCGGTGACTGGGAAGAGGAACCGCGGCAGAGATGGCCGAATCCAGGTTCTCCTCATGCAGGATGAGGTCGGCAGACAGGAAGCACGTGTGGGCGCTGAAGGTCTCCTGAAAGACAGAACTGGAAAGGCGCTGATGAATCAGTGAAGAATAACAGGTACAACTGTGCTAAAGGGCACGGGGTGCTTGGGGACACTGAGGTGCTTGGAGACACTGAGGTGCTTGGAGACACTGAGGTGCTTGGAGACACTGAGGTGCTTGGAGACACTGAGGTACTTGGAGACACTGAGGTACGTAGAGGCACTGAGGTGCGTAGAGGCACTGAGGTGCGTAGAGGCACTGAGGTGCGTAGAGGCACTGAGGTGCGTAGAGACACTGAGGTGCGTGAAGACACTGGGGTGCGTAGAGACACTGGAGTGCGTAGAGACACTGGGGTGCTGAGGCACGGAGGCACGGAGGTGCTGGAAGCACGGAGGTACTGAGGCACGGAGGTGCTGAGGCACGGAGGCACGGAGGTGCTGAGGCACGGAGATGCTGAGTCACGGAGATGCTGGAAGCACGGAGGTGCTGGAAGCACGGAGGTACTGAGGCACGGAGGTGCTGAGGCACGGAGATGCTGAGTCACGGAGGTGCTGGAAGCACGGAGGCACGGAGGTGCTGGAAGCACGGAGGTACTGAGGCACGGAGGCACGGAGGTCCTGAGGCACGGAGGTGCTGAGGTGCTGAGGCACGGAGATGCTGGAAGCACGGAGGTGCTGGAAGCACGGAGGTACTGAGGCACGGAGGTGCTGAGGCACGGAGATGCTGAGTCACGGAGGTGCTGGAAGCACGGAGGCACGGAGGTGCTGGAAGCACGGAGGTACTGAGGCACGGAGGTCCTGAGGCACGGAGGTACTGAGGTGCTGAGGCACGGAGATGCTGGAAGCACGGAGGCACGGAGGTGCTGGAAGCACGGAGGTACTGAGGCACGGAGGTGCTGAGGCACGGAGATGCTGAGTCACGGAGGTGCTGGAAGCACGGAGGCACGGAGGTGCTGGAAGCACGGAAGTACTGAGCTCTGGAGATCCCAACTACAACAGTAGTAAAACTGAAACACGACAGCTGTGGTTTTCAGTGGAGAACATGGAATTCAGTACTGTGCCTTTAAGACGAAACATTGCAGCTGTGCCTTTACATTGAGACTCAGGGAAATGGTGAAATCAAATGGCAACACACAAGTAACCATACAGGAACAAGGGAACAGAGTTTCCACAGGAACTTAGGTACAATGGTTACCTTAAGGGAGCTCAGCATAAAGACTCTCACAAGGCTGTATGTGACACGAGGAACTGGCCCAGATTCCAACTCAGCCTCCTGATTTATACTTCCTGGTCCTTGATGATTGGTGGGCAGGATTAGGTGATGTCACTGTCATGTGACTACTCTAGCCAAGGCTGTGATGTAGAATGAGGCCTAGCAGGCCAAGAGAACACTGAAGCCTGGACTTCTGCAAAACACAGGATGCTTGCTTTTAGATTACTGAATTCAGCCTCACACAGGAGATCACCACAGGTGGAGCTGATTACCTCTCAGGCAGAGAACTCAGGAAACTCAGTGCTGACAAGCTGTTTAACTCCGTGAGTGAAAAGACACAGGATCCAGGACAGATGGCAGGGGTAAGTCACCAAATATAAAACCTACAGTCAGGATTGTGACAGTATCCCCCTCTTCAAGGGTGGACTCCGGACACCCATCTTGAATCTTAGAGGAACTTGAGAAATTCATACAGAAGAATTTAGGACCTTCGTTGATGCAGATTCCAAAGGTTTAGGACTAAATTCTTTAACTACAGCGTTACTGAAAGTCTGTAAGTCATGGAACACAGGATCATTACTCTCAAAGAGCATGTTGGCCCACTCCAAAGCTCTTCCTCTGAATGCCAGGAACAGATATCGAGTAACGTTGGAAAGAGTTAGTGCACCTGAAGGATCAGACTCCATCCGAGAGAGAAATTGTTCAACCAGAGCGGCATATTGCAATAAATCTCCATCAAAGTAAATAGGTGGAAAACCATCAGACGAAAGCTTAGAGGATGAAACTGAAGAAAGCTTTGGCTGGACGAGTAGGACTGGATTGGATCCGAGGATACTTGGATTGGCTGGAGCCAAAGGAGACGGACCAGGCTGGTCCTGGAGTATTGCTGGACCGGCTGGAACCGGGACGGACTGACCAGGCGGAGCCTGGAGTATTGCTGGACCGGCTGGAACCGGGACGGACTGACCAGGCGGAGCCTGGAGTATTGCTGGACCGGCTGGAACCGGGACGGACTGACCAGGCGGAGCCTGGAGTATTGCTGGACCGGCTGGAACCGGGACGGACTGAGTCCTTTCTTCACGGGGCTGAACCAAGGCAGGAGCCCCCACTTCACGGGGCTGGGCTGAGGCAAGAGCCCCCACTTCACGGGGCTGGGCTGAGGCAAGAGCCCCCACTTCACGGGGCTGGGCTGAGGCAAGAGCCCCCACTTCAAGGGGCTGGGCTGAGGCAAGAGCCCCCACTTCAAGGGGCTGGGCTGAGGCAAGAGCCCCCACTTCACGGGGCTGGGCTGAGGCAAGAGCCCTCTCTTCACGGGGCTGGGCTGCGCTCTGAAGGCTCTCTGGCTGGGCAGCGCTCTGAAGGCTCTCTGGCTGGGCAGCGCTCTGAAGGCTCTCTGGCTGGGCAGCGCTCTGAAGGCTCTCTGGCTGGGCAGCACTCTGAAGGCTCTCTGGCTGGGCAGCACTCTGTAGACCCTCTGGCTGGGCAGCACTCTGTAGACCCTCTGGCACTGGACCCTCGGATCCCCTTCCTGGGGCTGTACCCTCGGAACCCCCTCCTGGGGCTGGACCCTCTGAAGAACCCCCTCCTGGGGCTGTGCCCTCTGAAGAACCCCCTCCTGGGGCTGGACGCTCTGAACCCCTCACTGGGGCTGGACGCTCTGAACCCCTCACTGGGGCTGGACGCTCTGAAGAACCCCTTCTTGGGGCTGGACACTCTGAAGAACCCCTTCTTGGGGCTGGACACTCTGAAGACGCCCCCCCTGGGGCTGAAGACACGGACGCCCCCCCTGGGGCTGGACACTCTGAAGACGCCCCTCCTGGGGCTAGACACTTTGAAGACGCCCCTCCTGGGGCTGGACACTTTGAAGACGCCCCTCCTGGGGCTAGACACTCTGAAGACGCCCCTCCTGGGGCTAGACACTCTGAAGACGCCCCTCCTGGGGCTGGACACTTTGAAGACGCCCCTCCTGGGGCTAGACACTCTGAAGACGCCCCTCCTGGGGCTGGACACTCTGAAGACGCCCCTCCTGGGGCTGGACACTCTGAAGACGCCCCTCCTGGGGCTGGACACTCTGAAGACGCCCCTCCTGGGGCTGGACACTCTGAAGACGCCCCTCCTGGGGCTGAAGACACGGACGCCCCCCCTGGGGCTGGACACTCTGACTCCTCTGTGACTCTAAATGGCTTGAATATTCTTCTCTGGACACCCAACTTGGGATAAGGTCTTTTAATCACCGGACCCCAGTCATAAATTTGAGTCTCTTTGCGAGTAGCCATCTTGATACCCCCGTCAGCAGTAGCAGGATCGGCTACTGTGGATGACTTGTAGACATGAGCACTGTGATACTGCGATTTGTCACCATTCCCTGGCTTGCGAAGAATGCAGTCTTTAACAAAATGACCGGAATTTCCACAGTAAAGACAGAGGTGTAGCTCCCTACGCCGCTGACGTTCAGCTTCAGAGAGCTTGGGCCGTGGATAGCTCTGATGAACAACTTTTCCTTGCACAGAGGAAGAGACTCTATTAACTGGTTGGGACAAAACAGGATCAACAACGTTGGTAGTATTCCTGAGGAGATCAGGCATTACAGAGAGAATACTAGGCAAAAGTTCTTGTAACTGTAATAACATCTGGTAGAATATCTGCAGTTGGTCAGGAGTCTTAGAGCAGAAGGTCAGAGAATCTCTGGAGAAAGAATTCCGCTGCAGACACTGTGCCAATTGATGCTGAGTCGACTCCAGACCTTCCAAGCGTCCTGCAATATTGCTTAGCAGGTCCTGCGTCAGACAAACACTTTCGGCCGGGTCCATGGGGCCAGTTCCTACTGTCATGACTAAGGTTTTTGTGAACCCGGTGCTAGCGAAGTCTGCGCGGGCGACTGGAGGACTACACGAATACCACCACTGACCTGGTTTTGGAAGTGTTGTGGACTCGGGGTCTCTTCCGGTGACTGGGAAGAGGAACCGTGGCAGAGATGGCCGAATCCAGGTTCTCCTCATGCAGGATGAGGTCGGCAGACAGGAAGCACGTGTGGGCGCTGAAGGTCTCCTGAAAGACAGAACTGGAAAGGCGCTGATGAATCAGTGAAGAATAACAGGTACAACTGTGCTAAAGGGCACGGGGTGCTTGGGGACACTGAGGTGCTTGGAGACACTGAGGTGCTTGGAGACACTGAGGTGCTTGGAGACACTGAGGTGCTTGGAGACACTGAGGTGCTTGGAGACACTGAGGTACTTGGAGACACTGAGGTACGTAGAGGCACTGAGGTGCGTAGAGGCACTGAGGTGCGTAGAGGCACTGAGGTGCGTAGAGACACTGAGGTGCGTGAAGACACTGGGGTGCGTAGAGACACTGGAGTGCGTAGAGACACTGGGGTGCTGAGGCACGGAGGCACGGAGGTGCTGGAAGCACGGAGGTACTGAGGCACGGAGGTGCTGAGGCACGGAGGCACGGAGGTGCTGAGGCACGGAGATGCTGAGTCACGGAGATGCTGGAAGCACGGAGGCACGGAGGTGCTGGAAGCACGGAGGTACTGAGGCACGGAGGTGCTGAGGCACGGAGATGCTGAGTCACGGAGGTGCTGGAAGCACGGAGGCACGGAGGTGCTGGAAGCACGGAGGTACTGAGGCACGGAGGCACGGAGGTCCTGAGGCACGGAGGTACTGAGGTGCTGAGGCACGGAGATGCTGGAAGCACGGAGGCACGGAGGTGCTGGAAGCACGGAGGTACTGAGGCACGGAGGTGCTGAGGCACGGAGATGCTGAGTCACGGAGGTGCTGGAAGCACGGAGGCACGGAGGTGCTGGAAGCACGGAAGTACTGAGCTCTGGAGATCCCAACTACAACAGTAGTAAAACTGAAACACGACAGCTGTGGTTTTCAGTGGAGAACATGGAATTCAGTACTGTGCCTTTAAGACGAAACATTGCAGCTGTGCCTTTACATTGAGACTCAGGGAAATGGTGAAATCAAATGGCAACACACAAGTAACCATACAGGAACAAGGGAACAGAGTTTCCACAGGAACTTAGGTACAATGGTTACCTTAAGGGAGCTCAGCATAAAGACTCTCACAAGGCTGTATGTGACACGAGGAACTGGCCCAGATTCCAACTCAGCCTCCTGATTTATACTTCCTGGTCCTTGATGATTGGTGGGCAGGATTAGGTGATGTCACTGTCATGTGACTACTCTAGCCAAGGCTGTGATGTAGAATGAGGCCTAGCAGGCCAAGA
Source organism: Pseudophryne corroboree (assembly GCF_028390025.1). Classification (NCBI taxonomy): domain Eukaryota; kingdom Metazoa; phylum Chordata; class Amphibia; order Anura; family Myobatrachidae; genus Pseudophryne; species Pseudophryne corroboree. Next base: position 44,740,608 of record NC_086446.1, on the reverse strand, counting down.
GAACACTGAAGCCTGGACTTCTGCAAAACACAGGATGCTTGCTTTTAGATTACTGAATTCAGCCTCACACAGGAGATCACCACAGGTGGAGCTGATTACCTCTCAGGCAGAGAACTCAGGAAACTCAGTGCTGACAAGCTGTTTAACTCCGTGAGTGAAAAGACACAGGATCCAGGACAGATGGCAGGGGTAAGTCACCAAATATAAAACCTACAGTCAGGATTGTGACATCTTCGCTGGGCGGAAGATTATGTGATAGCACTGTCAGCAGTGTTCATTCCGGGAGTGGACAACTGGGAAGCGGACTTCCTCAGCAGACACGATCTACACCCGGGAGAGTGGGGACTTCATCCAGAAGTCTTCCACATGATTGTGAACCGTTGGGAAAAACCAAAGGTGGATATGATGGCGTCCCGCCTCAACAAAAAACTGGACAGGTATTGCGCCAGGTCAAGAGACCCTCAGGCAATAGCTGTGGACGCTCTGGTAACACCGTGGGTGTTCCAGTCAGTGTATGTGTTTCCTCCTCTGTCTCTCATACCAAAAGTACTGAGAATTATACGGCAAAGGGGAGTAAGAACGATACTCGTGGCTCCGGATTGGCCAAGAAGAACTTGGTACCCGGAACTTCAGGAGATGCTCACGGAAGATCCGTGGCCTCTACCTCTAAGACGGGACCTGCTTCAGCAGGGACCGTGTCTATTCCAAGACTTACCGCGGCTGCGTTTGACGGCATGGCGGTTGAACGCCGAATTCTAAGGGAAAAAGGCATTCCGGAAGAGGTCATCCCTACCCTGGTAAAAGCCAGGAAGGAGGTGACTGCACAACATTATCACCGCATTTGGAGAAAATATGTTGCGTGGTGTGAGGCCAGGAAGGCCCCGACGGAGGAATTTCAACTGGGTCGATTCCTACATTTCCTGCAAACAGGATTGTCTATGGGCTTCAAATTAGGGTCCATTAAGGTTCAAATTTCGGCCCTGTCGATTTTCTTCCAGAAAGAATTGGCTTCAGTTCCTGAAGTCCAGACTTTTGTAAAAGGAGTACTACATATACAGCCCCCGGTTGTGCCCCCAGTGGCTCCGTGGGATCTTAATGTAGTTTTGGATTTTCTCAAATCCCATTGGTTTGAGCCACTCAAATCGGTGGATTTGAAATATCTTACATGGAAAGTAACCATGCTACTGGCCCTGGCTTCAGCCAGGAGAGTGTCAGAATTGGCGGCTTTATCGTATAAAAGCCCATATCTGATTTTCCATTCGGACAGGGCAGAACTGCGGACGCGTCCTCAGTTTCTGCCTAAGGTGGTTTCAGCGTTTCACCTGAACCAGCCTATTGTGGTGCCTGCGGCTACTAGCGATTTGGAGGATTCCAAGTTGCTGGACGTTGTCAGGGCATTGAAAATATATATTTCAAGGACGGCTGGAGTCAGAAAATCTGACTCGCTGTTTATACTGTATGCACCCAACAAGCTGGGTGCTCCTGCTTCTAAGCAGACGATTGCTCGTTGGATTTGTAGCACAATTCAACTTGCACATTCTGTGGCAGGCCTGCCATAGCCTAAATCTATCAAGGCCCATTCCACAAGGAAGGTGGGCTCATCTTGGGCGGCTGCCCGAGGGGTCTCGGCATTACAACTCTGCCGAGCAGCTACGTGGTCGGGGGAGAACACGTTTGTAAAATTCTACAAATTTGATACCCTGGCTAAAGAGGACCTGGAGTTCTCTCATTCGGTGCTGCAGAGTCATCCGCACTCTCCCGCCCGTTTGGGAGCTTTGGTATAATCCCCATGGTCCTGACGGAGTCCCAGCATCCACTAGGACGTCAGAGAAAATAAGATTTTACTTACCGATAAATCTATTTCTCGTAGTCCGTAGTGGATGCTGGGCGCCCATCCCAAGTGCGGATTGTCTGCAATACTTGTACATAGTTATTGTTACAAAAAAATCGGGTTGTTATTGTTGTGAGCCGTCTGTTCAGAGGCTCCTACGTTTGTCATACTGTTAACTGGGTTCAGATCACAGGTTGTACGGTGTGATTGGTGTGGCTGGTATGAGTCTTACCCGGGATTCAAAATCCTTCCTTATTGTGTACGCTCGTCCGGGCACAGTATGAGTCTTACCCGGGATTCAAAATCCTTCCTTATTGTGTACGCTCGTCCGGGCACAGTATCCTAACTGAGGCTTGGAGGAGGGTCATAGGGGGAGGAGCCAGTGCACACCACCTAGTCCTAAAGCTTTTATTTTTGTGCCCTGTCTCCTGCGGAGCCGCTAATCCCCATGGTCCTGACGGAGTCCCAGCATCCACTACGGACTACGAGAAATAGATTTATCGGTAAGTAAAATCTTATTTTTTGTTAGGTTCTGTTCCAGGTTTGGTTTGTGTTATCCTGGTTTACTGGGCTTCATTAACCTCCTCTACCTTAAGGTTTGTTTATTCCAGCTCTCCTCGGGCACAGTTTTACGTAGACTGGCTTGGAGGGGAGATAGTAGGGGAGGAGCTAGCCACAATGTTGGGATTTTAAAATGCCAGCTCCCAATTACTGCCTATTTCCCCATTGTAACTGCGCTCCAGTGGCCCCTGTGGAATCGGAGAAAGTACCAAAATCCTGATTTTATATCCGAATGTCAGCTGATTAATATTCAGGCTTTGGTTCCATCTAATAAAAATGGTCAGTTATTTTAATATGTAAAATAAGAGGTATATTTATATTGCGCAGACTTTAGCAGCTTTAGTGCAACAAAAGAAAAGGGAGATCACACCTTTGCCCCACAAATCAAACATTAAAACAGTTCAACACTTCCCTTTATTTATGGTAACCCTCCTTTTCTGTCAAATGGAGATATCAGCATATGGAACAAAAGAGGAACACAAGATCTTTATGTAATACAATTTAGAACAAAGAATAACCGTGTTACACAAAGATATTATTGTGCTTCTGTTTTCTTCCATACTGTATGTTGATATCTCCATTTCCTAAGACGGAAAAGGACGGTTACCCTGAAGAACCCTAAGGAAAGTGTTGTTGATGTTTACTTGAAGCCGTATTAATAAATAATTGAATGTGTACAATGTGATGTTATTTAAAATTTTTATTAATGATTCTATTTATTCTTAGATAAATACGCAGTGTGAATCCACAGAGTCTTTTTTTAGTCATCACGTGTTTGTGAAACGCGTCCTGTATAAATTACTGAGTATGGACAAGGACCGGAGTCACATGACCGAGAGGATACTAAATCTCACCCTGCAGATCATCTACGTGTTGACTGGGGAGGTGAGGGGACCTGAAAGCGCCACGGTGATATCACTTATATCTATAGTAATAATAATACAGGGACATGACTGGGTAGGTGAGGGGATCTGGGAGTGTCACAGTGACATCACTTATATCTATAGTAATAGTACAGGGACATGACTGGGGTGGTGAGGGGATCTGGGAGTATCACAATAACATCACTTATATCTATAGTAATAACGCAGGGACGTGACTGGGGAGGTGAGGGGATCTGAGAGCGCCACAGTGACATCATTTATGTCAATGGTAATAATATGGTAATAATACAGGTACATGACTGGGGAGGTGAGGGGATCCAGGAGTGTCACCATGACATCACTTATATCTATAGTAGTAATAATTGGACATGACTGGGGAGGTGAGGGGATCTGGGAGTGTCATAGAGCCATCGCTTTTGTCAATATATTCGATATGGTAAAACCTACTGTTGATAACGTTATTTCTCTGACGTCCTAGTGGATGCTGGGAACTCCGAAAGGACCATGGGGAATAGCGGCTCCGCAGGAGACTGGGCACAACTAAAGAAAGCTTTAGGTCACCTGGTGTGCACTGGCTCCTCCCACTATGACCCTCCTCCAAGCCTCAGTTAGATTTTTGTGCCCGGCCGAGGTTGGATGCACACTAGGGGCTCTCCTGAGCTTCTAGAAAGAAAGTATAGAATTAGGTTTTTTATTTTCAGTGAGACCTGCTGGCAACAGGCTCACTGCAGCGAGGGACTAAGGGGAGAAGAAGCGAACCTGCCTGCTTGCAGCCAGCTTGGGCTTCTTAGGCTACTGGACACCATTAGCTCCAGAGGGATCGACCGCAGGCCCAGCCTTGGTGTTCGGTCCCGGAGCCGCGCCGCCGTCCCCCTTACAGAGCCAGAAGCAAGAAGAGGTCCGGAAAAGCGGCGGCAGAAGACATCAGTCTTCACCAAGGTAGCGCACAGCACTGCAGCTGTGCGCCATTGCTCCTCATACACACTTCACACTCCGGTCACTGAGGGTGCAGGGCGCTTGGGGGGGGCGCCCTGAGCAGCAATAAAAACACCTTGGCTGGCAAAAATACCACAATATATAGCCCCAGAGGCTATATATGTGGTAAATACCCCTGCCAGAATCCAGAAAAAAGCGGGAGAATAGTCCGCGGAAAAGGGGCGGAGCTATCTCCTTCAGCACACTGGCGCCATTTTCTCCCTCACAGCTCCGCTGGAAGGAAGCTCCCTGGCTCTCCCCTGCAGTCTACACTACAGAACAGGGTAAAAAAGAGAGGGGGGGCACTAAATTTAGGCGCAGTATATATATATATAGATAAAAGCAGCTATAGGGAACATAATTCAGTTAGTCCCTGCATTATATAGCGCTCTGGTGTGTACTGGCATACTCTCACTCTGTCTCCCCAAAGGGCTTTTGTGGGGTCCTGTCCTCTGTTAGAGCATTCCCTGTGTGTGTGCGGTGTGTCGGTACGGCTGTGTCGACATGTTTGATGAGGATAATGATGTGGAGGCGGAGCAGATGCCTATAGAAGGGATGTCACCCCCTGCGGGGCAGACACCTGAGTGGATGGTTTTATGGAAAGAATTGAGTGCACGTATAGACTCTTTACACAAAAAATTTGACGACATGCCAAATGCGGGACAGCCGGCTTCTCAGCTCGTGCCTGTCCAGGCGTCTCAAAGGTCATCAGGGGCTCTAAAACGCCCACTACCGCAGATGGCAGACGCGGATGTCGACACGGATACTGACACCAGTGTCGACGACGATGAGTCTAGTTTAATGCCCACTAAGGCCATTCACTGCATGATTGAGGCAATGAAAGAGGTGTTACACATTTCTGATATAAATCCAGGTACCACTAAAAAGGGTATTATGTTTGGGGAGAAAAAACTACCCGTAGTTTTTCCCCCATCTGAAGAATTAAATGAAGTGTGTGAAGAAGCGTGGGCTTTCCCTGATAAAAAATTGGTAATTCCTAAGAAGTTACTAATGGCGTTCCCTTTCCCGCCAGAGGATAGGTCACGTTGGGAAACACCCCCTAGGGTGGATAAAGCGCTCACACGTTTGTCTAAAAAGGTGGCACTACCGTCTCCGGATACGGCCGCCCTCAAGGAACCTGCTGATAGAAAGCAGGAGGCGATCCTGAAGTCTGTATATACACACTCAGGCATTATACTCAGACCAGCTATTGCGTCAGCATGGATGTGCAGTGCTGCCGCTGCGTGGTCAGATTCCCTGTCTGAAAATATTGACACACTAGACAGAGACACTAGAGATGAGCGCCTGAAATTTTTCGGGTTTTGTGTTTTGGTTTTGGGTTCGGTTCCGCGGCCGTGTTTTGGGTTCGAACGCGTTTTGGCAAAACCTCACCGAATTTTTTTTGTCGGATTCGGGTGTGTTTTGGATTCGGGTGTTTTTTTCAAAAAACACTAAAAAACAGCTTAAATCATAGAATTTGGGGGTCATTTTGATCCCAAAGTATTATTAACCTCAAAAACCATAATTTACACTCATTTTCAGTCTATTCTGAATACCTCACACCTCACAATATTATTTTTAGTCCTAAAATTTGCACCGAGGTCGCTGTGTGAGTAAGATAAGCGACCCTAGTGGCCGACACAAACACCGGGCCCATCTAGGAGTGGCGCTGCAGTGTCACGCAGGATGTCCCTTCCAAAAAACCCTCCCCAAACAGCACATGACGCAAAGAAAAAAAGAGGCGCAATGAGGTAGCTGTGTGAGTAAGATTAGCGACCCTAGTGGCCGACAAAAACACCGGGCCCATCTAGGAGTGGCACTGCAGTGTCACGCAGGATGGCCCTTCCAAAAAACCCTCCCCAAACAGCACATGACGCAAAGAAAAAAAGAGGCGCAATGAGGTAGCTGTGTGAGTAAGATTAGCGACCCTAGTGGCCGACACAAACACCGGGCCCATCTAGGAGTGGTACTGCAGTGTCACGCAGGATGGCCCTTCCAAAAAACCCTCCCCAAACAGCACATGACGCAAAGAAAAAAAGAGGCGCAATGAGGTAGCTGTGTGAGTAAGATTAGCGACCCTAGTGGCCGACACAAACACCGGGCCCATCTAGGAGTGGCACTGCAGTGTCACGCAGGATGTCCCTTCCAAAAAACCCTCCCCAAACAGCACATGACGCAAAGAAAAAAAGAGGCGCAATGAGGTAGCTGTGTGAGTAAGATTAGCGACCCTAGTGGCCGACACAAACACCGGGCCCATCTAGGAGTGGCACTGCAGTGTCACGCAGGATGTCCCTTCCAAAAAACCCTCCCCAAACAGCACATGACGCAAAGAAAAAAAGAGGCGCAATGAGGTAGCTGACTGTGAGTAAGATTAGCGACCCTAGTGGCCGACACAAACACCGGGCCCATCTAGGAGTGGCACTGCAGTGTCACGCAGGATGTCCCTTCCAAAAAAAACCTCCCCAATCAGCACATGATGCAAAGAAAAAGAAAAGAAAAAAGAGGTGCAAGATGGAATTGTCCTTGGGCCCTCCCACCCACCCTTATGTTGTATAAACAAAACAGGACATGCACACTTTAACCAACCCATCATTTCAGTGACAGGGTCTGCCACACGACTGTGACTGATATGACGGGTTGGTTTGGACCCCCCCCAAAAAAGAAGCAATTAATCTCTCCTTGCACAAACTGGCTCTACAGAGGCAAGATGTCCACCTCATCTTCACCCTCCGATATATCACCGTGTACATCCCCCTCCTCACAGATTATCAATTCGTCCCCACTGGAATCCACCATCTCAGCTCCCTGTGTACTTTGTGGAGGCAATTGCTGCTGGTCAATGTCTCCGCGGAGGAATTGATTATAATTCATTTTAATGAACATCATCTTCTCCACATTTTCTGGATGTAACCTCGTACGCCGATTGCTGACAAGGTGAGCGGCGGCACTAAACACTCTTTCGGAGTACACACTTGTGGGAGGGCAACTTAGGTAGAATAAAGCCAGTTTGTGCAAGGGCCTCCAAATTGCCTCTTTTTCCTGCCAGTATAAGTACGGACTGTGTGACGTGCCTACTTGGATGCGGTCACTCATATAATCCTCCACCATTCTATCAATGTTGAGAGAATCATATGCAGTGACAGTAGACGACATGTCCGTAATCGTTGTCAGGTCCTTCAGTCCGGACCAGATGTCAGCATCAGCAGTCGCTCCAGACTGCCCTCCATCACCGCCAGCGGGTGGGCTCGGAATTCTGAGCCTTTTCCTCGCACCCCCAGTTGCGGGAGAATGTGAAGGAGGAGATGTTGACAGGTCGCGTTCCGCTTGACTTGACAATTTTGTCACCAGCAGGTCTTTCAACCCCAGCAGACCTGTGTCTGCCGGAAAGAGAGATCCAAGGTAGGCTTTAAATCTAGGATCGAGCACGGTGGCCAAAATGTAGTGCTCTGATTTCAACAGATTGACCACCCGTGAATCCTTGTTAAGCGAATTAAGGGCTGCATCCACAAGTCCCACATGCCTAGCGGAATCGCTCCCTTTTAGCTCCTTCTTCAATGCCTCCAGCTTCTTCTGCAAAAGCCTGATGAGGGGAATGACCTGACTCAGGCTGGCAGTGTCTGAACTGACTTCACGTGTGGCAAGTTCAAAGGGCATCAGAACCTTGCACAACGTTGAAATCATTCTCCACTGCACTTGAGACAGGTGCATTCCATCTCCTATATCGTGCTCAATTGTATAGGCTTGAATGGCCTTTTGCTGCTCCTCCAACCTCTGAAGCATATAGAGGGTTGAATTCCACCTCGTTACCACTTCTTGCTTCAGATGATGGCAGGGCAGGTTCAGTAGTTTTTGGTGGTGCTCCAGTCTTCTGTACGTGGTGCCTGTACGCCGAAAGTGTCCCGCAATTTTTCTGGCCACCGACAGCATCTCTTGCACGCCCCTGTCGTTTTTTAAAAAATTCTGCACCACCAAATTCAAGGTATGTGCAAAACATGGGACGTGCTGGAATTTGCCCATATTTAATGCACACACAATATTGCTGGCGTTGTCCGATGCCACAAATCCACAGGAGAGTCCAATTGGGGTAAGCCATTCCGCGATGATCTTCCTCAGTTGCCGTAAGAGGTTTTCAGCTGTGTGTGTATTCTGGAAAGCGGTGATACAAAGCGTAGCCTGCCTAGGAAAGAGTTGGCGTTTGCGAGATGCTGCTACTGGTGCCGCCGCTGCTGTTCTTGCGGCGGGAGTCCATACATCTACCCAGTGGGCTGTCACAGTCATATAGTCCTGACCCTGCCCTGCTCCACTTGTCCACATGTCCGTGGTTAAGTGGACATTGGGTACAACTGCATTTTTTAGGAGACTGGTGAGTCTTTTTCTGACGTCCGTGTACATTCTCGGTATCGCCTGCCTAGAGAAGTGGAACCTAGATGGTATTTGGTAACGGGGGCACACTGCCTCAATAAATTGTCTAGTTCCCTGTGAACTAACGGCGGATACCGGACGCACGTCTAACACCAACATAGTTGTCAAGGACTCAGTTATCCGCTTTGCAGTAGGATGACTGCTGTGATATTTCATCTTCCTCGCAAAGGACTGTTGAACAGTCAATTGCTTACTGGAAGTAGTACAAGTGGGCTTACGACTTCCCCTCTGGGATGACCATCGACTCCCAGCGGCAACAACAGCAGCGCCAGCAGCAGTAGGCGTTACACGCAAGGATGCATCGGAGGAATCCCAGGCAGGAGAGGACTCGTCAGACTTGCCAGTGACATGGCCTGCAGGACTATTGGCATTCCTGGGGAAGGAGGAAATTGACACTGAGGGAGTTGGTGGGGTGGTTTGCGTGAGCTTGGTTACAAGAGGAAGGGATTTACTGGTCAGTGGACTGCTTCCGCTGTCACCCAAAGTTTTTGAACTTGTCACTGACTTATTATGAATGCGCTGCAGGTGACGTATAAGGGAGGATGTTCCGAGGTGGTTAACGTCCTTACCCCTACTTATTACAGCTTGACAAAGGGAACACACGGCTTGACACCTGTTGTCCGCATTTCTGGTGAAATACCTCCACACCGAAGAGCTGATTTTTTTGGTATTTTCACCTGGCATGTCAACGGCCATATTCCTCCCACGGACAACAGGTGTCTCCCCGGGTGCCTGACTTAAACAAACCACCTCACCATCAGAATCCTCCTGGTCAATTTCCTCCCCAGCGCCAGCAACACCCATATCCTCCTCATCCTGGTGTACTTCAACACTGACATCTTCAATCTGACTATCAGGAACTGGACTGCGGGTGCTCCTTCCAGCACTTGCAGGGGGCGTGCAAATGGTGGAAGGCGCATGCTCTTCACGTCCAGTGTTGGGAAGGTCAGGCATCGCAACCGACACAATTGGACTCTCCTTGTGGATTTGGGATTTCAAAGAACGCACAGTTCTTTGCGGTGCTTTTGCCAGCTTGAGTCTTTTCAGTTTTCTAGCGAGAGGCTGAGTGCTTCCATCCTCATGTGAAGCTGAACCACTAGCCATGAACATAGGCCAGGGCCTCAGCCGTTCCTTGCCACTCCGTGTGGTAAATGGCATATTGGCAAGTTTACGCTTCTCCTCCGACAATTTTATTTTAGGTTTTGGAGTCCTTTTTTTACTGATATTTGGTGTTTTGGTTTTGACATGCTCTGTACTATGCCATTGGGCATCGGCCTTGGCAGACGACGTTGCTGGCATTTCATCGTCTCGGCCATGACTAGTGGCAGCAGCTTCAGCACGAGGTGGAAGTGGATCTTGATCTTTCCCTAATTTTGGAACCTCAACATTTTTGTTCTCCATATTTTAATAGGCACAACTAAAAGGCACCTCAGGTAAACAATGGAGATGGATGGATTGGATACTAGTATACAATTATGGACGGGCTGCCGAGTGCCGACACAGAGGTAGCCACAGCCGTGAACTACCGCACTGTACTGTGTCTGCTGCTAATATATAGACTGGTTGATAAAGAGATAGTATACTCGTAACTAGTATGTATGTATAAAGAAAGAAAAAAAAACCACGGTTAGGTGGTATATACAATTATGGACGGGCTGCCGAGTGCCGACACAGAGGTAGCCACAGCCGTGAACTACCGCACTGTACTGTGTCTGCTGCTAATATATAGACTGGTTGATAAAGAGATAGTATACTCGTAACTAGTATGTATGTATAAAGAAAGAAAAAAAAACCACGGTTAGGTGGTATATACAATTATGGACGGGCTGCCGAGTGCCAACACAGAGGTAGCCACAGCCGTGAACTACCGCACTGTACTGTGCCTGCTGCTAATATATAGACTGGTTGATAAAGAGATAGTATACTCGTAACTAGTATGTATGTATAAAGAAAGAAAAAAAAACCACGGTTAGGTGGTATATACAATTATGGACGGGCTGCCGAGTGCCGACACAGAGGTAGCCACAGCCGTGAACTACCGCACTGTACTGTGTCTGCTGCTAATATATAGACTGGTTGATAAAGAGATAGTATACTCGTAACTAGTATGTATGTATAAAGAAAAAAGAAAAAACCACGGTTAGGTGGTATATACAATTATGGACGGGCTGCCGAGTGCCGACACAGAGGTAGCCACAGCCGTGAACTACCGCACTGTACTGTGTCTGCTGCTAATATATAGACTGGTTGATAAAGAGATAGTATACTCGTAACTAGTATGTATGTATAAAGAAAGAAAAAAAAACCACGGTTAGGTGGTATATACAATTATGGACGGGCTGCCGAGTGCCGACACAGAGGTAGCCACAGCCGTGAACTACCGCACTGTACTGTGTCTGCTGCTAATATATAGACTGGTTGATAAAGAGATAGTATACTCGTAACTAGTATGTATGTATAAAGAAAGAAAAAAAAAACACGGTTAGGTGGTATATACAATTATGGACGGGGCTGCCGAGTGCCGACACAGAGGTAGCCACAGCCGTGAACTACCGCACTGTACTGTGTCTGCTGCTAATATATAGACTGGTTGATAAAGAGATAGTATACTCGTAACTAGTATGTATGTATAAAGAAAGAAAAAAAAACCACGGTTAGGTGGTATATACAATTATGGACGGGCTGCCGAGTGCCGACACAGAGGTAGCCACAGCCGTGAACTACCGCACTGTACTGTGTCTGCTGCTAATATATAGACTGGTTGATAAAGAGATAGTATACTCGTAACTAGTATGTATGTATAAAGAAAGAAAAAAAAACCACGGTTAGGTGGTATATACAATTATGGACGGGCTGCCGAGTGCCGACACAGAGGTAGCCACAGCCGTGAACTACCGCACTGTACTGTGTCTGCTGCTAATATATAGACTGGTTGATAAAGAGATAGTATACTCGTAACTAGTATGTATGTATAAAGAAAGAAAAAAAAACCACGGTTAGGTGGTATATACAATTATGGACGGGCTGCCGAGTGCCGACACAGAGGTAGCCACAGCCGTGAACTACCGCACTGTACTGTGTCTGCTGCTAATATATAGACTGGTTGATAAAGAGATAGTATACTCGTAACTAGTATGTATGTATAAAGAAAGAAAAAAAAACCACGGTTAGGTGGTATATACAATTATGGACGGGCTGCCGAGTGCCGACACAGAGGTAGCCACAGCCGTGAACTACCGCACTGTACTGTGTCTGCTGCTAATATATAGACTGGTTGATAAAGAGATAGTATACTCGTAACTAGTATGTATGTATAAAGAAAGAAAAAAAAACCACGGTTAGGTGGTATATACAATTATGGACGGGCTGCCGAGTGCCGACACAGAGGTAGCCACAGCCGTGAACTACCGCACTGTACTGTGTCTGCTGCTAATATATAGACTGGTTGATAAAGAGATAGTATACTCGTAACTAGTATGTATGTATAAAGAAAGAAAAAAAAAACACGGTTAGGTGGTATATACAATTATGGACGGGCTGCCGAGTGCCGACACAGAGGTAGCCACAGCCGTGAACTACCGCACTGTACTGTGTCTGCTGCTAATATAGACTGGTTGATAAAGAGATAGTATACTACTAATATTATATACTGGTGGTCAGGTCACTGGTCACTAGTCACACTGGCAGTGGCACTCCTGCAGCAAAAGTGTGCACTGTTTAATTTTAATATAATATTATGTACTCCTGGCTCCTGCTATAACCTATAACTGGCACTGCAGTAGTGCTCCCCAGTCTCCCCCACAATTATAAGCTGTGTGAGCTGAGCAGTCAGACAGATATATAATATATATAGATGATGCAGCACACTGGCCTGAGCCTGAGCAGTGCACACAGATATGGTATGTGACTGACTGAGTCACTGTGTGTATCGCTTTTTTCAGGCAGAGAACGGATATATTAAATAAACTGCACTGTGTGTCTGGTGGTCACTCACTATATAATATATTATGTACTCCTGGCTCCTGCTATAACCTATAACTGGCACTGCAGTAGTGCTCCCCAGTCTCCCCCACAATTATAAGCTGTGTGAGCTGAGCAGTCAGACAGATATATAATATATATAGATGATGCAGCACACTGGCCTGAGCCTGAGCAGTGCACACAGATATGGTATGTGACTGACTGAGTCACTGTGTGTATCGCTTTTTTCAGGCAGAGAACGGATATATTAAATAAACTGCACTGTGTGTCTGGTGGTCACTCACTATATAATATATTATGTACTCCTGGCTCCTGCTATAACCTATAACTGGCACTGCAGTAGTGCTCCCCAGTCTCCCCCACAATTATAAGCTGTGTGAGCTGAGCAGTCAGACAGATATATAATATTATATATAGATAATAGATGATGCAGCACACTGGCCTGAGCCTGAGCAGTGCACACAGATATGGTATGTGACTGAGTCACTGTGTGCTGTGTATCGCTTTTTTCAGGCAGAGAACGGATTATAAATAAAAGTGGTGGTCACTGGTCACTATCAGCAAAACTCTGCACTGTACACTACTGAGTACTCCTAATGCTCCCCAAAATTAGTAAATCAAGTGTCTAAACGGAGAGGACGCCAGCCACGTCCTCTCCCTATCAATCTCAATGCACGTGTGAAAATGGCGGCGACGCGCGGCTCCTTATATAGAATCCGAGTCTCGCGATAGAATCCGAGCCTCGCGAGAATCCGACAGCGTCATGATGACGTTCGGGCGTGCTCGGGTTAACCGAGCAAGGCGGGAAGATCCGAGTCGCTCGGACCCGTGAAAAAAAACATGAAGTTCTGGCGGGTTCGGATTCAGAGAAACCGAACCCGCTCATCTCTAAGAGACACTGTTCTGCTAACCATAGAGCATATAAAAGACTCAGTCTTATACATGAGAGATGCACAGAGGGAAATCTGCCGGCTGGCATCTAAAATAAGTGCATTGTCCATTTCTGCTAGGAGAGGCTTATGGACTCGCCAGTGGACAGGGGATGCAGATTCAAAAAGGCACATGGAAGTTTTGCCTTATAAGGGTGAGGAGTTATTTGGGGATGGTCTCTCGGACCTAGTTTCCACAGCAACATCTGGGAAGTCAGCATTTTTACCCCATGTTCCCTCACAGCCTAAGAAGGCGCCGTTTTATCAGGTTCAGTCCTTTCGGACCCAGAAAAACAGGCGTGGAAAAGGCGGGTCTTTTCTGTCCAGAGGCAGAGGTAGGGGAAAAAGGCTGCAGCAAACAGCAGGTTCCCAGGAGCAAAAGTCCTCCCCCGCTTCTTCTTCCAAGTCCGCCGCATGACGGTGGGGCACCACAGGCGGAGCCAGGTACGGTGGGGGGCCGCCTCAAAAATTTCAGCGATCAGTGGGCTCGCTCACAGGTGGATCCCTGGATCCTTCAAATAGTATCTCAGGGGGTACAAACTGGAATTCGAGGCGTCTCCACCCCATCGGTTCCTAAAGTCTGCCTTGCCGATTGCTCCCTCAGACAGGGAGGCGGTGCTAGCGGCAATTCACAAGCTGTATTCCCAGCAGGTGATAATCAAGGTGCCCCTACTTCAACAAGGCCGGGGTTACTATTCCACACTATTTGTGGTACCGAAACCGGACGGTTCGGTGAGACCCATTTTAAATTTGAAATCCTTGAACACATACATAAAAAAATTCAAGTTCAAGATGGAATCGCTCAGGGCGGTTATTGCAAGTCTGGAGGAGGGGGATTACATGGTATCCCTGGACATCAAGGATGCTTACCTGCATGTCCCCATTTACCATCCTCACCAGGAGTACCTCAGATTTGTGGTACAAGATTGCCATTACCAATTCCAGACGTTGCCATTTGGACTGTCCACGGCACCAAGGGTGTTTACCAAGGTAATGGCGGAAATGATGATACTCCTTCGAAAAAAGGGAGTTTTAATTATCCCGTACTTGGACGATCTCCTAATAAAAGCGAGGTCCAAGGAACAGTTGTTGGTAGGAGTAGCACTATCTCAGGAGGTGCTGCACCAGCACGGTTGGATTCTGAATATTCCAAAATCACAGCTGGTTCCGACGACACGTCTACTGTTCCTGGGTATGATTCTGGATACAGTCCAGAAAAAAGTGTTTCTCCCGGAGGAGAAAGCCAAGGAGCTGTCATCTCTAGTCAGAGACCTCCTGAAACCAAAACAGGTATCGGTGCATCACTGCACGCGGGTCCTGGGAAAGATGGTAGCTTCTTACGAAGCAATTCCTTACGGCAGGTTCCATGCCAGAATCTTTCAGTGGGACCTGCTGGACCAATGGTCCGGATCGCATCTCCAGATGCATCGCTTAATAACCCTGTCTCCAAGAACCAGGGTGTCTCTGCTGTGGTGGCTGCAGACGGCTCATCTTCTAGAGGGCCGCAGATTCGGTATACAGGACTGGGTCCTGGTGACCACGGATGCCAGCCTTCGAGGCTGGGGGGCAGTCACACAGGGAAGAAACTTCCAAGGACTATGGTCGAGTCAGGAGACTTCCCTACACATAAATATTCTGGAACTAAGGGCCATTTACAATGCCCTAAGTCAGGCAAAATCCCTGCTTCTACACCAGCCGGTACTGATCCAATCAGACAACATCACGGCAGTCGCCCATGTAAATCGACAGGGCGGCACAAGAAGCAGGATGGCAATGGCAGAAGCCACAAGGATTCTCCGTTGGGCGGAAAATCATGTACTAGCACTGTCAGCAGTGTTCATTCCGGGAGTGGACAACTGGGAAGCAGACTTTCTCAGCAGGCACGACCTCCACCCGGGAGAGTGGGGACTTCATCCAGAAGTCTTCCAGATGCTGGTAAACCGTTGGGAAAAACCACAGGTGGACATGATGGCATACCGCCTCAACAAAAAGCTAGAAAGATATTGCGCCAGGTCAAGGGACCCTCAGGCGATAGCTGTGGACGCTCTAGTGACACCGTGGGTGTACCAGTCAGTTTATGTGTTCCCTCCTCTGCCTCTCATAACAAAGGTATTGAGAATAATAAAAAAACGAGGAGTAAGAACAATACTCGTGGTTCCGGATTGGCCACGACGAGCGTGGTACCCGGAACTTCAAGAGATGATCTCAGAGGACCCATGGCCTCTGTCGCTCAGACAGGACCTGCTGCAGCAGGGGCCTTGTCTATTCCAAGACTTACCGCGGCTGCGTTTGACGGCATGGCGGTTGAACGCCGGATCCTGAAGGAAAAGGGCATTCCGGAGGAAGTCATTCCTACGCTGATTAAAGCCAGGAAAGCAGGAAAGATGTAACTGCAAAGCATTATCACCGCATATGGCGGAAATATGTTGCTTGGTGCGAGGCCAAAAAGGCCCCGACAGAGGAATTTCAACTGGGTCGATTTCTGCACTTCCTACAAGCAGGAGTGACTATGGGCCTGAAATTAGGCTCCATTAAGGTACAGATCTCGGCTCTGTCGATTTTCTTCCAGAAAGAACTAGCTTCACTGCCTGAAGTTCAGACATTTGTGAAGGGAGTGCTGCATATTCAGCCCCCGTTTGTGCCTCCAGTGGCACCTTGGGATCTCAACGTGGTGTTGAGTTTCTTAAAATCACATTGGTTTGAGCCACTTAAAACCGTGGATCTAAAATATCTCACGTGGAAAGTGGTCATGTTATTGGCCTTGGCTTCGGCCAGGCGTGTGTCAGAATTGGCGGCTTTGTCATGTAAAAGCCCTTATCTGATTTTCCATATGGATAGGGCAGAATTGAGGACTCGTCCCCAGTTTCTCCCTAAGGTGGTATCAGCTTTTCACTTGAACCAACCTATTGTGGTGCCTGCGGCTACTAGGGACTTGGAGGAGTCCAAGTTACTGGACGTAGTCAGGGCCTTGAAAATTTATGTTTCCAGGACGGCTAGAGTCAGGAAAACTGACTCGCTATTTATCCTGTATGCACCCAACAAACTGGGTGCTCCTGCTTCTAAGCAGACTATCGCTCACTGGATCTGTAACACGATTCAGCAGGCGCATTCTGCGGCTGGACTGCCGCATCCTAAATCAGTGAAAGCCCATTCCACAAGGAAGGTGGGCTCATCTTGGGCGGCTGCCCGAGGGGTCTCGGCTTTACAACTTTGCCGAGCTGCTACTTGGTCAGGGGCAAACACGTTTGCGAAATTCTACAAATTTGATACCCTGGCTGAGGAGGACCTTGAGTTCTCTCATTCGGTGCTGCAGAGTCATCCGCACTCTCCCGCCCGTTTGGGAGCTTTGGTATAATCCCCATGGTCCTTTCGGAGTTCCCAGCATCCACTAGGACGTCAGAGAAAATAAGATTTTACTCACCGGTAAATCTATTTCTCGTAGTCCGTAGTGGATGCTGGGCGCCCATCCCAAGTGCGGATTGTCTGCAATACTTGTACATAGTTATTGTTAACTAAAGGGTTATTGTTGAGCCATCTGTTGAGAGGCTCAGTTGTTTTCATACTGTAAACTGGGTATAATATCACGAGTTATACGGTGTGATTGGTGTGACTGGTATGAGTCTTACCCGGGATTCAAAATCCTTCCTTATTATGTCAGCTCGTCCGGGCACAGTGTCCTAACTGAGGCTTGGAGGAGGGTCATAGTGGGAGGAGCCAGTGCACACCAGGTGACCTAAAGCTTTCTTTAGTTGTGCCCAGTCTCCTGCGGAGCCGCTATTCCCCATGGTCCTTTCGGAGTTCCCAGCATCCACTACGGACTACGAGAAATAGATTTACCGGTGAGTAAAATCTTATTTTCTCCACAGTATCCACAGGATAACATTGGGATATGATGACGCGACAGCTGATTTGCACCAATCGGTTAAAGCTTTCGGCCTCCCAGCATGCAACGGGCCCGTCCATATACCCCCGCCTCCTGGCTCATGCAAATCAGTTGTTTTTCCAAAGCTCAAGGCAGGAGTATCATAGAGAGCCCTAATCAGGCGAGAAGAACACACATGCACACCCTACCATACAAGAAGGATGAGGTTAGTGAGTAAAAGGATACTCAAATCAGGTGCGTCAAGGTGGGATCCCTGTGGATACTGTGGACTTAGAAGAAATAACGTTATCAACGGTAAGTTTTACCATAACAAATATTTCTCCAGCAGGATAACATTGGGATGTCCCAAAGCAATTTAGTGATGGGGACGCTCCTGATTGGACAGGAGAATCCTTAGCCCGAATTCAGCGTCCTGAGAGGCAAAGGCATCAAAGGCATAATGTCTAATGAATGTGTTAATGGAAGACCATGTGGCTGCCTTACATATCTATTCTGCTGAAGCACAATGTTGTGCTGCCCATAACGGGACCTACCTTACGAGTAGAGTGAGCAGAGACATTAGCCGGAACAGGAAGATCAGCTTGAGAGTATGCTCCTGAACTTGTCATCCGAAGCCACCTCGCCAGTGTCTACTTATCAGCAGGCCATCCTCTCTTGTGAAATCCGTAGAGAACGAAGAGAGTGTCTGTCTTTCTGATGGCACTGGTACGATCCACGTAGATCCTTAAGGCACGGACTACGTCCAATGATGCATCTCCCGCAGAAAGGTCTGGCCCCTGGAAGGCCGGGACTACAATTTCTCTGTTAAGGTGGAATTTAGACACCACCTTAGGAAGATACCCAGATTTGGTTCTGAGAACCGCTTTATCTGGATAAAAAAATCAGAAAACGAGGGTGACATATTAATGCCCCTAAATCTGAAACTTTTCTAGCTGAGGCAATAGCCAGTAGAAAGAGAACTTAAGCTGTCAACCGTTTAATATCCACTCGTTTAAGTGGTTCAAATGGGGCAACTTGAAGGGCCTTTAGGACTAAACTTAAGTCCCAAGGCACTGTAGGAGGAACAAAAGGAGGTTGAATGCACAGCATTCCCTGGAAAAAGTGTGCACATCCTGTAGGTTAGCAATTTTCTTTTAGAACCATACAGTCAATGCTGACACTTGCACTCTCAAGGAAGCTAACCTTAGACCTTTGTCCATTCCTGCCTGAAGGAATGCCAAGACTCTGGAAACTCTGTACACCCTAGGTCAAATTTCTGGTCACTGCACCATAGAAAATAGCCTAGCCATATTCGGTGATAAATGCGAGCTGAGGAAGGTTTCTTTGCTCTGAGCATTGTTTGAATTACCTGTTGTGAGAATTCTCTTGACTTCAGGATAGAGGTCTCAAGAGCCACACCGTCAAAGACAGTCGATCCAGGTGCTTGTGATAGCAAGGACCCTGTGACAGTAGATCTGGACTTTGAGGGTGTAGCCGGAGCTATTAGTATCACGGCGCCCTTTCCTTGTTTTACCTTTTGCATTAGCCTGGGTAACAGGCAATTGGTGGAAACACATAGGCCAGACGAAAGTCCCACCTCACTGACAGGGCATCCACAAAGATCGCCGTTGGGATCCTTTGTTCTTGACGCATATACAGGAACTTTGTTGTTCTGGCGTGACGCCATGAGATCCATCTCTGGTAACCCCCATTTGTCTAACAGATTTTGGAAGCCCTCTCGGTGTATAGCTCATTCATTTGCATGAATGGTGTGTTGACTGAGAAAATCCACTTACCAGTTTAGGACTCCCAGAATAAACACTGCGAACAAGGCTGGAAAATTAAGTTCTGCCCACTTTAATGTGTAACTTACCTCCTTCAATGCATTCTAGCTGCGAGGTCTCCCTGATGGTTGAGGTACTGTACTGCCATTGCATAGTCCGAGCAGATTTGGCCTGGTTTTCCCTGAAAGATGTCCTTTGCCTAAATAATTGCCGTATATATGGCCCAAAGATCCAGTATATTTATTGGCAGGCAATTTTATTGGTCCTTCTCCTAGAAGCAACTCCTTCCTGGCACAGCTCCCCAGCCCTGAAGACTGGCATCCATTGTCAGAATTTCCCAATCCAATATCCAAAAGGGTCTCCCTTTGTCCAGATGGGATGTCTGTAGACACCTGGCTAATGACCTCCTTACTCCCAGAGGAAGGACCATAGTCTGCGTTTTTATTGTCTGGTGACAAACATTCCATTTGGAAAGGATCAAACTTTGCAGAGGCCTTGAATGGAACTGAGCATACTCCACCATGTTGAATGTCGACACCATCAACCCCATCGCACGTATTGCGGCATGAATGGATACCCTTTGACTGTGTAGCAGCTCCTGAATCCTTCACTAAATTTTGGATATTTTGTTCAGCGGTAGAAATACTCTCTGAAGACATGAATCCAGCACAGCCCCAAATGAGTCATCCGTTGTGACAGAACCAGGGACAACTTTGCCCAATTTATGAGCCAACCGTGTCTCTGTAAACAAGCTATTGTTTGTTGCAGATGACATTGAAGCAATTCCTGACACTGTGCCAGGATTAATAAGTCATCGAGGTATGGAAAAATCCTTACCCTCTGCTAATTGGAGGTAAGATGCCATCACCACCATAATTTTGGTGAATACTCTGGGAGCTGTGGCGATTCCAAATGGTAGGCCAAAATGATGGAACGTAAAGTCTCCATATGAAACCGAGACACCCAAATGTACTTGTTCAGCGCTTTGAGATTGAGATTGAGTATGGGCCGGTACGACCCATTTGGCTTCTGGACTAAAAACAGGTTGGAATAAAAACCTTGCCCTCGTTGTGCAGGAGGAACTGGAATTATCACTCCTGACTGATGAAACTTCTGGACTGCCTCTTGCAAAGCCCTGGCCTTCGTTTCCACTGAAGACAAGCTGGTACAAAACCTTTGATGAGGGTGTTTCTTGAAAGCAAATGCATAACCGTGAGATACCACATCTTGCACCCAGGCATCTGTGGTGGACTGCTGCTAGATCTGTGCAAACTGAAGAAGTAGGCCTCCCACCCTGTGTTCCCCAAGGTGGAGGCCCGCACCATCAGGCTGATGGCTTATCTTCTGATTTGGAAGCCGGTCCTCTGGTAGCCCAATACTTTTTAGTCTTACCAGACTTGTTGGATTGGGACTGTTTGACATCACTCTTTCCTTTTTGCTTTTTCTTGATTCTGAAAGGGCCTAAAAGCTGGAAACCTAGACTTGAATTTGTTTGTGGAAGGAAACTGCACTTTCTTGGAGTCTGCTTCTGACTCCAAAATACTGTTTCATTCTTTACCCCCAAAAAAATATCTCCAGTAAAAAAGGCTAAGACTCCAGAACCTTCCTGGATTCTGAGTCATCTTTCCATGTACATAGCCAAACCGCTCTGCAAGCTGCTACTGCTGGAGCTGATGCCTGAGAGGCAATTGTACCCATATCCAAGGTCGCTTCCATAAACGTCGTCGCCTGTTTGATATATGCAATATGGGATTTTTGCTCTCTAGATGCCGTTGAAAGATCCTCCTCCAATGCATCAGCACAGGCAGCCACTGCTTTCGCCATCCAGGCTGAAGCAATGGCTGGTCTTATGATTGCCCAAGACAAGGGAAAAATTTTTTTTAGAAAACCATCGTCTCTCCTATCCGTGACATTATTTATTGATGTTGAAGGCAGAGGTAATGTAGATTTTCGCACCAAACTAATAACATGCGTATCTACTTTGGGAGCCACCTCCCTTTTTTAAACAGTCCCCGCCGGAAGAGTATAATTGGAATTCCATTTCCTTGGAATTCTAACTTCTTACTGGGCATAACCAAAGCCTCTTGCATAATTTCCATCAGCTGATCTGACCAATAAAACTCTCTTAACTGTATTGAGATGTTTAAACACAGGTGCCTTAGATTTTAACAAAGGCTCTGCTGCCTCTTCTAAGGATAAAATGGCTTTCATAGCACTAATTAGCTCAGGTATGTCGATTGATCTGAGGCCTTCCACCTCGTCTCTGTATGCAGACCCGAAGTGCGATGAGTCCTCATCCTCCGAGGAGTCCTCATCTGAAACATGTGTAGACTGTGAAGATGTTGTATCGTGTCTACGTGATTTACATACCACCAGCCTTTCAGCCTGCTTTTGTTGAGAGGCTGCCAATTCCCGTGCTAGATGTGATAAACCCCGGGAGGAAAGTTGCATGTAAGGGTTAAAAGGGTAACCTATCCCTGGTATAGGAGCTGGCATTATCCGCTTAGCTATACTGGATAATGTCTGTGCAAAAGTAGCCCGTGGGGGTTCAACTACAACCTGTGCTTGCCTCGGATTATTCAAGAGGCATTGGTGAAAGCTAAAACAATTTGCACATAACCCATTTCGAACCAGATCCTGAGAGGTTAACCCAGCATCGCAAGACAACATGAAATGAGTGTTGGTGCTGCTGTGGAGAGTGTATCCTTCTCACCCTTGCCACTCTTAGACATGATAAATAGATCACACAGCTGTACAGTGTTACTACACAATTTGTGACTGTAATCACTTTGAAATTTGTTAAGGTGACACACAATCTGACCCTACCCTGCTTTGCACCAGCATTGAGGATCGGAATACACAGAAAAACTGACCGAATTATAGTAAAGTCAGGAATCACACTAGCAATCAGTCACAGGTTATACATTAGTATAATAAGCAATATGAGCACATAATCGACTACAAATACATTTCAAGTATGTAGGAGAAACCTATTACTGTATTACCTTATAAAGGAGTTTTAACCATATTCAGTCGCACAGCGAAAGAAAACAGCAGCAATAGTTTACAGACTTGTATGCATCAGGCACTTATCCAACTGTTCGTACTCAAAGGTAGATAGAGACTTAGCGCTGTATTACCCGGCTCAGGAGACTGGGATACAGGGAGACTTCACCCCGCTTCCAGGATTGATCATCACGTTAGCAAACGTAGATCCACACGCTAATAGTGTACACACTCGCCCCATGAACCTACAGTGAACACACGCCCAAGTGAACACTGACGCACCAGACACACAGCCGCCTATGCTGCAACTGGGTCCTTTTAGATACACAGCGTCTCAGACGGAAGCAGGAACTCGGTTCATGGTGGGAAACTCGGAGGAATCTGGTCATGAACTGGGGGGAGGGATGTCCAAGGGAGTGTTTGACTCCCCACTGCTGACATCAACCCTAGGGATCGCGGCCACATACTACCCCTGGAGCCTATGACCCCTAGGGCCTAGCGCTGCTGCACCCTAGGTGACAGCCATTTGGTAGTCTCCTCCCAAAACAGTGCAGCTGTGTCCACATTTGCCCTCTAAGCGGAACCGATGCCTTACCTTCTCCCCGTGCTCCGGCCACAGCCTGGTAACGTCTGCTGGACCTGCTAGTATATCCTACACAGACACCTGCTGAAACAGCACTGTACTCATGGGTAAGCATTGTCGCAACCCGGCAGAGAGTTGTTGGAGCAACTCTATCTAAGGTACGTATAAGACGCTTTTTAGAAAGATCACTCAAGAAAAAATAGTAAGACTATAAAAATAAAATAAAAAAGCTTACGGCTGCTAACAACCAGCAACCCATTGACCATGGTCCGGCTCCTGCCGCACCAAACAAAAACTGATTTTCCTGTGCCAGGAGGTGGGGATATATGGACAGGCCGTTGCATGCTGGGAGGCCAAAAGCTTTGCCTGATTGGTGCAAATCCGCTGTTGCGTCATCATGTCCCAATGTTATCCTGTGGATAACCTGTGGACCCTGCCGGAGAAAGTAATAATACAGGTATATGACTGGGGAGCAGATCTGGGAGTCACACTTACATCATTTATATCTATAATAATACAGGGACATGGCTGGTGAGTGAATGCAAGTTTCACAGTGACATCATGTATATCCATAGTAATATATACATGGACATTTTGCACAATTCCCTAAAAAGAGTAACTCCAAATTGGCAAACTTTTAATAGATATTTCAATGTTGTCCCAATGTACAGGATTATACAGTAGTGAAGAAGATATCCAGTGCCTCCATCAGGGTGCCTCCACCTCAGTCACTGATACATGATAGAGACAATGACCAAATGATCCTGGAACTCACCAACAAGATCATTCAGCTGCCGACTGGAGAGGTGACTGCTGGGAAATGGGGCATTATACAGTAACACCAGGGGCTGTGTCTGGGTGATGACTGGAGAGGTGACTGCTGGGAATGGGACATTATACAGTAACACCAGGAGACGTGTCTGGGTAATGACTGGAGAGGTGATTGCTGGGAATGGGACATTATACAGTAACACCAGGAGATGTGTCTGGGTAATGACTGGAGAGGTGACTGCTGGGAATGGGACATTATACAGTAACACCAGGGGATGTGTCTGGGTAATGACTGGAGAGGTGACTGCTGGGAATGGGGCATTATACAGTAACACCAGGGGATGTGACTGGAGAGGTGGCTGCTGGGAATGGGACGTTATACAGTAACACCAGGGGACGTGTCTGGGTGATGACTGGAGAGGTGACTGCTGGGAATGGGGCATTATAGAGTAACACCAGGAGATGTGTCCGGGTGATGACTGGAGAGGTGACTGCTGGGAATGGGGCATTATACAGTAACACCAGGGGACGTGTCCGGGTGATGACTGGAGAGGTGACTGCTGGGAATGGGGCATTATACAGTAACACCAGGGGATGTGTCTGGGTGATGACTGGAGAGGTGACTGCTGGGAATGGGGCAATGGGGCAGTATAGAGTAACACCAGGGGATGTGTCTGAGTGATGACTGGAGAGGTGACTGCTGGGAAAAGGACATTATACAGTAACACCAGGGGATGTGTCCGGGTGATGACTGCTGGGAATGGGGCATTATAGAGTAACACCAGGAGATGTGTCCGGATGATGACTGGAGAGGTGACTGCTGGGAAAGGGACATTATACAGTAACACCAGCGGATGTGTCCGAGTGATGACTGGAGAGGTGACTGCTGGGAATGGGGCATTATACAGTAACACCAGGAGATGTGTCCGGGTGATGACTGGAGAGGTGACTGCTGGGAATGGGGCATTATACAGTAACACCAGGGGATGTGTCTGGGTGATGACTGGAAAGGTGACTGCTGGGAATGGGGCATTATACAGTAACACCAGGAGATGTGTCCGGATGATGACTGGAGAGGTGACTGCTGGGAATGGGGCAATAGGGCATTATACAGTAACACCAGGGGATGTGTCTGGGTAATGACTGGAGAGGTGACTGCTGGGAAAGGGACATTATACAGTAACACCAGGGGATGTGTCCGAGTGATGACTGGAGAGGTGACTGCTGGGAATGGGGCATTATACAGTAACGCCAGGAAATGTGACGGTTGATGACTGGAGAGGTGACTGCTGGGAATAGGGCATTATACAGTAACACCAGGAGATGTGTCCGGGTGATGACTGGAGAGGTGACTGCTGGGAATGGGGCATTATACAGTAACACCAGGGGACGTGTCCGGGTGATGACTGGAGAGGTGACTGCTGGGAATGGGGCATTATACAGTAACACCAGGGGATGTGTCTGGGTGATGACTGGAGAGGTGACTGCTGGGAATGGGGCAATGGGGCAGTATAGAGTAACACCAGGGGATGTGTCTGAGTGATGACTGGAGAGGTGACTGCTGGGAAAAGGACATTATACAGTAACACCAGGGGATGTGTCCGGGTGATGACTGCTGGGAATGGGGCATTATAGAGTAACACCAGGAGATGTGTCCGGATGATGACTGGAGAGGTGACTGCTGGGAAAGGGACATTATACAGTAACACCAGCGGATGTGTCCGAGTGATGACTGGAGAGGTGACTGCTGGGAATGGGGCATTATACAGTAACACCAGGAGATGTGTCCGGGTGATGACTGGAGAGGTGACTGCTGGGAATGGGGCATTATACAGTAACACCAGGGGATGTGTCTGGGTGATGACTGGAAAGGTGACTGCTGGGAATGGGGCATTATACAGTAACACCAGGAGATGTGTCCGGATGATGACTGGAGAGGTGACTGCTGGGAATGGGGCAATAGGGCATTATACAGTAACACCAGGGGATGTGTCTGGGTAATGACTGGAGAGGTGACTGCTGGGAAAGGGACATTATACAGTAACACCAGGGGATGTGTCCGAGTGATGACTGGAGAGGTGACTGCTGGGAATGGGGCATTATACAGTAACGCCAGGAAATGTGACGGTTGATGACTGGAGAGGTGACTGCTGGGAATAGGGCATTATACAGTAACACCAGGAGATGTGTCCGGATGATGACTGGAGAGGTGACTGCTGGGAATGGGGCAATAGGGCATTATACAGTAACACCAGGGGATGTGTCTGGGTGATGACTGGAGAGGTGACTGCTGGGAAAGGGACATTATACAGTAACACCAGGGGATGTGTCCGAGTGATGACGGGAGAGGTGACTGCTGGGAATGGGGCATTATACAGTAACGCCAGGAAATGTGACGGTTGATGACTGGAGAGGTGACTGCTGGGAATGGGGCATTATACAGTAACACCAGGGGATGTGTCTGGGTGATGACTGGAGAGGTGACTGCTGGGAATGGGGCATTATACAGTAACACCAGGGGACGTGTCCAGGTGATGACTGGAGAGGTGACTGCTGGGAATGGGGCATTATACAGTAACACCAGGGGATGTGTCCGGGTGATGACTGGAGAGGTGACTTCTGGGAATGGGACATTATACAGGAACACCAGGGGATGTGTCCGGGTGATGACTGGAGAGGTGACTGCTGGGAATGGGACATTATACAGGAACACCAGGGGACGTGTCCGGGTGATGACTGGAGAGGTGACTGCTGGGAATGGGGCGTTATACAGTAACACCAGGGGACGTGTCTGGGTGATGACTGGAGAGGTGACTGCTGGGAATGGGGCATTATACAGTAACACCAGAGAACGTGTCTGGGTGATGACTGGAGAAGTGCCTGATGGGAATGTGACATTATACAGTAACACCAGGGGACGTGTCTGGGTAATGACTGGAGAGGTGACTGCTGGGAATGGGGCATTATACAGTAACACCAGGGGACGTGTCTGGGTGATGACTGGAGAGGTGACTGCTGGGAATGGGGCATTATACAGTAACACCAGGGGACGTGTCTGGGTAATGACTGGGGAGGTGACTGCTGGGAATGGGACATTATACAGTAACATAACACCAGGGGATGTGTCCGGGTGATGACTGGAGAGGTGACTGCTGGGAATGGGACATTATACAGTAACACCAGGGGATGTGTCTGGGTGATGACTGTATCATTGTGTGTGTCAGGTTCCTATAAGGTGTCAGGATGTCACTGTCTATCTCTCCATGCAGGAGGAGACGTATATAGAGGAACACAGGGGTCTGTACAAGGACGTGATGATGGAGAATCACCGGCCCCTCACATCACTTGGTAAGAGGAGACAGTCATGTATTGTACAGGGGAGAGCAGGTATGGGGGCCCCTATATACACACACATCTGATAATCACATATATACACTGTACTCAGACACTGTATCTCCTACAGATGGGCCCAGTAACAGAGATACCCCAGAGAGATGTCCCCGTCCTCTGTATTCCCAGGATTGTACAGAGGAGAATCACAGGACCCCACAGGAGGATCAGGTAGGTGGGATTTAGGATCTCACCAGTATTCCAAAGTGACTGTCACTATATTATCTCTAGTGAAACTGTGAGCCTGATTCTTATTTAGGAATACAATAAGAGTAAGTAACTACCTGGAAAAACCATGTTGTAATGCAAGGGGAGACAAATATATACATTGTGTTTGCATGCAGGGTAAATACTGGCTACTTTTGCATGTAGCCCACAAATGCTGGAAAACTTTATTTCTCTAACGTCCTAAGTGGATGCTGGGGACTCCGTCAGGACCATGGGGTTTAGCGGCTCTGCAGGAGACAGGGCACAATAATAAAAGCTTTAGGATCAGGTGGTGTGCACTGGCTCCTCCCCCTATGACCCTCCTCCAAGCCTCAGTTAGATCTTTGTGCCCGGCCGAGAAGGGTGCAATCTAGGTGGCTCTCCTGAGCTGCTTAGAATAAAAGTTTAATTTAGGTTTTTTATTTTCAGTGAGTCCTGCTGGCAACAGGCTCACTGCTACGAGGGACTTAGGGGAGAGAAGTAAACTCACCTGCGTGCAGGATGGATTTGCTTCTTAGGCTACTGGACACCATTAGCTCCAGAGGGAGTCGGAACACAGGTCTCACCCTGGGGTTCGTCCCGGAGCCGTGCCGCCGACCCCCCTTGCAGATGCCGAAGTTGAAGAGGTCCAGAGGTCCAGAAACAGGCGGCAGAAGACTTTCAGTCTTCATAAGGTAGCGCACAGCACTGCAGCTGTGCGCCATTGTTGTCAGCACACTTCATACCAGCGGTCACTGAGGGTGCAGGGCGCTGGGGGGGGCGCCCTGGGCAGCAATGTATTATACCTTTTTTATGGCTAAAATACATCACATATAGCCCTTGAGGCTATATGGATGTATTTAACCCCTGCCAGATCTCACAAACTCCGGGAGAAGAGCCCGCCGTTTTAGGGGGCGGGGCCTATTCTCCTCAGCACACGGCGCCATTTTCCTGCTCAGCTCTGCTGTGAGGAAGGCTCCCAGGCTCTCCCCTGCACTGCACTACAGAAACAGGGTTAAAACAGAGAGGGGGGGCACTTATTTGGCGATATGATTACATATGTGAAAATGCTATAAGGGAAAACACTTGTATAAGGGGTTGTCCCTGTATAATTATAGCGTTTTTGGTGTGTGCTGGCAAACTCTCCCTCTGTCTCCCCAAAGGGCTAGTGGGGTCCTGTCCTCTATCAGAGCATTCCCTGTGTGTGTGCTGTGTGTCGGTACGTGTGTGTCGACATGTAGGAGGACGATGTTGGTGAGGAGGCGGAGCAAATTGCCTGTATTGGTGATGTCACTCTCTAGGGAGTCGACACCGGAATGGATGGCTTATTTAGGAATTACGTGATAATGTCAACACGATGCAAGGTCGGTTGACGACATGAGACGGCCGGCAAACAAATTAGTTCCTGTCCAGGCGTCTCAGACAATGTCAGGGGCTTGTAAAAACGCCCATTTACCTCAGTTGGTCGACACAGACACGGACACTGACTTCAGTGTCGACGGTGAAGAAACAAACGTATTTTCCTTTAGGGCCACACGTTACATGTTAAGGGCAATGAAGGAGGTGTTACATATTTCTGATACTACAAGTACCACAAATAAGGGTATTATGTAGGGTGGGAATAATCTACTTGTAGTTTTTCCTGAATCAGATAAATTAAAGTGTGTGATGATACGTGGGTTTCCTCCGATAGAAAATTATTGGAGGTATACCTTTTCCCGCCAGAAGTGAGGGCGAGTTGGGAAACACACCTTAGGGTGGATAAGGCGCTCACACGCTTATAAAAACAAGTGGCGTTACCGTCTCCAGATACGGCCGCCCTCAAAGAGCCAGCTGATAGGAAGCTGAAAAATATCCTAAAAAGTATATACACACATACTGGTGTTATACTACGACCAGCAATCGCCTCAGCCTGGATGTGCAGCGCTGGGGGGGCTTGGTCGGATTTCCTGACTGAAAATATTGATACCCTTGACAGGAACAATATTTTATTGACTATAGAGCATTTTAAGGATGCATTTCTATATATGCGAGATGCGCAGAGGGATATTTGCATTCTGGCATCAAGAGTAGATGTGATGTCCATATCTGCCAGACGATGTTTATAGACACGACAGTGGTCAGGTGATGCAGATTCCAGACGGCACATGGAAGTATTGCCGTATAAAGGGGCGGTCCATCGGACCTGGTGGCCATGGCAACAGCTGGAAAATCCACTTTTGTTACCCCAAGTCACATCTCAGCAGAAAAGGACACAGTCTTTTCAGTCTCAGTCCTTACGTACCCATAAAGGCAGGCGGGCAAAAGGCCAGTCAATCTGCCCAGGGTTAGAGGAAAGGGAAGAAGACTGCAGCAGGCAGCCCATTCCCAGGAACAGAAGTCCTCCACAGCTTCTGCCAAGTCCGGGAGGCAGTATTGGGAAAAAAATTCACAGGCTGTATTCCCAGCAGGTGATAATCAAAGTACCCCTCCTACAACAAGGGAAGGGGTATTATTCCACACTATATTGTGGTACTGAAGCCAAACGGCTCGGTGAGATCTAAAAGATTTGAACAATTACATACAAGGGTTCAAATCAAGATGGAGTCACTCAGAGCAGTGATAGCGAACCAGGACGATATGGTGTCACTGGATATCAGGGACGCTTACCTACATGTCCAAATTTTGCCCTTCTCACCAAGGGTATCTCAGGTTCGTGGTACAGAACTGTCACTATCAGTTCAGACGCTGCCGTTTGGATTGTCCACGGCACCCCGGGTCTTTACCATGGTAATGGCCGAAATGATGATTCTTCCTAAAAGAAATATGGACGCTTTCCTGATAAGGGCAAGGTCCAGAGAACAGTTGGCGGTCGGAGTAGCACTATCTCAAGTAGTTCTACGACAGCACGAGTGGATTCTAAATATTCCAAAATCGCAGCTTTTTCCGACGACACGTCTAATGTTCCTAGGAATGATTCTGGACACAGTCCAGAAAAGGATGTTTTCTCCCGGAGAAGAAGGCCAGGGAGTTATCCGAGCTAGTCAGGAACCTCCTAAAACCAGGAAAAGTATCAGTGCATCATTGCACAAGGGTCCTGTGAAAAATGGTGGTTTCTTACAAAGCGATCCCATTCGGTAGATTTCACGCAAGAACCTTTCAGTGGAATCTGCTGGGAAAATGGTCCGGATCGCATCTTCAGGTGCATCAGCGGATAACCCTGTCTCCAAGGACAAGGGTGTTTTCTTCTGCGGTGGCTGCAGAGTGCTCATCTATGAAAGGGCCGCAGATTCGACATTCAGGACTGGGTCCTGGTGACCACGGATGCCAGCCTGAGTGGCTGGGGAGCAGTCACACAAGGAAAAAAAATTTTCAGGGAGTGTGATCAAATCTGGAGACTTCTCTCCACATAAATATACTGGAGCTAAGGGCAATTTACAAGGCTCTAAGCTTAGCAAGACCTCTGCTTCAAGGTCAGCCGGTATTGATCCAGTGGGACAACATCACGGCAGTCGCCCACGTAAACAGACAGGGCGGCACATGAAGCAGAAACTGCAAGGATTCTTCGCTGGGTGAAAAATCATGTGATAACACTCTCTGCAGTGTTAATTCCGGGAGTGGAAAACTGGGAAGCAAACTTCCTCAGCAGGCATAACCTCCACCCGGGAGAGTGGGGACTTCAGCGGGAAGTCTTCCACATGATTGTAAACCGTTGGGAAAAACCAAAGGTGGACATGATGGCGTCCCGCCTGAACAAAAAACTAGACAAATATTGCGCCAGGTCAAGGGACCCTCAGGCAATAGCGGTGGACGCTCTGGTAACACTGTGGGTGTACCAGTCAGGGTATGTGTTCCCTCCTATGCATCTCATACCAAAAGTACTGAGAATCATAAGAAGGAGATGAGTAAGAACGATACTCGTGGTTCCGGATGGGTCAAGAAGGACTTGGTACCCGGAACTTCAAGAGATGCTCACGGAAGAACCGTGGCCTCTACCTTTAAGAAAGGACCTGCTCCAGCAGGGGCCTTGTCTGTTCCAAGACTTACCGCGGCTGCGTTTGACGGCATGGCAGTTGAACGCCGGATCCTGAAAGGGCATTCCAGATGAAGTCATCCCTACCCTGGTCGAAGCCAGGAAGGATGTAACCGCAAAACATTTTCACCGCATTTGGCGAAAATATGTTGCGTGGTGTGAGGCCAAGAAGGTCCCTACAGAGGAATTCCAACTGGGTCGTTTCCTACATTTCCTGAAAACAGGACTGTCTATGGGCCTAAAATTAGGGTCCATTAAGGTTCAAATTTCGACCCTGTCAAATTTCTTCCAGAAAGAACTGGCTTCAGTGCCTGAAGTTCAGACGTTTGTAAAAGGGGTACTACATATACAGCCTCCTTTTGTGCCCCCAGTGGCACCTTGGGATCTCAATGTTGTTTTGAGTTTCCTAAAGTCACATTGGTTTGATCCACTCACCACTGTGGAATTAAAATATTTCACATGGAAGGTGAAGATTCTATTAGCCCTGGCTTCAGCCAGGCGTGTGTCAGAATGGGCGGCTTTATCATATAAAAGCCCTTACTTAATTTTTCATTCTGACAGGGCAGAATTGAGGACTCGTCCTCAATTTCTCCTTAAGGTGTTTTCTGTTTTTCACATGAACCAACCTATTGTGGTACCTGCGGCTACTAGGGACTTGGAGGACTCCAAGTTACTTGACGTTGTCAGGGCCCTGAAAATATATGTTTCCAGGACGACTGGAGTCAGAAAATCTGACTCGCTGTTTAGCCTGTATGCACCCAACAAGATGGGTGTTCCTGCTTCTAAGCAGACGATTGCTCGCTGGATTTGTAGTACAATTCAGCTTGCACATTCTGTGGCAGGCTTGCCACAGCCAAAATCAGTAAAAGCCCATTCCACAAGGAAGTGGGCTCATCTTGGGCGGCTGCCCGAGGGGTCTCGGCTTTACAACTTTGCCGAGCTGCTACTTGGTCAGGGGCACACCCTGACTGAGGAGGACCTGGAGTTCTCTCATTCGGTGCTGCAGAGTCATCCGCACTCTCCCGCCCGTTTGGGAGCTTTGGTATAATCCCCATGGTCCTGACGGAGTCCCCAGCATCCACTTAGGACGTTAGAGAAAATAAGAATTTACTTACCGATAATTCTATTTCTCGTAGTCCGTAGTGGATGCTGGGCGCCCATCCCAAGTGCGGATTGTCTGCAACACTTGTACATAGTTATTGTTACAAAAATCGGGTTATTCTTGTTGTGAGCCATCTTTTCAGAGGCTCCTTCGTTGTTATCATACTGTTAACTGGGTTCAGATCACAGGTTGTACGGTGTGATTGGTGTGGCTGGTATGAGTCTTACCCGGGATTCAATATCCTTCCTTATTATGCACGCTCGTCCGGGCACAGCATCCTAACTGAGTCTTGGAGGAGGGTCATAGGGGGAGGAGCCAGTGCACACCACCTGATCCTAAAGCTTTTATTATTGTGCCCTGTCTCCTGCGGAGCCGCTAAACCCCATGGTCCTGACGGAGTCCCCAGCATCCACTACGGACTACGAGAAATAGAATTATCGGTAAGTAAATTCTTATTTTTTACTCTGCAATTTAGATTTCAGTTTGCGCGCACCCCACCTTAATCTAAATCTCTCAGCTCATTTTAAATCTGCCCCAACTGCAGTGCAGCATAGACTTACCCAGGTGCACAGTTACTGGCTCTTTATTCCCAAATCAGAATCCGGACGTGTGTGACTTATACAGTGACAGAGTATACTACTTAATCACAAGTAATGATATCAGACATTATTAAAGAATAATTTTATTGTTTTGTGGGTTACTTAGGGTGAAGATCTGATTGATAATAAGGCAGAAGATATAAAGAGAGAAGAAGAGACGTATGTGACAGATAATATTGCAGAAGATACAGAGGGAGAAGAAGAGACGTATGTGACTGATATAAAGGAAGAATATATAGAGGGAGAAGAAGAGATGTATGTGAGGGGAGATCAGCAGTGTAAGGAGGAGGAAATCCCTACAGATATCAGCACAGGTGAGTAATAAACACTTATCACAGAGTCACATATTCTCCTTGCTCAGTCACTACAGCAATCTCTTATCCTACACCCTCCTCTGTCAGTACAGACTAATGAAGGAAATGTATCAGCCCAGTGTGGTAGTCAGGACCCATCAGCCCCTATTATACTCCTGTTCTCCCCCTCACATCATGTCACTGTGTTACCAGCCCAGAGATCTGACCAGTCTCCTCCCCACACTCTCTGGTGTATCTCATACATCAGGAGATATCAGCCCCTATTATACTCCTGCTCTCCCCCTCACATCATGTCACTGTGTGTGTTACCAGCCCAGAGATCTGACAAGTCTCCTCCCCACACTCTCTGGTGTATCTCATACATCAGGAGCCATCAGCCCCTATTATACTCCTGCTCTCCTCCTCACATCATGTCACTGTGTTACCAGCCCAGAGATCTGACCAGTCGCCTCCCCACACTCTCTGGTGTATCTCATACATCAGGAGCCATCAGCCCCTATTATACTCCTGCTCTTCCCCTCACATCATGTCACTGTGTGTTACCAGCCCAGAGATCTGACCAGTCTCCTCCCCACACTCTCTGGTGTATTTCATACATCAGGAGCCATCAGCCCCTATTATACTCCTGCTCCCCCTCACATCATGTCACTGTGTGTTACTAGCCCATAGATCTGACCAGTCTCCTCCCCACACTCTCTGGTGTATCTCATACATCAGGAGCCATCAGCCCCTATTATACTCCTGCTCTTCTCCTCACATCATGTCACTCTGTATTACCAGCCCAGAGATCTGACCAGTCTCCTCCCCACACTCTCTGGTGTATCTCATACATCAGGAGCCATCAGCCCCTATTTTACTCCTGCTCTCCCCTGTGAGGACCCCGGGTTCATGTGTGCGTTATTCTCGCCTATCGCTCATCTCCGCCTTGAGAAAGGCAGTGTATACAGCTCTGCGTGGCGCCTCACGGGTCACTACCGAGTTCTGAGATCACACAGTAAGCACACAATAGCAAGGTACCACGGCACCTTTATTTCTTTTTCATCCACTAGGGGTCACTGGAGTACTCTTCGGATATGGACGGTTCCACTGGAACTAGTTACTGAACAGTTAAACTTTGACTATATCTCCCCTCCATATCCCAGAGTACCTCAGTGTTTTTTCGGTGCTCACAGAGCAACTAGGCTTGTGAAAGTGGATCCACAATTATTGATTTTTTCTTTGATTATTTTTTGAAAACATTCCTTTCCCCCTTCCAAGAAGGCGAGGGTTTGGGATAGTGAAAGCTGCTGTTGCAGCTGTGGGTGTCCGACCTCTCTAGAAGAGCTCCCTCACTTCCACGTGCAGGACACCTGCAGTAAAAGGCTGACAGTGCTTAAAGAGAAGCCCCGTCATTGTCCTCACCACAGGGTCCAGGTATGTTGTTTGGGGCGGTCAGCTCATGCTGCCGCCCCGCTGTGTGGGATTACTGTGTGTATTTGTGCCGCGCCGCTGCCCGCAGCCGCCCGCCGCTGCTTCCAGCGCCGCTGTGTAAATGTCTCTTCCGCTGCGCTGAGCCACGCTGGTCTTTGGAGGCCGCTCCACGCGGCATATCGTCTGCTCCGATGCACTTCCGGAGGGCGCACAAGGCCGGTCTCCGTGTACAGAGTAGCGGTACACGGAGCACGGGGGAGAGGGGGAGGCACACTTCTTTGAAAGTATGTATGACCTAACACAGAGCCAGCAGCGCTGTATAGATAAGTAACAGGAATGGCATATATGCATTTAAGTATAATCTGCTACATAGATTAATGTTTGCACTTTGTGATATTCTGTGAGCATGGGGACATATTAAACCATGCTTCTTGTTTTTCCTGTTTCTTTTCAGAATTTCCTGTATACATTCCTGTATTGTTTTTTTTTTTTTTTTTGGCATAATGAGTAAGACACCATCAAAGTCCGATAAGCAGGTTTACTGCAATGTCTGTAAGGGTGTATTACCTGATGGATTTACCACATGTAAAGTATGTGTTGTAAATTTTGAAACAAATACAATTCCTGCTCCGGTTTCAAATCCCATTTCAACCACGGACCCGCCATGGGCTATATTAGCAGATGTTTTAGCTGGATTGCAATCAGAGTTGGCCGCCTCTCGGCAGGAGCGAGAGGCGGCAAGATCTGAATCTAGGGTGAGACCGCTAGAACTTCCTGAGGGGTCTCAGCCTTACCAAAGGTCCAGATTTTCTTTGACTAAAGGGGATAAGTTTCATTTTTTCTATAAACTACCGGCTGCTATGTTAACGTCTGATGATTCTTCGCCAGACCTCACTTTACAAGATATGGGTGAGGAGGGCGAAGTAGACCAGCAGTCAGAGGGTGACGATTTTGACAGGCCAGGTATTGATGATCTCATCAGAGCAGTGCGTCAGTCTCTGAATTTTACAGAAACTGAGGAGCCTCTGACAAACGATGAGGTCGTTTTTACTAAACGACAAAGAACTCCAGTTTGTTTTCCTGTGTCAGAATCTCTTAATAAAATGTTACTAGAAACAAGTAAGAATCCGGATAAACGGTTTTCTGTACCTCACAGATTTAGGTCTAGCTATCCGTTTCCAGAGTCTATGACAGCTACATGGGAGAATCCGCCGTTGGTGGATTCATCCGTGTCTAAACTTACATAGAAATTAACCATACCAGTACCAGCTGCAACTACACTCAAGGACCCTTCGGACCGTAAAATAGAGGTTATGCTGAAGTCCATGTATACAGCGGCAGGAGTGCTGCTTAGACCTGGGTTGAGTGGCATTTGGGTAACTAAAGCACTAATGGTATGGATAACAACTCAGATCTGCCTTAACTGATGATCATCTTATACTTCTCGCTGATCAAATCTGGGAAGCGGCTGACTATTTATGTACAGCTTCTACTGACGTCTGTCAGCTTATTTCTCGCCTTTCTTCATCACTAGTCACAGCACGACTTGCGCTCTGGCTACGCTCTTGGCGAGCTGAGGCAGAGGTCAAAAAAGGAATAGAAGCATTACCTTATGAGGGCGAGAGGTTATTCGGTCCTGAATTGGACAAATGGATTTCTGAGGCCACGGGAGGAAAGTCGGTTTTCTTACCATTTCCTCCAAAAGTGCCTAGAAAAAGATATTCTGGACCGGCGTTCAAATCTTTTACACCTCAGTTCTTTCGCGGGCGTGGCAGGGGAACGGCCACACCAGGTAGACGAGGTCGGGGACGTAGTTTCCAACAAGCCAATACCACTCGTCAGGATACTAAAGTCACCGGTAAGCCAGTGGCATGACGGGCTCCCAGCCCATCTCGGATCTCCTATTGTAGGAGCACGTCTTCAGTCATTCCAGTTGGCGTGGCTTCAGACGTCCACAGATGGGTGGATCCGCAATCTAGTTTTAACAGGTTACAAAATAGAGTTCGACTGTCTCCCGCCAATGCGGTTTTTCAGGACAGGACTGCCTCGGTCGGACGACAAGAGGGCGATTCTGCAGACTGCCATTCAGTCTTTGCTGGACGCAGCAGTTTTGGTTCCGGTCCCTGTGCACCAACAGGGTCAGGGTTATTATTCCAGTCTGTTTGTAGTACCGAAGCCGGATGGCACGGTCAGGCCAATATTGAACTTAAAGGGCCTCAACCAGTACGTCACTTACTACAGATTCAAGATGGAATCTCTACGATCAGTAATTGCAGGTCTAGAGCCACAGGAGTTTATGATTGCGCTGGATCTCAAGGATGCGTACTTACACATTCCGATTTGGCCTCCTCATCAAAGGTTTTTGCGGTTTGCAATACGACAGAACCATTATCAGTTTCAGGCTCTACCGTTTGGCCTCTCGTCGGCACCTCGGGTATTCACCAAGGTGATGTCTGTGTTGATAGCTCATCTCAGATCTCTAGGAGTGATAATAGTTTCATACTTGGACGATCTGCTCATCAAAGCTCCGTCTCAACAAATACTCCTTCAACAGGCATTGCTGACATACAATGTTCTGGTTCACCACGGTTGGATTGTCAACTTCAAGAAATCACATCTAGTTCCGTCCCAACGACTTAAATTCCTAGGTATGATTCTCGATACGGTAGACCAAAGGATTTACCTACCCGAACAGAAAGTACGGGTCATTCGTCATCTGGTACAATTAGTGCTCAAGCCACGCACAGTCTCGGTTCATTTGTGCATTCGCCTCTTAGGCACAATGGTGGTGGCTTTCGAAGCACTTCAGTTCGGGAGATTTCACTCACGTCCTTTTCAACTGGATGTGCTCGCACAGTGGTCGGGCTCACACTTACAGATTCACCACAGGGTAAGGTTGTCTCCAAGGACCAGAGTGTCTCTACTCTGGTGGCTCAGGGTACAGAATCTAACCGCAGGAAAACAGTGCGGCACCTGGAATTGGATCATTCTCACGGCAGACGCAAGTCTCAGAGGTTGGGGAGCTGTAGTTTAGAATCTTCAGCTCCAGGGTCTCTGGGCGGATCACGAAAGATTGCTGTCAATAAATGTCCTGGAACTCCGGGCAATTTACAATGCATTGCGACAGGCAGTGCACATCCTGCAGGCGCAGGCGGTTCAGGTGCAATCAGACAATGCAACGGCGGTCGCATACATCAACAAACAAGGCGGAACGAGAAGCCGCATGGCAATGCGGGAAGTAGCTCGAATCCTCAATTGGGCAGAATACCACCAGGTCATATTGTCGGCAGTGTTCATTCCGGGAGTGGACAACTGGGAGGCGGATTATCTCAGTCGTCGGGAT
The DNA here is from genome assembly GCF_028390025.1 of Pseudophryne corroboree. Lineage (NCBI taxonomy): Eukaryota > Metazoa > Chordata > Amphibia > Anura > Myobatrachidae > Pseudophryne > Pseudophryne corroboree. The sequence continues at coordinate 44,702,663 of NC_086446.1, read as the reverse complement.
TTTCATCCAGGAGAATGGGCATTAAATCCAGAAGTATTTCTCATGCTGGTCCAGAGGTGGGGTTACCCGCTGGTGGACTTGATGGCATCTCGCCACAATCATCAAATGCCCCAGTATGTATCCAGAACGAGAGATCCAGAGGCAGTGGCGGTGGATGCTCTCACAGTCCGGTGGCCATACAGTCTAGTGTATCTGTTTCCACTGTTTCCGCTGCTCCCGCTATTGCTAAAGCGGATCAAAAGAGAGTTCGTCACAGTCATACTAGTGGCGCCTCATTGGCCACGGAGAGCTTGGTTCTCGGATCTTCGCGGATTACTCGCAGACGATCCTTGGCCGCTCCCACTACGTCCGTTTCTTTACCCCGATTTAGTGCGGCTGCGTTTGACGGGGTGGTTGTTGAGACCGCCCTCTTAAGAAGAGAGGGCATTCCAGAATCAGTCATTCCAACCATGTTACAAGCTAGAAAACCGGTTACGGCAGCTCATTATTACAGAATTTGGCGTGCCTATATAGGTTGGTGTGAAGCTCGCAAATTTCCGACATCTTCATTCAAGTTATCCCGTCTTTTGTTATTTCTACAGATGGGGTTAGATGGAGGTCTACGTCTATCCACACTAAAAGTGCAGATATCTGCTTTGTCAATCTACTTTCAAAGACGATTGGCTCTTTTACCATCAGTACACACCTTTATGCAGGGTGTCCTCAGAGTACAGCCTCCATTCATTCCACCTACAGCGCCATGGGACTTGAATCTGGTTTTAGATTTCTTACAGTCTTTTCATTTTGAACCCTTACAGCAAGTGGATATTAAATTTCTCACTTGAAAAACAATTTTTCTTCTAGCCTTGGCTTCGGCAAGGCGGGTTTCAGATTTGGGTGCCTTGTCATGCAAGCCACCATATTTGGTGTTTCATGATGACAGAGCGGAACTTCGGACGAATCCCGCTTTCTTACCAAAGGTAGTGTCATCTTTTCACATCAACCAACCAATAGTAGTTCCTGTGTTATCAGGACATTCTGAAACTCTGGATGTGGTACGCGCTTTACGCGTTTATGTGTCTCGAACGTCCACAGTTCGTAAGACGGATACGTTGTTTGTTCTCTATGATGCTGCCAAGAGGGGTTGGCCAGCCTCTAAGCAGACCTTATCCAGATGGATAAAACTGACCATACGTCAGGCTTATCTTCAGGCTAGGTTACAGCCGCCTACTTCGGTAACAGCTCATTCCACACGTTCTGTGGGAACTTCATGGGCAGCTGGTCGGGGAGTTTCTACGACACAGCTTTGCCGGGCGGCTACATGGTCGTCAGTGCACACGTTTGTGCGCTTTTATAAGTTTGATACTTTTGCGGCATCAGCATCTAGCTTTGGCCGTTTAGTGTTACAGGTGCCAAATAGCTCTCCCGCCCACGGGGGAAACTTTGGTACGTCCCAAGAGTACTCCAGTGACCCCTAGTGGATGAAAAAGAAAATAGGATATTTGGTACTTACCAAATAAATCCTTTTCTTTGAATCCATAGGGGGCACTGGACGCCCACCCAGAGCAGTTGTTACCTGGTTGTGGTAAGTGCAGGGAATATTATGGTAACTCACTCTTACCGACTGTTTCAAATTAGAAATTCTGTCGGGTTGGTGTCAACTGTTAGTTGTCATTTTTTGTTTGTGTCAACTTTATTGTTGTCTATTTTTTGTTATATGTATGTCTCCATTGTCAACCTTTATAGCTCCAGTTCGGCTCAGTAAAAAAACACTGAGGTACTCTGGGATATGGAGGGGAGATATAGTCAAAGTTTAACTGTTCAGTGCCTAGTTCCAGTGGAACCGTCCATATCCCAAGAGTACTCCAGTGCCCCCTATGGATTCAAAGAAAAGGATTGATCTGGTAAGTACCAAAATCCTATTTTTATACACACTAAAGATACCATATAAAAACCATAACAACACTTTGTACAATATATACAGGTAGCATTAATAACAATTACAGCTAAGATTCTGTAAGATAAAGAACCACACAAAAGCAAGAAACTCCTTGTCCCTACACAGTCACTAGCCACCTCAGGGAATACTTACGTTCGGCGACTTCTGGCGGGTGCTGGTTGCTGGAAGGGGCGATGATGTCTGTCTTGCTGCTCCCGGCCACGTGGTCTGTGTGAATCCACTACTCTAACGAGTATGGTAAGCTGGAAAAGTCACCCAGCTCCTGCTGGCACACTTAAGCCAGTTACCTAGGATAGCTTCTGTGGGATCAATACGCTTGGCTGCGTTACTGGACCCTCTCCGCAGAGCCAGGTCTCCAGACAAATGGGCTGACAGGATCTCTCGACTACTGGCAACAGCCTCGTTCCAAAACTCCTCACAAGGCAGGAGCTTCACTCTAACTGACCAAAAGCCATTCCGCGTGACCTTTTAAAACCTCTGATGCTTGTGGAGTTAGGAGACAATTCTCTCTCTGGGATTGGTTGGATTTTCAATCCTAATATTTAAATGTGTCCAGGGACACCAGGGGACCCCCTGTGTCTTTGGAGTAACTAAGTCTAGAAAGAGCCCTGTTCGAATAAAGGACAGGTAATTATGCTGATAAGGGGGTAGTTCACATTGGTATAGTGAAATGAGTCACAATTAACCCCGTGTAGTCATTTGTGATGTCACAAGCCCTTCAGCTGACTGCTGTTTTCAGTGAAGGGGGGGCTGCGACAGAGAGGGGTAAGCCCTGCACTTCCTGTTTATAACTTTCATGATAGCTCCCTGGCTGGGCCCACACAGGACAAGAAAATATTACACCCATGCAATAAACAGTACATTCATGTGACAGACACATATCAGGCTCAGGGATATATTCCATGATAGGCATAACATATATACATGGGACTATTTCCCACCGCAGGCACACGTCTGGTACCTAGCAAAATCACCTTCTTGGCTTGTTCAGTATAACATCTTATTCTTGTCCAACATACAGTCCTGTTATGTCCGCTGCATACAGTAATATGGGGTATACAGCTCAGATGCGAATATCAGCCGGGTGTTATAAAGGATAACATACCATTATCTCCGGCATTCTGCCGTTCACTACTGAAGCACAGGACCAGGCTGGCCAAAAATACATGACATGACGCTGGATGGGTGCGTTCCGTCACATCCCCCTCACATCATGTCACTGTGTGTTACCAGCCCAGAGATCTGACCAGTCTCCTCCCCACACTCTCTGGTGTATCTCGTACATCAGGAGCCATCAGCCCCTATTATACTCCTGCTCCCCCCCTCACATCATGTCACTGTGTGTTACCAGCCCAGAGATCTGACCAGTCTCCTCTCCACACTCTCTGGTGTATCTCATACATCAGGAGCCATCAGCCGCTATTATACTCCTGCTCTCCCCCTCACGTCATGTCACTGTGTGTTACCAGCCCAGAGATCTGACCAGTCTCCTCCCAACACTCTCTGGTGTATCTCATACATCAGGAGCCATCAGCCCCTATTATACTCCTGCTCTCCCCCTCACATCATGTCACTGTGTGTTACCAGCCCAGAGATCTGACCAGTCTCCTCTCCACACTCTCTAGTGTATCTCCTACATCAGGAGCCATCAGTCCATATTATACTCCTGCCCTCTCCCTCACGTGATGTCACTATGTGTTACCAGCCCAGAGAAATGTTACTTGCCAGTGTCTGCATTTAGGTCTATGCACTGTGCTGGGTGATCTGTTGTGTTACATATTAAGCTAATGTTTTACCTGTTCAACAGTTGTATTATATATAATAATAAAAAAAGAAAAAAAAATCCATATTTTTTCTTCCAGCAGATGGACAGAGAGGCAGGAATACCTCGGAGGAACATCTAACTTTGTTTCCAGATTTGAAATTAGAAGAGAACATCTCATGGTATTCTGCAGCAGAAAACCCCATTACCACAATTATACATCCAGTACCTACCAGTGCAGATATATCATCTGATCCCTCTAACCATGAGGAGTGTCCCATTAATTCAGATGTTGGTGCACATAGGACAGCTTCTACAGATGCTACAGTCTTTCCCGCTCTTGATTTTGTTAAATCCAGTAATAATCAGTCAGTCTTTGTTAGACAGGAGAATCACACAAGTAAGACACAATTTTCATGCTCTGAGTGTGGGAAATGTTTTAAATATAAAGCAAATTTTGTTGAACATCAGAGAATTCACACAGGCGAGAAGCCATTTCCATGCTCTGAATGTGGGAAATGTTTTACACAGAAGTCGAAACTTGTTATACATAAGAGAAGTCACACAGGTGAGAAGCCATTTTCATGTTCTGTGTGTGGGAAATGTTTTACCCAGAAATCAGATCTTGCTGCACATCAGAGACGTCACACAGGTGAGAAGCCATTTCCTTGTCCTGAGTGTGGAAAATGTTTTACACAGAAATCAGATCTTGCTGCACATCAGAGACGTCACACAGGTGAGAGGCCATTTCCATGTTCTGAGTGTGGGAAATGTTTTACACAGAAATCAGATCTTGCTGCACATCAGAGATGTCACACAGGTGAGAGGCCATTTCCATGCTCTGAGTGTGGGAGATGTTTTACACAGAAATCATATCTTGTTAAACATCGGAGAACTCACACAGGTGAGAGACCATTTCCATGCTTTAAGTGTGGGAAATGTTTTACACGTAAATCAGCTCTTGTTACACATCAGAGTACTCACACAGGTGAGAGGCCATTTCTGTGCTCTGAGTGTGGGAGATGTTTTACACAGAAATCATATCTTGTTAAACATTGGAGAACTCACACAGGTGAGAAGCCATTTCCATGCTCTGAGTGTGGGAAATGTTTTACACGTAAATCAGCTCTTGTTACACATCAGAGAAAGCACACAGGAGAGAGGCCATTTCCATGCTCTGAGTGTGGGAAATGTTTTACACGTAAATCAGTTCTTGTTACACATCAGAGAAATCACACAGGTGAGAAGCCATTTCCATGCTCTGAGTGTGGGAAATGTTTTACACGTAAATCAGCTCTTGTTACACATCAGAGAAATCACACAGGAGAGAGGCCATTTCCGTGTTCTGAGTGTGGGAAATGTTTTACACAGAAATCAGATCTTGCTGCACATCAGAGATGTCACACAGGTGAGAGGCCATTTCCATGCTCTGAGTGTGGGAGATGTTTTACACATAGATCAGATCTGGTTAGACATCAGAAAATTCACACAAAATGAAAACAATATCAATTAGCTCACTGATATGAAAGACGGTTGCAGCAATATATATTATGAAAGGCATTGATATAAAAATTTGCGATTCAAGTACGGAGTATATTCTCAAAGGTGTATTGGGGGGGAGATGTACTAAGCCTGAAAAGTGATACATTTCACAGTGATAAACTGTCAGCCAATCAGCTCCTAACTACCATGTCACTGGCTGTGTTTGAAAAATGACAGTTAGGAGCCGATTGGCTGGTACTTTATCACCGTGATATTTATCACTTTTCAAGGCTTAGTACATCTGGCCCATTATCCTCACCTATCCGTTATAGAGGACAATTTAAAACTCAAGTCGTTGCCTTACACTGACATAGGGGAAATTTTCGCCATCGACCTAACACTGGAACAGAATGTACATGTATGGATATTATTGCAATCTACTTATTCTGTTAGATATCGGTTATATCTCTTCACAACATTTTGGCCAAACCTAAGGAATTAATTTGTTTTGACTGTGGTCTTAATTGCAGCAACTAAAGAAGATTTAATAAGTTGGGACAGGGGTACAACCAACTCCAATTGAGGGAGGGTCAATCTATGTGAGAGCTGTAATAAAAAAAATAATTAAAAAAACCTCTCTTTTATCCATGTGGGAGACTCGACACAATAGGTATTGTGTGTGGTGTGAGGAGCTGGGGCACCTTGAAAAATAAGAATTTACTTACCGATAATTCTATTTCTCATAGTCCGTAGTGGATGCTGGGGACTCCGTAAGGACCATGGGGAATAGCGGCTCCGCAGGAGACTGGGCACATCTAAAGAAAGCTTTAGGACTATCTGGTGTGCACTGGCTCCTCCCCCTATGACCCTCCTCCAAGCCTCAGTTAGGATACTGTGCCCGGACGAGCGTACACAATAAGGAAGGATTTTGAATCCCGGGTAAGACTCATACCAGCCACACCAATCACACCGTATAACCTGTGATCTGAACCCAGTTAACAGCATGATAACAGAGGAGCCTCTGAAAGATGGCTCACAACAATAATAACCCGATTTTTGTAACAATAACTATGTACAAGTATTGCAGACAATCCGCACTTGGGATGGGCGCCCAGCATCCACTACGGACTATGAGAAATAGAATTATCGGTAAGTAAATTCTTATTTTCTCTAACGTCCTAAGTGGATGCTGGGGACTCCGTAAGGACCATGGGGATTATACCAAAGCTCCCAAACGGGCGGGAGAGTGCGGATGACTCTGCAGCACCAAATGAGAGAACTCCAGGTCCTCCTCAGCCAGGATATCAATTTTGTAGAATTTTACAAACGTATTTGCTCCTGACCAAGTAGCTGCTCGGCAAAGTTGTAAAGCCGAGACCCCTCGGGCAGCCGCCCAAGATGAGCCCACCTTCCTTGTGGAGTGGGCATTTACAGATTTTTGGCTGTGGCAGGCCTGCCACAGAATGTGCAAGCTGAATTGTACTACAAATCCAACGAGCAATAGTCTGCTTAGAAGCAGGAGCACCCAGCTTGTTGGGTGCACACAGGATAAACAGCGAGTCAGATTTCCTGACTCCAGCCGTCCTGGAAACATATATTTTCAGGGCACTGACAACGTCTAGCAACTTGGAGGCCTCCAAGTCCCTAGTAGCCGCAGGCACCACCAATAGGTTGGTTCAGGTGAGACGCTGAAACCACCTTGGGGAGAAACTGAGGACGAGTCCTCAATTCCGCCCTGTCCGAATGGAAAATCAGATAAGGGCTTTTTCAGGATAAAGCCGCCAATTCTGACACGCGCCTGGCCCAGGCCAGGGCCAACAGCATGACCACTTTCCATGTGAGATATTTTAACTCCACAGATTTAAGTGGTTCAAACCAATGTGACTTTTGGAACCCAAAACTACATTGAGATCCCAAAGTGCCACTGGAGGCACAAAAGGAGGCTGTATATGCAGTACCCCTTTTACAAACGTCTGAACTTCAGGGACTGAAGCTAGTTCTTTTTGGAAGAAAATTGACAGGGCCGAAATTTGAACCTTAATGGACCCCAATTTCAGGCCCATAGACACTCCTGTTTGCAGGAAATGTAGGAATCGACCCAGTTGAATTTCCTCCGTCGGGCCTTACTGGCCTCGCACCACGCAACATATTTTCGCCAATTGCGGTGATAATGTTTTTGCGGTTACATCCTTCCTGGCTTTGATCAGGATAGGGATGACTTCATCCGGAATGCCTTTTTTCCTTCAGGATCCGGCGTTCAACCGCCATGCCGTCAAACGCAGCCGCGGTAAGTCTTGGAACAGACAGGGTCCTTGCTGGAGCAGGTCCCTTCTTAGAGGTAGAGGCCACGGATCCTCCGTGAGCATCTCTTGAAGTTCCGGTTACCAAGTCCTTCTTGGCCAATCCGGAACCACGAACATAGTGCTTACTCCTCTCCATCTTATCAATCTCAGTACCTTGGGTATGAGAGGCAGAGGAGGGAACACATACCCTGACTGGTACACCCACGGTGTTACTAGAGCGTCTACAGCTTATTGCCTGAGGGTCCCTGGACCTGGCGCAATACCTGTCGAGTTTTTAATCATGTGGAAGACTTCTGGGTGAAGTCCCCACTCTCCCGGGTGGAGGTCGTGCTGAGGAAGTCTGCTTCCCAGTTGTCCACTCCCGGAATGAATACTGCTGACAGTGCTATCACATGATTTTCCGCCCAGCGAAGAATCCTTGCAGCTTCTGCCATTGCCCTCCTGCTTCTTGTGCCACCCTGTCTGTTTACGTGGGTGACTGCCGTGATGTTGTCCGACTGGATCAACACCGGCTGACCTTGAAGCAGAGGTCTTGCTAAGCTTAGAACATTGTAAATGTCCCTTAGCTTCAGGATATTTATGTGAAGTGATGTCTCCAGGCTTGACCATAAGCCCTGGATATTCCTTCCCTGTGTGACTGCTCCCCAGCCTCGCAGGCTGGCATCAGTGGTCACCAGGACCCAGTCCTGAATGCCTAATCTGCGGCCCTCTAGAAGATGAGCACTCTGCACCCACCACAGGAGGGACACCCTTGTCCTTGGTGACAGGGTTATCCGCTGATGCATCTGAAGATGCGATCCGGACCATTTGTCCAGCAGGTCCCACTGGAAAGTTCTTGCGTGGAATCTGCCGAATGGGATTGCTTCGTAGGAAGCCACCATTTTACCCAGAACCCTTGTGCATTGATGCACTGAGACTTGGCCTGGTTTTAGGAGGTTCCTGACTAGCTCGGATAACTCCCTGGCTTTCTCCTCCGGGAGAAACACCTTTTTCTGGACTGTGTCCAGGATCATCCCTAGGAACAGAAGACACGTCGTCGGAACCAGGTGCGATTTTGGAATATTGAGAATCCAATCGAGCTGCCGCAACACTACCTGAGATAGTGCTACACCGACCTCCAACTGTTCCCTGGATCTTACCCTTATCAGGGAATTGTCCAAGGAAGGGATAACTAAAATTCACTTCCTTCGAAGGAATATCATCATTTCGGCCATTACCTTGGTAAAGACCCGGGGTGCCGTGTACCATCCATACGGCAGCGTCTGAACTGATAGTGACAGTTCTGTACCATAAACCTGAGGTACCCTTGGTGAGAAGGGTAAATTTTGACATGAAGGTAAGCATCCTTGATGTCCCGAGACATCATGTAGTCCCCTTCTTCCAGGTTCGCAATCACTGCTCTGAGTGACTCAATCTTGAATTTGAACCTCTGTACGTAAGTGTTCAAAGATTTTAGATTTAGAATCGGTCTCACCGAGCCGTCCGGCTTCGGTACCACAACAGTGTGGAATAATACCCCGTTCACTGTTGCAGGAGGGGTATCTTGATTATCACCTGCTGGGAATACAGCTTGTGAATGGCTTCCAAAACTGTCTCCCTGTCAGAAGGAGACATCGGTAAAGCCGACTTTAGGAAACGGCGAGGGGGAGACGTCTCGAATTCTAATTTGTACCCCTGAGATATCACCTGAAGGATCCAGGGGTCTACTTGCGAGTGAGCCCACTGCGCGCTGAAATTCATTGAGACGGGCCCCCCACCGTGCCTGATTCTGCTTGTTAAAGCCCCAGCGTATACTGAGGGCTTGGCAGAGGCGGGAGAGGGTTTCTGTTCCTGGGAACTGGCTGATTTCTGCAGCCTTTTTCCTCTCCCTCTGTCACGGGGCAGAAATGAGGAACCTTTTGCCCGCTTGTCCACGAAAAGACTGCGCCTGATAATACGGCATCTTCTCATGTTGAGAGGCGACCTGGGGTACAAACGTGGAATTCCCAGCTGTTGCCGTGGCCACGAGGTCTGAAAGACCGACCCCAAATAACTCCTCCCTTAATAAAGCAATACTTCCAAATGCCGTTTGGAATACGCATCACCTGACCACTGACGTGTCCATAACCCTCTACTGGTAGAAATGGACAACGCGCTTAGACTTGATGCCAGTCGGCAAATATTCCGCTGTGCATCACGCATATATAAAAATGCATCTTTTAAATGCTCTATAGGCAAAAATATACTGTCCCTATCTAGGGTATCAATATTTTCAGTCAGGGAATCCGACCACGCCAACCCAGCACTGCACAACCAGGCTGAGGCGATTGCTGGTCGCAGTATAACACCAGTATGTGTGTAAATACCTTTTAGGATACCCTCCTGCTTTCTATCAGCAGGATCCTTAAGGGCGGCCAACTCAGGCGAAGGTAGAGCCCTTACAAGCGTGTGAGCGCTTTATCCCCCCTAGGGGGTGTTTCCCAACGCACCCTAACCTCTGGCGGGAAAGGATATAATGCCAATAACATTTTAGAAATTATCCGTTGTTATCGGGGGAAACCCACGCATCATCACACACCTCATTTAATTTCTCAGATTCAGGAAAACTACAGGTAGTTTTTCCTCACCGAACATAATACCCCTTTTTTGGTGGTACTCGTATTATCAGAAATGTGTAAAACATTTTTCATTGCCTCAATCATGTAACGTGTGGCCCTACTGGAAGTCACATTCGTCTCTTCACCGTCGACACTGGAGTCAGTATCCGTGTCGGCGTCTATATCTGCCATCTGAGGTAACGGGCGCTTTAGAGCCCCTGACGGCCTATGAGACGTCTGGACAGGCACAAGCTGAGTAGCCGGCTGTCTCATGTCAACCACTGTCTTTTATACAGAGCTGACACTGTCACGTAATTCCTTCCAACAGTTCATCCACTCAGGTGTCGACCCCCTAGGGGGTGACATCACTATTACAGGCAATCTGCTCCGTCTCCACATCATTTTTCTCCTCATACATGTCGACACAAACGTACCGACATACAGCACACACACAGGGAATGCTCTGATAGAGGACAGGACCCCACTAGCCCTTTGGGGAGACAGAGGGAGAGTTTGCCAGCACACACCAGAGCGCTATATATATATACAGGGATAACCTTATATAAGTGTTTTTCCCCTTATAGCTGCTGTATAGTTAATACTGCGCCTAATTAGTGCCCCCCTCTCTTTTTTTAACCCTTTCTGTAGTGTAGTGACTGCAGGGGAGAGCCAGGGGAGCTTCCCTCCAACTGAGCTGTGAGGGAAAATGGCGCCAGTGTGCTGAGGAGATAGGCTCCGCCCCTTTTTTGCGGACTTTTCTCCTGCTTTTTTATGGATTCTGGCAGGGGTTAAATGCATCCATATAGCCCAGGAGCTATATGTGATGTATTTTTTGCCATCCAAGGTGTTTTTATTGCGTCTCAGGGCGCCCCCCCCAGCGCCCTGCACCCTCAGTGACCGAAGTGTGAAGTGTGCTGAGAGCAATGGCGCACAGCTGCAGTGCTGTGCGCTACCTTGTTGAAGACAGGACGTCTTCTGCCGCCGATTTTCCGGACCTCTTCTGCCTTCTGGCTCTGTAAGGGGGCCGGCGGCGCGGCTCTGGGACCCATCCAAGCTGGGCCTGTGATCGTCCCTCTGGAGCTAATGTCCAGTAGCCTAAGAAGCCCAATCCACTCTGCACGCAGGTGAGTTCGCTTCTTCTCCCCTTAGTCCCTCGATGCAGTGAGCCTGTTGCCAGCAGGTCTCACTGAAAATAAAAAACCTAATCTAAAACTTTCACTAAGAAGCTCAGGAGAGCCCCTAGTGTGCACCCTTCTCGTTCGGGCACAGAGATCTAACTGAGGCTTGGAGGAGGGTCATAGGGGGAGGAGCCAGTGCACACCAGATAGTCCTAAAGCTTTCTTTAGATGTGCCCAGTCTCCTGCGGAGCCGCTATTCCCCATGGTCCTTACGGAGTCCCCAGCATCCACTTAGGACGTTAGAGAAACTGAAGTTAACTCAAGCTCCTCATCATATATGCGACCGGTCCTTCTGACACCAGTTTTTGGTGCCCGAGTAAAGCTAGTGTTCTGAGTGGCACTCCAGCTTGTTAAGAATTCGGGAGTTTTTTACGTTTTATTCTTTCCTCTTTGGCTAATAGGGGGTGGGTGAGTTCTTTCCCTCCATTTTTCTAGTCCCAGGGGCAGGGGGCCTTTAGCTGACCAATTTTGTTCTTTTCAAGCCCAGAACTTTAGTATACCATAGTTGGGGCATGCCAGATTGGTCAGACAGCCAAACAGGCCCCAGACCAACACACAGATATTAGACATCATGATGAGAAGGTAGCCCATCAAGAGAAGCCCTTGGTGAAAGCTCATCTGTTATGATCCAGGGACAAGTGGTTAGAATCTACTTCAGATCCTTGTTAAGAGGTATAGTTACATGGTTTTATATTATAGATCTTCTACCAGTTCGGTTGATCCAAGAAAGTATCTGGCTTTACAAGAGGCAATTCAGAAGTTTCAGCAGGAATTGTCCCTGTGCCTGCCTGCAGAGAGGTGTGAAATTTTATTGAAACCTTTTCCTTGGTCAGAGACCGGACGGGTCTTTTGGGTCACTGCACTCAGTGGCTTTACCAAGGTGTTGGAGTCCTTGCTGAGGTTTAATAAAAGTAGTTTCTACAGAGATTCTGTTGAACAAGAGTTGGTTTCCCATGGTTGGGTAATATATTGTTTAAATAATCAAGTCTAGTTCTGGATTTTCCTGGGCAAGCTGTTCAAAATCAGACTCGAGGGTTTTTCCTTTTGGAAGCAAGATTCCCTTCTTACAAAAAATGGTAAAATAGCTCCTGAAAAAGAGACGTATGTTAGTACTTCATTGCATAAAGGCATTGGGCAAGATGGTCTTCACTTATCAGGCAAATCATTTTGCCCAATTTCACTCTCAGAAGTTCCAGATAAAGATTTTATGCAGATGATACAGGTCCCATCTTCATCTGTAATCTGTATTTCATTCTGTTCACTGTTGTAGCAACCTAACAGGTCATTCTTTTGTAATGTCAGAATGACATTACATGTTTCAGGGCAGGTGGTTGCTCGAAGAGTCTTTACTCAATATCCATGTTCTGAAACTTTAGGCTGGTCTTCAGTGCCCAAAATTCCCTTTACATAGACCAGTTCCTCAAGTCTAGATAAAAGGTCAAACAGTCTAAAGTTCATTTAGACATTGCTATTATAATATCATATTTGAACCACCAGGTGGATACCAAGATTGCCCAGATCACGGAGACCTCATGGATCTTCCTACGAGTGGAGAGGAATGTGCGGGCTCTCGCCGCTTTGTATTTTCCCGAGGGGAGCATTGGGCAATGGACTATCTCAGCAGACAGAACCTACATTTGGGGGAATGATCACTCCATCCAGATGTTTTCCAACAGATAGTGGACAAATGGGTTCAACCAGATATTAATATGATAGTGTCCACATTGAACTTCAAAGTAAGACATTACTGTACCAGGATAAGAGATCCGGAGTTGGTATTAGTTGATATAGTGATGGTCTTTTGGGATTATCCCCTCATTTACCATGCTGCAGAAGGTCATGAAAAAAGTAAGGATAATGTAATTCTTATTGCTTTAGGTTAGCCATAAAGGGTCTGGCATTTGGATCTGCTGTGCAGGTTGCAGGCTCTTGCATGGCCTGGTCCCTTAATACAGGGGAGATTCCTACAATCAGCGTTACCACATCTAGTTATGACAGCTTGGTTACTCAAATCCAAAATGTTTTCAGATAAGTGGAAAAAGGCCACAATGAATGTTAGGTGGCCTGCATCAGCCAAAAGGTATCAGTGTGGAAATCTTATGTGGCCTGGTGTGAATGGATGAAGGTCCCCACTTTAACCTTCATGTTACATAGTAACTAAGGTTGAAAAGAGACAATTGTCCATCGAAGTCAACCTATTTGTGGTCTCCTATGCAGTCTTATTATAGGACTAGTTATATTAACTATAATGCGTGCCTACGCACCATAACCCTGAATAGTTTTATCCAATAGGAATTTATCTAACCCATTATAAAAGGTGTTGACTGAGTCCGCCATTACTACTCTCTCAGGCAGGGAATTCTAAACACGTATTGTCCTTACTGTGAAAAAAAATTTTTGCCTCAATGTGCGGAAACTCCTCTAACCTAAGCGAGTGACCACATGTCCTCTGTGCTGATCTTATAGAAAACAGGTCCCTCCCAAGCTCTGTGTATTGACCCCTTATATATTTATAGATGTTGATCATGTCCCCTCTTAGTCTCCTCTTTTCCAATGTAAACATGCCTAGCCTTGCAAGCCTTTCCTCGTATTCCGTATTCCAGGGTCTCCATGCCCTTGATTAGTTTGGTCGCCAGCCTCTGAACCTTTTCTAGCTCCAGGATATCCTTTTTGTAATATGTTGCCCAAAATTGCACACAGTATTCAAGATGTGGCCTCACTAGTGATTTATATAATGGGAGTATAATACTCTTGTCCCTTGCATCAATTCCCCGTTTTATGCATGCTAATATATTATTAGCCTTCTTTGCTGCACTCCTACTTTGGGTACTGCTGATTAATTTGTTATCTATGTGAACCCCTAGGTCTTTTTCCAGTACAGAATCCCCTGATATTACCCCATTTAGTATGTAGGTGTTATTTTTGGTCTTGCCCCCACAGTGCATTACCTTACACTTGTCTGTGTTGAACCTCATTCTCCATTTTGCTGTCAATGCTTCCAGTTTAATTAAGTCGTTCTGAAGAGACTCCGCATCCCCCTCTGTATTTATAACCTTACACAATTTATCGTCTGCGAAAATTGACACTATGCTCTCTAGACCTACTGTTCGGTCGTTGATGAAAATGTTGAACGAAGTGGTCCGAGTACAGACCCTTGTGGAACACCACTTAGTACTTTAGTCCAATTTGAAAATGATCCATTGACCACAACGCGCTGCTCCCTATTATCTAACCAATTTCTGACCCAAGTGCATATTGTGCTCCCTAGCCCTATTTCCTGTAGCTTATAGATAAGACGCATGTGTGGTACAGTGTCGAAAGCTTTGGCAAAGTCTAAAAAGATTACATCCACCTCCTTACCCTGATCAAGGTTCGCACTTACTGTTTCATAAAAGCCAAGTAAGTTGGTCTGACATGATCTGTCCTTCACAAATCCATGTTGGTTCCTTTTAAGGACCTTATTTGCTTCAAGAAACTTTTGAATACTGTCCCTTAGAATACTTTCCCCACTATAGATGTAAGACTAACTGGTCTATAATTACCTGGTTCAGCTTTGCTCCCCTTTTTTAATATCGGCACTACCTCCGCTATACGCCAGTCTTTGGGAACCATGGGGGTCATTCCGAGTTGTTCGCTCGCTAGCTGCTTTTAGCAGCATTGCACACGCTAGGCCGCCGCCCTCTGGGAGTGTATCTTCGCTTAGCAGAATTGCGAACGAAAGATTAGCAGAATTGCGAATAGAAAATTCTTAGCAGTTTCTGAGTAGCTCGAGACTTACTCCTACACTGCGATCAGCTCAGCCCGTTTTGTTCCTGGTTTGACATCACAAACACGCCCTGCGTTCGGATAGCCACTCCCCCGTTTCTCCAGACACTCCCGTGTTTTATCCTGGCACACCTGCGTTTTTCCGCATACTCCCTGAAAACGGCCAGTTTCCGCCCAGAAACACCCACTTCCTGTCAATCACACTCCGATCACTTCAACGATGAAAAATCTTCGTTCGGACGTGAGTAAATCTACTAAGTTTTGTGCTAAAATACTTTAGCGCATGCGCACTGCATACCATGCGCATGCGCATTTTCGCCTTAATCGCTCCGTTGCGAAAATCGGCAACGAGCGAACAACTCGGAATGACCCCTCATACCCGATTTAACCGAATCCATGAAGATCAAAAATAGAGGTCTTGCTAGTTCAGCGTGCAGCTCCATAAGAACCCTCGGGTGAATTCCATCGGGACCAGGTGACTTTTTAATTTTTAACTTTTTTAATCGGTCACAAACTACCTCCTCACATAAATAAGCATTTAGCAGTGGGACATTATCTTTGTTGAGATTTTTTGTTGGACCCAGCATTTGGTCCTCTCTGGTAAATACCGTTGAAAAAAAACTTGTTTAGTTTGTTTGCTATGTCATTATCATTTTTTATTAAGACTCCCCTCTTGCCCTTTAAAGGGCCTATACTCTCCTTCTTTAGTCTCTTGCTGTTGATGTACTTAAAACAAAAATTTGGGATTCGCTTTGCTTTGCTTTCCTTTGCTACTAGTTTTTCAGTTTCTACTTTAGCCGCTCTTATTTCTTTTTTGCGTATTTTGTTACAGTCCTTATAGTGCTGAAATGACTCCGCATCCCCCTCGGATTTGTATTTTTTAAATGCTTGTCTCTTTTGGCTATTAATTCCTTTATATTTTTGTTAAACCACATTGGTTTGGAATTTTTATTCCTTTTTTTGCTGCTGGTGGGAATACATTTACGAGTATTATTAATTAGCAGTGATTTTAATACATCCCATTTCTCTAGTATTTTTTCCATGAAACAGAATTTTCTCATTCAATGTCCCTTAACGCTTCCTTCATCATGTCAAAGTTGGCTTTGCTAAAGTTTAGAGTCCTAGTTGAGCCAGTATAGGACTGCTTATAAAAACAGATATTGAATGTGACCATATTGTGGTCACTGTTACCTATGGGCTCTCCTACTTCAATATTTGTTACCAATTCCCCATTGTTAGTTAATACCAGGTCTAAGATTGCATTGAACCTAGTTGGTTCCTCGATTAATTGAACTAAGTAATTATCATTTAGCGTGTTTCAAAACATATAGCCCCTAGCAGTATCACATGAATTGATTTTCCAGTTTATCTCGGGATAGTTAAAGTTTCCCATCACTACTATGTCTCCTACTCCTGCTGCTCTTTCAATTTGATTCAGTAACAATTTCTCGTCAGACACATTAATACCAGGCAGCCTGTAGCATAATCCCAATAATAACTTCTTTATTCCTTTACTCCTGCATGCAGTTTCTACCCATAACGTCTCAATAGTATTTACAGTCCCTTCTTGAATATCATCCCGTATAACAGGTTTTAGAAATGGCTTTACGTAAAGACACACCCCTCCACCCCGTTTATTTAGTCTGTCTCTCCTGTACATCGTGTAACCCTCTAGATTGACTGTCCAATCGTGAGATTCGTCCCACCACGTTTCAGTAATGCCTATCATATCATATTCCTTGCTTGCTGCGAGAAATTTCTAGTTGCCCCTTTTTACCTGTAAGGCTTCTAGCATTTACATGCATACAATTGAGATATGTATTTCCCCTTATGGTAGGAACATCATAATTCTTATGCAGCAAAGATGACCCGTAATCGTGATTGGTTACTGTTATTCTAAAACCCTTTTTAGTTCCCATGTTACTACCCTTGCTGTCTGCTCTATTCCTCCCCCCTACTCCTCCCCCGTTTTGTTCACTAACGCCACCCCTGCTATTCTTACTGAATGACCCGTAATTTCTAGCTAAAACCTCCCCCCCAGGCACCTAGTTTAAAATCTCCTCCAACCTTCTAACCATTCTTCCCCCCCAGCACCGCTGCCCCCCTGTTCATGTTTTACAGGAGGGTCTTGATGCAGGGTAAAGGTGGGGTTATCTGAAAGTTCAGTCATGTCAGTGGGTTTTTTTTTAATCAGTAAAAAACTAGTAACAATTCCTGAGTTCTAGACTTTTGCAAGGCTTTCCCCATTTTCAAGGCCAGTACTCAACCTCCGTTCAAAGGCATTTTTTAAGTATGGCCGTCCAAGGAAAAAGTTTGGATGCTCCTGTTATAGACCATGCTTTTTTCACTGGTGGACTTGTGTAATTAAAATAAATGAAAAAAACTATTTAAGAGTTTCAGTCAATGAGAAAGTATCCGGGGCTTTATTTCCATGGTCAACCGTCTATTTCTTGGAAGAGTTGCTATAAAGGTGGTGAATTTATGGACAGTTTCGTTAAAGGGTCATCAGAGATGTTTAGTGAATTTTTTGGTAGTATATGACAAGTCTAGTCATGGGGTATATATATGTGATAAGTAATGGTAGCTTTTGTAAAAATAAGATTTTACTTACCGATAAATCTATTTCTCGTAGTCCGTAGTGGATGCTGGGGACTCCGTCAGGACCATGGGGATTAGTGGCTCCGCAGGAGACAGGGCACAAAAATAAAGCTTTAGGATCAGGTGGTGTGCACTGGCTCCTCCCCCTATGACCCTCCTCCAAGCCTCAGTTAGGATACTGTGCCCGGACGAGCGTACACAATAAGGAAGGATTTTGAATCCCGGGTAAGACTCATACCAGCCACACCAATCACACCGTACAACTTGTGATCTGAACCCAGTTAACAGTATGACAAACGTAGGAGCCTCTGAACAGACGGCTCACAACAATAACAACCCGATTTTTTTGTAACAATAACTATGTACAAGTATTGCAGACAATCCGCACTTGGGATGGGCGCCCAGCATCCACTACGGACTACGAGAAATAGATTTATCGGTAAGTAAAATCTTATTTTCTCTGACGTCCTAGTGGATGCTGGGGACTCCGTCAGGACCATGGGGATTATACCAAAGCTCCCAAACGGGCGGGAGAGTGCGGATGACTCTGCAGCACCGAATGAGAGAACTCCAGGTCCTCTTTAGCCAGGGTATCAAATTTGTAGAATTTTACAAACGTGTTCTCCCCCGACCACGTAGCTGCTCGGCAGAGTTGTAATGCCGAGACCCCTCGGGCAGCCGCCCAGGATGAGCCCACCTTCCTTGTGGAATGGGCCTTGACAGATTTAGGCTGTGGCAGGCCTGCCACAGAATGTGCAAGTTGAATTGTGCTACAAATCCAACGAGCAATCGTCTGCTTAGAAGCAGGAGCACCCAGCTTGTTGGGTGCATACAGTATAAACAGCGAGTCAGATTTTCTGACTCCAGCCGTCCTTGATATTTTCAATGCCCTGACAACGTCCAGCAACTTGGAATCCTCCAAATCGCTAGTAGCCGCAGGCACCACAATAGGCTGGTTCAGGTGAAACGCTGACACCACCTTAGGCAGAAACTGAGGACGCGTCCGCAGTTCTGCCCTATCCGAATGGAAAATCAGATATGGGCTTCTATACGATAAAGCCGCCAATTCTGACACTCTCCTGGCTGAAGCCAGGGCCAGTAGCATGGCTACTTTCCATGTAAGATATTTCAAATCCACCGATTTGAGTGGCTCAAACCAATGGGATTTGAGAAAATCCAAAACTACATTAAGGTCCCACGGAGCCACTGGGGGCACAACCGGGGGCTGTATATGTAGTACTCCTTTTACAAAAGTCTGGACTTCAGGAACTGAAGCCAATTCTTTCTGGAAGAAAATCGACAGGGCCGAAATTTGAACCTTAATGGACCCCAATTTGAGGCCCATAGACAATCCTGTTTGCAGGAAATGTAGGAATCGACCCAATTGAAATTCCTCCGTGGGGGCCTTCCTGGCCTCACACCACGCAACATATTTTCTCCAAATGCGGTGATAATGTTGTGCAGTCACCTCCTTCCTGGCTTTGACCAGTGTAGGAATGACCTCTTCCGGAATGCCTTTTTCCCTTAGGATTCGGCGTTCAACCGCCATGCCGTCAAACGCAGCCGCGGTAAGTCTTGGAATAGACACGGTCCCTGCTGAAGCAGGTCCCGTCTTAGAGGTAGAGGCCACGGATCTTCCGTGAGCATCTCCTGAAGTTCCGGGTACCAAGTTCTTCTTGGCCAATCCGGAGCCACGAGTATCGTTCTTACTCCCCTTTGCCGTATAATTCTCAGTACTTTTGGTATGAGAGGCAGAGGAGGAAACACATACACTGACTGGAACACCCACGGTGTTACCAGAGCGTCCACAGCTATTGCCTGAGGGTCTCTTGACCTGGCGCAATACCTGTCCAGTTTTTTGTTGAGGCGAGACGCCATCATATCCACCTTTGGTTTTTCCCAACGGTTCACAATCATGTGGAAGACTTCTGGATGAAGTCCCCACTCTCCCGGGTGTAGATCGTGTCTGCTGAGGAAGTCTGCTTCCCAGTTGTCCACTCCCGGAATGAACACTGCTGACAGTGCGATCACATGATCTTCCGCCCAGCGAAGAATCCTTGCAGCTTCTGCCATTGCTCTCCTGCTTCTTGTGCCGCCCTGTCTGTTTACGTGGGCGACTGCCGTGATGTTGTCCGACTGGATCAACACCGGCTGACCCTGAAGCAGGGGTTTTGCCAGGCTTAGAGCATTGTAAATCGCTCTTAGCTCCAGTATATTTATGTGAAGAGACATCTCCAGGCTTGACCATACTCCCTGGAAGTTTCTTCCCTGTGTGACCGCTCCCCAGCCTCTCAGACTGGCATCCGTGGTCACCAGGACCCAGTCCTGTATGCCGAATCTGCGGCCCTCTAACAGATGAGCACTCTGCAACCACCACAGAAGAGACACCCTTGTCCGTGGCGATAAGGTTATCCGCTGATGCATCTGCAGATGCGATCCGGACCATTTGTCCAGCAGATCCCACTGAAAAGTTCTTGCGTGAAATCTGCCGAATGGAATCGCTTCGTAAGAAGCCACCATTTTTCCCAGGACCCTTGTGCAATGATGCACTGACACTTTTCCTGGTTTTAGGAGGTTCCTGACTAGCTCGGATAACTCCCTGGCTTTCTTCTCCGGGAGAAACACCTTTTTCTGGACTGTGTCCAGAATCATCCCTAGGAACAGCAGACGTGTCGTCGGAAACAGCTGCGGTTTTGGAATATTTAGAATCCACCCGTGCTGTCGTAGAACTACTTGAGATAGTGCTACTCCGACCTCCAACTGTTCTCTGGACCTTGCCCTTATCAGGAGATCGTCCATTTTCTTTGAAGAAGAATCATCATTTCGGCCATTACCTTGGTAAGGAGCCGGGGTGCCGTGGACAATCCAACCGGCAGCGTCTGAAACTGATAGTGACAGTTCTGTACCACGAACCTGAGGTACCCTTGGTGAGAAGGGCAAATTGGGACATGGAGGTAAGCATCTGTCCCGGGACACCATATAGTCCCCTTTTTCCTGGTTCGCTATCACTGCTCTGAGTGACTCCATCTTGATTTGAACCTTTTTATGTAAGTGTTCAAATATTTCAGATTTAGAATAGGTCTCACCGAGCCGTCTGGCTTGAGTACCACAATATAGTGTGGAATAATACCCCTTTCTTTGTTGTAGGAGGGGTACTTTGATTATCACCTGCTGGGAATACAGCTTGTGAATTGTTTCCACTACTGCCTCCCTGTCGGAGGGAGACGTTGGTAAAGCAGACTTCAGGAACCTGCGAGGGGGAGACGTCTCGAACTTCCAATCTGTACCCCTGGGATACTACTTGTAGGATCCAGGGGTCCACTTGCGAGTGAGCCCACTGCGTGCTGAAACTCTTGAGACGACCCCCCACCGCACCTGAGTCCGCTTGTACGGCCCCAGCGTCATGCTGAGGACTTGGCAGAAGCGGTGGAGGGCTTCTGTTCCTGGGAATGGGCTGCCTGCTGCAGTCTTCTTCCCTTTCCTCTATCCCATGGCAGATATGACTGGCCTTTTGACCGCTTGCCCTTATGGGGACGAAAGGACTGAGGCTGAAAAGACGTTGTCTTTTTCTCCTTTATACGGCAATACTTCCATGTGCCGTTTGGAATCTGCATCACCTGACCACTGTCGTGTCCATAAACAACTTCTGGCAGATATGGACATCGCACTTACTCTTGATGCCAGAGTGCAAATATCCCTCTGTGCATCTCGCATATATAGAAATGCATCCTTTAAATGCTCTATAGTCAATAAAATACTGTCCCTGTCAAGGGTATCAATATTTTCAGTCAGGGAATCCGACCAAGCCACCCCAACGCTGCACATCCAGGCTGAGGCGATCGCTGGTCGCAGTATAACACCAGTATGTGTGTATATACTTTTTAGGATATTTTCCAGCCTCCTATCAGCTGGCTCCTTGAGGGCGGCCCTATCTGGAGACGGTACCGCCACTTGTTTTGATAAGCGTGTGAGCGCCTTATCCACCCTAAGGGGTGTTTCCCAACGCGCCCTAACTTCTGGCGGGAAAGGGTATACCGCCAATAATTTTCTATCGGGGGAAACCCACGCATCATCACACACTTCATTTAATTTATCTGATTCAGGAAAAACTACAGGTAGTTTTTTTACACTCCACAAAATACCCTTTTTTGTGGTACTTGTAGTATCAGAAATATGTAACACCTCCTTCATTGCCCTTAACAAGTAACGTGTGGCCCTAAAAGAAAAATACGTTTGTTTCTTCACCGTCGACACTGGAGTCAGTGTCCGTTTGAGGTAAAAAGACGTTTTAACGCCCCTGACGGTGTTTGAGACGCCTGGACAGGTACTAATTGGTTTGCCGGCCATCTCATGTCGTCAACCGACCTTGCAGCGTGTTGACATTATCACGTAATTCCTTAAATAAGCCATCCATTCCGGTGTCGACTCCCTAGAGAGTGACATCACCATTACAGGCAATTGCTCCGCCTCCTCACCAACATCGTCCTCATACATGTCGACACACACGTACCGACACACAGCACACACACAGGGAATGCTCTGATAGAGGACAGGACCCCACTAGCCCTTTGGAGAGACAGAGGGAGAGTTTGCCAGCACACACCAAAACGCTATAATTATACAGGGACAACCTTTATATAAGTGTTTTTCCCTTATAGCATCTTAATATATATAATCATATCGCCAAATAAGTGCCCCCCCTCTCTGTTTTAACCCTGTTTCTGTAGTGCAGTGCAGGGGAGAGCCTGGGAGCCTTCCCACCAGCATTTCTGTGAGGGAAAATGGCGCTGTGTGCTGAGGAGAATAGGCCCCGCCCCCTTTTCGGCGGGCTTCTTCTCCCGTTTTTCTGAGACCTGGCAGGGGTTAAATACATCCATATAGCCCCAGGGGCTATATGTGATGTATCTTTTAGCCAGTATAGGTATTTCATTGCTGCCCAGGGCGCCCCCCACAGCGCCCTGCACCCTCAGTGACCGCTGGTGTGAAGTGTGTGACAACAATGGCGCACAGCTGCAGTGCTGTGCGCTACCTCATGAAGACTGAAAAGTCTTCTGCCGCCGGTTTCTGGACCTCTTCACTTTTCGGCATCTGCAAGGGGGTCGGCGGCGCGGCTCCGGGACCGGACTCCATGGCTGGGCCTGTGTTCGATCCCTCTGGAGCTAATGGTGTCCAGTAGCCTAAGAAGCCAATCCATCCTGCACGCAGGTGAGTTCACTTCTTCTCCCCTAAGTCCCTCGTTGCAGTGAGCCTGTTGCCAGCAGGACTCACTGTAAAATAAAAAACCTAAAAACTTTTTCTAAGCAGCTCTTTAGGAGAACCACCTAGATTGCACCCTGCTCGGACGGGCACAAAAACCTAACTGGGGCTTGGAGGAGGGTCATAGGGGGAGGAGCCAGTGCACACCACCTGATCCTAAAGCTTTATTTTTGTGCCCTGTCTCCTGCGGAGCCGCTAATCCCCATGGTCCTGACGGAGTCCCCAGCATCCACTAGGACGTCAGAGAAATTGGATGACGCATCTCCTAGTGAATGTGAAACTAGAGACATTATACACATCGGATTGCTGTAGTTTAGAAATCATAGTTTAGAATACTCCACTAACAAATGACTCCGTAGTCATCCCGTCCTCTTGTTTTTATATTAATGGATAAAACTGAACTTATTATCTTTCCCCCAGCCAGAGCAACACCCCCTACAAACATCTCTATCACTGTTGACAACACTATCATCTCCCCCGTTCCCCAACTCCCCTGCCTGGGTGTCACTCTTGACTCCTCCCTCTCCTTTGCACCCTACATCCAAGCTCTGGCGCAATCTTGACGGTTCCAGCTACGCAACATTGCTCGCATCAGGCCATTTCTCTCCCAGAGTGCAACTAAACTTATCATCCACTCACTGGTCATCTCACGACTTGACTACTGCAATGTGCTACTCACTGGCCTCACTTGCTCCCACATCGCTCCCCTCCAATCTGTCCTCAACTCTGCAGCTAGGCTCATCTTCCTCTCCCGCCGCTCCACTTCTGCCACTCCCCTTCAACAAAATCTACACTGGCTCCCATTCCCCTACAGAATCCTCTTCAAACTCCTCACCCTCACATACAAGGCCATCTCTAATTCCACTGCTCCCTACATCTCCAACCTCCTCTCCCTTCATACTCCCTCCCGCCCACTACGGTCGGCTGATGACCGTCGCCTCTCCTCTGCCTTGGTCACTGCTTCCCATGCACGAGTTCAGGATTTTGCCCGTGCTGCACCCCTTCAGTGGAATGCGCTCCCCCGCTCCATTAGACTCTCCCCGACCTTGCAAAGCTTCAAACGGGCATTGAAAACCCACCTATTCATCAAAGCGTACCCCTCCAATGCATAACCTAGTCCTTAGGCTGCTCCTCCATCCCCCTGCCCCATGCCTTGGACATCTCTGCTTTGCTCGCATACCACCATCAGGCTTCTACCTGCTTGCACCTCATGTCATCTGTCTGTTGCCCCTCCCCACTAGATTGTTAGCTCTTCAGAGCAGGGCCCTCTTTCCTCTTGTCTAAACCCTCTTCTTGACACATTTCACTCAGCGACCATCTTTACCTGCTTTCTGTCCTGCTGGTAAAGGCTCATCTCTATTTATGGCCGCCAGCCCCAAGTAGTACAATGATTACTCCTTCGCTACTTACATCTAAGCTGTATTATGTTTTGAGAATTGTGTTGCTCTTTGTTACCTGCACTCCATTTTTGTTATTTATTTACTGTTATGCTAAGTTTTGTCTCCCTGTACTGTCCTTTGTACGGCGCTGCGAAACACTTGTGGCGCCCTATAAATAAAATGTAATAATAATAATAATATTATAAGAGCTCCTATGGTTTAGAACGGTGAGTTCTAGCTGTTAGTCCGTTCCCAAGTGCGTCTTTCTTTTCCCTTTTGTTGTATGTTACCCGTGGTCATCCTTAGAAAACTCTGAAGGTGAAGATGTTGATTTGTTCAGTAGAATGTGTTACCAAGGAGCAACAGAGAGAGGAAAGTGCTAGTGAGGTGAAGCTGGTGGGGTTAACGGCAAAAACCTAAAAATGCCTGAATAAGGTGTTTTGTGTGGAATTATAATGTTATTGTTGTGTTATGTTACTAGGTATCTCCTGTTATGCTGATGCTTCCCTACCTATTATACTATAATGTTTTGACTACAACAGTGCCGGATGCTGGGAACGTTTTAGTTATGTGGGACACGAACATAAATGTTTTTGTTTTTTTTCTTCTGTGAAACTTCTCTATTGTGCCGTGAAATGACCTTTAGTGTGATCAGCTTAGTGTGAATAAAATAATTCATACAACATATGTCTCAAGGTGTCAACTTTGATAAAATCAATGAGTTTAAACAGTGCTGGAGTGGGGCATGAAGGACCCAAAAGGGGGGAATGCAGTGGTACAGGCCCATGCTTAAGGGTGTGATCATGTCTCCAGAGGGGGTGCGGCCAGCCAATACAGAGGCTTGGCCAACCATTAGAGCAGGCATTCCCAACCACGGTCCTCAAGGCACACCAACAGTGCAGGTTTTAGTGATATCCGGGCTGCAGCACAGATGGTTAAATCAAAATAACTGAGCTACTAATTAAGTCACATGTGCTGAAACCTGGATATCACAAAAACCTGCACTGTTAGTGTGCCTTGAGGACCGTGGTTGGGAATGTCTGCATTAGAGAGTGTATGATCTGGGCCCCTTGATAAATATGTGAATACTGCCAGTACACTGTCAGAATCCGTTTGGATTTCCCTCTGTAGGAACATATTCACAGGGACTGATGTTCTCGGCACAATAACAGGTTTATTTATACAGGGAGGAAACCGGAGTACCAGAGGAAACCCACTCAAGTACGGGGAAAATATACAAACTCCACACAGTTAGGGCCGTAGTGGGAAACGAACCCATGACCTCAGTGCTGTGAGGCAGTAATGCTATTACACCATCCGTACTGCCCAAAAATGTTTTGCATTTCTCCAGGTAGAGCCCCTGTTACACATTACTCCAGGTAGAGCCACCTTTTTACGCATTACTCCACAGGCATTGAGCCCACTGGGGGTTTCCCCTTTAACCCCGTGCGTCAGTCCGACGTTGGGTTGTTGGAGAAATAAGGTGTGATGTTCATTTTTTCCACTCCCAGTAATAATGTAACACACACTATAAATTCAGTGCTTACAAAAATTGGCATATATCTCATCCCTCAACAACATTTGGCTATTATAAGGCAAGTACAGACTAAATAGCTCTGGGCATTAAATCCAGAGCTATACCTGCGCAGTAAACACCACAGGTAACTAAATCTGCCCCATAGTACTCCACACTGATATATGGAATAGCAATATAATCATGGGTTCTTTAGTGTTTGCGCCAGAATGTGTATAGGGGTTCTACACTTCCTATAAGGGGACAGGGTTGGGTTGCCTCCAACTGTTGCCATCACACTTGGGTGCATACCCAGCACTTACGGACATGCTGCCCTGCCCCCAAGCCTTCCCTTCACTGTGTATAGATGACATGCGCATGCACAATGAGGCGAAGGCTTGGGTGCAAATGCTCCCTCTCAAAATTAAGGGGCATGGCTTAGCGGCAATGGGGCGTGATCTCTATCGGAATGCCAAGACTGCGTTCCACACCCCCGGGGCTTGCCCAGCACTCTCGGAACTGCTGGACAGCCCCCAGGCACCCCACGAGATGGCATAGTGTCTGTGGAAGACTGAACGTGAGATGTTCAATACAATGCAAGTAATTGCAGTCACTGGCTGATGACTCCCTCAATTTCTAAAGGACTCCACTGGCAATAGTTATGAGCTCTTTTTGTTTATTGATAGTGCCCTTTCTGTGGCCCAAATTGCCCTCTCTTCCAGGTGACCCCTTTGTTTTGCACCCTCAGAAGAGGAGTTGGTACTGAGATGAAGAGAGGGGACAGCACTGTAAGGTGACACCACAGGCCGCTCCCCCTGCAGTACAGTGAGGTGACACCACAGGCCGTTCCCCCTGCGGTACAGTGAGGTGACACCACAAGCCGCTCCCCCTGCAGTGCAGTAAGGTGACACCACAGGCCACTCCCCCTGCAGTACAGTAAGGTGACACCACAGGCCGCTCCTCCAATGGTACAGTGAGGTGACACCACAGGCTGCAGTATAAGCCATAGCTGATATATAATAACACAGGACACTGCCCGGGGGGACATATTGGGGACAGAGCAGCACATTAGTACCTGTTACTAATACAGTCAGGAGATCGTTATATATCCCTCATTAGTCACATGACAGCCAGTGTTACTATTGGGAGGGGCGGGGCCTCCTAAGCGTCTCTCTGTAGCCATGGTTACTGTCCCTGCTGCCTATTATCCTTCTGACACACCTACCCCGCAGCTGTCCCCTCCCGCTCACCCCACATCAGCCAATCGTCTGTCCAGGCTGTATTACGGCTCCTCCCAACAACTGTCCCTATGGCTGCAGCTACCGCCCCATCCCATTCAGAGCTGTGATTGACGCACAGAGAAGCCAATCAGGCGGCAGAAAATACTCCGGACGTCATGTAGATAGCGGCAGCTGCATCACACAGGTCATCACTAGAGTAACCAACTGCACCTACTATCAGTGTCCTCATATGTGCTGCGGCCATTTTCCTATAGTCTTAAACATGATAGGTTGTCATATCCCCAAGGAGTGACGCAGCGGAGGGGACGGAGTTAGGGAGTCCTCAGCTGCCATTTTGGAGATCCTCATTACTGCAAGAGGTAACTTATTCTCAACCCTTATTTCTATGATATTATTATAATATAGGAGAGAGGGGACCGTACAGTGATATATGATGGGGAATAACACAGCCCCTGGCACACCCTGATATGTAGTATTATTATATAGGGGAGAGAGGACCGTACAGTGATATATGAGAGGGAATAACACAGCTCCCGGCACACACTGATATGTGGTATTATTATATAGGGGAGAGGGGACCGTACAGTGATATATGAGGGGAATAACACAGCCCCCGGCACACACTGATATGTGGTATTATTATATAGGGGAGAGGGGACTGTGTACAGTGATATATGAGGGGGAATAACACAGCCCCTGGCACACCCTGATATGTGGTATTATTATATAGGGGAGAGGGGACCGTACAGTGATATATGAGGGGAATAACACAGCCCCCGGCACACACTGATATGTGATATTATTATATAGGGAAGAGGGGACTGTACAGTGATATATGAGGGGAAATAACACAGCTCCCAGCACACACTGATATATGGTATTATTATATAGGGGAGAGGGGACCGTACAGTGATATATGAGGGGAATAAAACAGCCCCCGGCACACACTGATATGTGGTATTATTATATAGGGGAGAGAGGACCGTACAGTGATATATGAGAGGGAATAACACAGCCCCCGGCACACACTGATATGTGGTATTATTATATAGGGGAGAGGGGACTGTGTACAGTGATATATGAGGGGGAATAACACAGCCCCTGGCACACCCTGATATGTGGTATTATTATATAGGAGAGAGGGGACCGTACAGTGATATATGAGGGGGAATAACACAGCCCCCGGCACACACTGATATGTGGTATTATTATATAGGGGAGAGGGGACCGTACAGTGATATATGAGGGGGAATAACACAGCCCCCGGCACACACTGATATGTAGTATTATTATATAGGGGAGAGGGGACCATACAGTGATATATGGGGGGAATAACACAGCCCCCGGCACACACTGATATGTGGTATTATTATATAGAGGAGAGGGGACCGTACAGTGATATATGGGGAGAATAACACAGCCCCCGGCACACACTGATATGTGGTATTATTATATAGGGGAGAGGGTACCGTACAGTGATATATGAGGGGGAATAACACAGCTCCTGGCACACACTGATATGTGGTATTATTATATAGGGGAGAGGGGACCGTACAGTGATATATGAGGGGAATAACACAGCCCCCGGCACACACTGATATGTGATATTATTATATAGGGGAGAGGGGACCGTACAGTGATATATGAGAGGGAATAACACAGCCCCCGGCACACACTGATATGTGGTATTATTATATAGGGGAGAGGGGAGCGTGCAGTGATATATGAGGGGGAATAACACAGCTCCCGGCACACACTGATATGTGGTATTAATATATAGGGGAGAGGGGACCATACAGTGATATATGAGGGGGAATAACACAGCTCCCGTCACACACTGATATGTGGTATTATTATATAGGGGAGAGGGGACCATACAGTGATATATGATGGGGAATAACACAGCCCCCGGCACACACTGATATGTGGTATTATTATTATATAGGGGAGAGGGGACTGTACAGTGATATATGAGGGGGAATAACACAGCCCCTGGCAAACCCTGATATGTGGTATTATTATTATATAGGGGAGATGGGATCGTACAGTGATATATGAGGGGAGGTAACACAGCTCCTGGCACACACTGATTTGTGGTATTATTATTATATAGGAGAGAGGGGACTGTGTACAGTGATACATGAGGGGGAATAACACAGCCCCTGGCACACCCTGATATGTAGTATTATTATATAGGAGCGAGGGGACCGTACAGTGATATATGATGGGGAATAACACAGCACCCGGCGCACACTGATATGTGGTATTATTATATAGGGGAGAGAGGACCGTGCAGTGATATATGAGAGGGAATAACACAGCCCCCGGCACACACTGATATGTGGTATTATTATCAGTGATCGCAAAAACGCGCTATAGCGCGTATTTTACCCTGAAATTGCCACCTGGGACCCACTTTTAGAAGATGAGCGGGTCCCACGGGACGCGCTCATTCTAGATCTGTGTGTGAGCACCCTAGCCAATCAGCGGCACACAGGAGGTGACTGGCTGCTTCCCCAACCAGTCACCTCCTGTAGTCTCCAGCGAATCATAGCCTGCGGTGTCTCCCTCTCATTGCCAGCCAGTCCGGCACGCTGCGGCTTTGAATCCTCCTACCGCTGCGCACTGATCCTAGGCTCCGCTGCCAGGACGTATGCTGGTATGTATCTGTGCCGCAGCACTGGCAGAAACTGGCTCCGCTCACCCAGCAGTGTCACCAGCGCCCTCCTCCTATGCAACGGTGAGTGCCGCTCGAGTCAGTCTTTGCTCCATGCTGTGTTGTGTCCATGCTGAGAGACAGCATGATACTCTGTGCCCTTGCACTGTACTGGTCGGCATGTCTCACCTATAGACTGAGCCCCTTGCAAGGTAAGAAGGCACAGCAGCAGGGCGGGTATAGAGGCACTCCAAGGTCCAGGGGCAAATAAAGGGGTCTGTGGTGCCTAACAAAGAAGTTTACAATTATCGCTCTGGCCACCCACAACTTAACTGGCAGGGAAGGATGGGGGGGTGGGGGGGAGAGGTGTTTGATGTTAAGGTGAAGACAGAGAGGGCGCTGGATCTACCTGCAGAACCTCAGTCTAAACGGCATAGTGCATGCATGGGGCAGATGATCCAGATGACATACAGAGGCTGGCCTGGCAGGGAGAGCTTTCACCATTGTCCAATCAGCACGGAGTAGGGGAGGAGCCTAGGGAGTATCTCAGAAACAGGCAGCCGTTCAGTGGTGAGTTGAACAGAGGAAGTAAATATGCATAGAGGTCTGTATAATAACTGTCACTTCAACATCCATATTAATACAGTTTACCCATCACACTAGAAAATACAGATAGGATAGCTAATCTGCACTAACCTCCATCAGCTGCAATTACTGCAAGTGCCCTGTTAACATGTATGTATTTATTTGTTGCTGAAATTTACTTATGCTAAATAGCTATATAACACAGTGCAGTAGCAGTGTTATGTCATTTTGATCATTGCCTAAATGTTCAAGTTAGATTTGAGTTGTAAACTAAAAAAAAAGAATATTTAAATACCAACCAAATGCTTTTGGCATAATTCTTTGTTTTCTTCGCCCCTTGTGGGCTCGCTGAGCTCACCACGAGTTCTATTCCCACTCTATGGGTGTCGTGGACACCCACGAGTGCGAATAGCCCCTGTTAGCCGGCATTCTGGTGGCGGGGATCCTGTGCAGGGCCAGATTGGCCATTACAGTTACCGGGGAGTTCCCCGAGGGGCCGACTAGTGTGTGGGGCCGCCTGTCATCGGTAGCCCCTCCCCCTCCCTTTTACAGCTAGTACTAGCGCGGCCACTATCGCAAGAAGAGGCCCGCGCTGCCTAGCTGAGAATAGGTGCACGCGCCACATCAGTGATGTCATCCACCTCGAAGGAAGAGGGGTGACTTGTCTAGCAGCCTGCTCTCCGCTCCCCGAGCCGCCGTCAGCTGCAGCCTGCAAGCCAGTGGTAAGAGGAGGGGACACGGAGTGGGCAGGGCCGGATTAACAATGGGGCTGATGGAGCTGCAGCTCCATGCCCCCCCTCCCTTTAAAATAGAGACAGGGAAAAAATGTTTTATTTTATTTTTTAGCTTCAAGCAGCCACTTGGGGCCCATCCATTCACACCACAACTGATCTCCCCCTGATAGCCAGCAGAAGCTTTAATAATGAAATATGTATGTGCAGTGATCGCAAAAACGCGCTATGGCGCGTTTTTTACCCGTTTTTTTAAGACCTGGAGGATGACGGACAAGGTGATTACTGCAGTGTGCCTCAGTGCTCTTACCTGGTGTAGTGTGCCTCAGTGCTCTTACCTGGTGTAGTGTGCCTCAGTGCTCTTACCTGGTGTAGTGTGCCTCAGTGCTCTTACCTGGTGTAGTGTGCCTCAGTGCTCTTACCTGGTGTAGTGTGCCTCAGTGCTCTTACCTGGTGCAGTGGTGCCTCAGTGCTCTTACCTGGTGCAGTGGTGCCTCAGTGCTCTTACCTGGTGCAGTGGTGCCTCAGTGCTCTTACCTGGTGCAGTGGTGCCTCAGTGCTCGTACCTGGTGCAGTGGTGCCTCAGTGCTCGTACCTGGTGCAGTGGTGCCTCAGTGCTCGTACCTGGTGCAGTGGTGCCTCAGTGCACGTACCTGGTGCAGTGGTGCCTCAGTGCTCGTACCTGGTGCAGTGTGCCTCAGTGCTCTTACCTGGTGCAGTGTGCCTCAGTGCTCTTACCTGGTGCAATGTGCCTCAGTGCTCTTACCTGGTGCAATGTGCCTCAGTGCTCTACCGAGCGCATTGTGTATAACGTACTCTACCGGGCGCATTGTGTATAACTTGCTCTACCTGGCGCATTGTGCATAACTTGCTCTAACTGGTGCAGTGTGTATAACGCGCTCTAACTGGTGCAGTGTGTATAACGCGCTCTAACTGGCGCAGTGTGTATAATGCGCTCTAACTGGCGCAGTGTGTATAATGCGCTCTAACTGGCGCAGTGTGTATAACGCGCTCTAACTGGCGCAGTGTGTATAACGCGCTCTAACTGGCGCAGTGTGTATAACGCGCTCTAACTGGCGCAGTGTGTATAACGCGCTCTAACTGGCGCAGTGTGTATAACGCGCTCTAACTGGTGCAGTATGTATAACGCGCTCTAACTGGCAAAATGTGTATAACGTGCTCTAACTGGCGAAATTTGTATAACGCGCTCTAACTGGCAAAATTTGTATAAGTCCTCAACCTGGTGCAAATTGTATAACGTGCTGTACCTGGTGCAAATTGTATAACGTGCTGTACCTGGTGCAAAGTGTATAACGTGCTGTACCTGGTGCAAAGTGTATAACGTGCTGTACCTGGTGCAAAGTGTATAACGTGCTGTACCTGGTGCAAATTGTATAACGTGCTGTACCTGGTGCAAAGTGTATAACGTGCTGTACCTGGTGCAAAGTGTATAACGTGCTGTACCTGGAGCAAAGTGTATAACGTGCTGTACCTGGTGCAAAGTGTATAACGTGCTGTACCTGGTGCAAAGTGTATAACGTGCTGTACGTGGAGCAAAGTGTATAACGTGCTGTACCTGGAGCAATATGTATAAAGTACTCCACCTGGCGCAGTGTGCATAGGAGGTTCTACCTGGTGCAATGTGTGTAAGCGGCACTAATGTGTGGTGTAATGTGAATTGGCACTATTATGTGGCCACGCCCCTTCCCCATGAATCCACGACCCTAAAAAAATTGGCGCGCCTTCGGCGCACATAGCCTGTACTTTGCGGTCTGGGAGGTGGGGCACCAATTCACTTTCTGCCTAAGGGCACCAAAATGTCTAGTTACACCTCTGGTGCGGGGTGTCCTGCATGCTACACAGCCAAGCAGCATTGTCACCCCATCCCCCCACCTTGCAACACTTTTGTAGTGTCCAAACAAGATTAAGTTTATAAAGAACCTTCATTTCGATGGGACCCAGAAAAAGACCGGTAGGACCCCAATTTTCAAAAGTGAGGGGTCCCTGGGACCCACTTTTTTTTTGGCTCAGGGCGATCACTGATTATATAGGGGAGAGGGGACTGTGTACAGTGATATATGAGGGGGAATAACACAGCTCCCGGCACACACTGATATGTGGTATTATTATATAGGGGAGAGGGGACCGTACAGTGATATATGAGGGGGAATAACACAGCTCCCGGCACACACTGATATGTGGTATTATTATATAGGGGAGAGGGGACCGTACAGTGATATATGATGGGGAATAACACAGCACCCGGCGCACACTGATATGTGGTATTATTATATAGGGGAGAGAGGACCGTACAGTGATATATGAGAGGGAATAACACAGCCCCCGGCACACACTGATATGTGGTATTATTATATAGGGGAGAGGGGACCGTACAGTGATATATGAGGGGGAATAACACAGCACCCGGCACACACTGATATGTGGTATTATTATATAGGGGAGAGGGGACCGTACAGTGATATATGATGGGGAATAACACAGCACCCGGCGCACACTGATATGTGGTATTATTATATAGGAGAGAGGGGACCGTACAGTGATATATGAGGGGAGGTAACTCAGCTCCTGGCACACACTGATATGTGATATTATTATTATTATTATGTAGGAGAGAGGGGACCGTACTGTGATATGAGGGGGAATAACACAGCTCCCGGCACACACTAATATGTGATATTATTATATAGGGGAGAGGGGACCGTACAGTGATATATGAGGGGAGGTAACACAGCTCCCGGCACACAGTGATATGTGGTATTATTATATAGGGGAGAGGGGACCGTACAGTGATATATGAGGGGGAATAACACTGCTCCCGGCACACACTGATATGTGGTATTATTATATAGGGGAGAGGGGACCGTACAGTGATATATGAGGGGGAATAACACCGCTCCCGGCACACACTGATATGTGGTATTATTATATAGGGAGAGGGGACCGTACAGTGATATATGAGGGGGAATAACACAGCCCCCGGCACACACTGATATGTGATATTATTATTATGTTGGAGAGAGGGGACCATACAGTTATATTTGAGGGGGAATAACACAGCTCCCGGCACACACTGATACGTGGTATTATTATATAGGGGAGAGGGGACCGTACAGTGATATGAGGAGAGGCAACACAGCTCCCGGCACACACTGATATGTGGTATTATTATATAGGGGAGAGGGGACCGTACAGTGATATATGAGGGAAGGTAACACAGCTCCCGGGACACACTGATATGTGGTATAATTATATAGGGGAGAGGGGACCGTACAGTGATATATGAGGGGAATAACACAGCTCCCGGCAAACACTGATATGTGGTATTATTATATAGGGGAGAGGGTACCGTACAGTGATATATGAGGGGGAATAACACAGCTCCCGGCAAACACTGATATGTGGTATTATTATATAGGGGAGAGGGGACCGTACAGTGATATATCAGGGGGAATAACACAGCTCCCGGCACACACTGATATGTGGTATTATTATATAGGGGAGAGGGGACTGTACAGTGATATATGAGGGGAATAACACAGCCCCCGGCACACACTGATATGTGGTATTATTATATAGGGGATAGCGGACTGTACAGTGATATATGATGGGGGATAACACAGCCCCCAGCACACACTGATATGTGGTATTATTATATAGGGGATAGCGGACTGTACAGTGATATATGAGGAGAATAACAAAGCCCCCGGTACACACTGATATGTGGTATTATTATATAGGGGAGAGGGGACCGTACAGTGATATATGAGGGGAATAACACAGCTCCCGGCACACACTGATATGTGGTATTATTATATAGGGGAGAGGGGACTGTACAGTGATATATGAGGGGAATAACACAGCCCCCGGCACACACTGATATGTGGTATTATTATTATATAGGGGAGAGGGGACTGTACAGTGATATGAGGGGGCATAACACAGCTCCCGGCACACACTGATATATGGTATTATTATATAGGGGAGAGGGGACCGTACAGTGATATATGAGGGGAATAAAACAGCCCCCGGCACACACTGATATATGGTATTATTATATAGGGGAGAGGGGACTGTGTACAGTGATATATGAGGGGGAATAACACAGCCCCTGGCACACCCTGATATGTGGTATTATTATATAGGAGAGAGGGGACCGTACAGTGATATATGAGGGGGAATAACACAGCCCCCGGCACACACTGATATGTGGTATTATTATATAGGGGAGAGGGGACCGTACAGTGATATATGAGGGGGAATAACACAGCCCCCGGCACACACTGATATGTAGTATTATTATATAGGGGAGAGGGGACCATACAGTGATATATGGGGGGAATAACACAGCCCCCGGCACACACTGATATGTGGTATTATTATATAGAGGAGAGGGGACCGTACAGTGATATATGGGGAGAATAACACAGCCCCCGGCACACACTGATATGTGGTATTATTATATAGGGGAGAGGGTACCGTACAGTGATATATGAGGGGGAATAACACAGCTCCTGGCACACACTGATATGTGGTATTATTATATAGGGGAGAGGGGACCGTACAGTGATATATGAGGGGAATAACACAGCCCCCGGCACACACTGATATGTGATATTATTATATAGGGGAGAGGGGACCGTACAGTGATATATGAGAGGGAATAACACAGCCCCCGGCACACACTGATATGTGGTATTATTATATAGGGGAGAGGGGAGCGTGCAGTGATATATGAGGGGGAATAACACAGCTCCCGGCACACACTGATATGTGGTATTAATATATAGGGGAGAGGGGACCATACAGTGATATATGAGGGGGAATAACACAGCTCCCGTCACACACTGATATGTGGTATTATTATATAGGGGAGAGGGGACCATACAGTGATATATGATGGGGAATAACACAGCACCCGGCACACACTGATATGTGGTATTATTATATAGGGGAGAGGGGACCGTACAGTGATATATGAGGGGAATAACACAGCCCCCGGCACACACTGATATGTGGTATTATTATTATATAGGGGAGAGGGGACTGTACAGTGATATATGAGGGGGAATAACACAGCCCCTGGCAAACCCTGATATGTGGTATTATTATTATATAGGGGAGATGGGATCGTACAGTGATATATGAGGGGAGGTAACACAGCTCCTGGCACACACTGATTTGTGGTATTATTATTATATAGGAGAGAGGGGACTGTGTACAGTGATACATGAGGGGGAATAACACAGCCCCTGGCACACCCTGATATGTAGTATTATTATATAGGAGCGAGGGGACCGTACAGTGATATATGATGGGGAATAACACAGCACCCGGCGCACACTGATATGTGGTATTATTATATAGGGGAGAGAGGACCGTGCAGTGATATATGAGAGGGAATAACACAGCCCCCGGCACACACTGATATGTGGTATTATTATCAGTGATCGCAAAAACGCGCTATAGCGCGTATTTTACCCTGAAATTGCCACCTGGGACCCACTTTTAGAAGATGAGCGGGTCCCACGGGACGCGCTCATTCTAGATCTGTGTGTGAGCACCCTAGCCAATCAGCGGCACACAGGAGGTGACTGGCTGCTTCCCCAACCAGTCACCTCCTGTAGTCTCCAGCGAATCATAGCCTGCGGTGTCTCCCTCTCATTGCCAGCCAGTCCGGCACGCTGCGGCTTTGAATCCTCCTACCGCTGCGCACTGATCCTAGGCTCCGCTGCCAGGACGTATGCTGGTATGTATCTGTGCCGCAGCACTGGCAGAGACTGGCTCCGCTCACCCAGCAGTGTCACCAGCGCCCTCCTCCTATGCAACGGTGAGTGCCGCTCGAGTCAGTCTTTGCTCCATGCTGTGTTGTGTCCATGCTGAGAGACAGCATGATACTCTGTGCCCTTGCACTGTACTGGTCGGCATGTCTCACCTATAGACTGAGCCCCTTGCATGGTAAGAAGGCACAGCAGCAGGGCGGGTATAGAGGCACTCCAAGGTCCAGGGGCAAATAAAGGGGTCTGTGGTGCCTAACAAAGAAGTTTACAATTATCGCTCTGGCCACCCACAACTTAACTGGCAGGGAAGGATGGGGGGGTGGGGGGGAGAGGTGTTTGATGTTAAGGTGAAGACAGAGAGGGCGCTGGATCTACCTGCAGAACCTCAGTCTAAACGGCATAGTGCATGCATGGGGCAGATGATCCAGATGACATACAGAGGCTGGCCTGGCAGGGAGAGCTTTCACCATTGTCCAATCAGCACGGAGTAGGGGAGGAGCCTAGGGAGTATCTCAGAAACAGGCAGCCGTTCAGTGGTGAGTTGAACAGAGGAAGTAAATATGCATAGAGGTCTGTATAATAACTGTCACTTCAACATCCATATTAATACAGTTTACCCATCACACTAGAAAATACAGATAGGATAGCTAATCTGCACTAACCTCCATCAGCTGCAATTACTGCAAGTGCCCTGTTAACATGTATGTATTTATTTGTTGCTGAAATTTACTTATGCTAAATAGCTATATAACACAGTGCAGTAGCAGTGTTATGTCATTTTGATCATTGCCTAAATGTTCAAGTTAGATTTGAGTTGTAAACTAAAAAAAAAGAATATTTAAATACCAACCAAATGCTTTTGGCATAATTCTTTGTTTTCTTCGCCCCTTGTGGGCTCGCTGAGCTCACCACGAGTTCTATTCCCACTCTATGGGTGTCGTGGACACCCACGAGTGCGAATAGCCCCTGTTAGCCGGCATTCTGGTGGCGGGGATCCTGTGCAGGGCCAGATTGGCCATTACAGTTACCGGGGAGTTCCCCGAGGGGCCGACTAGTGTGTGGGGCCGCCTGTCATCGGTAGCCCCTCCCCCTCCCTTTTACAGCTAGTACTAGCGCGGCCACTATCGCAAGAAGAGGCCCGCGCTGCCTAGCTGAGAATAGGTGCACGCGCCACATCAGTGATGTCATCCACCTCGAAGGAAGAGGGGTGACTTGTCTAGCAGCCTGCTCTCCGCTCCCCGAGCCGCCGTCAGCTGCAGCCTGCAAGCCAGTGGTAAGAGGAGGGGACACGGAGTGGGCAGGGCCGGATTAACAATGGGGCTGATGGAGCTGCAGCTCCATGCCCCCCCTCCCTTTAAAATAGAGACAGGGAAAAAATGTTTTATTTTATTTTTTAGCTTCAAGCAGCCACTTGGGGCCCATCCATTCACACCACAACTGATCTCCCCCTGATAGCCAGCAGAAGCTTTAATAATGAAATATGTATGTGCAGTGATCGCAAAAACGCGCTATGGCGCGTTTTTTACCCGTTTTTTTAAGACCTGGAGGATGACGGACAAGGTGATTACTGCAGTGTGCCTCAGTGCTCTTACCTGGTGTAGTGTGCCTCAGTGCTCTTACCTGGTGTAGTGTGCCTCAGTGCTCTTACCTGGTGTAGTGTGCCTCAGTGCTCTTACCTGGTGTAGTGTGCCTCAGTGCTCTTACCTGGTGTAGTGTGCCTCAGTGCTCTTACCTGGTGCAGTGGTGCCTCAGTGCTCTTACCTGGTGCAGTGGTGCCTCAGTGCTCTTACCTGGTGCAGTGGTGCCTCAGTGCTCTTACCTGGTGCAGTGGTGCCTCAGTGCTCGTACCTGGTGCAGTGGTGCCTCAGTGCTCGTACCTGGTGCAGTGGTGCCTCAGTGCTCGTACCTGGTGCAGTGGTGCCTCAGTGCACGTACCTGGTGCAGTGGTGCCTCAGTGCTCGTACCTGGTGCAGTGTGCCTCAGTGCTCTTACCTGGTGCAGTGTGCCTCAGTGCTCTTACCTGGTGCAATGTGCCTCAGTGCTCTTACCTGGTGCAATGTGCCTCAGTGCTCTACCGAGCGCATTGTGTATAACGTACTCTACCGGGCGCATTGTGTATAACTTGCTCTACCTGGCGCATTGTGCATAACTTGCTCTAACTGGTGCAGTGTGTATAACGCGCTCTAACTGGTGCAGTGTGTATAACGCGCTCTAACTGGCGCAGTGTGTATAATGCGCTCTAACTGGCGCAGTGTGTATAATGCGCTCTAACTGGCGCAGTGTGTATAACGCGCTCTAACTGGCGCAGTGTGTATAACGCGCTCTAACTGGCGCAGTGTGTATAACGCGCTCTAACTGGCGCAGTGTGTATAACGCGCTCTAACTGGCGCAGTGTGTATAACGCGCTCTAACTGGTGCAGTATGTATAACGCGCTCTAACTGGCAAAATGTGTATAACGTGCTCTAACTGGCGAAATTTGTATAACGCGCTCTAACTGGCAAAATTTGTATAAGTCCTCAACCTGGTGCAAAGTGTATAACGTGCTGTACCTGGTGCAAATTGTATAACGTGCTGTACCTGGTGCAAAGTGTATAACGTGCTGTACCTGGTGCAAAGTGTATAACGTGCTGTACCTGGTGCAAAGTGTATAACGTGCTGTACCTGGTGCAAATTGTATAACGTGCTGTACCTGGTGCAAAGTGTATAACGTGCTGTACCTGGTGCAAAGTGTATAACGTGCTGTACCTGGAGCAAAGTGTATAACGTGCTGTACCTGGTGCAAAGTGTATAACGTGCTGTACGTGGAGCAAAGTGTATAACGTGCTGTACCTGGAGCAATATGTATAAAGTGCTCCACCTGGCGCAGTGTGCATAAGAGGTTCTACCTGGTGCAATGTGTGTAAGCGGCACTAATGTGTGGTGTAATGTGAATTGGCACTATTATGTGGCCACGCCCCTTCCCCATGAATCCACGACCCTAAAAAAATTGGCGCGCCTTCGGCGCACATAGCCTGTACTTTGCGGTCTGGGAGGTGGGGCACCAATTCACTTTCTGCCTAAGGGCACCAAAATGTCTAGTTACACCTCTGGTGCGGGGTGTCCTGCATGCTACACAGCCAAGCAGCATTGTCACCCCATCCCCCCACCTTGCAACACTTTTGTAGTGTCCAAACAAGATTAAGTTTATAAAGAACCTTCATTTCGATGGGACCCAGAAAAAGACCGGTAGGACCCCAATTTTCAAAAGTGAGGGGTCCCTGGGACCCACTTTTTTCTTGGCTCAGGGCGATCACTGATTATATAGGGGAGAGGGGACTGTGTACAGTGATATATGAGGGGGAATAACACAGCTCCCGGCACACACTGATATGTGGTATTATTATATAGGGGAGAGGGGACCGTACAGTGATATATGAGGGGGAATAACACAGCTCCCGGCACACACTGATATGTGGTATTATTATATAGGGGAGAGGGGACCGTACAGTGATATATGATGGGGAATAACACAGCACCCGGCGCACACTGATATGTGGTATTATTATATAGGGGAGAGAGGACCGTACAGTGATATATGAGAGGGAATAACACAGCCCCCGGCACACACTGATATGTGGTATTATTATATAGGGGAGAGGGGACCGTACAGTGATATATGAGGGGGAATAACACAGCACCCGGCGCACACTGATATGTGGTATTATTATATAGGAGAGAGGGGACCGTACAGTGATATATGAGGGGAGGTAACTCAGCTCCTGGCACACACTGATATGTGATATTATTATTATTATGTAGGAGAGAGGGGACCGTACTGTGATATGAGGGGGAATAACACAGCTCCCGGCACACACTAATATGTGATATTATTATATAGGGGAGAGGGGACCGTACAGTGATATATGAGGGGAGGTAACACAGCTCCCGGCACACAGTGATATGTGGTATTATTATATAGGGGAGAGGGGACCGTACAGTGATATATGAGGGGGAATAACACTGCTCCCGGCACACACTGATATGTGGTATTATTATATAGGGGAGAGGGGACCGTACAGTGATATATGAGGGGGAATAACACCGCTCCCGGCACACACTGATATGTGGTATTATTATATAGGGAGAGGGGACCGTACAGTGATATATGAGGGGGAATAACACAGCCCCCGGCACACACTGATATGTGATATTATTATTATGTTGGAGAGAGGGGACCATACAGTTATATTTGAGGGGGAATAACACAGCTCCCGGCACACACTGATACGTGGTATTATTATATAGGGGAGAGGGGACCGTACAGTGATATGAGGAGAGGCAACACAGCTCCCGGCACACACTGATATGTGGTATTATTATATAGGGGAGAGGGGACCGTACAGTGATATATGAGGGAAGGTAACACAGCTCCCGGGACACACTGATATGTGGTATAATTATATAGGGGAGAGGGGACCGTACAGTGATATATGAGGGGAATAACACAGCTCCCGGCAAACACTGATATGTGGTATTATTATTATATAGGGGAGAGGGTACCGTACAGTGATATATGAGGGGGAATAACACCGCTCCCGGCAAACACTGATATGTGGTATTATTATATAGGGGAGAGGGGACCGTACAGTGATATATCAGGGGGAATAACACAGCTCCCGGCACACACTGATATGTGGTATTATTATATAGGGGAGAGGGGACCGTACAGTGATATATGATGGGGGATAACACAGCCCCCAGCACACACTGATATGTGGTATTATTATATAGGGGATAGCGGACTGTACAGTGATATATGAGGAGAATAACAAAGCCCCCGGTACACACTGATATGTGGTATTATTATATAGGGGAGAGGGGACCGTACAGTGATATATGAGGGGAATAACACAGCTCCCGGCACACACTGATATGTGGTATTATTATATAGGGGAGAGGGGACTGTACAGTGATATATGAGGGGAATAACACAGCCCCCGGCACACACTGATATGTGGTATTATTATTATATAGGGGAGAGGGGACTGTACAGTGATATGAGGGGGCATAACACAGCTCCCGGCACACACTGATATATGGTATTATTATATAGGGGAGAGGGGACCGTACAGTGATATATGAGGGGAATAAAACAGCCCCCGGCACACACTGATATATGGTATTATTATATAGGGGAGAGGGGACCGTACAGTGATATATGAGGGGTATAACACAGCTCCCGGCACACACTGATATGTGGTATTATTATATAGGGGAGAGGGGACCGTACAGTGATATATGATGGGGAATAACACAGCACCCGGCGCACACTGATATGTGGTATTATTATATAGGGGAGAGAGGACCGTACAGTGATATATGAGAGGGAACAACACAGCCCCCGGCACACACTGATATGTGGTATTATTATATAGGGGAGAGGGGACTGTGTACAGTGATATATGAGGGGGAATAACACAGCCCCTGGCACACCCTGATATGTGGTATTATTATATCGGAGAGAGGGGACCGTACAGTGATATATGAGGGGAGGTAACTCCGCTCCCGGCACACAGTGATATGTGGTATTATTATATAGGGGAGAGGGGACCATACAGTGATATATGAGGGGAGGTAACACAGCTCCCGGCACACAGTGATATGTGGTATTATTATATAGGGGAGAGGGGACCGTACAGTGATATATGAGGGGGAATAACACAGCCCCCGGCACACACTGATATGTGGTATTATTATATAGGGGAGAGGGGACCGTACAGTGATATGAGGGGGAATAACACAAACCCCGGCACACACTGATATGTGATATTATTATTATTTTCTCTGACGTCCTAGTGGATGCTGGGAACTCCGAAAGGACCATGGGGAATAGCGGCTCCGCAGGAGACTGGGCACAACTAAAGAAAGCTTTAGGTCACCTGGTGTGCACTGGCTACTCCCACTATGACCCTCCTCCAAGCCTCTGTTAGATTTTGTGCCCGGCCGAGGTTGGATGCACACTAGGGGCTCTCCTGAGCTTCTAGAAAGAAAGTATAGAATTAGGTTTTTTATTTTCAGTGAGACCTGCTGGCAACAGGCTCACTGCAGCGAGGGACTAAGGGGAGAAGAAGCGAACCTGCCTGCTTGCAGCCAGCTTGGGCTTCTTAGGCTACTGGACACCATTAGCTCCAGAGGGATCGACCGCAGGCCCGTCCTTGGTGTTCGGTCCCGGAGCCGCGCCGCCGTCCCCCTTACAGAGCCAGAAGCAAGAAGAGGTCCGGAAAATCGGCGGCAGAAGACATCAGTCTTCACCAAGGTAGCGCACAGCACTGCAGCTGTGCGCCATTGCTCCTCATACACACTTCACACTCCGGTCACTGAGGGTGCAGGGCGCTAGGGGGGGGCGCCCTGAGCAGCAATAGAAACACCTTGGCTGGCAAAAATACCACAATATATAGCCCCAGAGGCTATATATGTGGTAAATACCCCTGCCAGAATCCAGAAAAAAGCGGGAGAATAGTCCGCGGAAAAGGGGCGGAGCTATCTCCTTCAGCACACTGGCGCCATTTTCTCCCTCACAGCTCCGCTGGAAGGAAGCTCCCTGGCTCTCCCCTGCAGTCTACACTACAGAAAAGGGTAAAAAAGAGAGGGGGGGCACTAAATTTAGGCGCAGTGTGTGTATATGTATGTATATATATATATATATATATATATATATATATATATATATATATATATATATATAGATAAAAGCAGCTATAGGGGACATAATTCAGTTAGTCCCTGCATTATATAGCGCTCTGGTGTGTGCTGGCATACTCTCACTCTGTCTCCCCAAAGGGCTTTTGTGGGGTCCTGTCCTCTGTTAGAGCATTCCCTGTGTGTGTGCGGTGTGTCGGTACGGCTGTGTCGACATGTTTGATGAGGATAATGATGTGGAGGCGGAGCAGATGCCTATAGAAGGGATGTCACCCCCTGCGGGGCAGACACCTGAGTGGATGGTCTTATGGAAAGAATTGAGTGCACGTATAGACTCCTTACACAAAAAATTTGACGACATGCCAAATGCGGGACAGCCGGCTTCTCAGCTCGTGCCTGTCCAGGCGTCTCAAAGGTCATCAGGGGCTCTAAAACGCCCGCTACCTCAGATGGCAGACGCGGATGTCGACACGGATACTGACACCAGTGTCGACGACGATGAGTCTAGTCTAATGTCCACTAAGACCATTCGCTGCATGATTGAGGCAATGAAAGAGGTGTTACACATTTCTGATATAAATCCAGGTACCACTAAAAAGGGTATTATGTTTGGGGAGAAAAAACTACCCGTAGTTTTTCCCCCATCAGAAGAATTAAATGAAGTGTGTGAAGAAGCGTGGGTTTTCCCTGATAAAAAATTGGTGATTCCTAAGAAGTTACTAATGGCGTTCCCTTTCCCGCCAAAGGATAGGTCACGTTGGGAAACACCTCCTAGGGTGGATAAAGCGCTCACACGTTTGTCTAAAAAGGTGGCACTACCGTCTCCGGATACGGCCGCCCTCAAGGAACCTGCTGATAGAAAGCAGGAGGCGATC
The DNA here is from genome assembly GCF_028390025.1 of Pseudophryne corroboree. NCBI lineage: Eukaryota > Metazoa > Chordata > Amphibia > Anura > Myobatrachidae > Pseudophryne > Pseudophryne corroboree. The sequence goes on along the minus strand of NC_086446.1, from coordinate 44,658,347 downwards.
CTGAAGTCTGTATACACACACTCAGGCATTATACTTAGACCAGCTATTGCGTCAGCATGGATGTGCAGTGCTGCCGCTGCGTGGTCAGATTCCCTGTCAGAAAATATTGACACACTAGACAGAGACACTATTCTGCTAACCATAGAGCATATCAAAGACTCAGTCTTATACATGAGAGATGCACAGAGGGAGATCTGCCGGCTGGCATCTAAAATAAGTGCATTGTCCATTTCTGCTAGGAGAGGCTTATGGACTCGGCAGTGGACAGGGGATGCAGATTCAAAAAGGCACATGGAAGTTTTGCCTTATAAGGGTGAGGAGTTATTTGGGGATGGTCTCTCGGACCTAGTTTCCACAGCAACATCTGGGAAGTCAGCATTTTTACCCCATGTTCCCTCACAGCCTAAGAAGGCGCCGTTTTATCAGGTTCAGTCCTTTCGGACCCAGAAAAACAGGCGTGGAAAAGGCGGGTCTTTTCTGTCCAGAGGCAGAGGTAGGGGAAAAAGGCTGCAACAAACAGCAGGTTCCCAGGAGCAAAGTCCTCCCCCGCTTCTTCTTCCAAGTCCGCCGCATGACGGTGGGGCTCCACAGGCGGAGCCAGGTACGGTGGGGGGCCGCCTCAAAAATTTCAGCGATCAGTGGGCTTGCTCACAGGTGGATCCCTGGATCCTTCAAATAGTATCTCAGGGGTACAAACTGGAATTCGAGGCGTCTCCACCCCACCGGTTCCTAAAATCTGCCTTGCCGATTGCTCCCTCAGACAGGGAGGCGGTGCTAGCGGCAATTCACAAGCTGTATTCCCAGCAGGTGATAATCAAGGTGCCCCTACTTCAACAAGGCCGGGGTTACTATTCCACACTATTTGTGGTACCGAAACCGGACGGTTCGGTGAGACCCATTTTAAATTTGAAATCCTTGAACACATACATAAAAAAATTCAAGTTCAAGATGGAATCGCTCAGGGCGGTTATTGCAAGTCTGGACGAGGGGGATTACATGGTATCCCTGGACATCAAGGATGCTTACCTGCATGTCCCCATTTACCATCCTCACCAGGAGTACCTCAGATTTGTGGTACAGGATTGCCATTACCAATTCCAGACGTTGCCATTTGGACTGTCCACAGCACCGAGGGTGTTTACCAAGGTAATGGCGGAATTGATGATACTCCTTCGAAAAAAGGGAGTTTTAATTATCCCGTACTTGGACGATCTCCTAATAAAAGCGAGGTCCAAGGAGCAGTTGTTGGTAGGAGTAGCACTATCTCAGGAGGTGCTGCACCAGCACGGTTGGATTCTGAATATTCCAAAATCACAGCTGGTTCCGACGACACGTCTACTGTTCCTGGGTATGATTCTGGATACAGTCGAGAAAAAAGTGTTTCTCCCAGAGGAGAAAGCCAAGGAGCTGTCATCTCTAGTCAGAGACCTCCTGAAACCAAAACAGGTATCGGTGCATCACTGCACGCGGGTCCTGGGAAAGATGGTAGCTTCTTACGAAGCAATTCCTTACGGCAGGTTCCATGCCAGAATCTTTCAGTGGGACCTGCTGGACCAATGGTCCGGATCGCATCTCCAGATGCATCGCTTAATAACCCTGTCTCCAAGAACCAGGGTGTCTCTGCTGTGGTGGCTGCAGAGGGCTCATCTTCTAGAGGGCCGCAGATTCGGTATACAGGACTGGGTCCTGGTGACCACGGATGCCAGCCTTCGAGGCTGGGGGGCAGTCACACAGGGAAGAAACTTCCAAGGACTGTGGTCGAGTCAGGAGACTTCCCTACACATAAATATTCTGGAACTAAGGGCCATTTACAATGCCCTAAGTCAGGCAAAATCCCTGCTTCTACACCAGCCGGTACTGATCCAGTCAGACAACATCACGGCAGTCGCCCATGTAAATCGACAGGGCGGCACAAGAAGCAGGATGGCAATGGCAGAAGCCACAAGGATTCTCCGTTGGGCGGAAAATCATGTACTAGCACTGTCAGCAGTGTTCATCCCCGGAGTGGACAACTGGGAAGCAGACTTTCTCAGCAGACACGACCTCTACCCGGGAGAGTGGGGACTTCATCCAGAAGTCTTCCAAATGATTGTAAATCAATGGGAACGGCCACAGGTGGACATGATGGCGTCTCGCCTAAACAAAAAACTAGAGAGATATTGCGCCAGGTCAAGGGACCCTCAGGCGATAGCTGTGGACGCTCTAGTGACACCGTGGGTGTACCAGTCAGTTTATGTGTTCCCTCCTCTGCCTCTCATACCAAAGGTATTGAGAATAATAAGAAAACGAGGAGTAAGAACAATACTCGTGGTTCCGGATTGGCCACGACGAGCGTGGTACCCGGAACTTCAAGAGATGATCTCAGAGGACCCATGGCCTCTGCCGCTCAGACAGGACCTGCTGCAGCAGGGGCCCTGTCTATTCCAAGACTTACCGCGGCTGCGTTTGACGGCATGGCGGTTGAACGCCGGATCCTGAAGGAAAAGGGCATTCCGGAGGAAGTCATTCCTACGCTGATTAAAGCCAGGAAAGATGTAACTGTAAAGCATTATCACCGCATATAGTGGAAATATGTTGCTTGGTGTGAGGCCAAAAAGGCCCCAACAGAGGAATTTCAACTAGGTCGATTTCTGCACTTCCTACAAGCAGAAGTGACTATGGGCCTGAAATTAGGCTCCATTAAGGTACAGATCTCGGCTCTGTCGATTTTCTTCCAGATAGAGCTAGCTTCACTGCCTGAAGTTCAGACGTTTGTGAAGGGAGTGCTGCATATTCAGCCCCCGTTTGTGCACCTTGGGATCTCAACGTGGTGTTGAGTTTCTTAAAATCACATTGGTTTGAGCCACTTAAAACCGTGGATCTAAATTATCTCACGTGGAAAGTGGTCATGTTATTGGCCTTGGCTTCGGCTAGGCGTGTGTCAGAGTTGGCGGCTTTGTCATGTAAAAGCCCTTATCTGATTTTCCATATGGATAGGGCAGAATTGAGGACTCGTCCCCAGTTTCTCCCTAAGGTGGTATCAGCTTTTCACTTGAACCAACCTATTGTGGTGCCTGCGGCTACTAGGGACTTGGAGGATTCCAAGTTACTGGACGTAGTCAGGGCCTTGAAAATTTATGTTTCCAGGACGGCTAGAGTCAGGAAAACTGACTCGCTATTTATCCTGTATGCAACCAACAAACTGGGTGCTCCTGCTTCTAAGCAGACTATTGCTCGCTGGATTTGTAGCACAATTCAGCTGGCGCATTCTGCGGCTGGACTGCCGCATCCTAAATCAGTAAAAGCCCATTCCACAAGGAAGGTGGGCTCATCTTGGGCGGCTGCCCGAGGGGTCTCGGCTTTACAACTTTGCCGAGCTGCTACTTGGTCAGGGGCAAACACGTTTGCAAAATTCTACAAATTTGATACCCTGGCTGAGGAGGACCTGGAGTTCTCTCATTCGGTGCTGCAGAGTCATCCGCACTCTCCCGCCCGTTTGGGAGCTTTGGTATAATCCCCATGGTCCTTTCGGAGTTCCCAGCATCCACTAGGACGTCAGAGAAAATAAGATTTCTCTATCGTCCTAAGTGGATGCTGGGGTTCCTGAAAGGACCATGGGGAATAGCGGCTCCGCAGGAGACAGGGCACAAAAAAGTAAAGCTTTACTAGGTCAGGTGGTGTGCACTGGCTCCTCCCCCTATGACCCTCCTCCAGACTCCAGTTAGATTTTGTGCCCGAACGAGAAGGGTGCAATCTAGGTGGCTCTCCTAAAGAGCTGCTTAGAGAAAGTTTAGTTTAGGTTTTTTTCTTTACAGTGAGTCCTGCTGGCAACAGGATCACTGCAACGTGGGACTTAGGGGGAAAGTAGTAAACTCACCTGCATGCAGAGTGGATTTGCTGCTTGGCTACTGGACACCATTAGCTCCAGAGGGATCGAACACAGGCCCAGCCGTGGAGTCCGGTCCCGGAGCCGCGCCGCCGACCCCCTTGCAGATGCTGAAGCGTGAAGAGGTCCGGAAACCGGCGGCTGAAGACTCCTCAGTCTTCATAAGGTAGCGCACAGCACTGCAGCTGTGCGCCATTTTCCTCTCAGCACACTTCACTGGGCAGTCACTGAGGGTGCAGAGCGCTGGGGGGGGGCGCTCTGAGAGGCAAATATAAACCTTATACAAGGCTAAAAATACCTCACATATAGCCCATAGGGGCTATATGGAGATATTTAACCCCTGCCTGACTGGAAAAATAGCGGGAGAAGAACCCGCCGAAAAAGGGGCGGGGCCTATCTCCTCAGCACACGGCGCCATTTTCTGTCACAGCTCCGCTGGTCAGAACGGCTCCCAGGTCTCTCCCCTGCACTGCACTACAGAAACAGGGTAAAACAGAGAGGGGGGGCACATTAATGGCTATATATATATATATTAAAGCAGCTATAAGGGAGCACTTAATATAAGGATATCCCTTGTATATATAGCGCTTTGTGGTGTGTGCTGGCAGACTCTCCCTCTGTCTCCCCAAAAGGGCTAGTGGGTCCTGTCTTCATTAGAGCATTCCCTGTGAGTTTGCGGTGTGTGTCGGTACGTGGTGTCGACATGTATGAGGACGATATTGGTGTGGAGGCGGAGCAATTGCCAAATATGCAGATGTCACCCCCCAGGGGGTCGACACCAGAATGGATGCCTTTATTTGTGGAATTACGTGATGGTTTATCTTCCCTTAAACAGTCAGTTGAGGACATGAGGCGGCCGGACAATCAATTAATGCCTGTCCAGGCGCCTCAAACACCGTCAGGGGCTGTAAAACGCCCTTTGCCTCAGTCGGTCGACACAGACCCAGACACGGGCACTGATTCCAGTGACGACGGTAGAAATTCAAACGTATTTTCCAGTAGGGCCACACGTTATATGATTTTGGCAATGAGGGAGACGTTACATTTAGCTGATACTACAGATACCGTAAAACAGGGTATTATGTATGGTGTGAAAAAACTACAAACAGTTTTTCCTGAATCAGAAGAATTAAATGACGTGTGTGATGAAGCGTGGGTTGCTCCTGATAAAAAGTTGATAATTTCAAAAAAGTTATTGGCATTATACCCTTTCCCGCCAGAGGTTAGGGCGCGCTGGGAAACACCCCCTAAGGTGGACAAGGCGCTCACACGCTTATCCAAACAAGTGGCGTTACCCTCTCCTGAGACGGCCGCACTTAAGGATCCATCAGATAGAAAGATGGAAGTTATTCAAAAGAATATATACACACATGCAGGTGTTATACTACGACCAGCTATAGCAACTGCCTGGATGTGCAGTGCTGGAGTAGTTTGGTCAGAATCCCTGATTGAAAATATTGATACCCTAGATAGGGACAATGTTTTACTGTCGTTAGAACAAATAAAGGATGCATTTATCTATATGCGTGATGCACAGAGGGATATTTGCACACTGGCATCTCGGGTGAGTGCTATGTCCATTTCAGCCAGAAGAGCCTTATGGACACGACAGTGGACAGGCGATGCGGATTCAAAACGTCACATGGAGGTTTTGCCGTATAAAGGGGAGGAGTTATTTGGAGTTGGTCTATCAGACTTGGTGGCCACGGCTACTGCCGGGAAATCCACTTTTTTACCTCAAGTCACTCCCCAACAGAGAAAGGCACCGACCTTTCAACCGCAGCCTTTTCGCTCCTACAAAAATAAGAGAGCAAAGGGCTTGTCGTACCTGCCACGAGGCAGAGGAAGAGGGAAGAGACACCAACAGGCAGCTCCTTCCCAGGAACAGAAGCCCTCCCCGGCTCCTGCAAAAACCTCAGCATGACGCTGGGGCCTCTCAAGCGGACTCGGGGACAGTGGGGGGCCGTCTCAAAAATTACAGCGCGCAGTGGGCTCACTCGCAGGTAGACCCCTGGATCCTGCAGATAATATCTCAGGGGTACAGGTTGGAATTAGAGACGGATCCTCCTCATCGTTTCCTGAAGTCTGCCTTACCAACCGTCTCTTCCGAAAGGGAGAGGGTGTTGGAAGCCATTCACAAGCTGTACGCTCAGCAGGTGATAGTCAAAGTACCCCTATTACAACAAGGAAAGGGGTATTATTCCACTCTATTTGTGGTACCGAAGCCGGATGGCTCGGTAAGGCCTATTCTAAATCTGAAGTCCTTGAACCTCTACATAAAAAAGTTCAAGTTCAAGATGGAGTCACTCAGAGCAGTGATAGCGAACCTGGAAGAAGGGGACTTTATGGTATCCTTGGACATCAAGGATGCGTATCTACACGTTCCGATTTACCCCGCACACCAGGGGTACCTCAGGTTCATTGTTCAAAACTGTCACTATCAGTTTCAGACGCTGCCGTTCGGATTGTCCACGGCGCCTCGGGTCTTTACCAAGGTAATGGCCGAGATGATGATTCTTCTTCGAAGAAAAGGCGTATTAGTTATCCCATACTTGGACGATCTCCTAATAAGGGCAAGGTCCAGAGAACAGCTGGAGACAGCTTTAGCACTATCTCAAGAGGTGCTAAGACAACACGGGTGGATTCTGAATATTCCAAAATCCCATTTAATCCCGACAACTCGTCTGCTGTTCCTAGGAATGATTCTGGACACGGTTCAGAAAAAGGTTTTCCTTCCAGAGGAAAAAGCCAAGGAGTTATCCGATCTGGTCAGGAACCTCCTAAAACCAGGAAAAGTGTCAGTACATCAATGCACAAGAGTCCTGGGAAAAATGGTGGCTACTTAAGAAGCAATTCCATTCGGCAGATTCCATGCAAGAATATTCCAAAGGGATCTGTTGGACAAATGGTCAGGGTCGCATCTGCAGATGCACCTGCGAATAACCCTGTCACCAAAGACAAGGGTGTCACTTCTGTGGTGGTTGCAGAAGGCTCACCTATTAGAAGGCCGCAGATTCGGCATTCAGGATTGGATCCTGGTGACCACGGACGCCAGCCTGAGAGGCTGGGGAGCAGTCACACAAGGAAGAAACTTCCAGGGAGTATGGACGAGTCTGGAAAAGTCTCTTCACATAAACATTCTGGAACTAAGAGCAATCTACAATGCTCTAAGCCAGGCGGAACTTCTCCTGCAAGGAAAGCCGGTGTTGATTCAGTCGGACAACATCACGGCGGTCGCCCATGTAAACAGGCAGGGCGGCACAAGAAGCAGGAGTGCAATGGCAGAAGCTGCCAAGATTCTTCGCTGGGCGGAGAATCACGTGATAGCACTGTCAGCAGTGTTCATCCCGGGCGTGGACAACTGGGAAGCAGACTTCCTCAGCAGACACGATCTTCATCCGGGAGAGTGGGGTCTACATCCAGAAGTCTTCAACATGTTAATAGACCGTTGGGAAAGACCAATTGTAGACATGATGGCGTCTCGCCTCAACAAGAAACTGGACAAATATTGCGCCAGGTCAAGAGATCCACAGGCAATAGCTGTGGACGCACTGGTAACTCCTTGGGTGTACCAGTCAGTGTATGTGTTTCCTCCTCTGCCGCTCATACCAAAGGTATTGAAGATCATACGGCAAAGAAGAGTAAGAACAATACTAGTGGTTCCGGATTGGCCGAGAAGGACTTGGTATCCGGAACTTCAAGAGATGCTCACGGACGAACCGTGGCCTCTACCTCTGAGAAGGGACCTGCTACAGCAGGGTCCCTGTCTTTTTCAAGACTTACCGCGGCTGCGTTTGACGGCATGGCGGTTGAACGCCAGATCCTAAAAGGGAAAGGCATTCCAGAAGAAGTCATTCCTACCTTGATTAAGGCACGGAAGGAAGTCACCGTGAAACATTATCACCGCATTTGGCGAAAATATGTAGCGTGGTGCGAGGATCGGAGGGTTCCGACGGAGGAATTCCAACTGGGTCGTTTCCTACATTTCCTGCAATCAGGATTATCTATGGGTCTCAAATTGGGATCCATTAAGGTTCAAATTTCGGCCCTGTCAATATTCTTCCAAAAAGAATTGGCCTCTGTCCCTGAGGTCCAGACTTTTGTCAAGGGAGTACTGCATATACAGCCTCCTGTGGTGCCTCCGGTGGCACCGTGGGATCTAAATGTAGTTTTAGATTTCCTCAAATCCCATTGGTTTGAACCATTGAAAAAGGTGGATTTGAAATATCTCACATTGAAAGTGACTATGTTACTAGCCCTGGCCTCTGCCAGGAGAGTATCTGAATTGGCGGCTTTATCTTATAAAAGTCCTTATCTAATCTTCCATTCGGATAGGGCAGAACTGCGGACTCGTCCGCATTTTCTCCCTAAAGTGGTATCAGCATTTCATCTGAACCAACCTATTGTGGTGCCTGCGGCCACTAGCGACTTGGAGGACTCCAAGTTGTTGGACGTTGTCAGAGCCTTAAAAATATACATTGCAAGGACGGCTGGAGTCAGAAAATCTGACTCGCTGTTTATATTGTATGCACCCAACAAGTTGGGCGCACCTGCTTCTAAGCAGTCGATTGCTCGTTGGATTTGTAACACAATTCAACTTGCACATTCTGTGGCAGGCCTGCCACAGCCTAAAACTGTAAAAGCCCACTCCACAAGGAAGGTGGGCTCATCTTGGGCGGCTGCCCGAGGGGTCTCGGCATTACAACTCTGCCGAGCAGCTACGTGGTCGGGGGAGAACACGTTTGTAAAATTTTACAAATTTGATACCCTGGCAAAGGAGGACCTGGAGTTCTCTCATTCGGTGCTGCAGAGTCATCCGCACTCTCCCGCCCGTTTGGGAGCTTTGGTATAATCCCCATGGTCCTTTCAGGAACCCCAGCATCCACTTAGGACGATAGAGAAAATAAGAATTTACTTACCGATAATTCTATTTCTCGGAGTCCGTAGTGGATGCTGGGCGCCCATCCCAAGTGCGGATTATCTGCAATACTTGTACATAGTTATTGTTAACTAATTCGGGTTATTGTTAAGGAGCCATCTTTAAGAGGCCCTTTCTGTTGTCATACTGTTAACTGGGTTTAGATCACAAGTTGTACGGTGTGATTGGTGTGGCTGGTATGAGTCTTACCCGGGATTCAAAATGCCTCCCTTATTGTGTATGCTCGTCCGGGCACAGTACCTAACTGGAGTCTGGAGGAGGGTCATAGGGGGAGGAGCCAGTGCACACCACCTGACCTAGTAAAGCTTTACTTTTTTGTGCCCTGTCTCCTGCGGAGCCGCTATTCCCCATGGTCCTTTCAGGAACCCCAGCATCCACTACGGACTCCGAGAAATAGAATTATCGGTAAGTAAATTCTTATTTTTACTCACCGGTAAATCTATTTCTCGTAGTCCGTAGTGGATGCTGGGCGCCCATCCCAAGTGCGGATAGTCTGCAATACTTGTACATAGTTATTGTTAACTAAAGGGTTATTGTTGAGCCATCTGTTGAGAGGCTCAGTTGTTTTCATACTGTTAACTGGGTATAGTATCACGAGTTATACGGTGTGGCTGGTATGAGTCTTACCCGGGATTCAAAATCCTTCCTTATTATGTCAGCTCGTCCGGGCACAGTGTCCTAACTGAGGCTTGGAGGAGGGTCATAGTGGGAGGAGCCAGTGCACACCAGGTGACCTAAAGCTTTCTTTAGTTGTGCCCAGTCTCCTGCGGAGCCGCTATTCCCCATGGTCCTTTCGGAGTTCCCAGCATCCACTACGGACTAAGAGAAATAGATTTACCGGTGAGTAAAATCTTATTATATAGGGGAGAGGGGACTGTACAGTGATATATGAGGGGGAATAACACTGCTCCCGGCACACACTGATATGTGGTATTATTATATAGGGGAGAGGGGACCGTACAGTGATATATGAGGGGGAATAACACCGCTCCCGGCACACACTGATATGTGGTATTATTATATAGGGAGAGGGGACCGTACAGTGATATATGAGGGGAGGTAACTCAGCTCCCGGCACACACTGATATGTGGTATTATTATATAGGGGAGAGGGGACTGTACAGTGATATATGAGGGGGAATAACACCGCTCCCGGCACACACTGATATGTGGTATTATTATATAGGGAGAGGGGACCGTACAGTGATATATGAGGAGAGGCAACACAGCTCCCGGCACACACTGATATGTGGTATTATTATATAGGGGAGAGGGGACCGTACAGTGATATATGAGGGAAGGTAACACAGCTCCCGGGACACACTGATATGTGGTATAATTATATAGGGGAGAGGGGACCGTACAGTGATATATGAGGGGAATAACACAGCTCCCGGCAAACACTGATATGTGGTATTATTATTATATAGGGGAGAGGGTACCGTACAGTGATATATGAGGGGGAATAACACAGCTCCCGGCAAACACTGATATGTGGTATTATTATATAGGGGAGAGGGGACTGTACAGTGATATATGAGGAGAATAACAAAGCCCCCGGCACACACTGATATGTGGTATTATTATTATATAGGGGAGAGGGGACTGTACAGTGATATATGAGGGGAATAACACAGCTCCCGGCACACACTGATATGTGGTATTATTATTATATAGGGGAGAGGGGACTGTACAGTGATATGAGGGGGCATAACACAGCTCCCGGCACACACTGATATATGGTATTATTATATAGGGGAGATGGGACCGTACAGTGATATATGAGGGAAGGTAACACAGCTCCCGGGACACACTGATATGTGGTATAATTATATAGGGGAGAGGGGACCGTACAGTGATATATGAGGGGAATAACACAGCTCCCGGCAAACACTGATATGTGGTATTATTATTATATAGGGGAGAGGGGACTGTACAGTGATATATGAGGGGAATAAAACAGCCCCCGGCACACACTGATATGTGGTATTATTATTATATAGGGGAGAGGGGACCGTACAGTGATATATGAGGGGAATAACACAGCTCCCGACACACACTGATATGTGGTATTATTATTATATAGGGGAGAGGGGACCGTACAGTGATATATGAGAGGGAATAACACAGCCCCCGGCACACAGTGATATGTGGTATTATTATATAGGGGAGAGGGGACCGTACAGTGATATATGAGGGAATAACACATCTCCTGGCACACACTGATATGTGGTATTATTATATAGGGGAGAGGGGACCGTACAGTGATATATGAGGGGGAATAACACAGACCCGGCACACACTGATATGTGGTATTATTATATAGGGGAGAGGGGACAGTACAGTGATATATGAGGGGAATAACACAGCTCCCGGCACACACTGATATGTGGTATTATTATATAGTGGAGAGGGGACTGTGCAGTGATATATGATGGGGAATAACACAGCTCCCGGCACACACTGATATGTGGTATTATTATTATATAAGGGAGAGGGGACAGTACAGTGATATATGAGGGGGAATAACACATCCTCCGGCACACACTGATATGTGGTATTATTATATAGGGGAGAGGGGACTGTACAGTGATATATGAGGGGAATAACACAGCTCCCGGCACACACTGATATGTGGTATTATTATATAGGGGAGAGGGGACCGTACAGTGATATATGAGGGGAATAACAGCTCCCGGCACACACTGATATGTGGTATTATTATATAGGGGAGAGGGGACTGTACAGTGATATATGAGGAGGAATAACACAGACCCTGGCACACACTGATATGTGGTATTATTATATAGGGGAGAGGGGACCGTACAGTGATATATGAGGGGAATAACACAGCCCCCGGCACACACTGATATGTGGTATTATTATATAGGGGAGAGGGGACTGTACAGTGATATATGAGGGGAATAACACAGCCCCTGGCACACACTGATATGTGGTATTATTATTATATAGGGGAGAGGGGACTGTACAGTGATATATGAGGGGAATAACACAGCTCCCGGCACACACTGATATGTGGTATTATTATTATATAGGGGAGAGGGGACTACAGTGATATGAGGGGGCATAACACAGCTCCCGGCACACACTGATATATGGTATTATTATATAGGGGAGAGGGGACCGTACAGTGATATATGAGGGAAGGTAACACAGCTCCCGGGACACACTGATATGTGGTATAATTATATAGGGGAGAGGGGACCGTACAGTGATATATGAGGGGAATAACACAGCTCCCGGCAAACACTGATATGTGGTATTATTATTATATAGGGGAGAGGGGACTGTACAGTGATATATGAGGGGAATAAAACAGCCCCCGGCACACACTGATATATGGTATTATTATATAGGGGAGAGGGGACCGTACAGTGATATATGAGGGGAATAACACAGCTCCCGGCACACACTGATATGTGGTATTATTATATAGGGGAAAGGGTACAGTACAGTGATATATGAGGGGAATAACACAGCTCCCGGCACACACTGATATGTGGTATTATTATATAGGGGAGAGGGGATCGTACAGTGCTATATGAGGGGAATAATACAGCTCCCGACACACACTGATATGTGGTATTATTATTATATAGGGGAGAGGGGAGCGTACAGTGATATATGAGGGGAATAACACAGCTCCCGACACACACTGATATGTGGTATTATTATTATATAGGGGAGAGGGGACCGTACAGTGATATATGAGAGGGAATAACACAGCCCCCGGCACACAGTGATATGTGGTATTATTATATAGGGGAGAGGGGACCGTACAGTGATATATGAGGGGAATAACACATCTCCTGGCACACACTGATATGTGGTATTATTATATAGGGGAGAGGGGACCGTACAGTGATATGAGGGGGAATAACACAAACCCCGGCACACACTGATATGTGATATTATTATTATTTTCTCTGACGTCCTAGTGGATGCTGGGAACTCCGAAAGGACCATGGGGAATAGCGGCTCCGCAGGAGACTGGGCACAACTAAAGAAAGCTTTAGGTCACCTGGTGTGCACTGGCTACTCCCACTATGACCCTCCTCCAAGCCTCTGTTAGATTTTGTGCCCGGCCGAGGTTGGATGCACACTAGGGGCTCTCCTGAGCTTCTAGAAAGAAAGTATAGAATTAGGTTTTTTATTTTCAGTGAGACCTGCTGGCAACAGGCTCACTGCAGCGAGGGACTAAGGGGAGAAGAAGCGAACCTGCCTGCTTGCAGCCAGCTTGGGCTTCTTAGGCTACTGGACACCATTAGCTCCAGAGGGATCGACCGCAGGCCCGTCCTTGGTGTTCGGTCCCGGAGCCGCGCCGCCGTTCCCCTTACAGAGCCAGAAGCAAGAAGAGGTCCGGAAAATCGGCGGCAGAAGACATCAGTCTTCACCAAGGTAGCGCACAGCACTGCAGCTGTGCGCCATTGCTCCTCATACACACTTCACACTCCGGTCACTGAGGGTGCAGGGCGCTAGGGGGGGGCGCCCTGAGCAGCAATAGAAACACCTTGGCTGGCAAAAATACCACAATATATAGCCCCAGAGGCTATATATGTGGTAAATACCCCTGCCAGAATCCAGAAGAAAGCGGGAGAATAGTCCGCGGAAAAGGGGCGGAGCTATCTCCTTCAGCACACTGGCGCCATTTTCTCCCTCACAGCTCCGCTGGAAGGAAGCTCCCTGGCTCTCCCCTGCAGTCTACACTACAGAAAAGGGTAAAAAAGAGAGGGGGGGCACTAAATTTAGGCGCAGTGTGTGTGTGTGTATATATATATATATATATATATATATATATATATATATATATATATATATATATAAAAGCAGCTATAGGGGACATAATTCAGTTAGTCCCTGCATTATATAGCGCTCTGGTGTGTGCTGGCATACTCTCACTCTGTCTCCCCAAAGGGCTTTTGTGGGGTCCTGTCCTCTGTTAGAGCATTCCCTGTGTGTGTGCGGTGTGTCGGTACGGCTGTGTCGACATGTTTGATGAGGATAATGATGTGGAGGCGGAGCAGATGCCTATAGAAGGGATGTCACCCCCTGCGGGGCAGACACCTGAGTGGATGGTCTTATGGAAAGAATTGAGTGCACGTATAGACTCCTTACACAAAAAATTTGACGACATGCCAAATGCGGGACAGCCGGCTTCTCGGCTCGTGCCTGTCCAGGCGTCTCAAAGGTCATCAGGGGCTCTAAAACGCCCGCTACCTCAGATGGCAGACGCGGATGTCGACACGGATACTGACACCAGTGTCGACGACGATGAGTCTAGTCTAATGTCCACTAAGGCCATTCGCTGCATGATTGAGGCAATGAAAGAGGTGTTACACATTTCTGATATAAATCCAGGTACCACTAAAAAGGGTATTATGTTTGGGGAGAAAAAACTACCCGTAGTTTTTCCCCCATCAGAAGAATTAAATGAAGTGTGTGAAGAAGCGTGGGTTTTCCCTGATTAAAAAATTGGTGATTCCTAAGAAGTTACTAATGGCGTTCCCTTTCCCGCCAAAGGATAGGTCACGTTGGTAAACACCTCCTAGGGTGGATAAAGCGCTCACACGTTTGTCTAAAAAGGTGGCACTACCGTCTCCGGATACGGCCGCCCTCAAGGAACCTGCTGATAGAAAGCAGGAGGCGATCCTGAAGTCTGTATACACACACTCAGGCATTATACTTAGACCAGCTATTGCGTCAGCATGGATGTGCAGTGCTGCCGCTGCGTGGTCAGATTCCCTGTCAGAAAATATTGACACACTAGACAGAGACACTATTCTGCTAACCATAGAGCATATCAAAGACTCAGTCTTATACATGAGAGATGCACAGAGGGAGATCTGCCGGCTGGCATCTAAAATAAGTGCATTGTCCATTTCTGCTAGGAGAGGCTTATGGACTCGGCAGTGGACAGGGGATGCAGATTCAAAAAGGCACATGGAAGTTTTGCCTTATAAGGGTGAGGAGTTATTTGGGGATGGTCTCTCGGACCTAGTTTCCACAGCAACATCTGGGAAGTCAGCATTTTTACCCCATGTTCCCTCACAGCCTAAGAAGGCGCCGTTTTATCAGGTTCAGTCCTTTCGGACCCAGAAAAACAGGCGTGGAAAAGGCGGGTCTTTTCTGTCCAGAGGCAGAGGTAGGGGAAAAAGGCTGCAACAAACAGCAGGTTCCCAGGAGCAAAGTCCTCCCCCGCTTCTTCTTCCAAGTCCGCCGCATGACGGTGGGGCTCCACAGGCGGAGCCAGGTACGGTGGGGGGCCGCCTCAAAAATTTCAGCGATCAGTGGGCTTGCTCACAGGTGGATCCCTGGATCCTTCAAATAGTATCTCAGGGGTACAAACTGGAATTCGAGGCGTCTCCACCCCACCGGTTCCTAAAATCTGCCTTGCCGATTGCTCCCTCAGACAGGGAGGCGGTGCTAGCGGCAATTCACAAGCTGTATTCCCAGCAGGTGATAATCAAGGTGCCCCTACTTCAACAAGGCCGGGGTTACTATTCCACACTATTTGTGGTACCGAAACCGGACGGTTCGGTGAGACCCATTTAAATTTGAAATCCTTGAACACATACATAAAAAAATTCAAGTTCAAGATGGAATCGCTCAGGGCGGTTATTGCAAGTCTGGACGAGGGGGATTACATGGTATCCCTGGACATCAAGGATGCTTACCTGCATGTCCCCATTTACCATCCTCACCAGGAGTACCTCAGATTTGTGGTACAGGATTGCCATTACCAATTCCAGACGTTGCCATTTGGACTGTCCACAGCACCGAGGGTGTTTACCAAGGTAATGGCGGAAATGATGATACTCCTTCGAAAAAAGGGAGTTTTAATTATCCCGTACTTGGACGATCTCCTAATAAAAGCGAGGTCCAAGGAGCAGTTGTTGGTAGGAGTAGCACTATCTCAGGAGGTGCTGCACCAGCACGGTTGGATTCTGAATATTCCAAAATCACAGCTGGTTCCGACGACACGTCTACTGTTCCTGGGTATGATTCTGGATACAGTCGAGAAAAAAGTGTTTCTCCCAGAGGAGAAAGCCAAGGAGCTGTCATCTCTAGTCAGAGACCTCCTGAAACCAAAACAGGTATCGGTGCATCACTGCACGCGGGTCCTGGGAAAGATGGTAGCTTCTTACGAAGCAATTCCTTACGGCAGGTTCCATGCCAGAATCTTTCAGTGGGACCTGCTGGACCAATGGTCCGGATCGCATCTCCAGATGCATCGCTTAATAACCCTGTCTCCAAGAACCAGGGTGTCTCTGCTGTGGTGGCTGCAGAGGGCTCATCTTCTAGAGGGCCGCAGATTCGGTATACAGGACTGGGTCCTGGTGACCACGGATGCCAGCCTTCGAGGCTGGGGGGCAGTCACACAGGGAAGAAACTTCCAAGGACTGTGGTCGAGTCAGGAGACTTCCCTACACATAAATATTCTGGAACTAAGGGCCATTTACAATGCCCTAAGTCAGGCAAAATCCCTGCTTCTACACCAGCCGGTACTGATCCAGTCAGACAACATCACGGCAGTCGCCCATGTAAATCGACAGGGCGGCACAAGAAGCAGGATGGCAATGGCAGAAGCCACAAGGATTCTCCGTTGGGCGGAAAATCATGTACTAGCACTGTCAGCAGTGTTCATCCCCGGAGTGGACAACTGGGAAGCAGACTTTCTCAGCAGACACGACCTCTACCCGGGAGAGTGGGGACTTCATCCAGAAGTCTTCCAAATGATTGTAAATCAATGGGAACGGCCACAGGTGGACATGATGGCGTCTCGCCTAAACAAAAAACTAGAGAGATATTGCGCCAGGTCAAGGGACCCTCAGGCGATAGCTGTGGACGCTCTAGTGACACCGTGGGTGTACCAGTCAGTTTATGTGTTCCCTCCTCTGCCTCTCATACCAAAGGTATTGAGAATAATAAGAAAACGAGGAGTAAGAACAATACTCGTGGTTCCGGATTGGCCACGACGAGCGTGGTACCCGGAACTTCAAGAGATGATCTCAGAGGACCCATGGCCTCTGCCGCTCAGACAGGACCTGCTGCAGCAGGGGCCCTGTCTATTCCAAGACTTACCGCGGCTGCGTTTGACGGCATGGCGGTTGAACGCCGGATCCTGAAGGAAAAGGGCATTCCGGAGGAAGTCATTCCTACGCTGATTAAAGCCAGGAAAGATGTAACTGTAAAGCATTATCACCGCATATAGTGGAAATATGTTGCTTGGTGTGAGGCCAAAAAGGCCCCAACAGAGGAATTTCAACTAGGTCGATTTCTGCACTTCCTACAAGTGAAGTGACTATGGGCCTGAAATTAGGCTCCATTAAGGTACAGATCTCGGCTCTGTCGATTTTCTTCCAGAAAGAGCTAGCTTCACTGCCTGAAGTTCAGACGTTTGTGAAGGGAGTGCTGCATATTCAGCCCCCGTTTGTGCACCTTGGGATCTCAACGTGGTGTTGAGTTTCTTAAAATCACATTGGTTTGAGCCACTTAAAACCGTGGATCTAAATTATCTCACGTGGAAAGTGGTCATGTTATTGGCCTTGGCTTCGGCTAGGCGTGTGTCAGAGTTGGCGGCTTTGTCATGTAAAAGCCCTTATCTGATTTTCCATATGGATAGGGCAGAATTGAGGACTCGTCCCCAGTTTCTCCCTAAGGTGGTATCAGCTTTTCACTTGAACCAACCTATTGTGGTGCCTGCGGCTACTAGGGACTTGGAGGATTCCAAGTTACTGGACGTAGTCAGGGCCTTGAAAATTTATGTTTCCAGGACGGCTAGAGTCAGGAAAACTGACTCGCTATTTATCCTGTATGCAACCAACAAACTGGGTGCTCCTGCTTCTAAGCAGACTATTGCTCGCTGGATTTGTAGCACAATTCAGCTGGCGCATTCTGCGGCTGGACTGCCGCATCCTAAATCAGTAAAAGCCCATTCCACAAGGAAGGTGGGCTCATCTTGGGCGGCTGCCCGAGGGGTCTCGGCTTTACAACTTTGCCGAGCTGCTACTTGGTCAGGGGCAAACACGTTTGCAAAATTCTACAAATTTGATACCCTGGCTGAGGAGGACCTGGAGTTCTCTCATTCGGTGCTGCAGAGTCATCCGCACTCTCCCGCCCGTTTGGGAGCTTTGGTATAATCCCCATGGTCCTTTCGGAGTTCCCAGCATCCACTAGGACGTCAGAGAAAATAAGATTTTACTCACCGGTAAATCTATTTCTCGTAGTCCGTAGTGGATGCTGGGCGCCCATCCCAAGTGCGGATAGTCTGCAATACTTGTACATAGTTATTGTTAACTAAAGGGTTATTGTTGAGCCATCTGTTGAGAGGCTCAGTTGTTTTCATACTGTTAACTGGGTATAGTATCACGAGTTATACGGTGTGGCTGGTATGAGTCTTACCCGGGATTCAAAATCCTTCCTTATTATGTCAGCTCGTCCGGGCACAGTGTCCTAACTGAGGCTTGGAGGAGGGTCATAGTGGGAGGAGCCAGTGCACACCAGGTGACCTAAAGCTTTCTTTAGTTGTGCCCAGTCTCCTGCGGAGCCGCTATTCCCCATGGTCCTTTCGGAGTTCCCAGCATCCACTACGGACTAAGAGAAATAGATTTACCGGTGAGTAAAATCTTATTATATAGGGGAGAGGGGACTGTACAGTGATATATGAGGGGGAATAACACTGCTCCCGGCACACACTGATATGTGGTATTATTATATAGGGGAGAGGGGACCGTACAGTGATATATGAGGGGGAATAACACCGCTCCCGGCACACACTGATATGTGGTATTATTATATAGGGAGAGGGGACCGTACAGTGATATATGAGGGGAGGTAACTCAGCTCCCGGCACACACTGATATGTGGTATTATTATATAGGGGAGAGGGGACCGTACAGTGATATATGAGGGGGAATAACACCGCTCCCGGCACACACTGATATGTGGTATTATTATATAGGGAGAGGGGACCGTACAGTGATATATGAGGAGAGGCAACACAGCTCCCGGCACACACTGATATGTGGTATTATTATATAGGGGAGAGGGGACCGTACAGTGATATATGAGGGAAGGTAACACAGCTCCCGGGACACACTGATATGTGGTATAATTATATAGGGGAGAGGGGACCGTACAGTGATATATGAGGGGAATAACACAGCTCCCGGCAAACACTGATATGTGGTATTATTATTATATAGGGGAGAGGGTACCGTACAGTGATATATGAGGGGGAATAACACAGCTCCCGGCAAACACTGATATGTGGTATTATTATATAGGGGAGAGGGGACTGTACAGTGATATATGAGGGGAATAACACAGCTCCCGGCACACACTGATATGTGGTATTATTATTATATAGGGGAGAGGGGACTGTACAGTGATATGAGGGGGCATAACACAGCTCCCGGCACACACTGATATATGGTATTATTATATAGGGGAGATGGGACCGTACAGTGATATATGAGGGAAGGTAACACAGCTCCCGGGACACACTGATATGTGGTATAATTATATAGGGGAGAGGGGACCGTACAGTGATATATGAGGGGAATAACACAGCTCCCGGCAAACACTGATATGTGGTATTATTATATAGGGGAGAGGGGACTGTACAGTGATATATGAGGGGAATAAAACAGCCCCCGGCACACACTGATATATGGTATTATTATATAGGGGAGAGGGGACCGTACAGTGATATATGAGGGGAATAACACAGCTCCCGGCACACACTGATATGTGGTATTATTATATAGGGGAGAGGGTACAGTACAGTGCTATATGAGGGGAATAACACAGCTCCCGACACACACTGATATGTGGTATTATTATTATATAGGGGAGAGGGGACCGTACAGTGATATATGAGGGGAATAACACAGCTCCCGACACACACTGATATGTGGTATTATTATTATATAGGGGAGAGGGGACCGTACAGTGATATATGAGAGGGAATAACACAGCCCCCGGCACACAGTGATATGTGGTATTATTATATAGGGGAGAGGGGACCGTACAGTGATATATGAGGGGAATAACACATCTCCTGGCACACACTGATATGTGGTATTATTATATAGGGGAGAGGGGACCGTACAGTGATATATGAGGGGGAATAACACAGACCCGGCACACACTGATATGTGGTATTATTATATAGGGGAGAGGAGACAGTACAGTGATATATGAGGGGAATAACACAGCTCCCGGCACACACTGATATGTGGTATTATTATATAGTGGAGAGGGGACTGTGCAGTGATATATGATGGGGAATAACACAGCTCCCGGCACACACTGATATGTGGTATTATTATTATATAAGGGAGAGGGGACAGTACAGTGATATATGAGGGGGAATAACACATCCTCCGGCACACACTGATATGTGGTATTATTATATAGGGGAGAGGGGACTGTACAGTGATATATGAGGGGAATAACACAGCTCCCGGCACACACTGATATGTGGTATTATTATATAGGGGAGAGGGGACCGTACAGTGATATATGAGGGGAATAACAGCTCCCGGCACACACTGATATGTGGTATTATTATATAGGGGAGAGGGGACTGTACAGTGATATATGAGGAGGAATAACACAGACCCTGGCACACACTGATATATGTGGTATTATTATATAGGGGAGAGGGGACCGTACAGTGATATATGAGGGGAATAACACAGCCCCCGGCACACACTGATATGTGGTATTATTATATAGGGGAGAGGGGACTGTACAGTGATATATGAGGGGAATAACACAGCCCCCGGCACACACTGATATGTGGTATTATTATTATATAGGGGAGAGGGGACTGTACAGTGATATATGAGGGGAATAACACAGCTCCCGGCACACACTGATATGTGGTATTATTATTATATAGGGGAGAGGGGACTGTACAGTGATATGAGGGGGCATAACACAGCTCCCGGCACACACTGATATATGGTATTATTATATAGGGGAGAGGGGACCGTACAGTGATATATGAGGGAAGGTAACACAGCTCCCGGGACACACTGATATGTGGTATAATTATATAGGGGAGAGGGGACCGTACAGTGATATATGAGGGGAATAACACAGCTCCCGGCAAACACTGATATGTGGTATTATTATTATATAGGGGAGAGGGGACTGTACAGTGATATATGAGGGGAATAAAACAGCCCCCGGCACACACTGATATATGGTATTATTATATAGGGGAGAGGGGACCGTACAGTGATATATGAGGGGAATAACACAGCTCCCGGCACACACTGATATGTGGTATTATTATATAGGGGAGAGGGTACAGTACAGTGATATATGAGGGGAATAACACAGCTCCCGGCACACACTGATATGTGGTATTATTATATAGGGGAGAGGGGATCGTACAGTGCTATATGAGGGGAATAACACAGCTCCCGACACACACTGATATGTGGTATTATTATTATATAGGGGAGAGGGGACCGTACAGTGATATATGAGGGAAATAACACAGCTCCCGACACACACTGATATGTGGTATTATTATTATATAGGGGAGAGGGGACCGTACAGTGATATATGAGAGGGAATAACACAGCCCCCGGCACACAGTGATATGTGGTATTATTATATAGGGGAGAGGGGACCGTACAGTTATATATGAGGGGAATAACACATCTCCTGGCACACACTGATATGTGGTATTATTATATAGGGGAGAGGGGACCGTACAGTGATATATGAGGGGGAATAACACAGACCCGGCACACACTGATATGTGGTATTATTATATAGGGGAGAGGGGACCGTACAGTGATATATGAGGGGGAATAACACCGCTCCCGGCACACACTGATATGTGGTATTATTATATAGGGAGAGGGGACCGTACAGTGATATATGAGGGGAGGTAACTCAGCTCCCGGCACACACTGATATGTGGTATTATTATATAGGGGAGAGGGGACCGTACAGTGATATATGAGGGGGAATAACACCGCTCCCGGCACACACTGATATGTGGTATTATTATATAGGGAGAGGGGACCGTACAGTGATATATGAGGAGAGGCAACACAGCTCCCGGCACACACTGATATGTGGTATTATTATATAGGGGAGAGGGGACCGTACAGTGATTATGAGGGAAGGTAACACAGCTCCTGGGACACACTGATATGTGGTATAATTATATAGGGGAGAGGGGACCGTACAGTGATATATGAGGGGAATAACACAGCTCCCGGCAAACACTGATATGTGGTATTATTATTATATAGGGGAGAGGGTACCGTACAGTGATATATGAGGGGGAATAACACAGCTCCCGGCAAACACTGATATGTGGTATTATTATATAGGGGAGAGGGGATTGTACAGTGATATATGAGGAGAATAACAAAGCCCCCGGCACACACTGATATGTGGTATTATTATTATATAGGGGAGAGGGGACTGTACAGTGATATATGAGGGGAATAACACAGCTCCCGGCACACACTGATATGTGGTATTATTATATAGGGGAGAGGGGACTGTACAGTGAAATGAGGGGCATAACACAGCTCCCGGCACACACTGATATATGGTATTATTATATAGGGGAGAGGGGACCGTACAGTGATATATGAGGGAAGGTAACACAGCTCCCGGGACACACTGATATGTGGTATAATTATATAGGGGAGAGGGGACCGTACAGTGATATATGAGGGGAATAACACAGCTCCCGGCAAACACTGATATGTGGTATTATTATTATATAGGGGAGAGGGGACTGTACAGTGATATATGAGGGGAATAAAACAGCCCCCGGCACACACTGATATATGGTATTATTATATAGGGGAGAGGGGACCGTACAGTGATATATGAGGGGAATAAGACAGCTCCCGGCACACACTGATATGTGGTATTATTATTATATGGGGAGAGGGGACTGTACAGTGATATATGAGGGGAATAACACAGCTCCCGGCACACACTGATATGTGGTATTATTATTATATAGGGGAGAGGGGACTGTACAGTGATATGAGGGGGCATAACACAGCTCCCGGCACACACTGATATATGGTATTATTATATAGGGGAGAGGGGACCGTACAGTGATATATGAGGGAAGGTAACACAGCTCCCGGGACACACTGATATGTGGTATAATTATATAGGGGAGAGGGGACCGTACAGTGATATATGAGGGGAATAACACAGCTCCCGGCAAACACTGATATGTGGTATTATTATTATATAGGGGAGAGGGGACTGTACAGTGATATATGAGGGGAATAAAACAGCCCCCGGCACACACTGATATATGGTATTATTATATAGGGGAGAGGGGACCGTACAGTGATATATGAGGGGAATAACACAGCTCCCGGCACACACTGATATGTGGTATTATTATATAGGGAGAGGGGACCGTACAGTGATATATGAGGGGAGGTAACTCAGCTCCCGGCACACACTGATATGTGGTATTATTATATAGGGGAGAGGGGACCGTACAGTGATATATGAGGGGGAATAACACCGCTCCCGGCACACACTGATATGTGGTATTATTATATAGGGAGAGGGGACCGTACAGTGATATATGAGGAGAGGCAACACAGCTCCCGGCACACACTGATATGTGGTATTATTATATAGGGGAGAGGGGACCGTACAGTGATATATGAGGGAAGGTAACACAGCTCCCGGGACACACTGATATGTGGTATAATTATATAGGGGAGAGGGGACCGTACAGTGATATATGAGGGGAATAACACAGCTCCCGGCAAACACTGATATGTGGTATTATTATTATATAGGGGAGAGGGTACCGTACAGTGATATATGAGGGGGAATAACACAGCTCCCGGCAAACACTGATATGTGGTATTATTATATAGGGGAGAGGGGATTGTACAGTGATATATGAGGAGAATAACAAAGCCCCCGGCACACACTGATATGTGGTATTATTATTATTATATAGGGGAGAGGGGACTGTACAGTGATATATGAGGGGAATAACACAGCTCCCGGCACACACTGATATGTGGTATTATTATATAGGGGAGAGGGGACTGTACAGTGAAATGAGGGGGCATAACACAGCTCCCGGCACACACTGATATATGGTATTATTATATAGGGGAGAGGGGACCGTACAGTGATATATGAGGGAAGGTAACACAGCTCCCGGGACACACTGATATGTGGTATAATTATATAGGGGAGAGGGGACCGTACAGTGATATATGAGGGGAATAACACAGCTCCCGGCAAACACTGATATGTGGTATTATTATTATATAGGGGAGAGGGGACTGTACAGTGATATATGAGGGGAATAAAACAGCCCCCGGCACACACTGATATATGGTATTATTATATAGGGGAGAGGGGACCGTACAGTGATATATGAGGGGAATAACACAGCTCCCGGCACACACTGATATGTGGTATTATTATATAGGGGAGAGGGTACAGTACAGTGATATATGAGGGGAATAACACAGCTCCCGGCACACACTGATATGTGGTATTATTATATAGGGGAGAGGGGATCGTACAGTGCTATATGAGGGGAATAACACAGCTCCCGACACACACTGATATGTGGTATTATTATTATATAGGGGAGAGGGGACCGTACAGTGATATATGAGGGGAATAACACAGCTCCCGACACACACTGATATGTGGTATTATTATTATATAGGGGAGAGGGGACCGTACAGTGATATATGAGAGGGAATAACACAGCCCCCGGCACACAGTGATATGTGGTATTATTATATAGGGGAGAGGGGACCGTACAGTGATATATGAGGGGAATATCACATCTCCTGGCACACACTGATATGTGGTATTATTATATAGGGGAGAGGGGACCGTACAGTGATATATGAGGGGGAATAACACAGACCCGGCACACACTGATATGTGGTATTATTATATAGGGGAGAGGGGACAGTACAGTGATATATGAGGGGAATAACACAGCTCCCGGCACACACTGATATGTGGTATTATTATATAGTGGAGAGGGGACTGTGCAGTGATATATGATGGGGAATAACACAGCTCCCGGCACACACTGATATGTGGTATTATTATTATATAAGGGAGAGGGGACAGTACAGTGATATATGAGGGGGAATAACACATCCTCCGGCACACACTGATATGTGGTATTATTATATAGGGGAGAGGGGACTGTACAGTGATATATGAGGGGAATAACACAGCTCCCGGCACACACTGATATGTGGTATTATTATATAGGGGAGAGGGGACCGTACAGTGATATATGAGGGGAATAACAGCTCCCGGCACACACTGATATGTGGTATTATTATATAGGGGAGAGGGGACTGTACAGTGATATATGAGGAGGAATAACACAGACCCTGGCACACACTGATATGTGGTATTATTATATAGGGGAGAGGGGACCGTACAGTGATATATGAGGGGAATAACACAGCCCCCGGCACACACTGATGGCCCTCATTCCGAGTTGTTCGCTCGCAAGCGGATTTTAGCAGATTTGCTCATGCTAAGCCGCCGCCTACTGGGAGTGAATCTTAGCATCTTAAAATTGCGAACGATGTATTCGCAATATTGCGATTACACACCTCGTAGCAGTTTCTGAGTAGCTCCAGACTTACTCGGCATCTGCGATCAGTTCAGTGCTTGTCGTTCCTGGTTTGACGTCACAAACACACCCAGCGTTCGGCCAGACACTCCTCCGTTCCTCCGGCCACTCCTGCGTTTTTTCCGGAAACGATAGCGTTTTTTCCCACACGCCCATAAAACGTCCTGTTTCCGCCCAGTAACACCCATTTCCTGTCAATCACATTACGATCGCCAGAACGATGAAAAAGCCGTGAGTAAAATTCCTAACTACATAGCAAATTTACTTGGCGCAGTCGCAGTGCGGACATTGCGCATGCGCATTAAGCGGAAAATCGCTGCGATGCGAAGATTTTTACCGAGCGAACAACTCGGAATGAGGGCCGATATGTGGTATTATTATATAGGGGAGCGGGGACTGTACAGTGATATATGAGGGGAATAACACAGCCCCCGGCACACACTGATATGTGGTATTATTATTATATGGGGAGAGGGGACTGTACAGTGATATATGAGGGGAATAACACAGCTCCCGGCACACACTGATATGTGGTATTATTATTATATAGGGGAGAGGGGACTGTACAGTGATATGAGGGGGCATAACACAGCTCCCGGCACACACTGATATATGGTATTATTATATAGGGGAGAGGGGACCGTACAGTGATATATGAGGGAAGGTAACACAGCTCCCGGGACACACTGATATGTGGTATAATTATATAGGGGAGAGGGGACCGTACAGTGATATATGAAGGGAATAACACAGCTCCCGGCAAACACTGATATGTGGTATTATTATTATATAGGGGAGAGGGGACTGTACAGTGATATATGAGGGGAATAAAACAGCCCCCGGCACACACTGATATATGGTATTATTATATAGGGGAGAGGGGACCGTACAGTGATATATGAGGGGAATAACACAGCTCCCGGCACACACTGATATGTGGTATTATTATATAGGGGAGAGGGTACAGTACAGTGATATATGAGGGGAATAACACAGCTCCCGGCACACACTGATATGTGGTATTATTATATAGGGGAGAGGGGATCGTACAGTGCTATATGAGGGGAATAACACAGCTCCCGACACACACTGATATGTGGTATTATTATTATATAGGGGAGAGGGGACCGTACAGTGATATATGAGGGGAATAACACAGCTCCCGACACACACTGATATGTGGTATTATTATTATATAGGGGAGAGGGGACCGTACAGTGATATATGAGAGGGAATAACACAGCCCCCGGCACACAGTGATATGTGGTATTATTATATAGGGGAGAGGGGACCGTACAGTGATATATGAGGGGAATAACACATCTCCTGGCACACACTGATATGTGGTATTATTATATAGGGGAGAGGGGACCGTACAGTGATATATGAGGGGGAATAACACAGACCCGGCACACACTGATATGTGGTATTATTATATAAGGGAGAGGGGACAGTACAGTGATATATGAGGGGGAATAACACATCCTCCGGCACACACTGATATGTGGTATTATTATATAGGGGAGAGGGGACTGTACAGTGATATATGAGGGGAATAACACAGCTCCCGGCATACACTGATATGTGGTATTATTATATAGGGGAGAGGGGACCGTACAGTGATATATGAGGGGAATAACACATCTCCTGGCACACACTGATATGTGGTATTATTATATAGTGGAGAGGGGACCGTACAGTGATATATGAGGGGGAATAACACAGCTCCCGGCACACACTGATATGTGTTATTATTATATAGGGGAGAGGGGACCGTACAGTGATATATGAGGGGAATAACGCATCTCCCGGCACACACTGATATGTGGTATTATTATATAGGGGAGAGGGGACCGTACAGTGATATATGAGGGGAATAACAGCTCCCGGCACACACTGATATGTGGTATTATTATATAGGGGAGAGGGGACCGTACAGTGATATATGAGGGGTATAACACAGCCCCCGGCACACACTGATATGTGGTATTATTATTATATAGGGGAGAGGGGACCGTACAGTGATATATGAGGGGAATAACACAGCCCCCGGCACACACTGATATGTGGTATTATTATTATATAGGGGAGAGGGGACCGTACAGTGATATATGAGGGGGAATAACACAGCTCCCGGCACACACTGATATGTGGTATTATTATTATATAGGGGAGAGGGGACCGTACAGTGATATATGAGGGGAATAACACAGCCCCCGGCACACACTGATATGTGGTATTATTATTATATAGGGGAGAGGGGACCGTACAGTGATATATGAGGGGGAATAACACAGCTCCCGGCACACACTGATATGTGGTATTATTATATAGGGGAGAGGGGACCGTACAGTGATATATGAGAGGGAATAAAACAGCTCCCGGCACACACTAATATGTGGTATTATTATTATATAGGGGAGAGGGGACCGTACAGTGATATATGAGGGGAATAACACAGCTCCCGGCACACACTAATATGTGGTATTATTATATAGGGGAGAGGGGACTGTACAGTGATATATGAGGGGAATAACACATCTCCTGGCACACACTGATATATGGTTTTATTATATAGGGGAGAGGGGACTGTGCAGTGAGAGGAGATTACGGAAGTGTCTGCACCAGATCACAGCCCCAGCAGCATCACAGTCACATTTGCAGCTCACCAGTGTGTTTGGGCCACAACATACCGCACTGGTAACACAGAAACAATTAGGCAGTGTGGGCAGAAGTTCCAGCTTGCGGTAAGTACCTGTAAGTGTTGGAGCTGTTTATTGTGATTGGGACAGACGGTATCAGATATGTGGCGGAGAAGTGACGGGTGACGGACAATACATGCTGCTTCATCTGCGTTTGCATGTGACTGAGAAACAGGCCCAGGTTGTGTTATTAGGACGGCGAGTGCTCAGGCAGATATACATACCGTATGGGATTTGTGTTTATGTATAGATTTTCCTCATGCTCAGTTGGTTACTGTTATCATTTACCAGCACAAACATTACTATGTTGCCTTTAAACAAATGCTTATTATTGTGTGAACTAGATGTAATACAGGTTGTCAGGGACCTCACTCCTATCCCTGACTTTTCGGAAGGACCTTGCGCTCTAACTATTGGCCAGTGTACAGTAATTCAACACACTCGGCTGCCACCACCCGTTATAATAATAAAATATGGGTCAACGGTCCCCAAACACCTTTATGAGAATTGCACCTAGGCTCGGCAATAAACAGATATCCAGACTGAAGGTTGCAAATACCTATGCCAATAATAGAGTCTCCAAGGTCTGAACCCCGATCAATAGGTGGGCATACCTTTTATCTGCAGAGCATCACACCTTGGAGGATGCCACCCCTGTACCTGCCGATTGACTGGTCACTTGGGGACCCTCCCTGACTTGATCATATAACTTGTAACACCAATTCACATAATTGGGCATATATTCCCTCTGCAAAATGATGATCTAGAATATCGGGTGCTCTGCTACTTTAGCTCCAGAATAACACTGAATATGATACATTGTGAGGTGGGATTGGCCCAGATACTTCATATCATATCCAGATGCTTCGTAGAGATTTGCAACTCACACCCCACCTGCAAATAGACCAGCTATGTTTTTATGGAAAATTGAACGTTCTTCATGATTATGGAAATATTAATTTTACTTCGTAAACCACATCCATTGTTATGTGCCTTTCAACTAGTGTGTTAACTTTTGAAGGCATCTCAATACACGTGGCCAGCTAGCAGAGCCCCACGTCAGGGGTGTTACTATAATAAGCGGTAGGAATTACATGTACAGTGTAAGCTGGATATCAGTAATCCTGTATGTAACAGTATAGCGCAGTCACGTATCATCTCCTGACCTATACATCTGATATATTCCTCAGGTGCCGGACAGCAGAAAGGATTAGAACCAGTAACTCAGACGGACACAGAGGCCGGGAACAGAAGGCGATGATGGAGAATGACCGGGACCCCACGTCACTGGGTAAGGGGAGGCGTAATCACAGTCCTAAGGAAGGGGCACCCTTATATTACACAGTAAGAGGTGCTAGTATGCTGAGACTTGTAGTGCCATGCAGAACACACAATGCAGGCGCCGACTATAAGCCCCCCTTCCTCTGTATGTGTGTATATAATGTACACTTGGAGGTAGCGCCCCCTCCTACCCGGTACTAGCCCCTCCCATCTGCCGTCAGGTGACTAATCAGCACAGGTCCTGCATTGCTGTCTGCATATTAGACTGGGCACTGTTATAGGCAAATCCTGGTTACATAGCTATCAGGGGCTAAATGTTATAGGGTGTGAGATCGAAAAAAAAATGCGAGTTATGCACTAATTTTGCTCTTTTTCTGCTGCGTGGTACACTGGGCTCCACAAGGAAAGACATAGGGGTGTAGAGTAGGATCTTGATCCGAGGCACCAACAGGCTCAAAAGCTTTGATTGTTGCCAGAATGCACAGCGCTGCCTCCTCTATAACCCCACCTCCCTGCACAGGAGCTCAGTTTTGTAGTTGGTGCCGCAGATAGCAGGCACATAACAGGGGCTGCTCTGGGCAGCCCTAAGAAGAGCTTTTTGAGAAGAAAAGTGAAGACTTCAAGTGCTGTAGCAGTGTGTACATGTCTAGTGACATTCACTGCTGCAGCTCCATCTCTCCCCAACGGCGCTGTACACTCCCGAGCCCTGGTTGCCGGGTAACTACAGCAGGAGGCTCCGGTTTTCTTCTAAAGTCAGGCACACACGACAGGGGCTCTCCGGGATCGCGTGGCCGCGCTTCGGAGGTGGTGAGTGGGTCCCGCTCGCGGGACCCGTAGTTTATCGCGATCCGGCGCGGTCAGTGGGAGGCGGGCCGCGCGCGCTGGCAGTGGACACTGTGGTAGTTCAGGCGATCCCACTAGATCACCAGGGCATGGGTGCAGGTCAGGTTTTCCCTTAAAACCGATTTACTAGTAGCCCACAGTACCCGGTGGTTTTGCCAGCAGGGGGATAAGGCTTAGATCTGGAGCCCTTCCCCCAGTCCCAGGGCGCCATTTCCAGCAAATGTTCCCGCCCTGGAGCTGCATATCTGTCTCTCCCTCACTCCCTGTCAGTGTTTGGGCGCCATTTCTCTCAGCTACACTGTTCCTGGGACTGCTTGGGCAAATCCTCCTGTGTAAAGCCGCCTGATTGTCAGTGCTGTGACTTTACATGACACTTAAGTATTCTACATGTCAATTAGACAGTGATAGTTAAGAAAGAGTGCATTTAGTCAGGGTTCTCTGGTACAAGTACCCTGTGATATACATCCAGGTCTTACTGTGCAGTGTTATATCTATTGACTACATAGCTATATAAGCTGGTCCAGTGCAGTATTATTGTTAGTAATAACTTCTGCATTGTATAACTGTGGCTATATGTGTGTGCATTAGCTTGCTGAGTGGTTTCCATTTCGTGTCTCTCACTCAACTTGCTATCCCTATGTTCTATAACCTGAGGGGGCTTGGTGCGTCAGGTTTTATAATTATATAGGATTTTCACAAGATATACTCTAATACGTATTTCTGCTGCTGGGTACACTGGGCTCCACAAGGAATAGACATAGGAGTGTAGAGTAGGATCTTGATCCAAGGCACCAACATGCTCAAAGCTTTGACTGTTCCCAGAATGCACAGCGCCGCCTCCTCTATAACCCCGCCTCCCAGCACAGGAGCTCAGTTTTGTAGTTGGTGCTGCAGTAAGCAGGCACATAACAGAAGGGCTGCTCCAGGCAGCCCTAAGAAGAGCTTTTTTTTTTTTGAAGAAAAAAGTGAAGACTTCAAGGGCAGCAGCGGTGGTAAATATCAGAAGACATTCACTGCTGCAGCTCCAGCTCTCCCCAGCGGCGCTGTACACTCCCAAGCCCTAGTTGCCGGGTAACTACAGCAGGAGGCTCCGGTTTTCTTCATGTCAGGCACACACAACTGGGGCTCTCCGGGATCGCGTGGCCGCGCTTCGGGAGGTGGTGAGTGGGTCCTGCTTGCGGGACCCAATCTTTATCGCGATCCGGTGCGGTCAGTGGGAGGCGGGCCGCGCGCGCTGGCGGTGGACACTGTGGCAGTACAGGCGATCCCACTAGATCACCAGGGCATGGGTGCAGGTCAGGTTTTCTCTCTAAACCATTTTCAGTAGCCCACAGTACCCGGTGGTTTTGCCAGCAGGGGGATAAGGCTTAGACCTGAAGCCCCTCCCCCCAGCACCAGGGCGCAATTTCCTGCAAATGTTCCCGCCCTGGAGCTGCATATCTGTCTCTCCCTCTCTCCCTGTCAGTGTCTGGGCGCCATTATCCCTCAGCTTCACTGTTCCTGGGACTGCTTGGGCAAATCCTCCTGTGTAAAGCCGCCTGGTTGTCAGCGCTGTGACTTTACATGACACTTAAGTATTCTACCTGTCACTTAGACAGTGTTAGTTAAGAAAGAGTGCATTTAGTCAGGGTTTTCTAGTACAATTACCCTGTGATATACATCCAGTTCTTACTGTGTAGTGTTATATCTATTGAGTATATAGCTATATATAATATATATATATATATATATATATATATATATATATATATATATATATATATATGCTAGTCCAGTGCACTATTATTGTTAGTAATAACCTCTGCATTGTACAAACTGTGACTATTTGTGTATGCATTTGATAGCTGAGTGGTGTCCATTTCGTGTCTTTCACTCAACTTGCTATCCCTATATTCTATAACCTGAGGGGGCTTGGTGTGTCAGGTTTTATCTAATATAGGATTTTCACAAAGATATACTGTATTACGTATTTTTCTCTGTGATTTAGTCACCATATCTCTCCTTTATCTCTGCTAGTGCTGACTACACTGCGCAGGGGTTTGGGTAAGAGGTATTGTGCTGCTGCCAATTGTACTGTGTTACCTGATACTGCAAGTTATATCATGTCTGCTTCTGAGGGCAACGGTTCTGGGGCTGAACACACTGCCGGTGTTGGGCCACTGAATGTAAAAGGGTCATTCCCGGGAATGTGTCCTGGGAAATATCCCGGGACACATTCCCGGGAATGACCTCTGCCGCGAGTGTAAAAGGGGTATGATTACGGATGATCCCGAGCCATCTGTCCCTCCTAAGAAACCAGATAGGTTCAAGCGTCAGAAGGTGGTTAAACAAGTTTTACCTCACTCTGATCACCTAGTGGATATATGTCAGGAACCCCGGCAAAGCCCGGGTACGAAGTTTGTGCCTCAAAAGAAGATGCTGGCTCGCTATCCCCTCGCGCCAGAGCCCTTTAAGAATTGGGAAACGCCTCCTCCAGTAGACTCACGTGTGGCTAGGATGGTAGTTTCCTCAGCTCTACCGGTCACTACCGTCACGTCTCTAAAAGAGCCTACGGATAAACGTGTGGAGGGTTGTCTTAAAGCGATCTACACCCTCACGGGTGCTGCACAAAGGCCCACTATTGCAGCAACATGGGCTGCAGAGGCTATTGAAGCATGGGCCTTGGAGTTAGAAGCTGAAATCTCTTCTGACCATGCTAGACAATGCTTGTCATATATTGTCACAGCTTCTCGCTATATTAAAGAGGCGGCTTCTGATGCCGGTATCCTAGCAGCCAAGGCCTCTACTACGTCGGTCCTGGCTCGCCGGATATTGTGGCTGAGATCCTGGTCTGTGGATCTGGACTCTAGAAAAACCCTGGAGGTACTCCCTGTCAAGGGAGATATTCTGTTTGGGGAGGACTTAAATAAGATAGTGTCTGACTTGGCTACTGCCAAACTGCCTATCTGCCAAGTACCGCTCCTTCTGTGTTGAAGGCTAAAGGTACTTCCTTTCGCCCCTTTCATCCTTCAGGTAAAGCAAAAGGTCAGGCGTACAACAAGCAGGTCCGCACTTCCAAACCTGGTAAGCCAAAGCCAAAAAGAGCCTGGGCGGCCCGTCAGCCAGCTTCCAAGGCCGATAAGCCTGCCGCATGACGGGGCGGGCCTCCCCCTTGGGGATCCCAGGGTGGGGGGCCGGCTTCTAGGGTATACCCAGGAATGGTTGAAGACCACTTCAGATGCCTGGGTACGGGAAGTCGTCACTCGAGGTTACACCATAGCCTTCAAAAACCGACCCCCTCATCGATTTTGCCAGACAGACGTCCCGTTGGACCAGACAAAGGCAAACACTCTGCAATCGGTGGTACAGGCCCTCCTGGATACAGGAGTCTTAGTACAGGTGCCTCTTGCGCAGAGGGACCGGGGGTACTTCTCTCCGCTGTTTCTAGTCCCAAAACCGAATGGGTCCTCCCGGCCCATTCTCAACCTCAAGGCATTGAACAAGTTTGTGTAGGTTTCCAAGTTCCGTATGGAAACCCTTCGCTCTATAGTTCTGGCCTTGGAACCTGGGGACTACATGGTCTCCCTGGACATACAGGATGCTTACCTGCATATTCCTATAGCAACGTCACATCAGCAATACCTGAGGTTTGCTATTGGCAACCTCCATTACCAGTTTCGGGCGTTACCTTTTGGTTTAACAACGGCTCTGCGAGTCTCACAAAAGTTATGGCGGTGATGACGGTGGTACTCCGCCATCAAGGGGTCAGGATACTGCTGTATCTGGACGACTTGTTAATCCTGGCAAATTCCCCAGATCTTCTCCTGCGTCATCTGGATATGACGGTCCGGTTTCTACAAGCCCACGGGTGGCTCATCAACTGGAAGAAATCCTCCCTGGTCCCTGCTCAGAGCATGGTGCATCTGGGAGCGCTACTGGACACTCACAACTAGAGGTTGTTCTTGTGTCAGGAGAAAGTCCTGAAGCTTCAGGACAGGATTTTGTTGCTTCCTTTCTCGTCCGCAAGTGTCGAGACATTCAGCAATGCAGGTGCTGGGCCTCATGGTGTCAGCATTCGACATGGTGGAGTATGCTCAATTCCATTCTCGCCCCCTCCAGAAGCTGATTCTAGCCAAGTGGGACGGCCTGCCTCACCGGATCAGGTCTCAAATGATCTCATTGACTCCGGAGGTCCGTCTGTCGCTGCTCTGGTGGCTCCGTGACCAACAATTGTGCAGTGGCCGTCCCTTCTGGATATCCAACCTGGTCCTGTTGACGACAGATGCCAGTCTTAGAGGTTGGGGCGCGGTGCTGGAGCAACACTCCCTTCAGGGTCGGTGGACCAAGGAGTCCCTCCTCTCAATCAACATTCTGGAATTGCGGGCGGTCTTCAATGCATTGAACCTAGCCCAGCATTTAATTCAGAACCGTCCTGTTCAAGTGCAGTCGGACAGCGCCACCACAGTGGCTTACATAAATCATCAAGGCGGCACTCGAAGCCGTTTGGCAATGAAGGAAGTCTCACGTATTCTACATTGGGCAGAACGCCATCTACCGGCCATATCGGCAATATTCATTCCGGGGGTCCTGAATTGGGAAGCGGACTTACTCAGTCATCAGGACGTACATGCCGGCGAGTGGGGCCTCCATCCAGAAGTGCTTCAACTCCTAGTGAAAAAGTGGGGCCTTCCAGACGTGGATCTGATGGCGTCTCGACACAATCACAAGGTTCCGGTCTTCGGAGCAAGGACAAGGGATCCTCAAGCAGCATTCGTGGAGGTTTCGGCTGCCGTACGTGTTCCCTCTGGTGTCACTCCTGCCCAGGGTAATTCGGAAGTTCAAGCAAGAAAAAAGAATTCTGCTTCTCATAGCTCCAGCGTGGCCCAGACGGCACTGGTTCTCAGACCTGCAAGGCCTATCGTCAGAGCGTCCAATTCTACTTCCACAACGCCCAGACCTCCTCGTTCAGGGCCCCTGTGTCTACCAGGACCTAGCCCGGCTGTCTTTGACGGCGTGGCTCTTGAAGCTTCCGTCTAAAGGGCTAAAGGGTTTTCTGAGGCGGTCATTCAAACTATGTTGCGGGCCCGGAATCCAGCTTCGGCTCGGATTTACTATAGGGTCTGGCATTCTTACTTTGTTTGGTGCGCATCTAACGATTATGACTCTTCCAAGTTTAGTATAGCCAAGTTGTTGGCCTTTCTTCAGCAGGGCCTGGACTTAGGCCTGCGTCTGGCCTCCCTCAAGGTTCAAATATCTGCCTTGTCGGTGTGGTTTCAGAGAAAGATTACGACCTTACCTGATGTGCATACCTTCACTCAGTGTGTTGCGTATCCAACCTCCCTATGTCCCGCCTGTAGCTCCTTGGGACTTGTCGGTGGTTTTGGAGGCGTTACAAGAGTCTCCGTTTGAACCTCCTGGTTCAGCTGATCTTAAGTGGCTTTCCCTTAAGGTGGTGTTTCTGCTGGCTATTGCTTCAGCTAGAAGAGTGTCGGATTTGGGTGCCTAGTCTTGTAGTTCACCATATCTGATATTTCACCGTGACCGGGCGGTTCTTAGGACTCGTCCCGGTTATTTGCGTAAGGTGGTTTCTTCGTTCCACCTTAATCAGGAGATTGTGGTTCCGGCCCTTGTCTCTCCTGATCTGTCTTCCAAAGAGCGGTCTTTTGATGTGGTACGGGCTCTCCGTATCTATGTGAAGAGAACTGCTTCTATTAGGAAATCTGATTCTCTCTTTGTGTTGTTTGGATTTCACAAACGGGGCTGGCCTGCTCACAAGAAAACTTTGGCCAGATGGATTAGAATGGTGATTGCACATGCTTACGTGAGGGCTGGTCTATCAGCTCCTGCTCACATTACGGCCCATTCTACTCGGTCTGTTGGACCTTCTTGAGCGGCCCAACGTGGTGCGACCCTTGATCAATTGTGCAAGGTGGCTACGTGGTCCTCTGGGAACACGTTCATAAGGTTCTATGCCTTCGATACTGCCGCTTCCCAGGATGCTTTCTTTGGACGCCGGGTTCTTGTGCCCGCTACAGTGCGTCCCCTCCCATAAGGAACTGCTTTAGGACATCCCCATTGTCCAATCCTTGTGGAGCCCAGTGTACCCCACAGCAGAAAATGAGTTTTATGGTAAGAACTTACCTTTGTTAAAACTCTTTCTGCGAGGTACACTGGGCTCCACAAGGTGCCCACCCTGACGCACTTCTTTTGGGTTGGTATGGCATTAGCCGATGACACTTCTCCTGTCGTGAGAGTGTGGAGTATGTGGCTACTAACCGTTGTCGTCTCTTTTCCTGCTACTGCATTGGGCTGGTTAACTAAAAACTGAGCTTCCTGTGCAGGGAGGTGGGGTTATAGAGGAGGCGGCGCTGTGCATT
Source organism: Pseudophryne corroboree (assembly GCF_028390025.1). Lineage (NCBI taxonomy): Eukaryota > Metazoa > Chordata > Amphibia > Anura > Myobatrachidae > Pseudophryne > Pseudophryne corroboree. The sequence goes on along the minus strand of NC_086446.1, from coordinate 44,621,683 downwards.
CTGGGAACAGTCAAAGCTTTTGAGCCTGTTGGTGCCTCGGATCAAGATCCTACTCTACACCCCTATGTCTTTCCTTGTGGAGCCCAGTGTACCTCTCAGAAAGAGTTTTAACAAAGGTAAGTTCTTACCATAAAACTCGTTTCTCTGACGTCCTAGTGGATGCTGGGAACTCCGTAAGGACCATGGGGAATAGCGGCTCCGCAGGAGACTGGGCACAAAAGTAAAGCTTTAGGACTACCTGGTGTGCACTGGCTCCTCCCCATATGACCCTCCTCCAAGCCTCAGTTAGATTTTTGTGCCCGAACGAGAAGGGTGCACACTAGGGGCTCTCCTGAGCTGCTTAGTGAAAAGTTTAGTTTTAGGTTTTTTATTTTCAGTGAGACCTGCTGGCAACAGGCTCACTGCATCGAGGGACTAAGGGGAGAAGAAGCGAACTCACCTGCGTGCAGAGTGTATTGGGCTTCTTAGGCTACTGGACACCATTAGCTCCAGAGGGATCGAACACAGGCCCAGCCATGGAGTCCGGTCCCAGAGCCGCGCCGCCGGCCCCCTTACAGAGCCAGAAGCAAGAAGAGGTCCGGAAAGTCGGCGGCAGAAGACATCCTGTCTTCACCAAGGTAGAGCACAGCACTGCAGCTGTGCGCCATTGCTCCTCAGCACACTTCACACTTCAGTCACTGAGGGTGCAGGGCGCTAGGGGGGGGCGCCCTGAGCAGCAATAAAAACACCTTGGCTGGCGAAAATACATCACATATAGCCCCCAGGGCTATATGGATGAATTTTAACCCCTGCCAGATTACACTGAAAAACGGGAGAAAAGACTGCCGAGAAAGGGGCGGAGCCTATCTCCTCAGCACACTGGCGCCATTTTCCCTCACAGCTCCGTTGGAGGGAAGCTCCCTGGCTCTCCCCTGCAGTCACTACACTACAGAAAGGGTTAAAAAAGAGAGGGGGGCACTAATTAGGCGCAGTATAAACAATACAGCAGCTATAAGGGGAAAAACACTTATATAAGGTTATCCCTGTATATATATAGCGCTCTGGTGTGTCCTGGCAAACTCTCCCTCTGTCTCCCCAAAGGGCTAGTGGGGTCCTGTCCTCTATCAGAGCATTCCCTGTGTGTGTGCTGTGTGTCGGTACGTTTGTGTCGACATGTATGAGGAGGAAAATGATGTGGAGGCGGAGCAAATTGCCTGTAATAGGGATGTCACCCCCTAGGGGGTCGACACCTGAGTGGATGAACTGTTGGAAGGAATTACATGACAGTGTCAGCTCTTTACAAAAGACAGTGATTGACATGAGACAGCCGGCTACTCAGCTTGTGCCTGTCCAGACGTCTCATAGGCCGTCAGGGGCTCTAAAGCGCCCGTTACCTCAGCTGGCAAATACAGACGCTGACACGGATACTGACTCCAGTGTCGACGGTGAAGAGACAAATATGACTTCCAGCAGGGCCACACGTTACATGATTGAGGCAATGAAAAATGTTTTACACATTTCTGATAATACGAGTACCACCAATAGGGGTATTATGTTCGGTGAGGAAAAACTACCTGTAGTTTTCCTGAATCTGAGAAATTAAATGAGGTGTGTGATGAAGCGTGGGTTTCCCCCGATAAAAAAACTGATCATTTCTAAACAGTTATTGGCATTATATCCTTTCCCGCCAGAGGTTAGGGTGCGTTGGGAAACACCCCCTAGGGTGGATAAAGCGCTCACACGCTTGTCAAAACAGGGGCTCTACCCTCTCCTGAGATGGCCGCCCTTAAGGATCCTGCTGATAGAAAGCAGGAGGGTATCCTAAAATGTATTTACACAACATACTGGTGTTATACTGCGACCAGCAATCGCCTCAGCCTGGATGTGCAGTGCTGGGTTGGCGTGGTCGGATTCCCTGACTGAAAATATTGATACCCTAGATAGGGACAGTATATTATTGCCTATAGAGCATTTAAAAGATGCATTTCTATATATGTGTGATGCACAGCGGGATATTTGTCGACTGGCATCAAGAGTAAGTGCGCTGTCCATTTCTGCCAGAAGAGGGTTATGGACACGACAGTGGTCAGGTGATGCGGATTCCAAATGGCATATGGAAGTATTGCCTTATAAAGGGGAGGAGTTAGTTGGGGTCGGTCTTTCAGACCTGGTGGCCACGGCAACAGCTGGGAAATCCACGTTTTTACCCCAGGTCGCCTCTCAACATAAGAAGACGCCGTATTATCAGGCGCAGTCCTTTCGTTCCCATAAGGGCAAGTGGGCAAAAGGTTCCTCATTTCTGCCCCGTGACAGAGGGAGAGGAAAAAGGCTGCAGAAATCAGCCAGTTCCCAGGAACAGAAGCCCTCTCCCGCCTCTGCCAAGCCCTCAGCATGACGCTGGGGCTTTACAAGCAGACAGGGAGGCAGTTTTGGAAGCCATTCACAAGCTGTATTCCCAGCAGGTGATAATCAAGGTACCCCTCCTGCAACAGGGAAAGGGGTATTATTCCACACTGTTGTAGTACCGAAGCCGGACGGCTCGGTGAGACCGATTTTAAATCTAAAATCTTTGAACACTTACATACAGAGGTTCAAATTCAAGAGAAGGGGACTACATGGTGTCTCTGGACATCAAGGATGCTTACCTTCATGTCCCAATTTACCCTTCTCACCAATGGTACCTCAGGTTTGTGGTACAGAACTGTCATTATCAGTTTCAGACGCTGCCGTTGGATAGTCCACGGCACCCCGGGTCTTTACCAAGGTAATGGCCGAAATGATGATACTCCTTCGAAGGAAGGGAGTTTTAGTTATCCCTTACTTGGACGATCTCCTGATAAGGGTAAGATCCAGGGAACAGTTGGAGGTCGGTGTAGCACTATCTCAGGTAGTGTTGCGACAGCACGGTTGGATTCTCAATATTCCAAAATCGCAGCTGGTTCCGACGACTCGTTTTCTGTTCCTAGGGATGATTCTGGACACAGTCCAGAAAAAGGTGTTTCTCCCGGAGGAGAAAGCCAGGGAGTTATCCGAGCTAGTCAGGAACCTCCTAAAACCGAGCCAAGTCTCAGTGCATCAATGCACAAGGGTTCTGGGAAAAATGGTGGCTTCCTACGAAGCAAGCCCATTCGGCAGATTCCACGCAAGAACTTTCCAGTGGGACCTGCTGGACAAATGGTCGGGGTTGCATCTTCAGATGCATCAGCGGATAACCCGGTCACCAAGGACAAGGGTGTCCCTCCTGTGGTGGTTGCAGAGTGCTCATCTTCTAGAGGGCCGCAGATTCGGCATTCAGGACTGGGTCCTGGTGACCACGGATACCAGCCTGCGAGGCTGGGGAGCAGTCACACAGGGAAGAAATTTCCAGGGCTTATGGTCAAGCCTGGAGACATCACTTCACATAAATATCCTGGTGCTAAGAGCCATTTACAATGCTCTAAGCTTAGCAAGACCTCTGCTTCAAGGTCAGCCGGGTTGATCCAGTCGGACAACATCACGGCAGTCACTCACGTAAACAGACAGGGTGGCACAAGAAGCAGTCAATGGCAGAAGCTGCAAGGATTCTTCGCTGGGCGGAAAATCATGTGATAGCACTGTCAGCAGTATTCATTCCGGGAGTGGACAACTGGGAAGCAGACTTCCTCAGCAGACACGACCTCCACCCGGGAGAATGGGGACTTCACCCAGAAGTCTTCCACATGATTATAAACCGTTGGGTAAAACCAAAGGTGGACATGATGGCGTCCCGCCTCAACAAAAAACTCGACAGGTATTGCGCCAGGTCAAGGGACCCTCAGGCAATAGCTGTAGACGCTCTGGTTACACCGTGGGTGTACCAGTCAGTGTGTGTTTTCCCTCCTCTGCCTCTCATACCCAAGGTACTGAGAATTATAAGATGGAGAGGAGTAAGCACTATATTCGTGGCTCCGGATTGGCCAAGAAGGACTTGGTACCCGGAACTTCAAGAGATGCTCACGGAGAACCCGTGGCCTCTACCTCTAAGAAGGGACCTGCTCCAGCATGGACCCTGTCTGTTCCAAGACTTACCGCGGCTGCGTTTGACGGCATGGCGGTTGAACGCCGGATCCTGAAGAAAAAAGGCATTCCGGATGAAGTCATCCCTATCCTGATCAAAGCCAGGAAGGATGTAACCGCAAAACATTATCACCGCATTTGGCGAAAATATGTTGCGTGGTGCGAGGCCAGTAAGGCCCGACGGAGGAATTTCAACTGAGTCGATTCCTACATTTCCTGCAAACAGGAGTGTCTATGGGCCTGAAATTGGGGTCCATTAAGGTTAAAATTTCGGCCCTGTCAATTTTCTTCCAGAAGGAACTAGCTTCAGTCCCTGAAGTGCAGACGTTTGTAAAAGGGGTACTGCATATACAGCCTCCTTTTGTGCCTCCAGTGGCACCTTGGGATCTCAATGTAGTTTTTGGGTTCCAAAAGTCACATTGGTTTGAACCACTTAAAGATGTTGGCCCTGGCCTGGGCCAGGCGCGTGTCAGAATTGGCGGCTTTATTCTGTAAAAGCCCTTATCTGATTTTCCATACGGACAGGGCGGAATTGAGGACTCGTCCTCGGTTTCTCCCTAAGGTGGTTTCAGCGTTTCACCTGAACCAACCTATTGTGGTGCCTGCGGCTACTAGGGACTTGGAGGACTCCAAGTTGCTAGACGTTGTCAGGGCCCTGAAAATATATGTTTCCAGGACGGCTGGAGTCAGAAAATCTGACTCGCTGTTTATCCTGTATGCACCCAACAAGCTGGGTGCTCCTGCTTCTAAGCAGACTATTGCTTGTTGGATTTGTAGTACAATTCAGCTTGCACATTCTGTGGCAGGCCTGCCACAGCCAAAATCTGTAAAAGCCCATTCCACACGGAAAGTGGGCTCATCTTGGGCGGCTGCCCGAGGGGTCTCGGCTTTACAACTTTGCCGAGCAGCTACTTGGTCAGGGGCAAACACGTTTTGCTAAATTCTACAAATTTGATACCCTGGCTGAGGAGGACCTGGAGTTCTCTCATTCGGTGCTGCAGAGTCATCCGCACTCTCCCGCCCGTTTGGGAGCTTTGGTATAATCCCCATGGTCCTTACGGAGTTCCCAGCATCCACTAGGACGTCAGAGAAAATAAGAATTTACTTACCGATAATTCTATTTCTCGTAGTCCGTAGTGGATGCTGGGCGCCCATCCCAAGTGCGGATTGTCTGCAATACTTGTACATAGTTATTGTTAACTAAATCGGGTTATTGTTGTAGTGAGCCATCTTTTCTAGAGGCTCCTCTGTTATCATACTGTTAACTGGGTTTAGATCACAAGTTATACGGTGTGATTGGTGTGGCTGGTATGAGTCTTACCCGGGATTCAAAATCCTTCCTTATTGTGTACGCTCGTCCGGGCACAGTATCCTAACTGAGGCTTGGAGGAGGGTCATAGGGGGAGGAGCCAGTGCACACCAGGTAGTCCTAAAGCTTTACTTTTGTGCCCAGTCTCCTGCGGAGCCGCTATTCCCCATGGTCCTTACGGAGTTCCCAGCATCCACTACGGACTACGAGAAATAGAATTATCGGTAAGTAAATTCTTATTTTTTTAAAACTCGCACATGTAATAGGCTGCAAAATGATGCAAACTCGCATGTTACTCGCAAATCCACTACTCGCATGGCCGAAGCTCACATCCAGATGTTTTCCCACGGAAGACATACAATTCGCCCAGTGTTATAGGATGCGAGTTGTAAACTCGTACACAAGTATTAAAAAATAAAAAAAACTTTTATAAAATAATAGACCTGCTCCAGATAGGCGAGTTGTACAGTAGCTTGCACAGGTAGGTCAGCGAGTTCCCTCCAGGCTTCTGTGTGTAAACAGTAAAAAAAAAAAAAAGTTGAAAATTTGAAAAAAACTAAACAGCATGAGGTCCCCCCAAAAAGCATAATCAGCCCCGGGGTCTTTGAGCCGACCCTGGTTCCAAAAATACATGGAATTATTGTGCAAGGTTCCCCAGTATTTTATGAACCAGCACCGGGCTCCGCTAGGGGGGGGTATTGCTACAGCCAGGGGACACACTTGATGGGGTTCCGTGGTTGAAATATTTACCCCCTAACTAGTCAGCCCAAGCTGACTAGTTATTGAAAATAGCTTCATTCACTGCAAATAGCTAATACAACAAATACTTGTGCTACTTATGGGGAGAGATTCTCAGGAGTCACAGGACAATAGTGTTTATTCTAGCACCCTGCACCTTTCAAAATCTGTGCAGTTCCTCTTTCCTACCTGGGGTGTCGCTCTGTGCAGTGGTGCTTCTCAGCACACTCTGATCTGTTACTCAGTGCTGTGATACAGACCTGTGCGTGCTGAGAAGCACCAGAGCAGAGAGCGACACCCCAGGCAGGAAAAGAGGAACTGCACAGGATATGAAAGGTGCAGGGTGCTAGAATGAACACTAGGACAATGTGCTGAGCCCTGATTGAAGGAGCCCCAGCACACATGCTCCTCTGACCCGACCATCGGGTCGGGACTACACCGGCTGGTCAGGCTGCATAGAGGTGGAAGCTGCTGGAGGCTCCACATAAAGGTGAGAGAGGGGAGGGACTAAAGAGGGACATATTGTTTGTATGCTCCTATCTGTCTATGTATGACAGGCCAAGAACACTAAAATCTGAAAAAATAAGAAAATTCTTATCTCGTATTTGAATTCAGAATTCTTGTAATTTTTTTTGTGAGAAAAATCGTGTTGACCAGTGTTGTTATAACTGTACTTAAGGTTAAATGTTATTCACTAGTGCACCAGACAGGACAGAGCTTCCTTTTCTTTGCTTCCATGGTAAGCATGACTAAATTTACTGCCATTCTCAGACCTATCTTTGGGGTAACGGGGGGCTTCTCTGAGACCAGTGTTGGTGGGGTTGGGTCAACAAAACCACTGGATCTTGGTGTTCAGTTTTATGTTCTTCAATCTGAATTTCTATTTTTGGTAGCATTTGCTTATATTATGATCTTGCCTTGGCCGTTTCTGCTAGGAGAGCTCTTGGGCTCAGATTATATGGGTTAGTATCCAAAATGAGCATGGAGGCAGTGGAGGGTCCTTTTTTGGCTTCGGTTACACCATGTTATCTCTCTGTATAAGAGAGGTATAAGTTCTTACCTCCCAGTATCCGCTCCTAATTAGTATATAGGAAAAGTTTCAGCCCTTTTGTTTTGTAGAGGATGCAAGTACTCCACCCTCTAGACGCCATATTGGAACTCAGAGTTAAGGCTACTACCATGGTTGCCAATCCTTGGCTTGCAGACATCCCAGTCCCAAGTTAGTGGACAAGCATTCTGCATAATGGTCTTAGAACTCATCCAAGTTTGTCATTGGGGGATGGGCCCATCTACTGTTCAGGATGAGGTACTTAAGCTGGTCATGGAACACTGATTCTAGGTTTCCTTACTATCAAGAAACTCTTATCAAGTCCAGGCATCAACCTCACGGGATCATGATGGGTTCCAGTTGGGTTATATTTTCCCAAAAGCTACCTAGATTTTGACACAGAGGAAAGTTTGCCTGGGGTCTACTGTGCGACACCAAGAGCCAGAAGGCATTTCTTTTAAGAGTCCAGGATATTGGTTCTGTAGTCTCAGGTGAAGTCTCTGTGGAGATGGGAATGTTGCCTATTCTCACCTACAGATTGTTGATTAGTAGAATAAGCAGGTTAGTTAGGATTCAGTCAGACAGTGCCATGGCTTAGTTCAGTCGCCAAAATGGTCGTGAAGTTGAGGGGTCAGGAAGGAGGCTACTCGCTTCATATCGAAGGGGGAGAAGTTTATCACAGCAATGTCAGAAGTATTCATCCTCGAAATAGGCAACTGGGGGGCTGACATCCTCAGTTAGCATCCAGTTCATCTTGGGGATGGGCTCCACAATGGAAACTCTTGTTGGAGATATCCAGTGAGGGCCCTTGTCCAGATAACACCAGACTGGTCCAGGAGGATGTGATAGGTGATTATTCAAGCCATGTAGATCTCCCTGGGTGGTTTCTTTTAAGAAGAAATCTTGTAGGCAAAGGACCATTTCTTCACACTAAGTTCAGTAACTTAGCTTTGATGTCATTGCTTTGATCCTTAAGCCCATGGGTCTTTCCAGTTCAGATATAGAGGCTATGCTTAAGATCTATAAGACGACTATGACTGGGATCTACCACAGGGTGTGCAAGATATAAATTAACTGGTGTGAACACAGGATAGTCTATTGTTCATTTTGGAACAAGGTTCCTTTGGACATCAAGTGTAACAATATGGGGTAATTACCTTGGTAGAGGGGTGTATTTGGGGCAGTGTCTACGTGCTAACTCAGATCCAACAACAGCTTTTCTCGCAGCATTCAACACAGATTAACAGAAAATAATAAACACTTAGCCCCTATTCAGGGCACTAACTCATTTCTTCCCTGGCCATCATTGGGCAACTATTCTACAAACACAAATTCCCTCAGAACAGTCTCAGTCCTGTCTGTCACCAGTATATCACAGGCTCCTGCTTGGCTTTTGGCTGTGGCTGCCACAGCTGCTCCAATGTACAGACTCACAATTTGGCCTTTCATATACACTGTGCATATACACTCTCAGTTCTGCTTTCTGCAAGTAATATAAGCTCTGGCCTGCTCACATTCAGACTCTCTGGCCTGGCTTGTTCTCAGCAACACATAGGGGGTCATTCTGACCCGATTGCTCGCTGCAGTTTGTCTCAGCGCAGCGATCGGGTCGGAACTGCGCCGGCGCCACAGTGCGACAGAGGCGGTCGCTGGGCGGGAGGGCGCTGAACGGTGGCGTCAAGCCGCCGTTTAAGGGGAGCTGACCGGCCAACGCAGGTGTGGCCGGACCGTTGCCGGGATTTACTCCTCAAATACAAAGGCTGCGATGTCAGGCCTTTGCACAGCTACGATCAACTCGGAATGACCCCCATAGTTCAATCCTTGAGTTTATTGGACTCCCTTTTCTCCTCCAGGGTTAGACACAGACCTCTTGACCCTTGGCAGCTCCCCTACATACTAAGCTCTGACTAGCCTCCACAGTCCCACTTGGACTGGACATACAGGCCCTAGCCTGTCCTGACTTGAGAGTCTTCCACACTGACTCTCCTCTGTAGCCCTTAGGTGTGGTCACACCTGCCTTTTCTTCTCTGTGTCGGCGGATCCCTCCTGCTCCACACAGAATCTGCTGCTCCCCAGCGCTGTCTCTGGCGATACTGCCACACAAGGTATGTGTGTGTGATATATATATATATATATCTGTTAGGAAAAGGATAGTACCTTGGACTTGCTTGATGCCGTGGAGTACTCCAGAACTATTTGTGGAACGTTGTGGGAAGCTCCAGTTCTATTAGGGTTAGGCTTCTAGAGCTCTTGTGGTGTTTCAGCATTAGCAACCCTCTGCTGTTTCCTTAGTGCTTATTACGCACACCGGTACTTTGGGGGGCCCCTGGACTTAATTCCTCCAGCAGTAGGTGCTCACCCAATAGACCGGAGATCCCAGGTTACACAGAAAAAAGACTGAAGAGAGAGGATATGGCAGTGTCTTGGTAGCTAGGACACAACTTGACTTCGGGATCACTGGGTCCTACGTGATCCTCCCGTACCAGAGGTTGCTAAGAGGTAGAGTAGGACGTCGACAAATGCAGACAAAATGTCAGCAACAGCTGCGGCTCAGCCATGCAGGGTAACTGCAGTTCCGGTACAATTGAGCTGAAGTTGCTTGACCTTGCAGGATGTCAGCAGACAGGTCAGGTGTGCAGGATAGACTAAAGCTTGGCCTAGCTTGATGTCAGTAGACAGGACTGGTATGCAGGATCGGTAGAAGCTTGGCCTTGCAGGATGTTACGAACAGATCAGGTGTGCATGGTTGGCCGGGGCTCGGCCCTGCAGTAAGTGAGCAGACAGACCTGGCATGCATGACTGACCGAAGCTAAACCTTGTAGGATGTTAACTGACGTACCAGATGTGCAGGATTGGCTGAAGCTTGGCCTTGCAGGATGTCGGCAGACAGACCAGGTTTTCAGGACAGCTGCAGCAGACAAGGGGGCCAGGATGATCCAAAGTACTTAACACAGCGACAAGGGCTCCCGCAGCAGCTGGTGACTATAACCAGCAAAGACAGGCAGGTGTGTCCCGAAGATAAAGAAGTGGAGAGCCAATCCAGAGGTCAGCTGAGATAAAAGCCCCCTCTCAGTGCAAACTCTGTGCAGCTGGAGCACTGCATGTCTCTGAGGAAGTCCCCCAAACCCCTGCGGCCTATGACATCCCAGTCGCCTAGCAATGACCAGGACTAATGCCACGCCGCAGCAGCGGCTCGCGACAGCACCCCCCCTTGAGGAGGAGTCAGCGAACCCTTAGAACCAAATTTCCACAGAAATTCTTTAAAGAAGGCTCTCTTCAACCTTGGTGCATGTAACGACCTTTCGGGCACTCAAGACCTGTCTGCAGGGCCATAGCCCTTCCACTGGACCAGAAACTTGACTTGTCTATGAAACCCCTGTTGGAAATAATATCCTGTTGTAAGCCATGAAGCTTGAAGATGTGACGGATGAACAGCACAGGCAAATCCTTTGCAGTCGAAAGTCAAAGTATGCCGTCTTGCTAAAACCGTCGTTACCCAGATGGTACTGAATTGGGAGGAGAAAGGCAGATGCACAATAAAATCCCTAGAAATATGGGAACAAGGCCTGTTGGGAATAGATAACAGCAGAAACTGTCCCATTGCTGATCTCTGGGAAGCCTTAATTTGAGCACAGACAGTACAAGACAATACAAATTGATGGGTATCTTGAATAATGGTGGGCCACCAACTGCATGTGTTAACAATTCCAGCATCTTTGTGATCCCAGGAAACCCAGAAGTCTTACTGGAATGAAACTCCATAAGGACTGTTTTACGGAGACTCTGGAATAAACAATCATCCGGTAGGCGTATCAACGGGAGCTTGAGATTGATATGATAGAAACCGGGACACAAGATCTTGAGTTAGGCTGTGAATAATAGAGGTCAGAACAATAGGGAACGCTTGACTTTTTGGATCCTGAACAGGTTGAAAACTGTGGGACAGGGCATTGGCTTTAACATTTTTTAGGCCCAGGTATAAAAGTAATGACAAATTAAACCTTGTAAAAAATGCCCAACGAGCTTGCCTTGGATTCAACCTCTTAGTCATCTCAATATATGCTAGATTTTTGTGATCTGTAAAGACGGTTACAACATGTTTCGCACCCTCCAACCAGTGATGCCAGTCCTCAAATTCCTCCTAGATAGATCACGGTTACCGACATCATAGTTCCTCTCAGCTGAAGAAAACTCTCAAGAAAGAAAGGCACATGGATGAATCTTTTGGTCTTCAGGATATCTTTGCAAAAGTACTGCACCAGCCCCTACGTCCGAAGCATCCACCACAATGAGAAAAGGAACATCAGGGTTGGGATGGCAATGCACAGGTGCAGAGACAAAGGCTTTCTTGAGATCTTCTAAGGCCTGAATAGCTTGAGATGGCCATTGTTGAGGATTTGCCCTCTTCTTGGTTAATTCCACTATTGGAGCTACGATGGTAGAGAAAGAACGAATAAGTCTACGATAATAATTAGAAAAACTAAGAAATCATTGAACTGCCTTTAGACTAGTTGGGCGAGTCCACGACATTACTAATTGGACCTTTGCTGGATCCATCGAGAAGCCATTAAAAAAGAGTCCATGTTCCTGTAACTTTTGAAGAATCATCTTGAAATGACCACGAAGTTCCAGTAAAGACAGAAAAAAAATCAAGATGATGTCTAAATAAACCACAATGAAAAAATCCAAGAAATTCTCTAAGGACCTTATTGATTCTTGAAAAACTGCTGCGGCATTAAGTCCAAATGGCATAATGAGGTATTCGTAGTGCCCTGTGTGCGTATTAAACGCGGTCTTCCACTCGTCCCGTTTTTTGCTTCGTACCAGATTGTACACCCCTCTTATATCAATCTTGGAGAAGATGACAGCATCATGGAGTTGTTCGAAAAGATCTGAAATGAAAGGAAGAGGGTAAGAAGTATTTTGGTCACTATATTTGTGGCCTGGTAATTGATGCAGGGGCATAATGAACCATCTTTCTTGGTGACAAAAAAGAAACATGCCCCCCACTGGTAAGCTGCAAGGGCTAATAAATCCCTTGGCCAAATTCTCCTGGATATATGTTCTATGGGTTGTGTTTCTGGAACAGAGAGAGCATATAATCTGCCCTTAGGTAGCCTCGCATCTGGAATCAGATCAGGCAGTCGAATGGAAGATGAGGAGAGAGGATGTCAGCCTCTTTCTTGGAGAAGACATCTTGGAATGCTTGATAGGGAGTAGGTAAGCCTTTCAGCATTGGTTGAACCATACAAAGAGGAAACGTGAGACAATCGGCCCCACAATTTGAACCCCAATGGACTATCTCCCCATTTCCCATAACTGGGTTATGTCTTCTCATCCAAGTCAATCCAGGAACCACAGGATCTAAAGGGTAGTGAATCAAAAAGAATTTGAGATTTTCAGAATGGAGAATTCCAACAGTGAAACAAAGTGGAGGAGTCTGAGAAGAGATCTGACCATTAGTTAGTGAGTTACCATGAGCCCACAAACGGCGATAAATGAGTTCAACGATTCATCCGGAATTCCCAAAGATGAAGCAAATGCTGAGTCCATAAAATTGCCTGCTGCTCCGCTATCCAAAATGGCTGTGACGCTAACCTTTCTCCCTGAGAAGGAGACTTCCGCAGTAACTAAGACAGAATTTGAGGGCGAGATGGCGGATATACCTTAGTGAATTCCCTCTACATCACTTTGACTCTGTCTTTTAGCGGTTTATGATGACAAACGTTAACATGATGCCCTCCACACTAAAGACCCAGAGAACGTCTTCTCTTTTTCTCCTTGGCAGACAGATGGACAGCACCTAGCTGCATGGGTTCCCCGGAATCATCCGAGACGTCCAGACTCGTAGGTCGAGAAGATGGCATCCTAAACTCCTTTTCACGCCACCGTTCTCGGACGTTGGTCCACTCTGATAGCTAGTTGCATAAGGCTGTCTAGAGACGCATGGAGTTGGATACTGGGATTAGCACTGAGCCGCCACAGCGGCTTCTGACAAATACAAACATACTAGGAGGTTACCTTTTTTTTATACCGAAAAGCTAACATACATTGAATTAATTTGCATACAAACATTTGGAGCTTAATATGGCTATAGCTTTGAATGTACATAGCCATACAAGAAGCACAGTGTTCAGCATCCCCACATCTTTGTTTCCCAGTTCAGCCTTCCGCGCCTCCATTCTCTTTTGCAGGTTGGCTTGAATCAGGAGCTTTGACTTTCATCCATCTAGGGTCAGATCTCTGCCCTTTGTACTCTATTTCATCTGAAGCTGGCTTCTATATCGGAGATCCAGACCTTAGTTCTCAGGATTGTTTATATACAACCACCTTATGTCACGCCTGTGCCTGCTTGGGACTGTTATTTGGTTTTGCAGGCTCACCAGAAGAACCCCTTGAGCCACTGGACTCCTTACCTTTACTGGTGCTTCCCTGCTCACCTTATCCTCAGACGTGTGTAGCAGCCCTGTCTTGTGATTCACTTACACGACTTTTCCTCTAGAACAGTGAACCCTCCATCTCCTGGATGTGGTTTGAGCTTTATGAGTTTACATTGAATGGACTTCTACTGCCCATAAATGGTGTTGGCCGACATCAAAACAATCTGTAGCCAGATAGCTTACCGCTACGATGCTGCAGGTGTACGTGTCTGCTGAGAGGCTGGTAGCAGTGAACATCTGGGCTCATGCTATTTGTGCTGTAAGTGCTTAATGGGTGGTGTGGCATGGGGCCATTGTCTAACAGCTGGTCATGGTCATCTGTTCATACATTTATGAAATTTTAATAGTTCAAGGCCTTTCTTCAAGCAGTTTTGGGTATTGAGTGTTGCGTATGGCATTGCCGGAACACTCCCCTCCCTATTAGCTTTGGGAAATCCCAGAGTTAGCATTCTACCCCAGATACGATGTAAGAGAAATCAGGATTTTTTTTCTACTCCCCATAAAGTCTGTTCCCTGTTCTATGTTCTGACATGTTGTGTTCCACTTGTTCCTGTCCTTTTCATTTTGCCTGATGTTTTCTTCATTAGAGCTGTGATAATAAATACTGAGATCCTGTTGGAGGTGACAGCTGAGTATAGTGGAGGGAGCCTCAATTTAGTAAATTAACTAAAGTTCCTGTTTTAAGTGCACAGCCTCTATACCCAGAGTTAGGCGTTTGCAAGAAATTGATTATGTGGTGAGTACAAAGCAATCCTGATTTTATAACCCAATGTGCATTTTTCCCAACAGAATTACATGAAGATCCATCTGTTCATATTGAGGAATCTATCCCATGTGAAAAAGAAAATCTTCATCCTGACATTAAGGAGGAACCAGCCTCATGTGATGGAGGAGATCTCGCACACACTGACCTGTATACACCCACATATCATACACAGTATACATCTACTCGTATTAAGGAGGAACCTGTCTTGTTTGACAGAGGAGACCTCACACACACTGATAATTATAAACCGACAGATCAGACGCAGTTTACATCAACTCATATTAAGGTTGAAGCAGCCTCATGTGATGGAGGAGACCTCACACACACTGACATGTATACACCCACAGGTCATACACAGTATATATCTACTCAAATTAAGGAGGAACCAGCCTCATGTGATGGAGGAGACCTCACACACACTGACATGTATACACCCACAGGTCATACACAGTATACATCTACTCATATTAAGGAGGAACCAGCCTCATGTGATGGAGGAGATCTCAGAGACACTGACATGTATACATCAACAGATCCTACACTGTATACATCTACTCATACTGAGGAGGAACTACAAACTTCTTCCAAAAGTGAACCATGTTTAAATAACCAGTCCAGTCATGTTGGACAGCAGAGGGGAAAAAAACTAAAAACCAATAGAGACAACTCTTGGTCCTGCCCTGAATGTGGAAAATGTCTTGCTAGTAAAACATTGCTTAATAAGCATCAGAGGAGTCACATGGGAGAGAAACTATTTTCCTGCTCAAAATGTGGTAAATGTTTTAGATGGAATTCAGCTCTTGTTGAACATCAGAGAAGTCACACAAGCGGGAAGCTATTTCCATGTCCTAAGTGTGGTAAATGTTTTAGGTGGAATTCCACTCTTGTTACACATCAAAGAACTCACACAGGTGAAAGGCTATTGCCATGTCCTGAGTGTGGGAAATGTTTTACATGTAAATCACGTCTTGTTTTGCATCAGAGATCTCACACAGGTGAGAAGCCATTTAGATGCTCTGAGTGTGAGAAATGTTTTATACAAAAATCAGATCTTGTTACACATCAGAGAACTCACACAGGTGAAAAACCATTTCCATGTTCTGAGTGTGGTCAATGTTTTGCATGGCACTCAGCTCTAGTTACACACCAAAGAACTCACACAGCCGAGAATCCATATACCTGCTCTGAGTGTGGGAAATGTTTTACAAAGAAAAAACTTCTTGCTCAACATCAGAGAAGTCACACAGATGAGAGGCCATATCCATGCTCTGAGTGTGGGAAAAGTTTTATATGTAAATCACATCTTGCTACACATCAGAGAAGTCACACAGGTGAGAGGCCATATCCATGCTCTGAGTGTGGGAAATGTTACATTCAGAAATCATATCTTGTTAGACATCAGAGCAGTCACACAGGTGAGAAACCATTTCCATGTTCTGAGTGCGGGAAATGTTTTAGACAGAAATCATCTCTTATTGCACATCAGAGAAGTCACACAGGTGAGAAACCATTTCCATGTCCAGAGTGTGGGAAATGTTTTGCACAGGCAAAGCATCTTGCTCAACATCAGAGAAGTCACACAGGTGAAAAGCAATATCTCTGCTCTGAGTGTGGAAAGTGTTTTACATGTAAAGCACATCTTTCTTTGCATCAGAGAAGTCACACAGGTGAGAAACCATTTCAATGTACTGAGTGTGGGAAACGTTTTACATGTACATCACATTTTTCTTTACATCAGAAAAGTCACACAGGTGAGAGGCCATTTACATGTTCTGAGTGTGGGAAAGGGTTTTTTGCTACCTCAAATCTGAAAAGACATCAAAAGATCCATACAGGAGAGAAACCATTTCCATGCTCAGAGTGTGGGAAATGTTTTACACACAAAACAGATCTTGTTACACATAAGAGAAGTCACACGGGTGAGAAGCCATTTTCCTGCTCTGAGTGTGGACAATGTTTTACCGTGTGCTCAAGTCTGAAAAGACATCAGAAGAGCCATACAGAACAGAAACCATCTTCTGGCACCGACAGTGGGAACATTTTCAGTCCTAAATCATATGTGAAAATATATAAAACAAGTCGTACAGGAGAAAAACTACAATGTTGATCTAAAAGTGATAAATGGATTTACATAATCTCAGAAGAGTATTGGAAAAGCTATACATGAGGGCCATTTCAAAGTAACTAACGTTACATATATATTGTTTGTTATGTAATCAATATCGCATAATTTCTAAATAGATGGAAGATGTATAAAATATACTATTACAAATACAGGTTGAGTATCCCTTATCCAAAATGCTTGGGACCAGAGGAATTTTGGATATGGGATTTTTCCGTATTTTGGAATAATTGCATACCATAATGAGATATCATGGTGATGGGACCTAAATCTAAGCACAGAATGCATTTATGTTACATATACACCTTATACACACACAGCCTGAAGTCAATTTTAGCCAATAATTTTTATAACTTTGTGCATTAAACAAAGTGTGTGTACATCCACACAATTCATTTATGTTTCATATACACCTTATACACACAGCCTGAAGGTCATTTAATACAATATTTTTAATAACTTGTGTATTAAACAAAGTTTGTGTACATTTACCCATCAAATAACAAAGGTTTCAGTATTTCACTCTCACTCAAAAAAGTCCGTATTTCGGAATATTTGGATATGGGATACTCAACCTGTATACTATTACACTGTCTGCAAAACAGGAATTCCACAAGTAACTGGCGTGTTTCTTACTATAGATCTATCTTACAGTCAGAACCTGCTCTGCCAAATAATGATCCATACAAGTAACGATACAGTGATTAAAAACTTGTAATCTAAGCGTCAAATTTTGCTTCTTGTTTTGTTAAAAATGTTAAGCTTATTTATATTGGGTAAAAAAAAGGATTTATTTCCCTAATTTAAACCCATGGTATCAACAAATATTGGATGCAATTTACAGGCTTTAAAGTATAAGTAATAAATTAATATATATATTATTTTGTTTCTCTGACGTCCTAAGTGGATGCTGGGACTCCGTAAGGACCATGGGGATTAGCGGCTCCGCAGGAGACTGGGCACAACTAAAGAAAGCTTTAGGACTACCTGGTGTGCACTGGCTCCTCCCACTAAGACCCTCCTCCAGACCTCAGTTAGATTCTTGTGCCCGGCTGAGCTGGATGCACACTAGGGGCTCTCCTGAGCTCCTAGAAAGAAAGTATATTTTAGGTTTTTTATTTTACAGTGAGATCTGCTGGCAACAGACTCACTGCAGCGAGGGACTAATGGGAGAAGAAGCGAACCTACCTAACTGGTGGTAGCTTGGGCTTCTTAGGCTACTGGACACCATTAGCTCCAGAGGGATCGACCGCATGGAACCGGCCATTGACGTTCGGTCCCGAAGCCGCGCCGCCGGCCCCCTTACAGAGCCAGAAGCAAGAAGTGTTCCGGAAAATCGGCGGCAGAAGACTTCAGTCTTCACCAAGGTAGCGCACAGCACTGCAGCTGTGCGCCATTGCTCCTCATGCACACCTCACACTCCGGTCACTGATGGGGGGGGGGGGGGGGCCTGAGCAGCAATATAAGCACCTTGCCTGGCAAAATCATCCCAATATATAGCCCCAGAGGCTATATATGTGATAAATACCCCTGCCAGAATCCATAAAAAAGCGGGAGAAAAGTCTGCGAAAAAGGGGCGGATCTCCCTCAGCACACTGGCGCCATTTTCTCTTCACAGTGCAGATGGAAGACAGCTCCCCAGGCTCTCCCCTGTAGTTTTCAGGCTCAAAGGGTTAAAAAGAGAGGGGGGGCACTAAATTTAGGCGCAATATTGTTTATACAAGCAGCTATTGGGGGGAAAATCACTCAGTTATAGTGTTAATCCCTGCATTATATAGCGCTCTGGTGTGTGCTGGCATACTCTCTCTGTCTCCCCAAAGGACTTTGTGGGGTCCTGTCCTCAGTCAGAGCATTCCCTGTGTGTGTGCGCTGTGGGTCGGTATGGCAGTGTCGACATGTGGGATGAGGAAGGTTACGTGGAGGTGGAGCAGAGGCCGATAAATGGGATGTCGCCCCCTGTGGGGCCGACACCAGAGTGGATGGATAGGTGGAAGGTATTAACCGACAATGTCAACTCCTTACATAGAAGGCTGGATGACGTAAAACAGCTGTGGGACAGCCGGCTTCTCAGCCCGCGCCTGCCCAGGCGTCTCAAAGGCCATCAGGGGCTCAAAAAAGCGCCCGTTACCTCAGATGGCAGACACAGATGTCGACACGGAGTCTGACTCCAGTGTCGACGAGGTTGAGACATATACACAATCCACTAGGAACATCCGTTACATGATCTCGGCAATGAAAAATGTGTTACGCATTTCTGACATGAACCCAAGTACCACATAAAAGGGGTTTTATTTTTGGGGAGAAAAAGCAGCCAGTGTTTTGTTCCCCCATCAGATGAATGAATGAAGTGTGTAAAGTAGCGTGGGTTCCCCCGATAAGAAACTGGTAATTTCTAAAAAAGTTACTGATGGCGTACCCTTTCCCGCCAGAGGATAGGTCACGTTGGGAGATATCCCTTAGGGTGGATAAGGTGCTCACACGTTTGTCAAAAAAGGTGGCACTGCCGTCTTAGGATACGGCCACCTTGAAGGAGCCTGCTGATAAAAAGCAGGAGGCTATCCTGAAGTCTGTATATACACACTCAGGTTATATACTGAGACCGGCAATTGCCTCAGCATAAATAGTGCTGCTGCAGCGTGGTCTGATACCCAGTCAGATAATATTAATACTCTAAGACAGGGATAATAGTTTGCTAACATAGAGCATATTAAAGACGTCGTCTTAGATATAAAGGATGCACAGAGGGATATTTGCCGGCTGGCATCCAGAATTAATGCAATGTCCATTTTGCCAGGAGGGTATTAGAAACCCGGCAGTGGACAGGTGATGCTGCCTATAAAAGGCACATGGAGATTCTGCCTTATAAGGGTGAGGAATTGTTTGGGGATGGTCTCTGGGACCTCGTATCCACAGCAACAGCTGGGAAGAAAAAACTTTACCTCAGGTTTCCTCACAGCCTAAGAAAGCACTGTATTTTCAGGTACAGTCCTTTCGGCTTCAGAAAAGCAAGCGGGTCAAAGGCGCTTCCTTTCTGCACAGAGACAAGGGAAGAAGGAAAAAGCTGCACCAGCAGCCAGTTCCCAGGATAAAAAATCTTTCCCCGCTTCCTCTGAGTCCACCGCATGACGTTGGGGCTCCACAGGTGGAGACAGGTGCGGTAGGGGCGCGTCTCGGGAACTTCAGGGACCAGTGGGCTTGCCCACAGGTGGATCCCTAGGTTCTGCAAATAGTATCACAGGGATACAGGCTGGAGTTCGAGGCGACTCCCCCTCGCCGTTACTTCACATCAGCCTTGCCTGCTGCCCTCGGAGAAAGGTAGTACTGGCAGCAATTCACAAGCTGTACTTCCAGCAGGTGAAATCAAGGTACCCCTCCTTCAACAAGGCCGGGGTTACTATTCCAAAATGTTGTGGTACCGAAACCAGACGGTTCAGTGAGACCCATTCTAAAATTGAAAGCCTTGAACACTTATATACGAAGGTTCAAGTTCAAAATGGAATCGCTCAGGGTGATTATTGCAAGCCTGGAGAATTTCATGGTATCACTGGACATCAAGGATGCTTACCTGCATGTCCCTATTTACCCTCTTCACCAGGAGTACCTCAAAATTGTGGTACAGGATTGTCTTTACCAATTCCAGACGTTGCCGTTGGTCTGTCCCTGGCAACGAGGTATTTACCAAGGTAATGGCCGAAATAATTATCCCGTACTTGGACGATCTCCTTATAAAGGCGAGGTCCAGGGAGCAGTTGTTCGGCGGAGTAGCACTATCTCGGGAAGTGCTACAACAGCACGGCTGGATTCTGAATATTCCAAAGTCGCAGCTGGTTCCTACGACGCGTCTACTGTTCCTGGGTATATGGTTCTGGACACAGAACAGGATAAAAAGGGTTTCTCCCGGAGGAGAAGTCCAAGGAGTTGTCGTCTCTAGACAGAGACCTCCTAATACGTATACAGGTATCAGTGCATCAATGCACGCGAGCCCTGGGAAGGATGGTAGCTTCTTACGAAGAAATTCCATTCGCCAGGTCCCATGCAAGGATTTTCCAGTGGGATCTGTTGGACAAGTGGTCCGGGTCGCATCTTCAGATGCATCGGCGGATAACCCTGTCTCCAAGGGCCAGGGTGTCGCTGTTGTGGTGGCTGCAGAGTGCTCATCTTCTAGGGGGCCGCAGATTCGGCATACAGGACTGGGTCCTGGTGACCACGGATGCCAGCCTTCGAGGCTGGGGGGCAGTCACACAGGGAAGAAACTTCCAAGGCTATGGAAAAGTCAGGAGACTTCCCTACACATAAATATTCTGGAACTAAGGGTCATTTACAATGCCCTAAGTCAGGCTAGACCCTGCTTCAACACCGGCCGGTGCTGATCCAGTCAGACAACATCACGGCGGTCGCTCATGTAAACCGACAGGGCGGCACAAGAAGCAGGATGGCGATGGCAGAAGCCACAAGGATTCTCCGATGGGCGGAAAATCATGTGTTAGCACTGTCAGCAGTGTTCATTCCCGAAGTGGACAACTGAGAAGCAGACTTTCTCAGAAGACACGACCTCCACCCGGGAGAGTGGGGACTTCATCCAGAAGTTTTCCAAATGATTGTACACCGTTGGGAAAGGCCACAGGTGGACATGATGGCGTCCCGCCTCAACAAAAAGCTACAAAGATATTGCGCCAGGTCAAGGGACCCTCAGGCGATAGCTGTGGACGCTCTGGTAACACCGTGGGTGTACCAGTCGGTGTATGTGTTCCCTTCTCTGCCTCTCTTACCCAGGGTAATGAGAATAATAAGAAGGAAAGGAGTAAGAACTATACTCATTGTTCCGTGTTGGCCAAGAAGAGCTTGGTAACCAGAACTCCAAGAAATGATCTCAGAGGACCCATGGCCTCTGTCGCTCAGACAGGACCTACTGCAGCAGGGGGCCTGTCTGTTCCAAGACGTACCGCGGCTGCGTTTGACGGCATGGCGGTTGAACGCCGGATCCTGAAGGAAAAGGGCATTCCGGAGGAAGTTATCCCTACGCTATTTAAAGCTAGGAAAGAAGTGAACGCAAACCATTATCACCGCATATGGTGGAAATATGTTGCGTGCTGTGAGGCCAGGAAGGCCCCAAAGGAGAAATTTCAGCTAGGTCGATTTCTGCACCTCCTACAGTCAGAGGTGACTATGGGCCTAAAATTGGGTTCCATGAAGGTCCAGATTTCGGCTCTATCGATTTTCTTCCAAAATAGAACTGGCTTCACTGCCTGAAGTTCGGACTTTTGTTAAGAGAGTGCTGCATAGTCAGCCCCCGTTTGTGCCTCAAGTGGCACCGTGGGATCTCAACGTGGTGTTGGATTTCCTGAAGTCGCATTGGGTTGAGCCACTTAAATCCGTGGAGCTACAATACCTCACGTGGAAAGTGGTCATGCTGTGGGCCGTGGCGTCGGCCAGGCGTGTATCAGAATTGGCGGCTTTGTCATACAAAAGCCCTTATCTGTATTTTATATGGATAAGGCGGAATTGAGGACTCGTTCCCAATTCCTTCCTAAGGTGGTATCAGTTTTTCATGTGAACCAACCTATTGTGGTGCCTGCGGCTACTTGGTACTTGGAGAATTCCAAGTTACTGGACGTAGTCGGGGCCCTGAAAAGTATATGTTTCCAGGACGGCTGGAGTCAGGAAAACTGACTCGCTTTTATCCTGTATGCACCCAACAAGCTGGGTGCTCCTGCTTCTAAGCAGACTATTGCTCGCTGGATCTGTAGCACGATTCAACTTGCACATGCTGCGGCTGGACTGCCGCACCCTAAATCTGTAAAAGCCCATTCCACGAGGAAAGTGGGCTCTTCTTGGGCGGCTGCCCGAGGGGTCTCTGCTTTACAACTTTGCCGAGCTGTTACTTGGTCGGGTTCAAACATTTTTGCAACAGTCTACAAGTTTGATACCCTGGCTGAGGAGGACCTGGAGTTTGCTCATTCGGTGCTGCAGAGTCATCCGCACTCTCCCGCCCGTTTGGGAGCTTTGGTATAATCCCCATGGTCCTTACGGAGTCCCAGCATCCACTTAGGACGTCAGAGAAAATAAGATTTTACTCACCGGTAAATCTATTTCTCGTAGTCCGTAGTGGATGCTGGGCGCCCATCCCAAGTGCGGATTGTCTGCAATACTTGTTTATAGTTATTGCCTAACTAAAGGGTTATTGTTGAGCCATCTGTTGAGAGGCTCAGTTATATTTCATACTGTTAACTGGGTATAGTATCACGAGTTATATGGTGTGATTGGTGTGGCTGGTATGAGTCTTACCCGGGATTCAAATCCTTTCTATTTGTGTCAGCTCTTCCGGGCACAGTATCCTAACTGAGGTCTGGAGGAGGGTCTTAGTGGGAGGAGCCAGTGCACACCAGGTAGTCCTAAAGCTTTCTTTAGTTGTGCCCAGTCTCCTGCGGAGCCGCTAATCCCCATGGTCCTTACGGAGTCCCAGCATCCACTACGGACTACGAGAAATAGATTTACAGGTGAGTAAAATCTTATTCCCCCCCCCTCATATTTCAATACTGTGTTTATGGACACATGCTGAAGGGTGTAATGAATTCCGAGATCACCGGAGGTGAATGATGATGTATGATCTCTGACGATTTTTTTAAAGGGGCAATCATGTACAAGACATGGTTGTGCCTTGTAAATATTTGCCCCTTTAAGAAGCATCCGAGACGATCCGGCATCCCGCACCTCTGGCTATCTCAGACTCCATTACATCCTGCCGGTGAAGTCCGAAGATTCAAAGTTTGAAAAATAAGCCTTTCTGTTACTATTTTGTACGTTGGCACTAGTAAGCGCTGTTTTCTTTCACTATAAAAAGTTCACATTCAATGGTTTTGTTGACTTGGGAAATATAGGACATGATACATCAAAATTAAGTTTTACATAACCGCTAACATCTTTGCATATTTATGCTGCTAAAAGATTGTAGTATATTGTGTCATCATTTAAATCCGGATTTCTGCAGCGGGGTACACTGGTTTTTCACATGGAATAACATTGGGGTGTAGAGTTGGATCTTGATCCGAGGCACCAACAGGCTAAAAGCTTTGACTGTTCCCAGGATGCATAGCGCCGCCTCCAGGCACTGGAGCTCCGTTTGTAAGTTGGTGTCTGCAGTGCAGGCAGCTAACAGGGAGGGCTGCACTAAGCAGCCCTGAAAAGAGCTTTTTGAAGAAAGAAGACTTCAAGGGCCGCACAGGCACTTAGAAGTGCTATATGTCAGTATGACATATCGTGCTGCGCTCCCTCACCTCCCTGGTACTTAGAGCAGAGGGTTCCGGTCTCATCAACACACACTCACCGCTGCTCTACTGGATCGAGTGGCCGCATCTGCAGGGAGGAGTTAAGAGGGTCCCCCAGGCGGTACCCGCTGAAATTACGATCCGGCATGGTCTTTAGGAGATGGATCACGTGCACTGGCGTGGACACTGTGGCCGTACAGGGACCCCACTAGACCACCAGGGCAAGGGGCACAGGTCGGATTTATTAAAATCCGTTTCAAATAGGCCCCGCAGTACCCGGTGGTGAAGTCCAGCAAGGGGATAAGGCTCTGACCTGTAGCCCCAGGCGCCATTTACTGCAAATGTTCCCGCCCTGGAACTGCATATCTCTCACTCCCTGTCAGTGTTTGGGCGCCATTACACACATGCTGAGCTGATTCTGGGACTGCTGGGCAATGCCTCCTCTGTAAAGCCGCCTGCATCATCAGCGATATGCATTTACAGGACACGTAAGTATTCTATGTGTCATTTAGTCAGTGTTGGTTAAGAAAAAGTGCATAACTAAAGGGTTATTTAGTACAAGTACCCTGTGATATAATCCAGTCTTTACTGTGCATTGTTACATCTGTATATATATACATAGCTTTACTTAGTAGTCCAGTTACTTAGTATTGCTAGTCCAGTGCAGTTTTATTTATTATTTTGTTCTATAACCCTCAGTCAGGCTGCAGCTGCGGTGGTACACCAAGACCCACCTTGGGCTGCCTTTTCTAATTTACTGACTACACTAGTAACTAGACTTGTGCCCCCCTGTGGGACCTCCTGTGCCATTGCAGCCACATATTGTCCCTGCAGTTAATCCGCCATGGGCAGATAATCTGTCCTCTCAGTTACAGCAATTAAATCAGTCTTTGGCAAAACAAAAACCTAACCCTCGCCTGCCTAAGACCAAGGAGTCCTCTAAGCGGGCCATTACTTCCTCGCAATCCACTTGTTTCAGATACTTCATCTGATGAAGATGGCGCATATGCTGACCCCTCAGACACTGATGCAGACGCTTCTGATTGGGGAATCTATTACACAAGTGGATGTTCCTGACCTATTGGAGGCTATCAGGCTGATCCTTCAAATTGATGATGAAGTTGAGCCTACTGATACCTCTAAGAAACCTGATAAATTCAAGCGCCAGAACTTTACTAAATTAGTTTTACCCTATTCTGACCATTTGGTTGACATACGTCAAGAATCCTGGGAATATCCAGGAAAGAAGTTCTCTCTGTCTAAGAAGATGCTAGCTAGTTATCCCCTTGCTGCAGAGTTAAGTAAAAATTGGGAAACACCGCCGCCGGTGGACTCACAAGTCGCGCGTCTGGTGTTGTCATCTGCTCTGCCTGTCACTACCATCACCTCCCTGAAGGAACCGATGGATAAGCGTGTGGAGGATTGCTTGAAGTCTATTTACACTCTTGCAGGAGCTGTGCATAGGCACACTATTGCGGCTTCTTGGGCTGCAAAAGCTATTGAAGCCTGGGTTCAGGAAGTTGGAGCAGATCTACCGTCTGATTTTCCTGATGATGCTAGATAGTGTCTTTCATATATTATTACAGCCTCTCATTATATTCAGGAGGCGGACAAAGCGTCTACTACGTTCTGGCTCGCCGGATTCTCTGGTTGCGGTCCTGGTCTGTAGATCTGGACTTTAAAAAGACCTGGGAGGTGATCCCTTTTAAGGGAAACTTCCTTTTTGGGGAGGATCTCGACAAGATTGTTGCTGACTTCGCATCTGCTAAAACGGTCTGTCTGCCTAGTACTAATTCTACTAATTCAGCTCCGAAGGCTAAGAGTACTTATTTTCGCTCCTTTCGACCTCCAAGTAAAGCAAACGGTCAGGCGTACCCGAAACAGGCTCGCACTTCCAAATCCACTAAGCCCAAACCTAAACATTCCTGGGCTGCCCGTCAGCCGGCTTCTAAACCGGGAAACATAAAAACAACATAAAATAGCAGCGCTTAAGTGTACAAACTGGCAGACATAGATGGATTGAATGAAGGAAAAATTAACAACATTTATTAAAATATTCTGATAAAAAACTGGCAAAATCAATATTTTCACCGACAAAGCTTTTCAGTTAGTGTGTCCGTTCCTGTTGATATTAACTGGACCAACAATTGGTGTGGAAATTTTTAGGAGCTGGTGGCACAGTCCCAATGGTTACTTTACCACTCTTGCGCTGCTGGAGGAAAGAATCCATTTGAAAAATCATTCAGTTAAGCGTTGATGCTGTATTCATATATCCTCACCAGAATGCCTTTTTTGCGGTGTAGGGCTCAAATTAGCCTGATGTTAAGTCCATTCACCAAAGTGTTGTAATGGTCCGGGCACTCATAAACCAGCACGTAGTCGGTGAGAGAGGTGACACCTTACCAGACAAGCTGCTGCATGACAGGGCGGGCGTCCCCCTGGGGTACCCCAGGGTGGGAGGCCGACTTCAGCGGTTTGCTGAGGTATGGTTACAGACCACCTCGGACGCCTGGGTACAGGAAGTCATCACGGATATGCCATCTCGTTCAAGAAACGTCCCCCTCACCAGTTTTGCTCAACAAACATCCCTTTGGATCCGGTAAAAGCAAAAACTCTCCACTTGGTGGTACAATCCCTCCTAGACACAGGGGTGATAGTGCAGGTGCAGGGGGTACATAGTTACAAAGTAACTAAGGTTGAAAAAAGACAATTGTCCATCAAGTTCAACCTATATGTGGTCTCCTATGCAGTCTTATTATAGGACTAGTTATTTTTATGTTAGAACTAGTTATATTAACTATAATGCGTGCCTACGCATCATAACCCTGAATATCTTTATCCAATAGGAATTTATCTAACCCATTCTTAAAGGTGTTGACTGAGTCCGCAGTAACTACACTCTCAGGCAGGGAATTCCAAACACGTATTGTCCTTACTGTGAAAAAACCTTTTCGCCTCAATGTGCGGAAACTCCTCTAACCTAAGCGAGTGACCACGTGTCCTCTGTGCTGATCTTATAGAAAACAGGTCCCTCCCAAGTTCTTTGTATTGACTCCTTATATATTTGTAGATGTTGATCAGTCCCCTCTAAGTCTCCTCTTTTCCAATGTAAAACATGCCTAGCCTTGCAAGCCTTTCCTCGTATTCCAGCGTCTCCATGCCCTTGATTAGTTTGGTTGCCTGCCTCTGAACCTTTTCTAGCTCCAGGATATCCTTTTTGTAATATGGTGCCCAAAATTGCACACAGTATTCAAGATGAGGCCTCACTAGTGATTTATATAATGGGAGTATAATACTCTCGTCCTTTTGCATCAATTCCCCGTTTTATGCATGCTAACATCTTATTAGCCTTCTTTGCTGCACTCCTACTTTGGGTACTGCTGCTTAATTTGTTATCTATGTGAACCCCTAAGTCTTTTTCCAGTACAGAATCCCCTAATATTACCCCATTTAGTATGTAGGTGTTACTTTTGGTCTTGCACCCACAGTGCATTACCTTACACTTGTCTGTGTTGAATCTCATTCTCCATTTTGCTGCCCATGCTTCCAGTTTAGTTAAGTGATTCTGAAGAGACTCGGCATCCCCCTCCCATACCTCCCAACATGACCCTCTCCAGGAGGGACAAAATGCTCTGCTACTGGATTTTTCTCTTAATTTATGATTGCCATCACCTGTGTTGAACAGGTTAATGGATAAGAAAGGTATTTCAGCACAGGTGATGGCAGTCATACATTAAGAGGGAAGTCCAGGGGCAGAGCATTCTGTCCCTCCTGGAGAGGGTCACGTTGGGAGGTATGCCCTCCGTATTTATAACCTTACACAATTTGGTATTGTCTGCGAAAATTGATACCATGCTCTCTAGACTTACTGTTAGGTCGTTGATGAAAATGTTGAACAAAAGTGGTCCAAGTACAGACCCTTGTGGCACACCACTTAGTACTTTAGTCCAATTTGAAAATGATCCATTGACCACAACGCACTGCTCCCTATTCTCTAACCAATTACTGACCCAAGTGCATATTGTTCCTATTTCCAAAACCGAATGGGTCTCCCCGGCCCATTCTCAACCTCAAGTCATTGAACAAATTTCTGAAAGTTTCCAAATTCCGTATGGAAACACTTTGCTCTATTGTTCTGGCTTTGGAACCCATGGACTATATGGTATCCCTGGACATACAGGATGCTTACCTGCATATGCCTATTGCCATGTTGCATCAGCAATACCTGCGGTTTGCTATTGGCAACCTACATTTTCAATTCCAGGCCTTACCTTTTGGTCTGACCACGGCTCAGAGAATCTTCACCAAGGTCATGGCGGTCACGATGGCTATGCTCCACCGTCAGGGTATCAGGATCCTGCCGTATCTGGACTACTTGTTGATCCTGGTGAACTCTCCAGAGGTTCTCCTCCGTCATCTGGAACTGACGGTCCAATTCCTGCAAGCCCACGGGTTGCTCATCAACTGGAAAAAATACTCACTGGTCCCTGCTCAGAGCATGGTGCATCTGGGGGCACTATTGGACACTCACAACCAATGGTTGTTCTTGTCTCCAGACAAAGTCCTGAAACTTCAGGAAAAGATAAGATGCTTCCCTCTCGCCCACGTGTGTCGATACACTCGGCGATGCAGTACTAGGCCTCATGGTGTCGGCTTTCAACATGGTAGAGTACGCTCAATTTAATTCCCGCCCTCTGCAGAGGTTAATCCTTTCCAAATGGGATGGCCTGCCACACCAGATCAGGACTCACATAATCTCCTTGACTCTGGAGGTTTGCCTGTCACTGACCTGGTGGCTACAAGACCAGCAACTAAGCAGGGGTTGTCCCTTCTGGATCTCCAACTGGGTCCTTCTAATGACGGATGCCAGTCTGCGGGGTTGGGGCGCTGCGTTGGAGCAACACACTCTTCAGGGTCGACAGACCAGGGAGGAATACTACTTCTGATAGCACCAGCGTGGCCCAGGCGGCATTGGTTTTCAGACCTGCTGGGTCTCTCGATAGAGCGTCCTCTTCTACTTCCGCAACGCCCAGACCTCCTTGTTCAGGGCCCTTGTGGCTACCAGGATCTGGCCCGACTGGCTTTGACGGCGTGGCTCTTGAAGCTCCAGTTCTGAGGGCCAAGGGATTCTCTAAGGCAGTCATTCAAACTATGTTGAAAGCCCGTAAACCAGCTTCAGCTCGGATTTATTATAGGGTCTGGAATTCTTACTTCACATGGTTTGTGGCTAAGAATTATGATGCATACAGTTTCAGTATTGCCAAACTCTTGGCTTTCCTGCAACAGGGCCTGGACTCCCTCAAGGTTCATATTTCTGCCTTGCCATATGGTTTCAGAGAAAAATTGCGTCTCTGCCTGATATTCATACATTCACTCAGGGTGTTTTACAGATTCAACCTCCCTATGTTTCTATTGTGGCTCCTTGGGGTTTGTCAGTTGTTCCGGATGTCTTACAAGAGTCTCCGTTTGAACCTCTTGAGTCTGTGGATCTTAAGTGGCTTACTATTAAGGTCTTGTTTTTTGCGAGCTATTGCCTCTGCTAGACGGGTTTCAGACTTGGGTGCCTTGTCCTGTCGGTCACCCTTTCTGATTTTTCACCATGACCGGGCGGTTCTTAGAAATTGCCCTGGTTATCTGCCTAAGGTGGTGTCATCTTTCCACCTTAACCAAGATATTGTGATTCCGGCCTTTACCTCTCCTAGTTTATCCTCCAAAGAGCGTTCTTTGGATGTGGTACGGGCTCTCCGTATTTATGTGAAGAGAACAGCTTCGCTTAGATCTGATTCTCTCTTTGTTCTGTTTGGTTTTCACAAACGTGGCTGGCCTGCTAATAAGCAAACCTTGGCCAGATGGAAAAGAATGGTGATTGCACATGCTTATGTACAGGCTGGCGTTCCAGCTCCTGCAAACATCAAAGCCCATTCTACTCGGTCTGTTGGATCTTTTTGGGCGGCCCGCCATGGTGCGACCCTTGAACAATTGTGCAAGGCGGCTATGTGGTCCTCAGTGAACACGTTCATAAGGTTCTATGACTTCGATACTTCCGCCTCCCAGGATGCTTCCTTTGGACACCAGGTTCTTGTGCCCGCTACAGTGCGTCCCCTCCCATGAGGAACTGATTTAGGACATCCCTGATGTTATTCCTTGTGGAGCCCAGTATACCCTGCAGCAGAAAACGAGATTTATGGTAAGAACTTACCGTTGTTAAATCTTCTGTGAGGTACACTGGGCTCCACGGGGCCCCCACCCTGACGCACTTTGCTTTTTTTGGGTTGGTATGGCATTAGCTGCTGACACCCTCTTCTGTCGGGAGAGTGTGGTGTATGTGGCTACTAACGGATGTCGTCTCTTTTACCTGCTACTGCATTGGGCTGGTTAACAAAACTGAGCTCCTGTGCACGGAGGCAGGGTGATATAGGAGGCGGCGCTCTGCATCTTGGGAAGAAGGTCAAAGCTTTGAGCCTGTTGGTGACTCGGATCAAGATCCTACTCTACATCAGCAATGTTATTCTTTGTGGAGCCCAGTGTACCTTGCAGAAAGAGATTTAACAACGGTAAGTTCTTACCATAAATCTCATTATTTAACATAGCAACACAGTTTTTATTAATGATAATACCTTACTGTTTGAGCGTATGGTAGGCTTGTCTCCCTGGGTCTGTGGTTGGGAACTGTCCCCCATGCTCTGCGACGATGCTGTCACATCTGTGGCCTTGTTTGGATTGATGATGACGGTGACATCCGAATCGCCATCTGGATCATCATCAAATAGGATCTGCGATGATGCCGGGCTCTGCGGGCTGCACTCTGGAGACGATGAAGCCACGGCTGCTGGTATAGCAGACAGCGTGCCAGCATCACTAGATGAAGATAGGGCAACGGGACTGCATAGTGCTGTATGGCCAAACACGGTACTGCACAAATCATATAAGGGCTACTCCATCCTTCCCATACCACTGTGATTTCCATTGTGGTCATGGACCTTGGTATATTGTTTCTTAAGGGACTTTAGTTTGTTAAGAACTTGCTGTTCTGTCTTCTCTGCTGGACAGGATCTTTGCAATAGATCATGGCATCCGTAACAGTGTCTGTAAGTTATGACTTTATCTCCTCCTCACCCCTCACATGTAAAAGCTCCTGGACAGGGTTGCCATCAGAAATTGTGGGGCTCGGGACTGACAAAGTATACAGGGCCCCTCCCAGCCCAATAAAAGATTCTGCCACACCGTTCCACTCCTATGTGATGTCATACATTGTGACGTTACATATGGGCATCAGTCTGCTGTTCTTTCACAGCCGGGTGCAGCTCTCCAGGTATTGGTGGTAGAAGCCAGAGGTGGGCCCCCTCTCTGTAAGGGCCAGTTCTCCCCTGATGGCTGCCCTGCTCCTGGACCTCCTCCTTTCAGTGAGACATTATGAACAGAATGGCAGTCTCTTCACTGGCACACTTCTCTGCACAGCTCTGTGTTCCTCTTATGTGTGTCATCTGTTGACTGGCACCCTCTGGTACTGGCACACTTCACAGCAAAGCTCTCTGTGTTCCTCTCGTGTGGCTGTGGCATCTGTCCCTCTCCGGCTGCCGCTGATTGCGTCATCAGCAGGCATCAGGTGGCCCTTCCTGGCCAATAAAAACAGTTTAAATGCAGACAGAGCAAATTCCGTGGTTGTGCCATTCAGACTATACCTGGTAAGCCAACTCGGGAAGAAACACCCGGTAAAATCCTAGGTCAGTTGTAGAGTTGGCGAACTGGGAACAGGTTCCCGGGTTGGTGCCTTTCAGACATGCCAAAATCCCGGGTGGATGCACGTTCATGTGCAAAATCCTGGTAATTTGGAGGATGTCTGAAAGGGGTATCAGTGACTGTCTATACCTGCATTTCCTCCTGCTCATGACTGTTCATTACTTCCAATGGCTGCCCGCCCCCAGTAGTACCCTGATTACTCCTTTGTTTCCTGACGTCTCAGCTGAATTCAGGGGCATAGCCAGAACTTTGTGGGCCCCATAGCAACACTTTGAAGGGGCCTCTGTCCCAGTGCTTCTAGAGAGACACCTCTCTGTAGCAGTTGTTCATTTTATGCCCCATAATAGTGCCCTAGTTAATATACTGAACTATAGTAGTGCCTTAGTTAATATTATGCCCTATAGTACTGTCCCATACTTATTTTATAAACCATAGTACTGTATGTCACATTGTTGGGCTGCCAGTACACATAATGCAATACAGTACCCATAATTCACCTTACTATATACTGTACAGTGTCCCCAGTTCATATGCCACATTAAAGTGCCCACAGTTCATATTAGGCCACACTATAGTGCCTCCACCTTATATTGTGCCACATTACGGTGCCCCAATTCATATTGCTGTATGTAACATTATAATGCGCTCCAGATCATTTTATACCAGAGTGCAATGAGCAGGTCCAGGGGTGCAACTAGATATATTGAAGGCTGAAAGGCACACATTTGTAAGGGCCCCAGTGGTGGAAAATGTATACAACACATAACTGTGACAGGGAAGGTGGCCCGTCTCAGCTTTGGGCCCAATAGCAGTTGCACTCCCTGCACCTATGGTAGCTACACCCTGTATATAACACATGTAACTGTGACAGGGAAGGTGGGCTCCTCTTAGCTCTGGGCCCCATAGCAGCTGCACTCCCTGCATCGATGGTAGCTACACTGCTATATATAACACATGTAACTGACAGGGAAGATGGGCCCCTCAGCTTTGGTCCCCATAGCAGCTTTGGTCCCCATAGCAGCTGCACTCCCTGCACCTATGGTAGCTACACCCTTGTATATAACACATGTAACAGTGACAGGGAAGGTGGCCCCTCTCAGCTTTGGACCCCACAGCAGCTGCACTCCCTGCACCTATGGTAGCTACACCCTGTATATAACACATGTAACTGTGACAGGGAAGGTGGGCTCCTCTTAGCTCTGGGCCCCATAGCAGCTGCACTCCCTGCACTTATGGAAGCTTCACCCTTGTATATAACACATGTAACTGTGACAGGGAAGGTGGGCCCCTCTCAGCTCTGGGCCCCATAGCAGCTGCACTCCCTGCACCTATGGTAGCTACACCCTTGTTTCTCATACGTCCTAGAGGATGCTGGGGACGCTTCAAGAACCATGGGGTATAGACATGATCCGCAGGAGACATGGGCACTTTAAGACTTTTAAGGGGTGTGACCTGGCTCCTCCCTCTATGCCCCTCCTCCAGACTGCAGTTTAGAATCTGTGCCAAGGCAGACTGGATGCACACTAAGGAGCTCTACTGAGTTTCTCGGAAAAGACTTTGTTAGGTTTTTTATGTTCAGATAGCACTGCTGGCAACAGTCTCCCTGCTTCGTGGGACTTAGGGGAGAGAAGTCAGACCTACTTCTAGTGAGTTCAAAAGGCTCTGCTTCTTGGTTACAGGACACCATTAGCTCCTGAGGGTTTGGAACACTAGGTACGCCTAGGGGTTCACTCCCAGAGCCCGTCGTCACCCCCCTTGCAGAGTCAGAAGACAGGTCTTCAGTGATGGCTTTCTGCTCCCACACACAGCGGCACTGTAGGGTGCAGGGCGCGGGGGGGGGGCCTGGGCAGCATAAAAATCCTCTGTATACGCTGGCAAAGTCATATTGGTGTGCCTTGGCACTAAATTCGTACCCCCGCCAGTGGTGTTATTTTAAAAAAGAGCGGGCTGAAGCGCCCCATGCAGGGGGTGGGCTTAACCCTCACTTCTCTCCTCAGCGCCATTTTCTCTCCAGAGCTGCAGAGACGCTGGTCTTTCCTCACCACTGCTATTGACAAGTAACAGGGTGCAAAACGAGGGGGGCACAGCAAGTTTGGTGCTAAATTAAGAGTTTAAAAAGCACTGCAGGGTCTGAGGCATTATATAGTAAGGTTTCAGAACCGGGATAAGCGCTGGGTTGTGAGCTGGCAAACTCCCTCTGTGTTTCTCTGACAGGCTTTACTGTGAGTCTGTCCCCCTTTTGGCCCAGTGTGTCTGTGGGTGTCGGTACAGGTGTGTCGGCATGTCTGAGGCGGAGTGCTCTTCCCAGGAGGAGACTGTGTTAGGGGCAGAAACGGCTGTGGGAGTGACCCTGTCGGCACCGCCGACTCCTGACTGGGTAAATGTGTTGAATGCTTTGAATGCAAATGTGGATCTTATTAATAAGAGATTGGATAAGTCTGAGTCTCAGAACCAGGTATGGAAAAAGTCTGTGGAGGATGTGTTATCACAGGTCCAGACCCCCTCTGGGTCACATAAACGTTCATTTGCTCAGTTAGCAGACAGAGATACCGACACGGACACTGACTCCAGTGTTGACTATAGTGATACCAGATTAGACCCAAAATTGTCAAAGAGCACTCAGTACATGATTGTGGCAATAAAAGACATGTTACATATCACTGAGGACCCTGCTGTTCCTGATACTAGGGTCTGTATGTACAAGGGAAAGAAACCTGAGGTAACGTTTCCTCCCTCTCATGAACTGAATACTCTCTTTGAGAAAATGTGGGAAAATCCTGACAAAAAGTTTCTGATTTCCAAAAGGATTCAGGTGGCGTATCCGTTCCCCTCTGGGGATAGAGGAAAGTGGGAATCATCCCCCATTGTGGACAAGGCTCTATCATGGTTGTCTAAAAAGGTGGCTTTACCTTCTCCTGACACAGCAGCCCTTAAGGATCCTGCGGATCGTAGACAGGAAAATACTTTAAAATCCATTTACGTCACCACGGGTACACTGCTCAGACAACCATCGCATCTTCGTGGGTGAGTAGTGCTATCGAAAAGTGGGCAGATAACTTGTCATCTGATATAGATACCCTGGATAGGGATAGTGTCCTGTTAACTATGGGTTATATCAAGGACGCTGCAGCCTACCTAAAGGAGGCTGCGAGAGATATTGGCATTTTGGGATCAAAAGCCAATGCCATGGCGGTTTCAGCTAGGAGGGCATTGTGGATTCATCAATGGAATGCTGATGCTGGCTCTAAGAAAGCTATGGAGTCTCTCCCATATAAAGGTAGTGTCTTGTTTGGTGAGGGTCTCACTAATTTGGTATCTACTGCTACCGTGGGTAAGTCGTCATTTTTGCCTTATGTTCCTCCACAACAAAAGAAAGCACACCAATTTCAGATGCAGTCCTTTCGGCCAAATAAATACAAAAAAGGTCGAGGTTATTCCTTCCTTGCTAATAGGGGAAGAGGAAAAGGTAAAAGATCTCCGGCCGTGGCAGGTTCCCAGGAGCAGAAGTCCTCCCCGGCTTCTGCCAAATCCACTGCATGATACTGGGGCTCCTCTGCGGGAGTCCGCACCGGTGGGGGCACATCTCCGGCTCTTTAGTCAATTCTAGGCTTGTTCAACCCTGGACCCATGGGTTTTAGAAATAGTGTCCCAGGGGTACAAACTGGAGTTTCAAGACGTTCCCCCACACCGATTTTTCAAATCGGCCTTACCAGCTTCTCTTCCGAACAGGAAGGTTGTTTGCGATGCAATACAAAAGTTGTGTCTAAATCAAGTCATTATCAGGGTTTCCCCGTCTCAACAGGGAGAAGGCTTTTATTCAAGCCTGTTTGTGGTCCCGAAGCCGGACGGTTCGGTCATACCAATTCTGAACCTGAAATCACTCGATCTTTACCTAAGAAAATTCAAATTCAAAATGGAATCTCTCGGAGCTGTGATCTCCAGTCTGGAGGAAGAGGATTTCATGGCGTCGGTCGACATAAAGGATGCCTACTTACACATCCACATATATCCTCCGCGTCAGGATTACCTGAGGTTTGCTATTCAGGATTGTCATTACCAATTTCAGATGTTGCCGTTTGGTCTGTCCACGGCTCCAAGGATTTTCACCAAGGTAATGGCGGAAATGATGGTTCTCCTTCGCAAGCAAGGAGTCACAATTATCTCGTACTTGGACGATCTGATAAAGGCGAGATCCAAAGACAAGCTGGTGCAGGACATTACGCTCTCCCTGACAGTTCTACTACAACATGGTTGGATCCTAAACTTGCCGAAGTCACAGTTGATCCGACAAAACGGCTGTCGTTTTTGGGAATGATTCTGGACACAGAATTACAGAGAGTTTTTCTTCCAAAAGAGAAACCTCTGGAAATTCAGAATTTGGTCAAACAAACTCTGAAACCAGCGAGTGTGTCAATCCATCAATGCACTCGATTGCTGGGGAAGATGGTGGCGGCCTACGAGGCCATTCAATTTGGCAGATTCCATGCCAGAGTGTTTCAGTGGGACCTGTTGGACAAGTGGTCCGGATCCCATCTGCACATGCACCGGAACATAATCCTGTCCGCCAGGACCAGAATCTCACTCCTGTGGTGGCTGCACAGCTCTCACCTCCTACAGGGATGCAGGTTCGGGATCCAGGACTGGATCCTAGTAACCACGGATGCGAGTCTCCGAGGCTGGGGAGCAGTCACACAGGGGGGAACCTTCCAGGGAAAATGGTCAAGCCAGGAAGTTTGTCTACACATAAACGTTCTAGAGTTAAGGGCCATTTACAACGGTCTTCTGCAAGCGGAAAGTCTTCTTCACCACCTGCCCGTCCTCATACAGTCGGACAACATCATAGCAGTAACGCACATAAACTGCCAGGGCGGAACAAAGAGCAGGGCGGCAATGGCAGAGGCCACAAAAGTTCTCAGCTGGGCGGAAAGACATACAAGCGCTCTGTCAGCAATCTTCATTCCAGGCGTTGACAACTGGGACGCAGACTTCCTCAGCAGACACGATCTCCATCCAGGAGAGTGGGGTCTTCGTCAAGAGGTCTTCACAGAAGTGACAAGTCTTTGGGGAATTCCTCAAATAGACATGATGGCGTCTCGCCTCAACAAGAAACTTCAGAGATATTGTTCCAGGTCGAGGGATCCACAAGCAATAGCAGTGGACGCGCTAGTGACACCGTGGGTGTTTCAGTCGGTGTACGTGTTCCCTCCACTTCCACTCATACCAAAGGCGCTAAAGATCATAAGAAGAACAAAGGTTCAGGCGATCCTCATTGTTCCGGATTGGCCAAGGAGGGCTTGGTATCCAGATCTTCAGGAATTACTCATAAGAGATCCCTGGCCTCTTCCTCTACGAGAGGATCTGTTACAGCAGGGGCCGTGCGTATATCACGACTTACCGTGGCTACGTTTGATGGCTTGGCGGTTGAACGCCGGATCCTAACCCGAAAGGGTATTCCCAGTGAAGTCATTCCCACACTTCTTCAGGCTAGAAAATGAGTTACGTCTACACATTATCACCGTATTTGGAGAAAATATGTGTCTTGGTGTGAATCCAAGAAGGCTCCTATGGAAGAATTTCAATTAGCGCGTTTTCTCCATTTCTTGCAAGCAGGTGTGGATGCGGGCCTAAAGTTAGGCTCGATTAAAGTACAAATTTCGGCCTTATCGGTTTTCTTTCAGAAACAATTGGCCTCCTTTCCAGAAGTTCAGACTTTCGTGAAAGGAGTTTTGCACATCCAACCTCCGTTTGTGCCCCCAGTGGCACCATGTGATCTTAACGTAGTTATGCATTTCCTTCAGTCACATTGGTTTGAACCTTTACAGAAGGTAGAGTTGAAATTTCTCACTTGGAAAGTGGTCAGGCTATTGGCCTTAGCATGTGCAAGGCGGGTGTGTGAGTTATCGGCGGTGGCTACTGACGCCTTCACGGAGTCAAAATATCTCGATGTTGTCAGGGCCTTAAAGATTTATGTCACCAAAACGGCTCATCTTAGGAAAACGGAAGCTCCGTTTGTCCTATATGCTGCCAACAAGATTGGGACGCCTACTTCCAAGCAGACTATTGCGCGCTGGATCTGTAATACGATTCAGCAAGCTCATTCTACGGCTGGATTGCCGTTACCGAAATCAGTAATGGCCCACTCTACGAGAAAGGTGGGCTCGTCCTGGCCGGCTGCCCAGGGAGTCTCGGCCAGTGCTGTAACTAGGCACTTTAGCGCTGTGTGCAATGAACGGCGTTGGCGCCCCCCCACACACACACCTATGCAAGATTGGGGCAGTGCGCGCCGTAGGCATGCAAAAAATATATAGAGGCATGGCTTCATGGGGAAGGGGTGCGGCCACAAAATAATACCAATTCATACTACGGTGCACAGTAGTCTCCATTATTCAAATTACGCTGCACAGTAGCGCCACTACACCAGGTAGAGCCCCTTTTACACATTACGGCAGCCAGTCCCCCTTTTTACATGTTACGGCAGACAGCGTCCCCCTTTTACACATTACAGAAGACAGCGTCCCCCTTTTTACACATTACGGCAGACAGCGTCCCCCTTTTACACTTTACGGCAGACAGCGTCCCCCTTTTACACATTACAGAAGACATCGTCCCCCTTTTACACATTACAGAAGACAGCGTCCCCCTTTTTACACATTACGGCAGACAGCGTCCCCCTTTTTACACATTACGGCAGACAGCGTCCCCCTTTTTACACATTACAGCAGACAGCGTCCCCTTTTTACACATTACGGCAGACAGCGTCCCCTTTTTACACATTACGGCAGACAGCGTCCCCTTTTTACACTGTACGGCAGACAGCGTCCCCTTTTTACACATAACTGCACAGAGCGTCCCCTTTTTACATATAACGGCACACAGCGTCCCCCTTTTTACACATACCTTACACTCCTGCTGGGGTTGTGGCTGCTGGAGTTGGGTTCTACATTGTAGCTGCTGGTCAGGGCTAGCAGGAAGAGGGGGCAAATTGGGTGGTAGTTGTGGAAGCCCTTGCCGCCTGGCTGAAAGTGCCATCCCCAGTCATGTCCTCCTTCTTCTCAGCAGCTCCTTTTTGCGGTTGTGTTTTAGACGCCACCCTCCTTGTGCGGCTATCATATAATCCAGGGCGGCACAGGGAGCGGATCTTCTCCCCGGTCATCGGGTCAGGGGAAGGAAGGGGCGGAGCAAGCAAGGCAGAGGGGGGAGGCGGGGACAGGACCCAGGCATGCGTCTTGACTCCAGCCCCGGCCCAGCAGTAGCACCAGCAGAGCAGTAAGCGGGTGAACGTGAAGCGGCTGTGTGAGCCTCACGTTCCTTTCATTTTTTAGTTCCACTCAGCGGCGCCGTCCTTCAAGTGCCCGCGCTCATAGGCAGCTGCTTAATGGTGGCACCGGCCCTGAGAGGCGGCTTGTAATGAGTCAATTTGACTCATTACAAGCCGCTGGTCGATGCGCCCTCAGGGCGACTGCGCTGTGTGCAAGGCACACCTGGCACACACGTAGTTACGGCTCTGGTCTCGGCATTACAACTCTGCCGAGCAGCTACTTGGTCGGGTTCAAACACTTTTGCGAAATTTTACAAGTTTGATACCCTGGCTGATGAGGACCTCATGTTTGGTCAATCGGTGCTGCAGAGTCATCCGCACTCTCCTGCCCATTCTAGAGCTTTGGTATAAACCCCATGGTTCTTGAAGCATCCCCAGCATCCTCTAGGACGTATGAGAAAATAGGATTTTAATACCTACCGGTAAATCCTTTTCTCTTAGTCCGTAGAGGATGCTGGGCGCCCGTCCCAGTGCGGACTCTGGCCCTCATTCCGAGTTGTTCGCTCGTTATTTTTCTTCGCATCGGTGCGATTAGTCGCAAACTGCATATGCGCAACGTTCGCAGTGCGCCTGCGCCAAGTAAATTTGATAAAAAGTTTGGTATTTTACTCACGGCTTAACGAAGAAATCTCTTCGTTCTGGTGATCGGAGTGTGATTGACAGGAAGTGGGTGATTCTGGGTGGAAACTAGACGTTTTATGGGTGTGTGCGAAAAAACGCAGCCGTTTCTGGGAAAAACGCGGGAGTGTCTGAAGAAACGGGGGAGTGTCTTGGCGAACGCTGGGTGTGTTTGTGACGTCAAACCAGGAACGAAACTGACTGAACTGATCGCAGTGGCAGAGTAAGTCTCGAGCTACTCAGAAACTGCTAAGAAATTTCTATTCGCAATTCTGCTAATCTTTCGTTCGCAATTCTGCTATGCTAAAATACACTCCCAGTAGGCGGCGGCTTAGCGTGTGCAAAGCTGCTAAAAGCAGCTAGCGAGCGAACAACTCGGAATGAGGGCCTCTATCTGCAGTTAGTTATGTTTACACACAGGTTGTGTTTCTGTTATAGTCAGCCTGTTGCTGACATGGGGGGTAATTCCAAGTTGATCGCAGTAGGATTTTTGATAGCAATTGGGCAAAACCATGTGCACTGCAGGGGGGGCAGATATAACATGTGCAGAGAGAGTTAGATTTGGGTGGGTTATTTTGTTTCTGTGCAGGGTAAATACTGGCTGCTTTATTTTTACACTGCAAATTAGATTGCAGATTGAACACACCCCACCCAAATCTAACTCTTTCTGCACATGTTATATCTGCCTCCCCTGCAGTGCACATGGTTTTGCCCAATTGCTAACAAAAATCCTGCTGCGATCAACTTGGAATTACCCCCATGGTTCATGCCGTTGACTGGAGTTCTGTTGAATGCCATGTTGAACGGCGTGCTTGAGGTGTGAGGTGGTATCTCTCCCTTAGTTTAAAAATAAATCCTTTTCCTCGAAATGTCTGTCTCCCTGGGCACAGTTCCTACAACTGGAGTCTGGAGGAGGGGCATAGAGGGAGGAGCCAGGTCACACCCCTTAAAAGTCTTAAAGTTCCCATGTCTCCTGCGGATCCCGTCTATACCCCATGGTTCTTGAAGCGTCCCCAGCATCCTCTACGGACTAAGAGAAAAGGATTTACCGATAGGTATTAAAATCCTATTATACAACACATGTAACAGTGACAGGGAAGGTGGCCCCTCTCAGCTCTGGGCCCCATAGCAGCTGCACTCCCTGCACCTATGGTAGCTGCACCCTTGTATATAACACATGTAACAGTGACATGGAAGGTGGCCCCTTTCAGCTTTGGACCCCACAGCAGCTGCACTCCCTGCACCTATGGTAGCTACGCCCTTGTATATAACACATGTAACTGTGACAGGGAAGGTGGCCCCTCTCGGCTCTGGGCCCCATAGCAGCTGCACTCCCTGCACCTATGGTAGCTACAGCCTTGTATATAACACATGTAACTGTGACAGGGAAGGTGGCCCCTCTCAGCTCTGGGCCCCATAGCAGCTGCACTCCCTGCACCTATGGTAGCTACACCCTGTATATAACACATGTAACTGTGACAGGGAAGGTGGCTCCTCTCAGCTCTGGGCCCCATAGCAGCTGCACTCCCTGCACCTATGGTAGCTACACCCTGTATATAACACATGTAACTGTGACAGGGAAGGTGGCCCCTCTCAGCTTTGGACCCCACAGCAGCTGCACTCCCTGCACCTATGGTAGCTACACCCTTGTATATAACACATGTAACAGTGACATGGAAGGTGGCTCCTCTCAGCTCTGGCCCCATAGCAGCTGCACTCCCTGCACCTATGGTAGCTACACCCTGTATATAACACATGTAACTGTGACAGGGAAGGTGGCCCCTCTCAGCTTTGGACCCCACAGCAGCTGCACTCCCTGCACCTATGGTAGCTACGCCCTTGTATATAACACATGTAACAGTGACAGGGAAGGTGGCCCCTCTCAGCTCTGGGCCCCATAGCAGCTGCACTCCATGCACCTATGGTAGCTACACCCTTGTATATAACACATGTAACAGTGACAGGGAAGGTGGCCCCTCTCAGCTTTCGACCCCACAGCAGCTGCACTCCCTGCACCTATGGTAGCTACGCCCTTGTATATAACACATGTAACAGTGACAGGGAAGGTGGCCCCTCTCAGCTCTGGGCCCCATAGCAGCTGCACTCCCTGCACCTATGGTAGCTACACCCTTGTATATAACACATGTAACTGTGACAGGGAAGGTGGCCCCTCTCAGCTTTGGACCCCACAGCAGCTGCACTCCCTGCACCTATGGTAGCTACACCCTTGTATATAACACATGTAACAGTGACATGGAAGGTGGCTCCTCTCAGCTCTGGCCCCATAGCAGCTGCACTCCCTGCACCTATGGTAGCTACACCCTTGTATATAACACATGTAACTGTGACAGGGAAGGTGGCCCCTCTCAGCTCTGGGTCCCATAGCAGCTGCACTCCCTGCACCTATGGTAGCTACACCCTGTATATAACACATGTAACTGTGACAGGGAAGGTGGCCCCTCTCAGGTTTGGACCCCATAGCAGCTGCACTGCCTGCACCTATGGTAGCTACGCCCTTGTATATAACACATATAACAGTGACAGGGGAGGTGGCCCCTCTCAGCTTTGGACCCCACAGCAGCTGCACTCCCTGCACCTATGGTAGCTACGCCCTTGTATATAACACATGTAACTGTGACAGGGAAGGTGGCCCCTCTCAGCTTTGGACCCCACAGCAGCTGCACTCCCTGCACCTATGGTAGCTACACCCTTGTATATAACACATGTAACTGTGACAGGGAAGGTGGCCCCTCTCAGCTCTGGGCCCCATAGCAGCTGCACTCCCTGCACCTATGGTAGCTACACCCTTGTATATAACACATGTAACTGTGACAGGGAAGGTGGCCCCTCTCAGCTTTGGACCCCACAGCAGCTGTACTCCCTGCACCTATGGTAGCTACACCCTTGTATATAACACATGTAACAGTGACAGGGGAGGTGGCCCCTCTCAGCTCTGGGCCCCATAGCAGCTGCACTCCCTGCAC
Source organism: Pseudophryne corroboree (assembly GCF_028390025.1). NCBI lineage: Eukaryota > Metazoa > Chordata > Amphibia > Anura > Myobatrachidae > Pseudophryne > Pseudophryne corroboree. Next base: position 44,579,321 of record NC_086446.1, on the reverse strand, counting down.
CTATGGTAGCTACACCCTTGTATATAACACATGTAACAGTGACAGGGGAGGTGGCCCCTCTCAGCTTTGGACCCCATAGCAGCTGCACTCCCTGCACCTATGGTAGCTACACCCTGTATATAACACATGTAACTGTGACAGGGAAGGTGGCCCCTCTCAGCTCTGGGCCCCATAGCAGCTGCACTCCCTGCACCTATGGTAGCTAAACCCTTGTATATAACACATGTAACAGTGACAGGGGAGGTGGCCCCTCTCAGCTCTGGGCCCCACAGCAGCTGCACTCCCTGCACCTATGGTAGCTACACCCTGTATATAACACATGTAACTGTGACAGGGAAGGTGGCCTCTCTCAGCTCTGGCCCCATAGCAGCTGCACTCCCTGCACCTATGGTAGCTACACCCTGTATATAACACATGTAACAGTGATAGGGAAGGTGGCTCCTCTCAGCTTTGGACCCCACAGCAGCTGCACTCCCTGCACCTATGGTAGCTACACCCTGTATATAACACATGTAACTGTGACAGGGAAGGTGGCCCCTCTCAGGTTTGGACCCCATAGCAGCTGCACTCCCTGCACCTATGGTAGCTACGCCCTTGTATATAACACATGTAACTGTGACAGGGAAGGTGGCCCCTCTCAGCTTTGGACCCCACAGCAGCTGCACTCCCTGCACCTATGGTAGCTACACCCTTGTATATAACACATATAACAGTGACAGGGGAGGTGGCCCCTCTCAGCTCTGGGCCCCATAGCAGCTGCACTCCCTGCACCTATGGTAGCTACACCCTGCATATAACACATGTAACAGTGACAGGGGAGGTGGCCCCTCTCAGCTTTGGACCCCACAGCAGCTGCACTCCCTGCACCTATGGTAGCTACACCCTGTATATAACACATGTAACTGTGACAGGGGAGGTGGCCCCTCTCAGCTTTGGACCCCACAGCAGCTGCACTCCCTGCACCTATGGTAGCTACACCCTTGTATATAACACATGTAACTGTGACAGGGAAGGTGGGCCCTCTCAGCTCTGAGCCCCATAGCAGCTGCACTCCCTGCACCAATGGTAGCTACACCCTGTATATAACACATGTAACTGTGACAGGGAAGGTGGCCCCTCTCAGCTCTGGGCCCCATAGCAGCTGCACTCCCTGCACCTATGGTAGCTACACCCTTGTATATAACACATGTAACTGTGACAGGGAAGGTGGCCCCTCTCAGCTTTGGACCCCACAGCAGCTGTACTCCCTGCACCTATGGTAGCTACACCCTTGTATATAACACATGTAACAGTGACAGGGGAGGTGGCCCCTCTCAGCTCTGGGCCCCATAGCAGCTGCACTCCCTGCACCTATGGTAGCTACACCCTTGTATATAACACATGTAACAGTGACAGGGGAGGTGGCCCCTCTCAGCTTTGGACCCCATAGCAGCTGCACTCCCTGCACCTATGGTAGCTACACCCTGTATATAACACATGTAACTGTGACAGGGAAGGTGGCCCCTCTCAGCTCTGGGCCCCATAGCAGCTGCACTCCCTGCACCTATGGTAGCTAAACCCTTGTATATAACACATGTAACAGTGACAGGGGAGGTGGCCCCTCTCAGCTCTGGGCCCCACAGCAGCTGCACTCCCTGCACCTATGGTAGCTACACCCTGTATATAACACATGTAACTGTGACAGGGAAGGTGGCCCCTCTCAGCTCTGGCCCCATAGCAGCTGCACTCCCTGCACCTATGGTAGCTACACCCTGTATATAACACATGTAACAGTGATAGGGAAGGTGGCTCCTCTCAGCTTTGGACCCCACAGCAGCTGCACTCCCTGCACCTATGGTAGCTACACCCTGTATATAACACATGTAACTGTGACAGGGAAGGTGGCCCCTCTCAGGTTTGGACCCCATAGCAGCTGCACTCCCTGCACCTATGGTAGCTACGCCCTTGTATATAACACATGTAACTGTGACAGGGAAGGTGGCCCCTCTCAGCTTTGGACCCCACAGCAGCTGCACTCCCTGCACCTATGGTAGCTACACCCTTGTATATAACACATATAACAGTGACAGGGGAGGTGGCCCCTCTCAGCTCTGGGCCCCATAGCAGCTGCACTCCCTGCACCTATGGTAGCTACACCCTGCATATAACACATGTAACAGTGACAGGGGAGGTGGCCCCTCTCAGCTTTGGACCCCACAGCAGCTGCACTCCCTGCACCTATGGTAGCTACACCCTGTATATAACACATGTAACTGTGACAGGGGAGGTGGCCCCTCTCAGCTTTGGACCCCACAGCAGCTGCACTCCCTGCACCTATGGTAGCTACACCCTTGTATATAACACATGTAACTGTGACAGGGAAGGTGGGCCCTCTCAGCTCTGAGCCCCATAGCAGCTGCACTCCCTGCACCAATGGTAGCTACACCCTGTATATAACACATGTAACTGTGACAGGGAAGGTGGCCCCTCTCAGCTCTGGGCCCCATAGCAGCTGCACTCCCTGCACCTATGGTAGCTACACCCTTGTATATAACACATGTAACTGTGACAGGGAAGGTGGCCCCTCTCAGCTTTGGACCCCACAGCAGCTGCACTCCCTGCACCTATGGTAGCTACACCCTTGTATATAACACATGTAACAGTGACAGGGGAGGTGGCCCCTCTCAGCTCTGGGCCCCATAGCAGCTGCACTCCCTGCACCTATGGTAGCTACACCCTTGTATATAACACATGTAACAGTGACAGGGGAGGTGGCCCCTCTCAGCTTTGGACCCCATAGCAGCTGCACTCCCTGCACCTATGGTAGCTACACCCTGTATATAAGACATGTAACTGTGACAGGGAAGGTGGCCCCTCTCAGCTCTGGGCCCCATAGCAGCTGCACTCCCTGTACCTATTGTAGCTAAACCCTTGTATATAACACATGTAACAGTGACAGGGGAGGTGGCCCCTCTCAGCTCTGGGCCCCACAGCAGCTGCACTCCCTGCACCTATGGTAGCTACACCCTGTATATAACACATGTAACTGTGACAGGGAAGGTGGCCCCTCTCAGCTCTGGCCCCATAGCAGCTGCACTCCCTGCACCTATGGTAGCTACACCCTGTATATAACACATGTAACAGTGATAGGGAAGGTGGCTCCTCTCAGCTTTGGACCCCACAGCAGCTGCACTCCCTGCACCTATGGTAGCTACACCCTGTATATAACACATGTAACTGTGACAGGGAAGGTGGCCCCTCTCAGGTTTGGACCCCATAGCAGCTGCACTCCCTGCACCTATGGTAGCTACACCCTGTATATAACACATGTAACAGTGACAGGGGAGGTGGCCCCTCTCAGCTTTGGACCCCACAGCAGCTGCACTCCCTGCACCTATGGTAGCTACACCCTTGTATATAACACATGTAACAGTGACAGGGAAGGTGGCCCCTCTCAGCTCTGGGCCCCATAGCAGCTGCACTCCCTGCACCTATGGTAGCTACACCCTGTATATAATACATGTAACTGTGACAGGGGAGGTGGCCCCTCTCAGCTCTGGGCCCCATAGCAGCTGCACTCCCTGTACCTATGGTAGCTACACCCTGTATATAACACATGTAACTGTGACAGGGAAGGTGGCCCCTCTCAGCTCTGGGCCCCATAGCAGCTGCACTCCCTGCACCTATGGTAGCTACACCCTGTATATAACACATGTAACTGTGACACGGAAGGTGGCCCCTCTCAGGTTTGGACCCCATAGCAGCTGCACTCCCTGCACCTATGGTAGCTACACCCTGTATATAACACATGTAACTGTGACAGGGGAGGTGGCCCCTCTCAGCTTTGGACCCCACAGCAGCTGCACTCCCTGCACCTATGGTAGCTACACCCTTGTATATAACACATGTAACTGTGACAGGGAAGGTGGGCCCTCTCAGCTCTGAGCCCCATAGCAGCTGCACTCCCTGCACCTATGGTAGCTACACCCTGTATATAACACATGTAACTGTGACAGGGAAGGTGGCCCCTCTCAGCTCTGGGCCCCATAGCAGCTGCACTCCCTGCACCTATGGTAGCTACACCCTTGTATATAACACATGTAACTGTGACAGGGAAGGTGGCCCCTCTCAGCTTTGGACCCCACAGCAGCTGCACTCCCTGCACCTATGGTAGCTACACCCTTGTATATAACACATGTAACAGTGACAGGGGAGGTGGCCCCTCTCAGCTCTGGGCCCCATAGCAGCTGCACTCCCTGCACCTATGGTAGCTACACCCTGTATATAACACATGTAACAGTGATAGGGAAGGTGGCTCCTCTCAGCTCTGGCCCCATAGCAGCTGCACTCCCTGCACCTATGGTAGCTACACCCTGTATATAACACTTGTAACTGTGACAGGGAGGTGGCCCCTCTCAGCTCTGGGCCCCATAGCAGCTGCACTCCCTGCACCTATGGTAGCTACACCCTTGTATATAACACATGTAACTGTGACAGGGAAGGTGGCCCCTCTCAGGTTTGGACCCCATAGCAGCTGCACTCCCTGCACCTATGGTAGCTACACCCTGTATATAACACATGTAACTGTGACAGGGAAGGTGGCCCCTCTCAGCTCTGGGCCCCATAGCAGCTGCACTCCCTGCACCTATGGTAGCTACACCCTGTATATAACACATGTAACTGTGACAGGGAAGGTGGCCCCTCTCAGCTTTGGACCCCACAGCAGCTGCACTCCCTGCACCTATGGTAGCTACGCCCTTGTATATAACACATGTAACAGTGACAGGGAAGGTGGCCCCTCTCAGCTCTGGGCCCCATAGCAGCTGCACTCCCTGCACCTATGGTAGCTACACCCTGTATATAACACATGTAACTGTGACAGGGAAGGTGGCCCCTCTCAGCTTTGGACCCCACAGCAGCTGCACTCCCTGCACCTATGGTAGCTACGCCCTTGTATATAACACATGTAACAGTGACAGGGAAGGTGGCCCCTCTCAGCTCTGGGCCCCATAGCAGCTGCACTCCCTGCACCTATGGTAGCTACACCCTTGTATATAACACATGTAACTGTGACAGGGAAGGTGGCCCCTTTCAGCTTTGGACCCCACAGCAGCTTCACTCCCTGCACCTATGGTAGCTACACCCTTGTATATAACACATATAACAGTGACAGGGGAGGTGGCCCCTCTCAGCTCTGGGCCCCATAGCAGCTGCACTCCCTGCACCTATGGTAGCTACACCCTGCATATAACACATGTAACAGTGACAGGGGAGGTGGCCCCTCTCAGCTTTGGACCCCACAGCAGCTGCACTCCCTGCACCTATGGTAGCTACACCCTGTATATAACACATGTAACTGTGACAGGGGAGGTGGCCCCTCTCAGCTTTGGACCCCACAGCAGCTGCACTCCCTGCACCTATGGTAGCTACACCCTTGTATATAACACATGTAACTGTGACAGGGAAGGTGGGCCCTCTCAGCTCTGAGCCCCATAGCAGCTGCACTCCCTGCACCTATGGTAGCTACACCCTTGTATATAACACATGTAACTGTGACAGGGAAGGTGGCCCCTCTCAGCTTTGGACCCCACAGCAGCTGCACTCCCTGCACCTATGGTAGCTACACCCTTGTATATAACACATGTAACAGTGACAGGGGAGGTGGCCCCTCTCAGCTCTGGGCCCCATAGCAGCTGCACTCCCTGCACCTATGGTAGCTACACCCTTGTATATAACACATGTAACAGTGACAGGGGAGGTGGCCCCTCTCAGCTTTGGACCCCATAGCAGCTGCACTCCCTGCACCTATGGTAGCTACACCCTGTATATAACACATGTAACTGTGACAGGGAAGGTGGCCCCTCTCAGCTCTGGGCCCCATAGCAGCTGCACTCCCTGCACCTATGGTAGCTAAACCCTTGTATATAACACATGTAACAGTGACAGGGGAGGTGGCCCCTCTCAGCTCTGGGCCCCACAGCAGCTGCACTCCCTGCACCTATGGTAGCTACACCCTGTATATAACACATGTAACTGTGACAGGGAAGGTGGCCCCTCTCAGCTCTGGCCCCATAGCAGCTGCACTCCCTGCACCTATGGTAGCTACACCCTGTATATAACACATGTAACATTGATAGGGAAGGTGGCTCCTCTCAGCTTTGGACCCCACAGCAGCTGCACTCCCTGCACCTATGGTAGCTACACCCTGTATATAACACATGTAACTGTGACAGGGAAGGTGGCCCCTCTCAGCTTTGGACCCCACAGCAGCTGCACTCCCTGCACCTATGGTAGCTACACCCTTGTATATAACACATGTAACAGTGACAGGGGAGGTGGCCCCTCTCAGCTCTGGGCCCCATAGCAGCTGCACTCCCTGCACCTATGGTAGCTACACCCTGTATATAACACATGTAACAGTGATAGGGAAGGTGGCTCCTCTCAGCTCTGGCCCCATAGCAGCTGCACTCCCTGCACCTATGGTAGCTACACCCTGTATATAACACTTGTAACTGTGACAGGGAGGTGGCCCCTCTCAGCTCTGGGCCCCATAGCAGCTGCACTCCCTGCACCTATGGTAGCTACACCCTTGTATATAACACATGTAACTGTGACAGGGAAGGTGGCCCCTCTCAGGTTTGGACCCCATAGCAGCTGCACTCCCTGCACCTATGGTAGCTACACCCTGTATATAACACATGTAACTGTGACAGGGAAGGTGGCCCCTCTCAGCTCTGGGCCCCATAGCAGCTGCACTCCCTGCACCTATGGTAGCTACACCCTGTATATAACACATGTAACTGTGACAGGGAAGGTGGCCCCTCTCAGCTTTGGACCCCACAGCAGCTGCACTCCCTGCACCTATGGTAGCTACGCCCTTGTATATAACACATGTAACAGTGACAGGGAAGGTGGCCCCTCTCAGCTCTGGGCCCCATAGCAGCTGCACTCCCTGCACCTATGGTAGCTACACCCTGTATATAACACATGTAACTGTGACAGGGAAGGTGGCCCCTCTCAGCTTTGGACCCCACAGCAGCTGCACTCCCTGCACCTATGGTAGCTACGCCCTTGTATATAACACATGTAACAGTGACAGGGAAGGTGGCCCCTCTCAGCTCTGGGCCCCATAGCAGCTGCACTCCCTGCACCTATGGTAGCTACACCCTTGTATATAACACATGTAACTGTGACAGGGAAGGTGGCCCCTTTCAGCTTTGGACCCCACAGCAGCTTCACTCCCTGCACCTATGGTAGCTACACCCTTGTATATAACACATATAACAGTGACAGGGGAGGTGGCCCCTCTCAGCTCTGGGCCCCATAGCAGCTGCACTCCCTGCACCTATGGTAGCTACACCCTGCATATAACACATGTAACAGTGACAGGGGAGGTGGCCCCTCTCAGCTTTGGACCCCACAGCAGCTGCACTCCCTGCACCTATGGTAGCTACACCCTGTATATAACACATGTAACTGTGACAGGGGAGGTGGCCCCTCTCAGCTTTGGACCCCACAGCAGCTGCACTCCCTGCACCTATGGTAGCTACACCCTTGTATATAACACATGTAACTGTGACAGGGAAGGTGGGCCCTCTCAGCTCTGAGCCCCATAGCAGCTGCACTCCCTGCACCTATGGTAGCTACACCCTTGTATATAACACATGTAACTGTGACAGGGAAGGTGGCCCCTCTCAGCTTTGGACCCCACAGCAGCTGCACTCCCTGCACCTATGGTAGCTACACCCTTGTATATAACACATGTAACAGTGACAGGGGAGGTGGCCCCTCTCAGCTCTGGGCCCCATAGCAGCTGCACTCCCTGCACCTATGGTAGCTACACCCTTGTATATAACACATGTAACAGTGACAGGGGAGGTGGCCCCTCTCAGCTTTGGACCCCATAGCAGCTGCACTCCCTGCACCTATGGTAGCTACACCCTGTATATAACACATGTAACTGTGACAGGGAAGGTGGCCCCTCTCAGCTCTGGGCCCCATAGCAGCTGCACTCCCTGCACCTATGGTAGCTAAACCCTTGTATATAACACATGTAACAGTGACAGGGGAGGTGGCCCCTCTCAGCTCTGGGCCCCACAGCAGCTGCACTCCCTGCACCTATGGTAGCTACACCCTGTATATAACACATGTAACTGTGACAGGGAAGGTGGCCCCTCTCAGCTCTGGCCCCATAGCAGCTGCACTCCCTGCACCTATGGTAGCTACACCCTGTATATAACACATGTAACATTGATAGGGAAGGTGGCTCCTCTCAGCTTTGGACCCCACAGCAGCTGCACTCCCTGCACCTATGGTAGCTACACCCTGTATATAACACATGTAACTGACAGGGAAGGTGGCCCCTCTCAGGTTTGGACCCCATAGCAGCTGCACTCCCTGCACCTATGGTAGCTACACCCTGTATATAACACATGTAACAGTGACAGGGGAGGTGGCCCCTCTCAGCTTTGGACCCCACAGCAGCTGCACTCCCTGCACCTATGGTAGCTACACCCTTGTATATAACACATGTAACAGTGACAGGGAAGGTGGCCCCTCTCAGCTCTGGGCCCCATAGCAGCTGCACTCCCTGCACCTATGGTAGCTACACCCTGTATATAACACATGTAACTGTGACAGGGGAGGTGGCCCCTCTCAGCTCTGGGCCCCATAGCAGCTGCACTCCCTGCACCTATGGTAGCTACACCCTGTATATAACACATGTAACAGTGACAGGGGAGGTGGCCCCTCTCAGTTTTGGACCCCACAGCAGCTGCACTCCCTGCACCTATGGTAGCTACACCCTGTATATAACACATGTAACTGTGACAGGGAAGGTGGCCCCTCTCAGCTCTGGGCCCCATAGCAGCTGCACTCCCTGCACCTATGGTAGCTACACCCTGTATATAACACATGTAACTGTGACAGGGAAGGTGGCCCCTCTCAGGTTTGGACCCCATAGCAGCTGCACTCCCTGCACCTATGGTAGCTACACCCTGTATATAACACATGTAACTGTGACAGGGGAGGTGGCCCCTCTCAGCTTTGGACCCCACAGCAGCTGCACTCCCTGCACCTATGGTAGCTACACCCTTGTATATAACACATGTAACTGTGACAGGGAAGGTGGGCCCTCTCAGCTCTGGGCCCCATAGCAGCTGCACTCCCTGCACCTATGGTAGCTACACCCTGTATATAACACATGTAACTGTGACAGGGAAGGTGGCCCCTCTCAGCTCTGGGCCCCATAGCAGCTGCACTCCCTGCACCTATGGTAGCTACACCCTTGTATATAACACATGTAACTGTGACAGGGAAGGTGGCCCCTCTCAGCTTTGGACCCCACAGCAGCTGCACTCCCTGCACCTATGGTAGCTACACCCTTGTATATAACACATGTAACAGTGACAGGGGAGGTGGCCCCTCTCAGCTCTGGGCCCCATAGCAGCTGCACTCCCTGCACCTATGGTAGCTACACCCTGTATATAACACATGTAACAGTGATAGGGAAAGTGGCTCCTCTCAGCTCTGGCCCCATAGCAGCTGCACTCCCTGCACCTATGGTAGCTACACCCTGTATATAACACATGTAACTGTGACAGGGAGGTGGCCCCTCTCAGCTCTGGGCCCCATAGCAGCTGCACTCCCTGCACCTATGGTAGCTACACCCTTGTATATAACACATGTAACAGTGACAGGGGAGGTGGCCCCTCTCAGCTCTGGGCCCCATAGCAGCTGCACTCCCTGCACCTATGGTAGCTACACCCTGTATATAACACATGTAACTGTGACAGGGAAGGTGGCCCCTCTCAGCTCTGGCCCCATAGCAGCTGCACTCCCTGCACCTATGGTAGCTACACCCTGTATATAACACATGTAACAGTGATAGGGAAGGTGGCCCCTCTCAGCTTTGGACCCCACAGCAGCTGCACTCCCTGCACCTATGGTAGCTACACCCTGTATATAACACATGTAACTGTGACAGGGAAGGTGGCCCCTCTCAGTTCTGGGCCCCATAGCAGCTGCACTCCCTGCACCTATGGTAGCTACACCCTTGTATATATTATAACACATGTAACAGTGACAGGGGAGGTGGCCCCTCTCAGCTCTGGGCCCCATAGCAGCTGCACTCCCTGCACCTATGGTAGCTACACCCTGTATATAACACATGTAACTGTGACAGGGAAGGTGGCCCCTCTCAGCTCTGGCCCCATAGCAGCTGCACTCCCTGCACCTATGGTAGCTACACCCTGTATATAACACATGTAACTGTGACAGGGAAGGTGGCCCCTCTCAGCTCTGGGCCCCATAGCAGCTGCACTCCCTGCACCTATGGTAGCTACACCCTGTATATAACACATGTAACAGTGACAGGGAAGGTGGCCCCTCTCAGGTTTGGACCCCATAGCAGCTGCACTCCCTGCACCTATTGTAGCTACACCCTGTATATAACACATGTAACTGTGACAGGGAAGGTGGCCCCTCTCATGTTTGGACCCCATAGCAGCTGCACTCCCTGCACCTATGGTAGCTATGCCCTTGTATATAACACATGTAACAGTGACAGGGGAGGTGGCCCCTCTCAGCTTTGGACCCCACAGCAGCTGCACTCCCTGCACCTATGGTAGCTACACCCTTGGCTGTATTGTGTACCGAGAACTGTGCTGCTCATTGTTACCTGTGCTCTGTTTTAGTTTTCTGTGATAAGTTCTGTATACCCTGTATTGTTCTAATGTGTGTTGTATATACGGCGCTGCAAAACACTTGTGGCGCCTTATAAATAAATGGTAATACAAATATTAATTTTTGGCAGTAGACAGGGTTCAGCCCATGCTCACCACTGGGAACACCCACCAACACATGCCGTTTTGGAGATGCATGCTCAGATCCTTATGCATTCTCCTGCTTCCAAAAACTGAGTGTTCGCTTGCTGGTTAATCTATCCCGCCCCTTAACAGGTGCCGTTAACAAGATAATCAATGTTATTCACTTCACCTGTCAGTGGTTTTAATGTTATTGCTGATATATGGTCCATGGACAATGCCGGCACATCAGCTGGGAAGTGAAGCTCTCCGGAAGTCAGTTTGCTGTGTTGCAGTGTTTTACATCCTCTTTCTGAGTTATGGATATTAGTTCATAGTAACATCTAAAGTGGCCGAATTTTCTGCTTATAGACCTGTAAGTCTAATGCGGGGGGTTCTTATGTCTGCAAGCGTAAAGCTGTACCGGTCAGTGATGTTATGCCATAATTAGTATAACCATTTAAACCAGCTGCACACTAGGGTGCTAATTCAGACATGATCACTAGCTAGGGCTTTTTTGCAGTCCTACGTTCACATAGTCGCCGCCTACAGGGCAAGTGTGCGATCACATGTGTAGCTGAGCGGTACAAACAGATTTTGTGCAGTCTCTGAGTAACCCAGGACTGACTCAGCCGCTGCAATCACTTCAGCCTGTCCGGGACCGGAATTGACGTCAGACACCCGCCCTGCAAACGCTTGGTCATGCCTGCGTTTTTCCAAACACTCCCAGAAAAAGGTCAGTTGACACCCACAAACGCCTTCTTCCTGTCAATCTCCTTGCGACTGCCCGTGCGAATGGATTCTTCGCACAATCCCATCGCTGAGCGGTGTTCCGCTCTGTATCCGTGCGCCGCACCTGCGCATTGCGGTGCATACGCAGTTTAGACCTGATCGCCTGCTATACGAAAATGCAGCCTAGTGATCAGGTCTGAATTAGCCCCTAGGTCCAAGAGATCTGTCACAGACTCTTGTGTAGAGTCATTAATTCAGACAAGGATGTTGAGTCTCTGCGGAATGATTTATCTAGACTGGAGGTCTGGGTAGACAAATGGAGAATGAGGTTCAATATAGAAAAATGTACAGTTATGCACTTTGGGACTAAGAACAATCGGGCAGCTTATAAATGAAATGAGGAAAATGTAGGGATAACGGTAGTTGAAAAGGATTTGGGGGTGCTCATCGATAGTAGACTTAGTAGCAGTACGCAATGTCACAATGCAGCAACAAAAGCTAATAAGGTGTTAGCATGCATAAAACGGGGAACGGAGACATGGGATGAGAGTGTAATCCTGCCACTGTATAAATCACTGGTGCGGCCACACCTGGAATATTGTGTACAGTTCTGGGCACTGCACTATAAAAAAGATATCTTGGAACTCAAAAGGGTTCAGAGGTGTGCCACCAAACTGATTAAGGGGTTAGTGGCACTGGACCATGAGGAAAGACTTACAAGGTTGGGTATGTTTACACTGGAAAAGAGGAGACATTATTCATATTTACAAATATATAAAGGGACTATACAAAGATCTATCAGGCAATTTGTTTATCGCAAAGGCTCTACACAGGACACGTGGGCACCCTCTGAGGTTGGAGGAGAGAAAGTATCAAACTGAACGAAGAAAATGGGGGTAAAAAAAGGGCAGTAAAAATTTGGAATTCTCTGCCAGAGGAGGTAGTAATGGCGGACTCAGTTAATATGTTTATAAATGGATTAGATAAATTCCTAGCTGAACAAAATATCCAAGGATATAGCATTTAAAGGAAGAGAATGTTAGAAAAAGCATGAAATATAGCTGTTATTTAGACCTATAAATATAACTTCATCTGGGTTATTATAGTTAACAAGTTATATACTCAGTAGTGTAAGAATTATAATACAGGTTGAACTCGATAGACTTTTTGTCTTTTTTCATCCTCATTTACTATGTTACTATGTTCCCTTCCCTGTACGCAGGGCCAGATTAAGCCTTGGGGGTGCCCGGGGCACTTAAGAGAAGGGGGCCCCCGGTGGAAGGCAGGGGAGTGTATGTTAGATTGTGCATACCCCCCAACATGACCCATTCCAGGAGGGGCAAAATGCTCTCTACCTGAACTTTCTTCTTAATATATGATTGGTGTCACTTGGGTTGAACTATTTCATAGATAATAAAGGTACTTCAACACAGGTGATTGCAATTATAATTTAAGATCGCATGTTATCCCTCCAGGACTGGGTCATGTTAGGATGTATGGCTTGTGTATATTACATTTAATCCAATGGGGTATATTAGATTTAAACTAATAGTTGAATAATGCCTGGGTACTGTTTATAGCTCCACCTTATTGAGAGACAACTATTTTAAAAAGTTTTCTTGTAGTGGAACAAAGACAACTTAAACAACCTTAAAATACACATAGAAAAAAAAATCTATAGTTTATCTTGTCACATGCAAGAATAGCAGCAGCAGCCTCTGTACTACTTACAAACTGGTACAGGATTCAGGAGGACTCTGCATGTGTGTGTGTGTCTCTCTCTCTCTAGACCCTCATTAGAGAACAGGTTACATAGGAGCCAGACACCCAGGCAGGGAGGAGGAGAAGATGGGATCCCTGTGTCACTTACAGCTCTCTTCACCCTCCTATCTCTCCTCTGGTCCGAACGATCAATCGGTAGCTCATAAAACCTGATACTCTGCCTGCAATGCATACTACACTGCACGCATTCTATACTGCCCTGCTCGCCTTCTGGCTGTCTGGATCTGCTACTGCGTGAGAGGGAAAGCTAGCAATGTCGGTGTGCTCTGGCTGGGGGCCCCCTAACAAAGGGGGGCCCGGGGTACTGTATGCCCTACAACCCCCCCTAATCTGGCTATGCCTGTATGCACAGCTCAGACTAGCATGGACCTTCTTATACCTAATCATGACATTCGCTAAGTCAAGGCAGTTCAGCCAATCACATTGTTACCACCCAATTCCTGCCCCGGAATGCCCAATTTCACAGAAAGACAGATGGGTACGAGCTCAGTCTGACCCAGAATAGGACAAGATACGCAAAAATGCGCTGTATACAAAGGCTCGCTGTTTGCACCCATGCTGGGAACTCTCCAAGGAGGAAATTTGCTACATTTATGGGTTTCCTGGAGTTTTTGTAGCGGATTATAAACCACAGGATTTGCTAAATTGTTGAAACCCCCTTGGAAATCTAAAAACATAGAAACCACCACAAGACTTATCACCATTCCAGTTTTTTACTAGTAAAGAATACAACCCTCCGAACTAATGAAGCGCCATTTTTGAAAACTGATGTTTATGAACAACATAGGTCGTTGAGACAGGTGAGATAACTCAAACCGCTACCATGAAATAAAGATCTCTCACCCTCCCCATACAATAATAAAATAAAAAGTATTTGTGAAATATTCAAAGCAACTACATAATATGGTCCACAATAAAACTCTATCTCTCTTGGTAAAGGGAGGAATCAGGGTTGTGTTTTAACCACCACTTAATTGGCAGGAGGGCAAATCTTGGTGTAGTTTCTATAAACTAAGTGATCCTTATCACCATGTTCATCAGTGGTCCTGCTCCACAAAGTAACAGATACTGTTCAGATGTAATACTTTTCTTTAAGTAAACAATAAGAAACACAATGTCCCTCTTTGTGTGTCCTTGAGTAATGTCTCTACTTCACTGTCCAGCTAGCATTGGTGCACATATATTGAAGAGGTGTGGAGGATTGTTTTTTATTAAAACTTAGAAGTGAAAATGGGAAAATGTTACAATGATACCATGTTTGATCACAAAGTGGGGGTGTTGAAGCACATACAATGTGTAGTAGCCAATTGCACAGACTGGAAAACTGGTTAGTTGTCAGTATTTCAGGGAGACAGATGGGGTCGGAGGTATGTCAATAGGAACCCTGTCTGTGAGTAGTGGGACGTGTCAATGGTTTAGGACTCACGGTTGACTTTCTGAATGCTTGTCACGGCTCCCTCACTGTGCGAACTCTATATGTTTTTTCATCCTACTGACTGGAGCTGTTTGGACTGGCTAACGTTGGCTGGCAGCACAGCTCAGTGTCTCCCTCTGGAGAGACTATGTGGATCTGCATCACTATGATCACGCCTCAGCCTCTAAAACCCTGTCTGGAACTTGACATTGGTGGCACAGGGTTGTAAGCTCCAATGCAGCACCCCCCCCCCCCCCCCCTCTCCCGCTGTACCTTTGATGATCGGCAGGTCCCCGGTCTGGTCCTCCACAGCCACTCTGCCCAGAACTCGACTCGGCCGTTATGCATACACCAGTCTCAGCTGTAATGCACATGAATAGTAAGTGGGCAAGTTAAAGCCTGCAGCCCCTGAAGCACTCAAAACACAGGGCAGCAATTGTAAGTCCAGAATTGGGGGTCCTTATGGGGTTATCACACCTACCTTCTGAATTATCCTCACTACTCACGTCCACCTTCTATGCATAGAAACTTCATCAGGCCATCAAGTTTCCTGAACACAGCCTCTACCCCAGCTTCTACTGTAGAACCTCAGTCTGGGAACACAAACCAACCCAGAAGTGACAGGAACTGTGTAGCACGTCTCACCATTGCTGTTGGTGTTCTCAGACAAAAAATGGAAGTGAGGAGAGAAAGAGGGGAGGCGGACATAGCCAGATGGATTTGCAGAGGTGGATGGAGGTAAAGAGGGAGAGATCTAGGGCGGGATCATTGATGTTGTGCTCCAGATGGAATTACAAAGATGGCTGGAGGTGGAGAGGGACGTGGGTCAGCATAGAATGGCTTGTGGGTGGGCTGCTGGTGGATAGAGTTGGAGGTGGGGCAGGTCCTATATCCTTCTACCAGTATCTAGAATCACTAAGAGCTCTGAGGGAGATAGGGCCTCCATTCATGTGTACAAAGGAATTACGCTGCTTATGTAATAGATTCTCCTGGGCTAAAACCTTCTGCAATCGCTTCTCTTATGGGACTTCTGCTTATTCGTCAGTAGTAGTGGAGATTGTTTCCCTTTAATAACGGAGAGTGCTCACTGCTGTGCTGGTGGTCAGCCTTCCCAGCCCTGTGACCGCTCACTTAGTGGTGCATGTCTTATGGAGAGACCAGCTTTTCCTTGTAGGTGCAGAAAGCATCAGGACGAGTCTGTTTTACCTGATCCTACTTCCTGTCACATAACCATGTTCTATCCTCCTTTTCCGATACGTTTCGTCTGGTTTGAGACTTCCTCAGGGAATTGTGGATACATTGATTCTCATCCTCCATCTTATATAGCAGATTACTTAATTGGATAACTGCCTTTAGCTCCTCCAGGTACATTTACCAAAATGTAATTAGACAGCTTACGATAGATTGTTTTGCAACCAATTTTTATTTCCCGTAACTATTGTGTGTGCATGTGGTAGGGAACATTGGCCTGATTCACAGTTGTACGCGAACCTCATGCTATACATACATTACCGGATTTTTTTGTCCCACCAGACAGATTGCACAGATAAATCTTTATGTGTAATAACAATACAACTAGTTATTAAACAATAACAAAAAAAAAATCATTATTTCTTTTTAAATATAAGACCACTTTAATATATGTGTATATATGTGTAAATATATATATATCAGAGTTGCCTACACTCCCTCATTTTGCAGGAGACTCCCTGAAATAGCAGCAATCTCCCTGACTCCCTGAATAGACCAGCAATCTCCCTGATATTACATTACCCCCATTATATAGCTGTTACATTCTTGGGGAAAAGATCAATTAGAGATATATACATTCAAATGGGATCATCAGCGCCATTTCCCTGTATTGGTTATAAGACACAATGATCCCTATGGCTACATTCATTTTAAATAAGGTTTCTCATGGCCACTTACAGTATATGTGTATACAGTATACTAACTTTGGGGCTCATTTCCGTTTTGATGCAAGTCATTTTCATGACACGCCTCCCAGATGCAGCAGTACACGTCCGCGCTTATAGGTGTTAATTTCACAATCTCCCTGAAATGCTTTTTCAAAAGTAGGCAAGTATGATATATATATATGTATATAGTTATAACTTCAGGCTGCTCCCGCTGCAGAATATTAATATGACACGACAGACAGCTCCCCCTGCTGCTCCCCCTGTGGTACAGTAAGGTGACACCACAGGCTGCTCCCCCTGCGGTACAGTGAGGTAACACCACGGGCCGCTTCCCCTGCGGTACAGTAAGGTGACACCACAGGCCGCTCCCCATGCGGTACAGTGAGATGACACCACAGGCCGCTCCCCCTGCGGTACAGTGAGGTAACAGCACGGGCAGCTCCCCCTGCGGTACAGTAAGGTGACACCACAGGCCGCTCCCCCTGCGGTACAGTGAGATGACACCACAGGCCGCTCCCCCTGCGGTACAGTAAGGTGACACCACAGGCCGCTCCCCCTGCAGTATGTTAAGGTGAAACCACAGTCTGCTCCCCCTGCGGTACAGTAAGGTGACTCCACAGTCCGCTCTCCCTGCGGTACGGTGACACCACAGGTCGCTCCCCCTGTGGTACAGTAAGGTGACACCACAGGCCGCTCCCCCTGCGGTACAGTGAGATGACACCACAGGCTGCTCCCCCTGCGGTACAGTAAGGTGACACCACAGGCCGCTCCTCCTGCAGTATATTAAGGTGAAACCACAGTCTGCTCCCCCTGCGGTACAGTAAGGTGACTCCACAGTCCGCTCTCCCTGCGGTACAGTAAGGTGACCCAACAGGTCGCTCCCCCTGTGGTACAGTAAGGTGACACCAAAGTCCGCTCCTCCTGCGGTACAGTAAGGTGACACCACAGGCCGCTCCCCCTGCGGCTCAGTAAGGTGACACCACTGGCTGCAGTATAAGCCATAGCTGATATATAATAACACAGGACACTGCCCCGGGGGGACAGAGCAGCACATTAGTACCTGTTACTAATACAGTCAGGAGATTATTATATATCCCTCATTAGTCACATGACAGCCAGTGTTACTGTGGGGAGGGGCGGGGCCTCCTCAGCGTCTCTGTAGCCATGGTTACTGTCCCTGCTGCTCTACCTCCTATTATCCTACTGACACGCCCACCCCGCAGCTGTCCCCTCCCGCTCACCCCACATCAGCCAATCGCATCTCACAGCGGTCTCCGGCTCCTCCCACCCACTCTTACTATGGATACAGCTACCGCCCCATTCCGTTCAGTGCTGTGATTGACGCACCGAGAAGCCAATCAGGCGGCAGATAATACTCAGGACGTCATGTAGATAGCGGCAGCTATTACAGGTCATCACTAGAGTAATAAAAATAAAAGTTACTATCAGTGTCCTCATTTGTGTGGCGGCCATTTTCTTGTAGGCTCTTATACGTGATAAAATATGGTTGAAGGCTGCGCTCACATTGGGGGATGGTGGCTGAGTGTGCAGCTGACCTGGAGGTGTCCCACCTCCTGTTACAATTGCGTATTTCGTGGTGGTCAGCGCGCTCTAAAGGGTGTGCGAGGGATTGGATTGATTGGAGAGGTGGATGGTGGTGTGTGAAGTAATGTGTTCTCTGTGTATCTATTTGTAGGGGATGTGGTAATGATCACTCGATGTAAATGAAATATAGGATTTTATTTGGATGTAATAGGATTAATATTCCATAGTCAATAATGAATGTCCCAGGTTGGTTCACCACTTATCAGGTGTGTCTTGCAGACTACCCTTTCTCTGAGTATACCCTCCTATTGGTATACTGATGGAGCTACAGCTCAGGTAAATGTTAGGTATGCCCTAGGGGCCACCTTTACCATAGGTGTGGATGGTCCTATGTATCCTCTGATGCTGTGTCTATTGTTAGGTTTGTGGTTAAGTTTATGGTGTGACTAGTGCGGCGTCCCGCCTGTCAGACCCTTCCGTGTGTGGCAACGAGTGGCGTGGTCATATACTGTGTAATGAAACTTACCGCCGGGGGCAGGTGCTACCTGCCGCCGGTGACCAGTTCTTAGCCGTCCTCAAGCCTGTGTTCCTCGATGTATCCTCTCTGGGTGTCCTCCGTGTCTCAGAAGCCGCGCACCTTGTCTGTAAATGCCGGTCTCCTAAACTCCCGTCCCGTCCTCTGACTTCCTGGTTCGCGCGTCACGTGCCGGGTCACGTGAGCGCGATGTGTGCGGAAGCGTCTCCTTCTCCAGCCGGAGAGAGGAGAATGTATGTGGCAATGTCGGTAGTAAAGTCTGTGGGTCCCAACGCGTTTCAGCACTGATGCCTTTTTCTAGGGTTACCCATATGGTGTTCAGTGGCTTATTTATGCTGTGATCGCTTTCCTGATTGGTCCTTCCTCGGTGTCCCAATCTCTATTCTGATTGGGAGGCGGACATGTCAATCATCCAGATTAGGTGTCAGTGATTGGATGTGTGACTGTTTTGATTGTGTACATGAATTGGGTGTTAATCGGATATCCTTTACATAGGAAACCTTGTATTTATGTTGATGTGTGTTAACCTGCATGGTGGAAGAAGGTTGTGTACCAAAAAATGTACTGTTGGAGGGGAGATACTGAATGTTTTTTGTTGTGATATAAAGAAATTGTCACCGTTAGTGATACTGTGAATATTTTCTATATTGTGATAGAAGGAATTGTCACAGTTGATGGTACTGTGAACATGAATGGATATTTGTTAATATAATGCATGTGTGTTGTTATTGTGTGGTCGTAATTGTCACAGTTAATGGTACTGTGAACATGGTTGGATATTTGTTAATATATTGCATGTGTGTTGTTATTGTGTGGCCGTATATGTCCTTTACTGATGATTGCGGACCAGGGTGATATGGTGGTATGTGTCGATGACTGGCCCATATTGGGGAGGGAAGTGGTGCAGAAGGTCTCAAATGGGGGGATGTGGGATCAGCTTGTACTAAATGGCTGTTGCTGATTCTAGTAAATTGTTCTGGTGCGTGTATTGTATGCTGCACCAAAAGTGTCAGCAGTACCTAGCTAGATTTTGTTAATATGAACATTGAGGATGAGCGAGTGTGGGGGGGGGGATGAAAGGGCAGGTGGGGATAGGATTGCAGGTACATTATTTTTGCTGTAGCTGTGATTTACATGGCAGTGGTCGTGTTGTACTCTATATTAAGGCCTCGTGGTGCGAGTGTCTTTAGATTGAAGATCCACCTGAGTTCTTCTCTATTGATTTTTTTCACATAATCCCCCCCTCGCCAGTTGTTAGTAACCTGTTGTATTGCTATGAATTGTATTTTGGATGGGTCCTGCATGTGTGTCTCCTTGAAATGTTGTGAGACGCTGTGTTGTTCATAGCCTTTCTTTATGTTGTGGATGTGTTCAGAGATCCTGATCTTAAGTGTTCTAATGGTACGCCCGACATATTGTAGTCCGCACGGGCATGTGATCAGATATATAACCCCTTTTGTGTGGCAGGAGATTTCTTCCCTAATGGTGTATTTCTGACCTGTGGTGTTCGATGTGAACTCAGTGGTTCCTTTAGTTGATCTTGAGTTGGATGTTCTACAACCTAGACATGATCCACAATAATGGAATCCCTGCCTCTTCCCTGTGCCGTGTAATTTTGTCTGTTGTGGTCTGGTTGGTGGAATGTGGTTGTGTACAAGTTTGTCCTTGAGATCTGGGGCTTTCTTGTATACTATTTTGGGTTGTGAGGGAATATTAATCCTATTACATCCAAATAAAATCCTATATTTCATTTACATCGAGTGATCATTACCACATCCCCTACAAATAGATACACAGAGAACACATTACTTCACACACCACCATCCACCTCTCCAATCAATCCAATCCCTCGCACACTCTTATACGTGATAGGTTGTCAGAGCCACAAGGAGTGACGCAGAAGAGGGGGCGGAGTTAGGGAGTCCTCAGGCGCCGTTTTGGAGATCCTCAAGAGGTAAATTATTCTATTTGATATTATTATTATATAGGGGAGAGGGGACCGTACAGTGATATATGAGGGGGAATAACACAGCCCCCGGCACACACTGATATGTGGTATTATTATATAGGGGAGAGGGGACCGTACAGTCATATATGAGGGGGAATAACACAGCTCCCGGCACACACTGATATGTGGTATTATTATATAGGGGAGAGGGGACCGTACAGTGATATATGAGGGGAATAACACAGCTCCCGGCACACACTGATATGTGGTATTATTATTATATAGGGGAGAGGGGACCGTACAGTGATATATGAGGGGGAATAACACAGCTCCCGACACACACTGATATGTGGTATTATTATTATATAGGGGAGAGGGGACCGTACAGTGATATATGAGGGGAATAACACAGCTCCCGGTACACACTGATATGTGGTATTATTATATAGGGGAGAGGGGACCGTACAGTGATATATGAGGGGAATAACACAGCTCCCGGCACACACTGATATGTGGTATTATTATTATATAGGGTAGAGGGGACCGTACAGTGATATATGAGGGGAATAACACATCTCCCGGCACACACTGATATGTGGTATTATTATATAGGGGAGAGGGGACTGTACAGTGATATATGAGGAGGAATAACACAGCTTCCGGCACACACTGATATGTGGTATTATTATATAGGGGAGAGGGGACTGTACAGTGATTATATGAGGGGGAATAACACAGTTGCTGGCACACACTGATATGTTTTGTTAGTATTATTTATTATAGTGTTTATTATTAATATACAGGGAGAGCAGCCTATGGTGTACTGTTATCATGATCATTCATGTTGGCAGGCTCTATTAGCATGTGACTATTAAAGATGTGGAGCAGAGTATGGTTGGGTATCCAATTAGCCGCAATAAAGTGATCTGCAATCGCGGCTAAGGTTATCTCATCTATAGCCAAAAAAACCACTTATAGCAGCCTGTATGCTACCGTTTATCGCACCTATCCAATTCCAAAATGGCAATTACGGCATTCGCGCGATAATTGTAACCGGCAAAAACGGAGATAAGTATAGGAGAAAATAACGAAATCTGCCTGTACCCCCAAAAAATACAAACTAATATAAGAAAACATTATAGAAGTCAATTAGTGGCCATAATAAAACTTTTTGATGTATTAAATTAGGTCAAATGGCTGCTATATGCAGTTTAAAAAAAATATAATATGAAAACATGATAGGAAGCTACATAAAATGGGTATAAGTATGTTTCTGCAGCGGGGTACACTGGTATTCCACAGGGAATAACATCGGGGTGTAGACTTGGATTTTTATCCAAGGGACAAACAGGCTAAAGCACAGGTTCTCAAACTCGGTCCACAGGACCCCACACAGTGCATGTTTTCCAGGTCCCCTAGCAGGTGCACAGGTGTATTAATCACTCACTGACACATTTTAAAAGGTTCACAGGAGATGCTAATTATTTCACTTGGGATTCTGTGAGGAGACCTGCAAAACATGCACCGTGTGGGGTCCTGAGGACCGAGTTTGAGAACCTGTGGGCTAAAGCTTTGACTGTTCCCAGGATGCATTGCACCGCCTCCTCTATATCTCCGCCTCCAGGCACAGGAGCTCAGTTTGTAAGTTGGTGCCTGCAGTGCAGGCAGCTAACAGGGAGGCAGCCCTGAAAAAGCTTTACTGAAGAAAGAAGACTTCAAGGGCCGCAGCATAGGCACTTGGTGCTATATGTCAGTCTGACATATCGTGCTGCGGCTCCCTCACCTCCCCCAGCGGCGCTGTATACTCCTGCGCCCTGGTTGCCGGGTACTTACAGCGGAGGCGCTCCGGCTTCATCAGGCAGACACACCTTCGCTGCTCTCCGGGATCGCGTGGCCGCACGTTCAGGGAGGAGGTCAGAGGGTCCCCCAGGCGGGACCCGCCGAAATCGCGATCCGGGACGCGGTCTCCGGAGACGAACCGCGCTGCTGCCGTGGACACTGTGGCCATACAGGGACCCCACTATATCCACCAGGGCAGGGAGCACAGGTTGGATTGACTAAAATCCGTTTTCCATAGGCTCCATAGTACCCGGTGGTGAAGTCCAGCATAGGGGATAAGGCGCTGTCCTGTAGCCCCTCCCCCAACTCCCCAGGTGCCGTCTACAGCAGATGTTCCCGTCCTGGAGCTGCAGCTCTCTCTCTCTCCCTCACTCCCTGTCAGCGCTTGGGCGCCATTTCACAGAGCTGCGCTGCTCCTGGGACTGCTGGGTACTGTCTCCTCTGTAAAGCCACCTGTATCATCAGCGCTGTGCATTTACAGGACACTTAAGTATTCTACGTGTCGTTTAGACAGCGTTAGTTAAGAACAAGTGCATAACTATATGAATATTTAGTACAAGTATTCTGTGATATACATCCAGTGTTTACTGTGCATTGTTTTATATATATATATATATATATATATATATATATAGCACTGTCTCCACGTGCGGCACTCCTGATAAAGGGGGCAGTGAGCAGCCTGTTGCCCGTCATTTTTCTATGGCAGCACATCCATTGAGCACCTTACGTTATCGTATGATCGATCATGTACCCCCGATGATACGGGGGGGCAACAGATCACTCAAACTACTTCAACGTGAGTCAGAGTGGATATTCAGGTTAGACACGCTTAGTCCCAAGGGGTTAAACGAACAGCTGGGCCTGAATTGTTTCTTATAATATATATTTCAAATATTATTGTTACTGCAGGATAATAGGATTGGATGATTTCAGGTATTATATAGTATTTTCTGCATTTACTACATAGCTAGAAGTTTGGCTTATTGTTGAATTAAGTCTCTATTTTAATAATGAAATTAGTGATAATTGCCATATGTTGGATTTTGTATTATCATTACTGATACAAGTATGAAATTTGTAAGGAATTGTGAAGCCTACACTATGTTTTGCACTTTGTATTGTTTTTATTAGTTCACTGGGTGGTGACTTTGAGACCGGAGCGTCCGAGTGAGGCGTGTCTGGGAATCACGTCACTTTTGATGAGACCGGGTGTGCTGGATTGTCTGGCTTCCGGTGATTGGCGTCTTGGTGATGGGAGCACTTATTTAGGTAAGATTTTATTCTGTATTCATTTGTCTGATGAAAGTGCCGATTTAATAAAGGGGGCACTGAAACGTTACCCTAATTGCCTGTATAGAACTTATCACTTAATGCTCAGGAGTGCCACATGTGGAGACAGTGCTATTGTGAGAGGTGTGGGGGCACCCGGGCTGGAAATACTCGGATATGGAGAGCCGGACCACCGTTGTGTGTGTGTATATATATATATATATATATATATATATATATATATATATATATATATATATATATATATATATATATATATATATATATATACACATGCAGAAGATCCTGGCACTCTTCTTGTATGGGTTTAAGATGCTGCGGTGCCCTCCCAGAGGTATATCTCCTCAGTAAATAGAATGAAGAATAAGGGCGGCACTCACGCTGACTGGTGCAGGTGTAGAAAAGGTCAGTTTATTGTTCCGACATGTTTCGGGGACTAGCCCCGTCCTCAGGGCCTTAACAACCCAAACTGAACATTGAACAGACATATATACCCTACCCAAAACAAACAATCATGATAAAATGCCACTCACCTGCTCCACGGCGCCATCCTGTCGTCCGGACGCCGAACAGTGCTGTCACGTCGCTCACCCCTGGCGTCATCCAGCAGCGCCGCGTCTCCATCACCTAGGTAACCAGACGCTACTCACGCTGGGCACCGGGGGATACTCGGTGATCCCACGCTGACGGCCCGTGATGTCATCCGGCGGCGCTTTGCAGTGCAAAGACAACAAAGACATAAACATACAATAAGTGCATATGTACAGAGCATTACGACCCTACCACCTTGATTGGCAATACATAGTGCATCTCAGTTGAATACTAGACACATATCAAGATATTAATATGACTATATCAAAATAACATATACTACAATTGTCCTACTCTGGCCTGTGTATCCATCATTAATTCGCAAGAGACTAAACCAATGATAATGAGTAATGAAATACCTGGACAATATATAAATAGTATACCTGGTTACCTAGGTGATGGAGACGCAGCGCTGCTGGATGACGCCAGGGGTGAGCGACGTGACAGCACTGTTCGGCGTCCGGATGGCGCCGTGGAGCAGGTGAGTGGCATTTTATCATGATTGTTTGTTTTGGGTAGGGTATATATGTCTGTCCAATGTTCAGTTTGGGTTGTTAAGGCCCTGAGGACGGGGCTAGTCCCCGAAACATGTCGGAACAATAAACTGACCTTTTCTACACCTGCACCAGTCTGCGTGAGTGCCGCCCTTATTCTTCATTCTATATATATATATATATATATATATATATATATACACTGCTCAAAAAAATAAAGGGAACACTTAAACAACACAATGTAACTCCAAGTCAATCACACTTCTGTGAAATCAAACTGTCCACTTAGGAAGCAACACTGATTGACAATCAATTTCACATGCTGTTGTGCAAATGGAAAAGACAACAGGTGGAAATTATAGGTAATTAGCAAGACACCCCCAATAAAGGAGTTGTTCTGCAGGTGGTGACCACAGACCACTTCTCAGCTCCTATGCTTTCTGGCTGATGTTTTGGTCACTTTTGAAAGCTGACGGTGCTTTCACTCTAGTGGTAGCATGAGACGGAGTCTACAACCCACACAAGTGGCTCAGGTAGTGCAGCTCATCCAGGATGGCACATCAATGCGAGCTGTGGCAAGAAGGTTTGCTGTGTCTGTCAGCGTAGTGTTCAGAGCATGGAGGTGCTACCAGGAGACAGGCCAGTACATCAGGAGATGTGGAGGAGGCCGTAGGAGGGAAACAACCCAGCAGCAGGACCGCTACCTCCGCCTTTGTGCAAGGAGGAACAGGAGGAGCACTGCCAGAGCCCTGCAAAATGACCTCCAGCAAGCCACAAATGTGCATGTGTCTACTCAAACGATCAGAAACAGACTCCATGAGGGTGGTATGAGGGCCCGACGTCCACAGGTGTTGGTTTTGCTTACAGCCCAACAACGTGCAGGACGTTTGGCATTTGCCAGAGAACACCAAGATTGGCAAAATCGCCACTGGCGCCCTGTGCTCTTCACAGATGAAAGCAGGTTCTCACTGAGCACATGTGACAGACGTGACAGAGTCTGGAGACGCCAAGGAGAACGTTCTGCCTGCAACATCCTCCAGCATGACCGGTTTGGCAGTGGGTCAGTAATGGTGTGGGGTGGCATTTCTTTGGGGGGCCGCACAGCCCTCCATGTGCTCGCCAGAGGTAGCCTGACTGCCATTAGGTACCAAGATGAGATCCTCAGACCATATGCTGGTGCGGTTGGCCCTGGGTTCCTCCTAATGCAAGACAATGCTAGACCTCATGTGGCTGGAGTGTGTCAGCAGTTCCTGCAAGACGAAGGCATTGATGCTATGCACTGGCCTGCCCGTTCCCCAGACCTGAATCCAATTGAGCACATCTGGGACATCATGTCTCGCTTCATCCACCAACGCCACGTTGCACCACAGACTGTCCAGGAGTTGGCGGATGCTTTAGTCCAGGTCTGGGAGGAGATCCCTCAGGAGACCATCCGTCACCTCATCAGGAGCATGCCCAGGCGTTGTAGGGAGGTCATACAGGCAAGTGGAGGCCACACACACTACTGAGCCTCATTTTGACTTGTTTTAAGGACATTACATCAAAGTTGGATCAGCCTGTAGTGTGTTTTTCCACTTTAATTTTGAGTGTGACTTCAAATCCAGACCTCCATGGGTTAATAAATTTGATTTCCATTGATAATTTTTGTGTGATTTTGTTGTCAGCACATTCAACTATGTAAAGAACAAAGTATTTAATAAGAATATTTCATTCATTCAGATCTAGGATGTGTTATTTCAGTGTTCCCTTTATTTTTTTGAGCAGTGTATGTATATATGTGTATGTGTATATATATATGTGTATGTGTATATATATATATATATATATATATATATATATATATATATATATATATATATATATTATTATTATTATTATTATTATTATTACATTTTATTTATAAGGCGCCACATGTGTTTCGCAGCGCCGTACAAAGGACAGTACAGGGGACAAAACATTGCATTACAGTAAATAAATAACAGAAATACAGGTAACATAGAGCACCACATATTCTCAGGACATAATACAGCTAAGATGTAAGTATTGATGGAGTGCTCATCGTACTACTAGAGGCTGGTGGTTATAGATGGAGATGAGCCTTTACCAGCAGGATAAAGATGGTCGTTGAGTAGGGGAGAGCTGTGAGTGAAATATGCTGAGACGAGGGCTTAGATAACAAGAGGAAAGAGGGCCCTGCTCTGAAGAGCTAACAATCTATTGGGGAGGGGCAACAGACAGATGACAAGAGGTGCAGGCAAGTGGAAGGTAGCCTGATAGCAGTATGCAAGCAAAGCGGAGATGTTCACGGCCTGAGGTAGGGGGGGTGGAGGCGCGGCTTCAGTTCTGGGTTATGCATCGGAAGGGTACGCTTTGATGAATAGGTGGGTTTTTAGTGCCCGTTTAAAGCTTTGCAAGGTTGGGGAGAGTCTAATGGAGCGGGGGAGTGCGTTCCACTGAAGGGGTGCAGCACGGGCAAAATCCTGAACTCGTGCATGGGAAGCAGTGACCAGGGCGGTGGCGAGGCGACGGTCGTTAGTCGACCGTAGGGGGCGGGAGGGAGTATGAAGGGAAAGGAGGTTGGAGATGTAGGGAGCAGTGGAGATAGAGATGGCCTTGTATGTAAGGGTGAGGAGTTTGAAGAGGATTCTGTAGGGGAATGGGAGCCAGTGTAGATTTTGTTGAAGGGGAGTGGCAGATGTGGTGCGGCGTGAGAGGAAGATAAGCCTAGCTGCGGAGTTCAGGACAGATTGGAGGGGAGCAAGATGGGAGCAAGCGAGGCCAGTGAGGAGGACATTGCAGTAGTCAAGTCGTGAGATTACCAGTGAGTGGATGATGAGTTTAGTTGCACTCTGGGAGAGATATGGCCTGATACGAGCAATGTTGCGTAGCTGGAAACGACAGGATTGTGCCAGAGATTGGATGTGGGGTGCAAAGGAGAGGGAGGAGTCGAGAGTGACGCCAAGGCAGCGGAGTTGGGGAACGGGGGAGATGGTGATGTTGTCAACAATGATAGAGATATTGGTCGGGGGTGTTGCTCTGGATGGGGGGAAGATGATGAGTTCCGTTTTGTCCATGTTGAGCTTTAGAGAGCGTTCAGACATCCAGGAGGAGATTGCAGAGAGGCAGCTCGAAACCTGAGAGAGGACAGAGGGGGACAGATCAGGAGATGAGAGGTAGAGTTGTGTGTCATCAGCGTAGAGGTGGTATTGAAGGCCAAATGAGTTAATGAGCGCACCCAGGGAAGAGGTATACAGGGAGAACAGAAGGGGTCCAAGGACAGAACCCTGAGGGACACCAACAGGAAGGATGGAAGGGTGTGAGGTGGTGCTTGAGGCAGATACAGAGAAGGAGCGGTTAGTGAGGTAAGAAGAAAACCAGTCAAGGACGGTGCTAGAGAGGCCAGCGTTTTGGAGTGTGCCGAGGAGGAGAGGATGATCTACGGTATCAAAGGCAGCAGAGAGGTCCAGAAGAATGAGCAGAGAGAAGTGACCCCTGGATTTGGCCGAAAGCAGGTCATTGGTGACTTTCACCAGGGCAGTCTCAGTTGAGTGGAGTGGGCGAAAGCCAGATTGTAGTGGATCGAGGATGGAGTTGTCAGAGAGGTAGCTTGTGAGACGCTTGTAGACTAGTCGTTCAAGTAATTTGGAGGCGAAAGGGAGAAGAGAGATGGGGCGGTAGTTAGTGGGTGATGAGGGGTCGAGGTTGGGTTTTTTGAGAATAGGTGAGACCAGAGCATGTTTGAATGGTGAGGGGAAGATGCCGGTGGAGAGGGACAGGTTAAAGAGGTGAGCAAGGTGGGAGCAGGCAGTGGGGGAGAGGGAGCGGAGAAGACGGGAAGGGAGGGGGTCCAGGAGGCAGGTGGTGGGGGGGGAGGATAAGATGAGGGAGTGGACTTCCTTTTCTGAAGTCGGATGGAAGGAGGACAGGGTGGGATAGGTGGAGGGGAGGGATAGAGGGGGCAGGGGGGTAGCAGAGGGGTGACGGCGGGAGATGTCGGTTCGGATATCCTCAATTTTGGAGATGAAGAAGGAGGCAAAGTCAGTGGCAGTGAGGGAGGATGGGAGGGGAGGAGGAGGGGGGCGAAGGAGAGTGTTGAAAGTTTCAAAGAGACGGCGTGGACAGGAGGACTGAGAAGAGATGAGTGCTTGGAAAAAGGATTGCTTGGCACGGGAAAGAGCAGAGCTGTAGGAGGAGAGAATAAACTTGAAATGGAGGAAGTCCGCCAGAGAGTGAGATCTCCTCCAGGAGCGTTCAGCGGAGCGTGAGCATTTTTGTAAGAAACGTGTTAGTTTGGTGTGCCAGGGTTGGGGTTTGGAGCGGCGGAGGGGGACAGAGGAGAGGGGGGCCACAGAGTCGAGAGCAGTGGTTAGGGAAGAGTTATATATATATATATATTTCTCCTTCGTCCTAGAGGATGCTGGGAACTCAAAAAGGACCATGGGGTATAGACGGGATCCGCAGGAGACATGTCACACTATAAGACTTTGAATGGGTGTGAACTGGCTCCTCCCTCTATGCCCCTCCTCCAGACCTCAGATTCTGTGCTCAGAGGAGACTGGTCACACTCTAGGGGAGCTCTACTGAGTTTCTCTAAAAAGACTTTCTGTTCGCTTTATTATTTTCAGGGAGCACTGCTGGCAACAGGCTCCCTGCTTCGTGGGACTTAGGGGAGAGAAGCAGACCTACTTCTGTGAGACTGATAGGCTCTGCTTCTTAGGCTACTGGACACCATTAGCTCCAGAGGGTCTGATCACTTGGTATAGCCTAGCTGCTCGCTCCCGGAGCCGCGCCGCCGTCCCCCTCACAGAGCCAGAAGATCGAAGACAGGTGAGTAACCGAAGCAAAGAAGACATCGGAAGGCGGCAAAAGGCTTCAGTCTTACTGAGGTACTGCGCAGCGGTCGCGCTTTGCGTCATTGCTCCGGCTCACACAGGCACTGCATGGGTGCAGGGCGCAGGGGAGGCGCCCTGGGCTGCAATAAAAACCTCTTTTAGACACTATCTGGCTATTTTAAGGTGCATAGGCATTATTTGTGACCCCTGCCAGTATAATCTCAGCGGGTCCGAAGCGCGCCTTGTATGGGGCGGGGCTTCCTGCTCAGCTCTGACCAGCTCCATTTTCTCTCCACAGCTTGCTGCAGAGACGCTGCTCCTGGCCCTTCCACTGCTGTCACAACTTGTAACAGGGTGTTGAAAACAAAGGGGGGGGGGGCACTTAATTTTGGTGTTGGTTGTATTATATTACAAGCGCTGATAGGTCTGGGGCATTGTGCTTTTCAGACCGGTGAGGTGCTGGGTGTGAGCTGCCAAACTCCTTCTCTGTCTCTCTGAAAGGCCTTACTGTGGGTCTGTCCCCTTTAGCCCAGTGTGTTTGGGGGTGTCGGTACGTGTGTGTCGACATGGCAGAAACTGAATGCTCTTCCCAGGAGGAGGTTAGTGTGAGATCTGAGCAGAATGAAGGTGTGACTCTGTCGGCACCGCCGACTGCTGATTGGGTTGACATGTGGAATGTGTTGAATAGCAGTGTGGCTTTGTTACATAAGAGATTGGACAAATCTGAGTCTCAGAACCAGGCATGGAGGCAATCCATGGGAGACGTGGTACCACACACTCAGGCCCTCTCGGGGTCCCAAAAACGTTAATGTACCCAGGTAGCAGACACTGATACCGACATGGATTCTGACTCCAGTGTCGACTATAATGATGCAAAGTTGCATCCTAAGGTGGCTAAGAGTATTCAGTACATGATTGTGGCTATAAAAGACGTGTTGCATATTACGGAAGACCCCGCTGTCCCTGAGACAAGGGTCTGTATGTATAAGGGCAAGAAACCGGAGGTAACGTTTCCTCCCTCTCATGAACTGAATGCCCTTTTTGAAAAAGCCTGGGAAACGCCGGACAAGAGGTGGCACATTCCCAGGAGAATTGCTATGGCATACCCGTTTCCTTCTCAGGATAGGGTTGTGTGGGAGGCAACACCCACGGTAGAAAAAGCTCTAGCGCGATTGTCCAAGAAAGTGGCGCTACCGTCTCCTGAAATGGCGACCCTTAAAGATCCTGCTGATCGGAGGCAGGAAGCTACCTTGAAATCTAATTATGTCACGACAGGTACACTGCTCAGGCCGGCTGTGGCTTCGGCGTGGGTGAGTAACGCGATTGAAAAGTGGGCAGATAACTTGTCATCGGATATAGACACCCTGGATCGGGATAGCGTGCTTTTGACACTGGGTCATATCAGGGACGCTGCAGTCTATCTAAAAGAGACGTCGTGAGATATTGGCCTTTTGGGATCAAGGGCCAATGCCATGACGGTCTCGGCTAGAGGGGCGTTGTGGACTCATCAGTGGAATGGTGATGCTGATTCTAAGAAGGCTATGGAGGCTCTCCCCTACAAGGGTGGAGATTTGTTTGGTGAAGGCCTCGCGGACCTGGTTTCTACAGCTACCATGGGTAAGTCCTCTTTTCTGCCTTTTGTTCCTCCACAGCAAAAGAAAACGCCCCCATATCAGATGCAGTCCTTTCAGTCGCAGAAATTCCGGAAAGGATGTGGGTCATCTTTCCTTGCGGCAAGAGGTAAGGGTAGAGGAAAAAGATCGCCGGCTATGGCAGGCTCCCAGGAGCAGAAGTCCTCCCCGGCTTCTACCAAATCCACCGCATGACGCTGGGGCTCCCCTGCGGGAGTCCGCACCGGTGGGAGCGCGTCTTCAACTCTTCAGTCAGGTCTGTGTTCTCTCGGGCCTGGATCCTTGGGTGCGTCAGGTTTTATATTGATATAGGATTTTCACAAAGATATACTTTAATACGTATTTTTCTCTGTGATTTTAGTCACCTTATCTCTCCTTTATCTCTGCTAGTGCTGACTACACTGCGCAGGGGTTTGGGTAAGAGGTATTGTGCTGCTGATAATTGTACTGTGTTACCTGATACTGCAAGTATATCATGTCTGCTTCTGAGGGTAACGGTCCTGGGGCTGAACACACTGCCGGTGTTGCTGAAGCCACAGATCCCTATGAGGAGAATATAGCAGCTGTGGGCCCTGGTTCTGGGGGCTCCTTGCCCCCCAGTGGGACTGTGGCAATGGAGGTACATAATGACCCACCGTGGGCCGCTTTTTCCACGCTTCTACATACGCTAGTTAATAAACTAACACCCCCTATGGGACCCCCTATGCCAGTACAACCGTATGTGGTCCCTGCAGCTAACCCGCCGTGGGCGGACGATTTATCTGCCCAATTGAAAAAGTTGAACCAGTCCCTGACTACTAAAAAGTCTGGCCATCGCTCGCCTAAGTCCAAGGGGTCCTCTAAGCGAGCGCTTGTCTCCTCACAATCCACTGCTGTCACTGACACCTCGTCTGATGAAGACGGCACTTACACTGACCCCACAGGTTCTGACTCGGATACGGCTGATGGGGAGGGTAGTTAACATGTGGATGTTCCTGATCTTTTGGAGGCTATTAAGTTAATTCTACAGATTACGGATGATCCCGAGCTATCCGTCCCTCCTAAGAAACCAGATAGGTTCAAGCGTCAGAAGGTGGTTAAACAAGTTTTACCTCACTCTGACCACCTAGTGGATATACGTCAGGAACCCTGGGAAAACCCGGGTACGAAGTTTGTGCCTCAAAAGAAGATGCTGGCTCGCTATCCCCTCGCGCCAGAGCTGTCTAAGAATTGGGAAACGCCTCCTCCAGTAGACTCACATGTGGCTAGGATGGTGGTTTCCTCAGCTCTACCTGTCACTACCGTCACGTCTCCAAAGGAGCCTACGGATAAACGTGTGGAGGGTTGTCTGAAAGCGATTTACACCCTCACGGGTGCTGCACAAAGGCCCACTATTGCAGCAACATGGGCTGCAGAGGCTATTGAAGCATGGGCCTTGGCGTTAGAAGCTGAAATCTCCTCTTACCATGCTAGACAATGCTTGTCATATATTGTCACAGCTTCTCGCTATATTAAAGAGGCGGCTTCTGATGCCGGTATCCTAGCAGCCAAGGCCTCTACTACGTCAGTCCTGGCTCGCCGGATATTGTGGCTGAGATCCTGGTCTGTGTATCTGGACTCTAGAAAAACCCTGGAGGTACTCCCTTTCAAGGGAGATATTCTGTTTGGGGAGGACTTAAATAAGATAGTGGCTGACTTGGCTACTGCCAAAACTGCCTGTCTGCCAAGTACCGCTCCTTCTGTGTCGAAGGCTAAAGGTACTTCCTTTCGCCCCTTTCGTCCTTCAGGTAAAGTAAAAGGTCAGGCGTACAACAAGCAGGCCCGCCCTTCCAAACCTGGTAAGCCAAAGCCCAAAAGAGCCTGGGCGGCCTGTCAGCCAGCTTCCAAGGCCGATAAGCCTGCCGCATGACGGGGCGGGCCTCCCCCTGGGGGATCCCAGGGTGTGGGGCCGGCTTCTAGGGTATACCCAGGAATCGTTGAAGACCACTTCAGATGCCTGGGTAAGGGAAGTCGTCACTCGGGGTTACGCCATAGCCTTCAAAATCCGACCCCCTCATCGATTTTGCCAGACAGACATCCAGTTCGACCAGACAAAGGCAAACACTCTGCATTCGGTGGTACAGACCCTCCTGGATACAGGAGTCATAGTACAGGTGCCTCTTGCGCAGAGGGGCCAGCGGTACTATTCTCCGCTGTTTCTAGTCCCGAAACCGAATGGGTCCTCCCGGCCCATTCTCAACCTCAAGGCATTGAACAGGTTTGTGAAGGTTTCCAAGTTCCGTATGGAAACCCTTCGCTCTATAGTTCTGGCCTTGGAACCTGGGGACTACATGGTCTCCCTGGACATACAGGATGCTTACCTGCATATTCCTATAGCAGCGTCACATCAGCAATACCTGAGGTTTGCTATTGGCAACCTCCATTACCAGTTTCGGGTGTTACCTTTTGGTTTAACAACGGCTCCGCGAGTATTCACCAAAGTCATGGCGGTGATGACGGTGGTACTCCGCCGTCAAGGGGTCAGGATACTGCCGTATCTGGACGACTTGTTAATCCTGGCAAATTCCCCAGAACTTCTCCTACGTCATCTAGATATGACGGTCCGGTTTCTGCATGCCCACGGGTGGCTCATCAGCTGGAAGAAATCCTCCCTGATCCCTGCTCAGAGCATGGTACATCTGGGAGCGCGATTGGACACTCACAACCAGAGGTTGTTCTTGTGTCAGGAGAAAGCTTCAGGACAGGATTCGTTGCTTCCTTTCTCATCCGCAAGTGTCGATACATTCGGCGATGCAGGTGCTGGGCCTCATGGTATCAGCATTCGACATGGTGGAGTATGCTCAATTCCATTCTCGCCCCCTCCAGAGGCTGATTCTAGCCAAGTGGGACGGCCTGCATCACCGGATCAGGTCTCAAATGATCTCATTGACTCCGCAGGTCCGTCTGTCGCTGCTCTGGTGGCTCCAGGACCAACAATTGTGCAGGGGCCGTCCCTTCTGGATATCCAACTGGGTCCTGTTGACGACAGATGCCAGTCTAAGAGGTTGGGGCGCGTTGCTGGAGCAACACTCCCTTCAGGATCAGTGGACCAAGGAGGAGTCCCTCCTCTCAACATTCTGGAATTGCGGGCGGTCTTCAATGCATTGAACCTAGCCCAGCATTTAATTCAGAACCGTCCTGTTCAAGTGCAGTCGGACAACGCCACCACAGTGGCTTACATAAATCATCAAGGCGGCACTCGAAGCCGTCTGACAATGAAGGAAGTCTCACGGATTCTGCATTGGGCGGAACGCCATCTACCGGCCATATCGACAATCTTCATTCCGGGAGTCCTGAATTGGGAAGCGGACTTTCTCAGTCGTCAGGACGTACATGCCGGTGAGTGGGGCCTCCATCCAGAAGTGTTTCAACTCCTAGTGGAAAAGTGGGGTCTTCCAGACGTAGATCTGATGGCGTCTCGACACAATCACAAGGTTCCGGTCTTCGGAGCAAGGACAAGGGATCCTCAAGCAGCATTCGTGTATGCGCTGGCGGTGCCGTGGAGGTTTCGGCTGCCGTACTTGTTCCCTCCGGTGTCACTCCTGCCCAGGGTAATTCGGAAGTTCAAGCAAGAAAAAGGAATTCTGCTTCTCATAGCTCCAGCGTGGCCCAGACAGCACTGGTTCTCAGACCTGCAAGGCCTATCGTCAGAGCGTCCAATTCTACTTGCACAACGCCCAGACCTCCTTGTTCAGGGCCCCTGTGTCTACCAGGACCTAGCCCGGCTATCTTTGACGGCGTGGCTCTTGAAACTTCCGTCTTAAGGGCTAAAGGGTTTTCAGAGGCGGTCATTCAAACTATGTTGCGGGCCCGGAAACCGGCTTCTGCTCGGATTTACTATAGGGTCCGGCATTCTTACTTTGTTTGGTGCGCATCTAACGATTATGACGCTTCCAAGTTTAGTATAGCCAAGTTGTTGGCTTTTCTTCAGCAGGGCCTGGACTTAGGCCTGCGTCTGGCCTCCCTCAAGGTTCATATTTCTGCCTTGTCGGTGTGGTTTCAGAGAAAAATTGCGACCTTACCTGATGTGCATACCTTTACTCAGGGTGTGTTGCGTATCCAACCTCCCTATGTCCCGCCTGTGGCTCCTTGGGACTTGTCGGTGGTTTTGGAGGCGTTACAAGAGTCTCCGTTTGAACCTCTTGGTTCAGCTGATCTTAAGTGGCTTTCCCTTAAGGTGGTGTTTCTGCTGGCTATTGCCTCAGCTAGAAGAGTGTCGGACTTGGGAGCCTTGTCCTGTAGTTCCCCATATCTGATATTTCACCGTGACCGGGCGGTTCTGAGGACTCGTTACGGATATTTACCTAAGGTGGTTTCCTCGTTCCACCTTAACCAGGAGATTGTAGTTCCGGCACTTGTTTCTCCTGATCTGTCTTCCAAAGAGCGGTCTTTGGATGTGGTACGGGCTCTCCGTATCTATGTGAAGAGAACTGCTTCCATTAGGAAATCTGATTCTCTCTTTGTACTCTTTGGATTTCACAAACGGGGCTGGCCTGCTCACAAGCAGACTTTGGCCAGATGGATTAGAATGGTGATTGCACATGCTTATGTGAGGGCTGGTCGGTCGGCTCCTGCTCACATTACGGCCCATTCTACTCGGTATGTTGGAACTTCTTGGGTGGCCCGCCGTGGTGCGACCCTTGAACAATTGTGCAAGGCGGCTACGTGGTCCTCAGTGAACACGTTCATAAGGTTCTATGCCTTCGATACTGCCGCTTCCCAGGATGCTTCCTTTGGACGCCGGGTTCTTGTGCCCGCTACAGTGCGTCCCCTCTCATAAGGAACTGCTTTAGGACATCCCCATTGTCCAATCCTTGTGGAGCCCAGTGTACCCCGCAGCAGAAAACGAGATTTATGGTAAGAACTTACCTTTGTTAAATCTCTTTCTGTGAGGTACACTGGGCTCCACGGGGCGCCCACCCTGACGCACTTTGCTTCTTTGGGTTGGTATGGCATTAGCCGCTGACACTTCTCCTGTCGTGAGAGTGTGGTGTATGCGACTACTAACCGTTGTTGTCTCTTTTCCTGCTACTGCATTGGGCTGGTTAACTAAAAACTGAGCTCCTGTGCAGGGAGGCGGGGTTATAGAGGAGGCGGCGCTGTGCATTCTGGGAACAGTCAAAGCTTTGAGCCTGTTGGTGCCTCGGATCAAGATCCTACTCTACACCCCCAATGTCTATCCTTGTGGAGCCCCGTGTACCTCGCAGAAAGAGATTTAGCAAAGGTAAGTTCTTACCATAAATCTCGTTTTCATAGGATATACTGTTTAGTAATTTACTCTGTGTGTTTCAGTCACCATATACCACTTAAATCCTCTGTTTGTGCTCTGCATTTGCAATCACACTCCACAGGGTTTTTTTTGTCAGGTACTGTGTCTTATCTATATTGTACTGTTACGCCCTGGGGTTACATTTTACAATAATGGCTGATACACAGGGCGGGAGATTCGTGGCTGATCCTGCCTCAGGCAGTTCTGTTCCCCCGGATTTATCTGAGGAAAACATTCCAGCTGAGGGTCTGGGTACCGGGGGTTCTGTACCCCTCAGTCAGTCTGCAGCACCGGTGACACACCAAGACTCACCTTGGGCTGCTTTTTCCAGTTTACTGACTACGCTAGTAACGAGGCTTGCGCCCCCTGTGGGACCTCTTGTGCCGTTACAATCACATATTGTCCCTGTATTTAATCCGCCATGGGCGGATACTCTGTCTACTCAGTTACAGCAGTTAAATCAGTCTTCGGTTAAACATAAGCCTGACCCTCGCCCTCCTAAGTCATCTAAGCGGGCCATTTCTTCCTCACAATCCACTCATATTCCGGATACTTCATCCGATGAAGATGGGGCATATACTGATCCATCAGACACTGATGCAGATGCTTCTGATGGGGAATCTACAACACAGGTTGATGTTCCTGACCTCTTACAGGCTATCAAGCTGATTATTCAAATCGGTGATGCAACTGTCCCTCCAGATACATCTAAGAAACCTGATAAGTTCAAATGGTAGAAGGTTACTAAATTAGTCTTGCCACATTCTGACCATGTGGTTGACATACATCAGGAATCCTGGGAATCTCCAGGAAAGAATTTCTCCCTGTCTAAAAAGATGCTAGCTCGTTATCCCCTCGCTGCAGAGTTAAGTAAAAATGGGGAAACAGCAGCTCCGGTGGACTCCCATGTCACACGTCTTGTGGTGTCTTCTACTCTGCCTGTCACTACTGTCACTTCTCTGAAAGAACTGACGGATCAGCATGTGGAGGGTTGTCTGAAGTCTATTTACACTCTGGCAGGTGCTGTACATAGACCTACTTACTATAGCTGCTTCTTGGGCTGCAAAAGCTATTGAAGCCTGTGTTCAAGAAGTTGAGGCGGAGCTACCTCTTGACTTTTCTGATAATGCCAGGCAGTGCCTTTCGTATATTATCCCAGCCTGTCATTAAATTCAGGAGGTGGCTTCTGATGCCGGTGTCCTGGCGGCCAAAGTGTCTACTACGTCCATTCTGGCTCACCGGATTCTGTGGTTGCGGTCCTGGTCTGTGGATCTGGACTCTAAATAGACCTTGGAGGTGATCCCTTTTAAGGGAGACATACTGTTTGGGGAAGATCTGAACAAGACTGTGGCTGACCTAGTGTCTGCTAAAACTGCATGTCTGCCTAGTACTAATACTTCGGCTCCGGAGGCTAAAAGTACCACCTTTTGTTCCTTTCGACCTCCAAGTAAAGCAAAGGGTCAGGCGTACCCGAAACAGGCACGCACTTCCAAAACCTCTAAGCCCAAACATAAACGGGCCTGGGCTGCCCGTCAGCCTGCTTCCAAGTCAGACAAGCCTGCTGCATGACGGGGCGGGCTTCCCCCTGGGGGACCCCAGGGTGGGAGGTCGACTTCTGCGGTTCGCCCAGGTGTGGTTACAGACCACTTCAGACGCCTGGGTGAGGGAAGTCGTCACTCACAGATACGCCATCTCCTTCAAGAAGCGTCCCCTCGACAGTTTTGCTCAACAAATGTCCCTTTGGATCTGTTGAAAGCAAAAACTCTACATTTGATGCTACAATCCCTCCTGGATACAGGAGTGATAGTGCCGGTGCCTCTGTCCCAGAGAGGCAGGGGGTACTATTCAACGCTGTTTCTAGTTCCGAAACCGAATGGATCCTCCAGGGCCATTCTCAATCTAAAGTCTTTGAACAAATTTGTGAAGTTATCCAAATTCCGTATGGAAACTCTTCGCTCTATTGTTCTGGCTAAGGAGCCCAAGGACTATATGATAACCCTGGACATACAGGATACTTACCTACATATTCCTATTGCCAGGTCGCATCAGCAATATCTGCGGTTTGCTATTGGCAACCTTCATTATCAATTCCAAGCCTTGCCTTTTGGGCTGACCACAGCTCCGCAAATCTTCACCAAGGTCATGGCGGTCATGACGGCTCTTCTCCGCCGTCAGGGTATCCGGATCCTGCCGTATCTGGATGACCTGTTGATCCTGGCGAACTCTCCAAGGGTTCTCGTCCGTCATCTGGACCGGACGATCCACTTCCTACAAGCCCACGGGTGGCTCCTCAACTGGAAGAAGTCCTCGCTGGTCCCTGCTCAGAGCATGGTGCACCTGGGGGCGTTATTGGACACACACAACCAAAAGTTGTTCTTGTCTCCAGAGAAGGTACTGAAACTTCAGGACAGCATAAGATGCTTCCTCTCTCGCCCACGAGTGTCGATACACTCGGCGATGCAAGTACTAGGCCTCATGGTTTCGGCTTTCGACATGGTAGAGTACGCTCAATTTCATTCCCGCCCTCTGCAGAGGTTAATCCTTTCCAAGTGGGATGACCTGCCTCACCGGATCAGGACTCACATGATCTCCTTGACACCGGAGGTTCGCCTGTCACTGACCTGGGGGCTACAGGACCAGCAATTGAGCAAGGGTCATCCCTTCTGGATCTCCAACTGGGTCCTCCTGACGATGGATGCCAGTCTGCGGGGTTGGGGCGTGGTGTTGGAGCAACACTCTCTTCAGGGTCGGTGGACTAGGGAGGAATCTCTCCTCCCGATAAACATTCTGGAGTTGCGGGCAGTGTTCAATGCTTTGAAACTGGCCCTGCGTCTGGTACAGAACAGGCCTGTTCAAGAACAGTCAGACAATGCCACCATGGTGGCGTTCATAAATCATCAAGGCGGCACTGACAGCCGCATGGCAATGATGGAAGTGTCAAAGATTCATCTCTGGGCGGAATGGCATCTGCCAGCCATATCGGCAGTGTTCATTCTGGGTGTCCTCAACTGGGAAGCGGACTTCCTAAGTCGTTAGGACGTACACGCTGGAGAGTGGAGCCTTCATCCACAAGTATTTCAACTCCTAGTGGACAAGTGGGACTACAAGATGTAGACCTGATGGCGTCTCGACACAATCACAAGGTTCCAGTCTTTGGAGCAAGGACAAGGGATCCTCAAGCAGTGTTCGTGGATGCACTGGCAATTCCGTGGAACTTTCGGCTGCCGTACGTGTTCCCTCTGGTGTCACTCCTGCCCATGGTATTACGGAAGTTCAAGCAAGAAGGAGGACTCCTACTTTTGATCGCCCCAGCGTGGCCCAGACGGCATTGATTCTCAGACCTACAGGGTCTCTCAATAGAGCATCCTCTTCTACTTCCGCAACGTCTGGACCTCCTTGTTTAGGGCCCCTGTGTCCACCAGGATTTGGCCCAACTGGCTTTGACGGTGTGGCTCTTGAAGCTTCAGTTCTGAGGCGGTCATTCAAACAATGTTGAAAGCCGTAAACCGGCTTCGGCTCGGATTTATTATAGGGTCTGGAATTCTTACTTCACCTGGTGTGCGGCTAAGAATTTTGATGCATACAGGTTCAGTACTGCCAAACTTTTGGCGTTTCTGCAACAGGGCCTGGACTCAGGCCTTCGTCTGGTCTCAATCAAGGTTCATATTTCAGCCTTGTCGATATGGTTTTAGAGAAAAATTGCATCTCTGCCTGACGTTCATACTTTCACTCAGGGTGTTCTAAGGATTCAACCTCCCTATGTCCCTCCGGTGGCTCCTTGGGATTTGTCTATTGTTCTGGATGCCCTGCAAGAGTCTCCATTTGAACCTCTTGAGTTGGACCTTAAATGGCTTACGCTTAAGGTCTTGTTTTTGCTGGCTATTGCCTCTGCTAGAAGGGTTTCAGACTTGGGTGCCTTATCCTGTCGGTCACCCTTTCTGATTTTTTCACCGTGACCGTGCGATTCTTAGAACTCGTACCGGTTATCTGCCTAAGGTGGTGTCGTCTTTCCACCTTAATCAGGAGATTGTGGTTCCGGCCTTTGTCTCTCCTGGTTTGTCCTCCAAAGAGCGGTCTTTGGATGTGGTACGGGCTCTCCGTATGTATGTGAAGAGAACTGCCTCTCTTA
The DNA here is from genome assembly GCF_028390025.1 of Pseudophryne corroboree. NCBI lineage: Eukaryota > Metazoa > Chordata > Amphibia > Anura > Myobatrachidae > Pseudophryne > Pseudophryne corroboree. Next base: position 44,538,569 of record NC_086446.1, on the reverse strand, counting down.
GGAGATCGGATTCTCTCTTTGTTCTTTTTAGTTTTCGTAAACGTGGCTGGCCTGCGAATAAGCAGACCTTGGCCATATTGATAGGATGGTGATTGCACAAGCTTATGTACAGGCTGGCCTTCCAGCTCCTGCTACTATCAAGGTCCATTGTACTCGGTCTGTTGGACCTTCTTGGGCGGCCAGCCATGGCGCATCCCTTGAATAATTGTGCAAGGCGGCTACGTGGTCCTTAGTGAACACGTTCATCAGGTTCTATGCCTTTGATACTTCCGCCTCCCAGGATGCTTCCTTTGGACGCCGGGTTCTTGTGCCGACTACAGTGCGTCCCCTCCCATGAGGAACTGATTTAGAAAATCCCTGATGTTATTCACTGTGGAATACCAGTGTACCCCGCTGCAGAAAAGGAGATTTATGGTAAGAACTTACCTTTGTTAAATTTCTTTCTGCGAGGTACACTGGATTCCACAGGGCGCCCACCCTGACGCTCTTAGCTTCTTTGGGTTTGTATGGCATTAGCTGCTGGTTCCTTCTCCTGTCGTGAGAATGTGGTTCGCTACTAACTGTTGTCGTCTCTTTTACCTGCTGCTGCATTGGACTGGTAAACAAAACTGAGCTCCAGTGCCTGGAGGCGGGGATATAGAGGAGGCGGTGCAAGGCATCCTGGGAACAGTCAATGCTTTTTCTCTTACGTCCTAGAGGATGCTGGGGACTCCGTAAGGACCATGGGGATAGACGGGCTCCGCAGGAGACATGGGCACTTTAAGAAAGACTTTAGATCTGGGTGTGCACTGGCTCCTCCCTCTATGCCCCTCCTCCAGACCTCAGTTTACTACTGTGCCCAGAGGAGACTGGGTGCTTTTCAGGGAGTACACAAAGTGGAAAGCTGCTCAATCAGATTGTAATGTCACTCAGGTGCTAAAAGGGGAGGGGTAATTCTGTGTAGAAAAAAAAAACTGTGTTCCCTAATGCACACGAGGGAATAATATTACTACATAATAATAGTCAGATAATACGGAGATCTTAGTTGCGTATATCTGCAGATATAGGGTTAAGCCCCCAGGCCGATCGACAAGGCTTCTCCGTCACTGGGGGTCCCTAATACTAGGTATGGGCCTGGGGTGCAGGACCCCACGATGTCGGCACAGGTCGGCCACCCCAGGTCAGCACACAGGTGAGAATTAATAGGGGTTAATAAGAAGCACAGAAGTGCTATGTAAGTGGTGTGATTAAAATAATATATACAAAGTGATAGGAAAAATAATAAGTGTTAATAAAGTGTTAGGGTGTGCCGACCTGAAGCAGCCCAGCACTCCAGAAGTGCCATAGGGGAAGCCAGGGGTATCCCCAGGTAAGCTGGCTCTCAGATGCTGTAGGTGCCATTACCATGTGGCCTTACACTGGGAATTTAACCCAGATATATTTGTAATTATTTATGGGGTGGGTGAGGGGTGCGGTGGCCCCTGTGTCGGTATGGCTGGGCTGCTTCAGGTCGGCACACCCTAACACTTTATTAACACTTATTATTTTTCCTATCACTTTGTATATATTATTTTAATCACACCACTTACATAGCACTTCTGTGCTTCTTATTAACCCCTATTAATTCTCACCTGTGTGCTGACCTGGGGTGGCCGACCTGTGCCGACATCGTGGGGTCCTGCACCCCAGGCCCATACCTAGTATTAGGGACCCCCAGTGACGGAGAAGCCTTGTCGATCGGCCTGGGGGCTTAACCCTATATCTGCAGATATACGCAACTAAGATCTCCGTATTATCTGACTATTATTATGTAGTAATATTATTCATATTATTCACTCGGTGTGCATTAGGGAACACAGTTTTTTTTCTGCTTTTCAGGGAGCTCTCCTGAGCTTCCTGACAGAAAGTATTTCTCTGACGTCCTAATGGATGCTGGGGACTCCGTAAGGACCATGGGGAATAGACGGCTCCGCAGGAGACTGGGCACATCTAAAGAAAGATTTAGGTCTATCTGGTGTGCACTGGCTCCTCCCCCTATGACCCTCCTCCAAGCCTCAGTTAGATTTCTGTGCCCGGCCGAGCTGGTTGCACACTAGGGGCTCTCCTGAGCTCCTAGAAAGAAAGTATAGTTTAGGTTTTTTATTTTACAGTGAGACCTGCTGGCAACAGGCTCACTGCAGCGAGGGACTAAGGGGAGAAGAAGCGAACCTACCTAAGTGGTGGTAGCTTGGGCTTCTTAGGCTACTGGACACCATTAGCTCCAGAGGGATCGCACACAGGACCCGACCTCGTCGTCCGTTCCCGGAGCCGCGCCGCCGTCCCCCTTACAGAGCCAGAAGCAAGAAGGTCCGGAAAATCGGCGGCTGAAGACTTCTGTCTTCTCCAAGGTATCACACAGCACTGCAGCTGTGCGGCATTGCTCCTCATGCACACCACACACTTCGGTCACTGATGGGTGCAGGGCGCTGGGGGGGGGGCGCCCTGAGCAGCAATATTAACACCTTGGCTGGCAAAACTGACACCATATATAGCCCCAGAGGCTATATAGGTGTAAATTACCCCTTCCAGAATAACACAAAAAGCGGGAGAAAGCCCGCCGAAAAAGGGGCTGAGCCATCTCCCTCAGCACACTGGCGCCATTTTCCCTCACAGCTCCGCTGGAAGGATCGCTCCCTGGCTCTCCCCTGCAGTCCTGCACTACAGAAAGGGTAAAAAAGAGAGGGGGGGCACAAATTTAGGCGCAGTATAATATATATATGCAGCTATAAGGGAAAACACTCTTTATAGGTGATATCCCTGTGGTATATAGCGCTCTGGTGTGTGCTGGCATACTCTCCCTCTGTCTCCCCAAAGGGCTTTGTGGGGTCCTGTCCTCTGTCAGAGCATTCCCTGTGTGTGTGCTGTGTGTCGGTACCGCTGTGTCGACATGTATGATGAGGAAAATGATGTGGAGGCAGAGCAAATGCCTGTAAATGTGTTGTCACCCCCTGAGGGGTCGACACCTGTGTGGATGGACTTATGGAAGGAATTACGTGACAGTGTCAGCTCCTTACATAAAAGGTTTGACGACATAGGACAGCCGGCTACTCAGCTTGTGACTGTTCCAGCGTCTCAAATGTCATCAGGGGCTTTAAAACTCCCGCTACCTCAGATGGCAGACACAGATGTCGACACGGATACCGACTCCAGTGTCGACGACGATGAGACTAGTGTACCCTCCAATAGGTCCACCCGTTACATGATTGAGGCAATGAAAAATGTATTACACATTTCTGATAGTACCCCAGGTACCACAAAAAAGGGTATTATGTTCGGTGAGAAAAAACTACCTGTAGTTTTTCCTGCATCTGAGGAATTAAATGAGGTGTGTGAGGAAGCCTGGACTTCCCCCGATAAGAAATTTATAATTTCTAAACGGTTATTGGCAGCGTACCCTTTCCCGCCAGAGGATAGGTCACGTTGGGAAACATCCCCTAGGGTAGATAAAGCGCTTAAACGTTTATCAAAACAGGTGGCACTACCGTCTCCGGATACGGCCGCCCTAAAGGATCCTGCTGATAGAAAGCAGGAGGCTACCCTAAAAGCTATATATATACACACACGGGCATTATATTGCGACCAGCGATTGCATCAGCATGGATGTGCAGTGCTGCTGCTGCGTGGTCAGATTCCCTGTCGGATAATATTGATACCCTGGATAGGGACACAATTTTGCTGACAGTAGAGCATATAAAAGACGCTGTCTTATACATGCGTGATGCACAGAGGGATATTTGCCGGCTGGCATAAAAAATAAGCGCAATGGTCATTGCCGCCAGAAGGGGGTTATGGACTCGGCAGTGGTCAGGTGATGCCGATTCGAAAAGGCACATGGAAGTTTTGCCTTATAAGGGGGTGGAACTGTTTGAGGATGGTCTTTCAGACCTCGTTTCCACAGCCACGGCTGGGAAATCGACATTTTTGCCACAGGCTACCCCACAGCAAAAGAAGGCACCGTATTATCAAGTACAGTCCTTTCGGCCCCATAAACACAAGAGGGCTCGAGGCGCATCCTTTCTGCCGAGAGGCAAAGGTAGAGGGAAAAAGCTGCAACATACAGCCAGTTCCCAAGAGCAAAAGTCCTCCCCCGCGTCCGGTAAGTCCACAGCATGACGCTGGGGCTTCACAGGCGGATCCGGGTACGGTGGGGGCCCGTCTCAGAAATTTCAGCACACAGTGGGCTCTCTCACAGGTGGATCCCTGGACCCTTCAAGTAGTATCTCAGGGGTACAGGCTGAAATTTGAGACGTCCCCCCCCGCCGTTTTCTAAAATCTGCCTTACCAGCAACTCCCTCTGCCAGGGAGGCAGTGTTGGTGGCTATCCAAAAACTGTATTCACAGCAAGTGATGGTCAAGGTACCCCTCCTTCAGCAAGGGAATGGTTACTATTCCACAGTGTTTGTGGTACCGAAACCGGACGGTTCGGTGAGACCCATCTTAAATTTAAAATCCTTGAACACTTATATCAAAAGGTTCAAGTTCAAGATGGAATCGCTCAGGGCGGTTATTGCGAGCCTGGACGAGGGGGATTACATGGTCTCCCTGGACATCAAGGATGCGTACCTGCATGTCCCCATTTACCCTCCTCACCAGGAGTACCTCAGATTTGTGGTACAGGACTGTCACTATCAGTTCCAGACGCTGCCGTTTGGGTTATCCACGGCACCGAGGGTCTTTACCAAGGTAATGGCCGAAATGATGATACTCCTTCGCAAGAAGGGAGTTTTAATTATCCCGTACTTGGACGATCTCCTGATAAAGGCGAGGTCCAAGGAACAGTTGGTAGTGGGGGTAGCACTTTCTCGGGAAGTGCTACAACAGCACGGCTGGATTCTCAATATTCCAAAGTCACAGCTGGTCCCGACGACACGTCTTCTGTTCCTGGAAATGATTCTGGACACAGACCAGAAAAAAGTGTTTCTTCCAGTGGAAAAAGCAGAGGAGTTGTCATCTCTAGTCAGAGACCTCCTAAAACCGGGACAGGTGTCGGTACATCAATGCACACGAGTCCTGGGAAAAATGGTAGCTTCGTACGAAGCAATTCCATTCGGAAGGTTCCACGCAAGGACTTTCCAGTGGGACCTGTTGGACAAATGGTCCGGGTCCCATCTCCAGATGCAACAGCGGATAACCCTGTCGGCAAGGACCAGGGTGTCGCTGCTGTGGTGGCTGCAGAGGGCTCATCTACTAGAGGGCCGCAGATTCGGAATACAGGACTGGGTCCTGGTGACCACGGATGCCAGCCTTCGGGGCTGGGGCGCAGTCACACAGGGAAGAAATTTCCAAGGACTGTGGTCAAATCAGGAGATTTCGCTTCACATAAATATTCTAGAGCTAAGGGCCATTTACAATGCCCTAAGCCAAGCAAGGCCCCTGCTTCAGAACCAGCCGGTACTGATCCAATCAGACAACATCACGGCGGTCGCCCATGTAAACAGACAGGGCGGCACAAGAAGCAGGAGGGCAATGGCAGAAGCCACAAGGATTCTCCGATGGGCGGAAAATCATGTGTTAGCACTGACAGCAGTGTTCATTCCGGGAGTGGACAACTGGGAAGTAGACTTCCTCAGCAGGCATGACCTCCACCCGGGAGAATGGGGACTTCATCCAGAAGTCTTCCAAATGCTGGTAAACCGGTGGGAAAGACCACAGGTGGACATGATGGCGTCCCGCCTCAACAAAAAGCTAAAAAGATATTGCGCCAGGTCAAGGGACCCTCAGGCGATCGCTGTGGACGCTCTAGTAACACCGTGGGTGTACCAGTCGGTTTATGTGTTTCCTTCTCTGCCTCTCATTCCCAAGGTACTGAGAAAAGGGCATTCCGGAGGAAGTCATCCCTACCCTGATCAAAGCCAGGAAGGATGTCACTGCAAAACATTATCACCGCATTTGGCGGAAATATGTTGCTTGGTGTGAGGCCAGGAAGGCCCCAACGGAGGAATTTCAACTGGGTCGATTCCTGCATTTCCTGCAAGCAGGGGTGACGTTGGGCCTCAAATTGGGGTCCATTAAGGTCCAGATTTCGGCCCTGTCGATTTTCTTCCAGAAAGAACTGGCTTCACTGCCTGAAGTTCAGACTTTTGTCAAAGGAGTTCTGCATATTCAGCCTCCTTTGTACCCCCAGTGGCACCTTGGGATCTCAATGTGGTTTTGGAGTTCCTGAAATCACATTGGTTTGAACCACTTAAGACTGTGGATTTGAAATATCTCACGTGGAAAGTGGTCATGCTGTTGGCCCTGGCTTCGGCCAGGCGTGTGTCAGAATTGGCGGCTTTGTCCTATAAAAGCCCTTATCTGATTTTCCATATGGATAGGGCAGAGTTGAGGACTCGTCCTCAGTTTCTCCTGAAGGTGGTATCAGCGTTTCACTTGAACCAGCCTATTGTGGTGCCTGCGGCTACTAGGAACTTGGAGGATTCCAAGTTACTGGACGTAGTCAGGGCCCTGAAAATTTATGTTTCCAGGACGGCTGGAGTCAGGAAAACTGACTCGCTGTTTATCCTGTATGCACCCAACAAACTGGGTGCTCCTGCTTCTAAGCAGACTATCGCGCGCTGGATTTGTAGCACTATTCAGCTGGCGCATTCTGCGGTGGGACTACCGCAGCCTAAATCTGTAAAAGCCCATTCCACAAGGAAGTGGGGGAAAGAAAGAAAGGGAAGGGGGGGGGATGGGAGAGTGGTGGTACGTCAAAGGAGCTAACTAGGTAGAGACGTGCCATGGGAGGCAGTACCTCCCAGCTACAAACCATACCATCTGTACAACCGGGGACTGCATAACACCTCTTTTGTTTATTGGGACCTGTTTGGCGTAGAGTATTGCATCACAATGCGGCACATCACATCACACCCCGGTAGTGGGGGGCGTAGTATAGGTGAACCATGGTTCCCATATCCTCCTATATTTGTCCGATCTGTCATGCAAGGAAGCTGTAATTTTCTCCATCATGGAGATATGCCAAATTTTTGCTATTAGCATGCTCCTAGGGGGGTATTGGTTTTTTTCCAATTTTTAGCTATCACACATCGAGCCGCATGTAGGATTTGGAGTACTAGGCTATTCGCATGGCTATCTAGGTTGGGTAAGGGCAGGCCCAGCAAGGCTGACCAGGGGCCCAGAGTTATCCGTGAACAAAAAATAGAACCTAAAAGAGCTACCACCTGAGACCAGAACGTGCGCATTTTGGGGCATGACCACCATATGTGTTTGAAAATAAGATTTTAAACCTACCGGTAAATCTTTTTCTCGTAGTCCGTAGAGGATGCTGGGCGCCCGGCCCAAGTGCGGACTACTTCTGCAACACTTGTATATAGTTATTGCGTAAATAAGGGTTATGTTATAGTTTTCATCGGTCTTGAACTGATGCTAAGTTGTTTCATACTGTTAACTGGGTAGTTTATCACAAGTTATACGGTGTGATTGGTGTGGCTGGTATGAATCTTGCCCTTGGATTAACAAAAATCCTTTCCTCGTACTGTCCGTCTCCTCTGGGCACAGTTTCTCTAACTGAGGTCTGGAGGAGGGGCATAGAGGGAGGAGCCAGTGCAGACCCAGATCTAAAGTCTTTCTTAAAGTGCCCATGTCTCCTGCGGAGCCCGTCTATCCCCATGCTCCTTACGGAGTCCACAGCATCCTCTACGGACTACGAGAAAAAGATTTACTGGTAGGTTTAAAATCTTATTTTTAGCCTGTTGGTGTCTCAGATCAAGATCCAACTCTACACCCAGATGTTATTCCCTGTGGAATCCAGTGTACCTCGCAGAAGAGATTTAACAAAGGTAAGTTCTTACCATAAATCTCCTTATTTGGGTCATTTTAGGGGACTTTTAAAATAAGAGTGGAAACGTACTGATTCCTCCCACCTGCAAGTCTAAAAACACTTGTCCACTTTATAAAGCACCCCAATATACCTGTCCAATACCTTGTACCCCAATTTCCATCACTTTGCATTTTTTGACCCCAATAATGACGTCATTATTGGCCGATAAGAATAATTAAAAACATCTAAGTGCCTAATTAGTCATTCAGGGGGGTGTCCCAGGAGTTCTGAACCAATTCCTGACATTTTTAACTTAAAATAGAGATTTTGCACTACTTATCTGCTGCCCAGAGATGGTGAAGAGAAATTTGAGATAAACCCTATGGGGACTTATCACCGATAACTTTTTGCAGCTAATTGAATACCAAGTAATTGCAAATACGATAAAATGTTGCAAAACCACGTTATCGCTGCTAATTCGACACCCCCCTATGATGTATATGTTATGATGTGTATGTTATTATTATGGCCCTCCACCCCCACCCACTGCCTTGTTCGCTCCCTTGACCTTGTCCGCATCGACCAGTGTGCTGTATTTGACTTCTCCAACTCTCCCTTCCCCCTCTTTGACCACTATCTACTCTCTTTCACTCTACCATCATCTCCACTTCTCCCCACGCCAAAATCCACCATCACCAGATGAAATCTCGAGACTCTTGATTCAGCTGTCCTATCCTCTTCACTCTATACTCTCCTCTATCCTCCATAGACTACCCCAACCGGACGGCCTTCTTCTATAACATCATCCTCACCTACAGTACATGCTCAATTCTATTGCCCCCATCTCCTGTGTCCCCCTTCACTGCTACAAAACCCAACCCTGGCATTCCAAACTGACCCTGTTCCTGCAAAAATATTTGTGCACTTCCAAGCACCTCTGGAGGAAACCTTGCTCTCTGGCTGACTTCCTCCACTTCAAGTTAATTTTCTCCTACTACAGCTCTACCCTATACCTTGCCAAGGAATCCTTTTTCCCGTTGCTCTTCTCTCAGTCTTCTAATCTTCGCTGTATGTTTGGTGCATTTGCCTTTGCCCACACCTTCCTCCCCTCCCCTCCCATACTGCCTCTGTGCGGCTGACTTTGCCTCAATTTTGGATAAGAAGAAGGAAGCAATCTGTCACAAAATCTCCTCCCATCTTCCCGCTGCTGCACAGCCACCCCCACCATCCACTTCCCTTGGCCAGCACACCTTGTGCTCCTTCTGCCCTACCAGGGGCAAAGAAGTCCACTCCCTCATCTTGTCCTCCTTCCTTCCACCTGCCTCCTGGACCCCTTCCCATCTCACCTCCTCCGCTCGCTCTACCACTGCCTGCTCACACCATGCTCACCTCTTTAATTTATCTCTTTCCACTGGCACCTTTCCCCTAGTGTTCAAACATGCTTTTGTCTCACCTATTCTTAGAAAGCCCAAGATCCACCTGTCCTCTCCCACTGGCTACTGCTCCATTTTTCTTCTCTCTTTCGCGTCCAAACTACTAGAGTAACTTGTCTACAACCGTCTAACCAGCTACCTCTGACAACTCCAGTCTTGATTCTCTCCAATCTGCCTTTCACCTACTACACGCCACCAAAACTGCCCTGGTCAGACTCACCAATGACCTACTTTTGGCCAGATCCAGGGGAAAATGATCTCTGGTCATCCTCCTAGATTTCACTGTGGCCTTCAACACCATGGATCATACTCTCCTCCTCTGCACCCTTCAGACCCTTGCCTGGTTCGCCTCCTACCTCACCAACCGCTCCTCTGACTGCCTCCAGCTCTACCTCACCCTCTTCCATCCTTCCCGTTGGCATCCCACAGTGTTGTATCCTTTTCCCCCTGTTTTTCTCCCTGTACACCTTTTCCCTGGGAGAACTCATCAGTTCCTTCTTCCTTTAATACTACCTCTATGTTGATGACATGCAACTATAACTCTCCTCTCCTGACCTCTACCCTTCCGTACTATTTGTGGGATCCAGCTGCCTCTCTACCATCTCCTCCTGGATGTCTGAGTGCTCTCAGAAGCTCAACATGGGCAAAACTGAGCTCATCATCTTCAACCCTAACAGAGTCTCCACCCCCCCTTCCCCAATCTCTATCATTTTTGACAACACCATCATCTCCTCTGTTCCCCAACTCTGCTGCTTGGGTGTCACCCTTGACTCCACCATCTCCTTCATCCCCCACATTCAAACCCTGGTTTAGTCCTGTTGGTTCCAGCTCTGCAGCGTTGTCCGTATCAGGCAGCTTGTCTCCCAGGTTACCAAACTGATTATCCACTCACTAATCATTTCTCGCCTCGACTACTGCAATGTTCCCATCTTGCTCCCCTCTAGTCCGTTCTCAATGCTCCAGCTAGTCTTATCTTCCTCTTACCGCCGTTAGACATCCACCACCCCCCTCTACCAAAACCTGCACTGGCTCCCATTCCCCTACAGAACACTCTTCAAACTCCTCACCCTCACATACAAGGCCCTCTCTAACTCCAGTGGTCTCTATATCTCCCACCTCATCTATTTACATACTCCCTCCCACCCTCTCCAGTCGGCCTGTCACTGTCGCCTCTCCTCTGTCCTGGTCACTCTATCAGACTCTCCCCAACCTTGCATACCTTCAAACGTGAACTGAAAAGCCACCTGTTCATTAAAATGAACCCTTCCATCACATAACCTTCACCAGGTCGCTTCCACCGTCCTACCTTGGCCATCTCTACCTCGCCTACTTCATGCCCTCAGGTCCACATGCACATCATACTTGCCTACCTGACCCTCTCCATGAGGGAGAAAATGCTCTGTTCCTGGACTTTCCTGGTAATGTATGATTGCCATCACGTGTGGTGAGCTAGTCAATGGATAAGAAAGGTGTTTCACCACAGGTGATGGCAATCATACATTACCAGGAAAGTCCAGGAACAGAGCATTCTCTCCCTCATGGAGAGGGTCAGGTAGGCAAGTATGATGCACATGCCCCATGTCATCTGTCTATGTGACCTAGATTGTAAGCTTCTAGGAGCAGAGTACTTCTCCCTCCTGTTCTTGCAGCCCTTTCTCTAGCACTTCATTGCAAGTCTTCACCTACTCAGTGGCAATTTAGCCCAGATTTCCTCTCGCTCATAGCTGTTCGTCTCTGTCAGATGCTCTACTCCTGCTAGTTGTGCCGTCACTATTGAAGATAGGTTCCACTCTTTGCTGATTACTCCCTCACTTGCTCCCCAGCTGTATTGTGTACTGAGAATTGTGGTGCTAGGATGTGTATGATGGGCACTGTGTGATAGACAGGCCATTCAAACAAAGGGCTGTGCTCTCTGAGCTCAGTCTGATTACATACTGTATTGGTTACCCTTTTTTTTTAGCCTCATTGCTGTCCTTTCCATGTTTTATTGGCCTCTTCAATCCTGTATGCTTTCCAAATCCTCTCCCCTCGTATAATTCCCAAGTTTATACAACTGATATGCTCTCTGCAGAACTCTCCACTTTTCTACTTTAGACCAGCTGTATTTAACCCTTCTGCTCAGTACAATGGGGGCAAATAATAAAGCAGCTCATATTAATCATTAAATGAGGATAATGAGTTTAATAATACATTTGCAGGTGCGCACATAAGAGGGGTTTCCTGTTGCCCAGAACTTTTCTCAAGTGAGATCATCAAAAGCTGCACAGCGGCCTGCCTCAGTAATGCCCTTGATGCTGCAGATTTCTGCATCCTGAGTCAGGATCACCTATCATCTCCCTTTTGACTGGCTCCTCCCACATTCACTCACCACTTAGGGTGGAATTGAATTGTTTTGCATGGCAGCTGTCAGTGCCGGCCGCCCGACGAAGCAATTCAATTGTTGCTCCATTCAGGAGCGAATATCTGTCATCGCTGGTATGTCTGCTCGCAGACTCCTGAGGTGGCAAGCTGAAATGAACGAAAAGTGTCCTGTTTGGGTGCTCAAATGGCACTTTTCTCACCACACCCATTAGTATAGCTGCTTTATACGGCTAAACGTGGTCTGATAAAGCGCTATCATTGCGATAATTAACGGGATGGGTCACTGCTGCAGCTCTTATAAGCAGTAAATAATAAGAATTTACTCACCGGTAATTCTATTTCTCGTAGTCCGTAGTGGATGCTGGGTACTCCGTAAGGACCACGGGGAATAGACGGGCTCCGCAGGAGACTGGGCACTCTAAAAGAAAAATAAACAGAAAAAAACAATCTGTGCGCAACAGGATCACTTTTGAATAGAATTGTTTTTATTAATAATCCAAATTATGGATAGGAAAAATAAAATATGGTATATATAAATTATAATATATAATATATATACTATATACTTCAGGAGTGACCACACAATGAAATAAAACAATTTAACAAATTTTAAACCATCTGGACCATAAGAAGAAACCCGCAAAGGCATCACATTAGCTCTAATCTGAACTATTGGTATAGTAATCAGAATAGAATCCCTAAATAAAAATCACAATAATAGTGCACTGAGTCATTGATTATAAAATGTCCACATAGGCTGGCCAGCCGTATTTAAATAAGGTGTAATTCACCCAAAAGGTTCATCCAAAGAGATCAGTTAATTTTGTATAAATAGTGTCTATAACACAATGCTGTGATTATAACGAAGAAGAGGTCACCATACAATTAGACCATCTGCATACCAACCAATGGAGTACCGTCGGTATGTAACGAGTGTCTCCTCCAGCCGAGCGCTAAATCTCCTCCCCGTATCACTGATGTAAGGAGCTGTTTGGTGGGGATAATTTTGCTGAGTAACCGTCTCGTGCTGCCTCTTACACCCGCACCAGTTCACTTGCTGGGATCACCCGAGACCTCCGTTGTCCGTATTCCACGTACCGGCTTTTACCGCGCTGCCTGGGTGCTAGCCAGATAGCGCGGCTGGAGAATCCTTTGCAGCCGGAGTCCAATGTATAAAGATATACGGAGTCCCTTGCAGCGGGTTTTGGATGTTATAATTACCCAGCAAATAGGGCAGTGTTAGCCGGCATTCACCGTGCTGCCTGGATGCTAGCCAGATAGCACGGCTGGGTATTCCTTTGTAGCCGGAGTCCAATGTATAGAGATGTACGGAGTCCCTTGCAGCGGGTTTTGGATGTTATAATTACCCGGTATTAGGGCAGTAGTAGATGATCCAAATAGAGAGGTCACTCCAAAGCCGTCATCTAACGCGTTTCTCAACCATTAGCCCCGGTCGTTTCATCAGAGGTAGATAAAAAGGAAGTTCCTATCAGACCATATTTAAAGCCCCAGAATGATTATCTAAATGCAAACAGCTGATGACCTTAATCAAACATGTGGAACAAATTTAAGGTAGTAAAAAGACCATGAAATTTGAACGTGAGTCCACACAATAGAACCAAATGCTATAATACTCAGGAATGGAATAAATAACCTATAGATACAGATACCGTATCCATCACTCTCTATAAATTAAATTAAATAAATAAATAAATACACCAGTGAAGTGTTATATAAATACCAAGTAATGATATAAATATCTAATCTGTAAATACAATTTCATTAATTTTAAAAAAAAACTTATAGTAATCCATGGGTATTTGAGCGTACTGTGTAGTTGTAGATATTTATCAAGATATGTGCTTCTACATTTGTATATATATGGATTGGCACGTTGTGTATATGTGTGTAGAAGCACAGGTGTATAAACATTTTTTTAGATATCACATTCATATATATGTATGATTTGTTATTATATGATATTTTGATTAAAATAGGTAAATTGTGGTAAAAAAAATAAAATAATTTTTTAGTTGTGGGTGTGGTTTTGACGGATGGTCGACGGACACACTCTGGATGAGTTTAAATATATCTCTCCTGATTGTGTCTGCTCTCCCCTCGGTCGACTCCACAGATCGATTTATTTATTAATTTAGCACTTACCTGAATGTGTCACTGCAATACACACAATAAGTACAATATTACTACTAATATGAATATAATTATTTGTTCTTTAAGTAAAAAGTTTTTTTTTTTTTAATTAATGAAATTGTATTTACAGATTAGATATTTATATCATTACTTGGTATTTATATAACACTTCACTGGTGTATTTATTTATTTATTTTATTTAATTTATAGAGAGTGATGGATACGGTATCTGTATCTATAGGTTATTTATTCCATTCCTGAGTATTATAGCATTTGGTTCTATTGTGTGGACTCACGTTCAAATTTCATGGTCTTTTTACTACCTTAAATTTGTTCCACATGTTTGATTAAGGTCATCAGCTGTTTGCATTTAGATAATCATTCGGGGGCTTTAAATATGGTCTGATAGGAACTTCCTTTTTATCTACCTCTGATGAAACGACCGGGCTAATGGTTGAGAAACGCGTTAGGTGACGGCTTTGGAGTGACCTCTCTATTTGGATCATCTACTACTGCCCTAATACCGGGTAATTATAACATCCAAAACCCGCTGCAAGGGACTCCGTACATCTCTATACATTGTACTCCGGCTACAAAGGAATACCCAGCCGTGCTATCTGGCTAGCATCCAGGCAGCACGGTGAATGCCGGCTAACACTGCCCTATTTGCTGGGTAATTATAACATCCAAAACCCGCTGCAAGGGACTCCGTATATCTTTACACATTGGACTCCGGCTGCAAAGGATTCTCCAGCCGCGCTATCTGGCTAGCACCCAGGCAGCGCGGTAAAAGCCGGTACGTGGAATACGGACAACGGAGGTCTCGGGTGATCCCAGCAAGTGAACTGGTGCGGGTGTAAGAGGCAGCACGAGACGGTTACTCAGCAAAATTATCCCCACCAAACAGCTCCTTACATCAGTGATACGGGGAGGAGATTTACCGCTCGGCTGGAGGAGACACTCGTTACATACCGACGGTACTCCATTGGTTGGTATGCAGATGGTCTAATTGTATGGTGACCTCTTCTTCGTTATAATCACAGCATTGTGTTATAGACACTATTTATACAAAATTAACTGATCTCTTTGGATGAACCTTTTGGGTGAATTACACCTTATTTAAATACGGCTGGCCAGCCTATGTGGACATTTTATAATCAATGACTCAGTGCACTATTATTGTGATTTTTATTTAGGGATTCTATTCTGATTACTATACCAATAGTTCAGATTAGAGCTAATGTGATACCTTTGCGGGTTTCTTCTTATGGTCCAGATGGTTTAAAATTTGTTAAATTGTTTTATTTCATTGTGTGGTCACTCCTGAAGTATATAGTATATATATTATATTTTATATATACTATATTTTCTCTAACGTCCTAGTGGATGCTGGGGACTCCGAAAGGACCATGGGGAATAGCGGCTCCGCAGGAGACTGGGCACAAAGTAAAAGCTTTAGGACTAGCTGGTGTGCACTGGCTCCTCCCCCTATGACCCTCCTCCAAGCCTCAGTTAAGATTTTGTGCCCGAACGAGAAGGGTGCAATCTAGGTGGCTCTCCTGAGTTGCTTAGAGTAAAAGTTTAAATAGGTTTTTTATTTTCAGTGAGACCTGCTGGCAACAGGCTCACTGCATCGAGGGACTAAGGGGAGAAGAAGCGAACTCACCTGCGTGCAGAGTGGATTGGGCTTCTTAGGCTACTGGACATTAGCTCCAGAGGGACGATCACAGGCCCAGCCATGGATGGGTCCCGGAGCCGCGCCGCCGGCCCCCTTACAGATGCTAAAGCAAGAAGAGGTCCATAAATCGGCGGCAGAAGACTTTCCTGTCTTCATAAGGTAGCGCACAGCACTGCAGCTGTGCGCCATTGCTCTCAGCACACTTCACACTTCGGTCACTGAGGGTGCAGGGCGCTGGGGGGGGCGCCCTGGGAAGCAATGAATTTACCTTATTTGGCAAAAAATACATCACATATAGCTCCTTGGCTATATGGATGTATTTAACCCCTGCCAGTTTTCCAGAAAAAAGCGGGAGAAGAGCCCGCCGTGAAGAGGGCGGGGCCTATCTCCTCAGCACACAGCGCCATTTTTCCCACACAGCTCCGCTGGTAGGAAGGCTCCCAGAATCTCCCCTGCATCCTGCAACTACAGAAACAGGGTAAAAAAGAGAGGGGGGCACTTATTTGGCAAAATAACAGATATAAGCAGCTATAAGGGATAGACACTTATTGTAAGGTTGTCCCTATACATATATAGCGCTCTGGTGTGTGCTGGCAAACTCTCCCTCTGTCTCCCCAAGGGGCTAAGTGGGTCCTGTCCTCTATCAGAGCATTCCCTGTGTGTGTGCTGGGTGTCGGTACGTGTGTGTCGACATGTATGAGGAGGAAAATGATGTGGAGGCGGAGCAATTGCCTATAATGGTGATGTCACCCCCTAGGGAGTCGACACCTGAATGGATGGCCGTAATTAAGGAATTACGTGACAGTGTCGGCACGTTACAGAAAACTGTTGACGACATGAGACAGCCGGCAGCTCAGTTAGTGCCTGTCCAGGCGTCTCAAATACCGTCAGGGGCTATTAAACGCCCGTTACCTCAGTGGGTCGACACGGACACAGACACTGACTCCAGTGTCGACGGTGAAGAAACAAACGTATTTTCCAGTAGGGCCACACGTTACATGATCACGACAATGAAGGAGGTTTTGCACATCTCTGATACTGCAAGTACCACAAAAAGGGGTATTATGTGGGGTGTGAAAAAACCACCCGTAGTTTTTCCTGAATCAGATGAATTGAATGAAGTGTGTGATGAAGCGTGGGTTACCCCCGACAAAAAACTGCTAATTTCTAAAAAATTATTGGCACTATATCCCTTCCCACCAGAGGTTAGGGCTCGTTGGGAAACACCCCCTAGGGTGGATAAGGCGCTCACACGCTTATCAAAACAAGTGGCGTTACCGTCTCCAGAAACGGCCGCCCTTAAGGAGCCAGCAGATAGGAGGCTGGAAAATATCCTTAAAAGTATATACACTCATACTGGTGTTATACTGCGACCAGCAATCGCCTCAGCCTGGATGTGCAGTGCTGGGGTGGCTTGGTCGGATTCCCTGACTGAAAATATTGATACCCTGGACAGGGACAATATATTATTGACTATAGAGCATTTAAAGGATGCATTCCTATATATGCGAGATGCACAGAGAGACATTTGCACTCTGGCATCAAGAGTAAGTGCGATGTCCATTTCTGCCAGAAGAGGATTATGGACGCGACAGTGGTCAGGGGATGCGGATTCCAAACGGCATATGGAAGTATTGCCGTATAAAGGGGAGGAGTTATTTGGGGGCGGTCTATCGGACCTGGTGGCCACGGCAACGGCTGGGAAATCCACCTTTTTACCCCAAGTCACCTCGCAGCAGAAAAAGATACCGTCTTTTCAGGCTCAGTCCTTTCGTCCCCATAAGGGCAAGCGGGCAAAAGGCCACTCATATCTGCCCCGGGGCAGAGGAAGGGGAAAAAGACTGCAACAGACAGCTTCTTCCCACGAACAGAAGCCCTCCCCCGCTTCTGCCAAGTCCTCAGCATGACGCTGGGGCCTTACAAGCGGACTCAGGCACGGTGGGGGCCCGTCTCAAGAATTTCAGCGCGCAGTGGGCTCACTCGCAAGTGGACCCCTGGATCCTGCAGGTAGTATCTCAGGGGTACAAATTGGAATTCGAGACGTCTCCCCCTCGCCGGTTCCTGAAGTCTGCTTTACCAACGTCTACCCCCGACAGGGAGGCGGTATTGGAAGCCATTCACAAGCTGTATTCCCAGCAAGTGATAATCAAGGTACCCCTCCTACAACAGGGAAAGGGGTATTACTCCACGCTGTTTGTGGTACCGAAGCCGGACGGCTCGGTGAGACCCATTTTAAATCTGAAAGCCTTGAACACTTACATAAAAAGGTTCAAGTTCAAGATGGAGTCACTCAGAGCAGTGATAGCGAACCTGGAAGAAGGGGACTACATGGTGTCTCTGGACATCAAGGATGCTTACCTCCATGTCCCAATTTGCCCTTCTCACCAAGGGTACCTCAGGTTTGTGGTACAGAACTGTCACTATCAGTTTCAGACGCTGCCGTTTGGATTGTCCACGGCACCCCGGGTCTTTACCAAGGTAATGGCCGAAATGATGATTCTTCTTCGAAGAAAAGGCGTCTTAATTATCCCTTACTTGGACGATCTCCTGATAAGGGCACGGTCCAGAGAACAGTTAGAGGTCGGAGTAGCACTATCTCAAATAGTACTACGACAGCACGGATGGATTCTAAATATTCCAAAATCGCAGCTGATTCCGACGACACGTCTGCTGTTCCTAGGGATGATTCTGGACACAGTACAGAAAAAGGTGTCTCTCCCGGAAGAGAGAGCCAGGGAGTTATCCGACCTAGTCAGGAAACTCCTAAGACCAGGCCAGGTGTCAGTGCATCAATGCACAAGGGTCCTGGGAAAGATGGTGGCTTCTTACGAAGCGATTCCATTCGGCAGATTCCACGCAAGAACTTTTCAGTGGGATCTGCTGGACAAATGGTCCGGATCGCATCTTCAAATGCATCAGCGGATAACCCTGTCTCCAAGGACAAGGGTGTCTCTCCTGTGGTGGTTACAGAGTGCTCATCTCCTAGAGGGCCGCAGATTCGGCATTCAGGATTGGGTCCTGGTGACCACGGATGCCAGCCTGAGAGGCTGGGGAGCAGTCACACAGGGAAAATTTTTTCCAGGGCTTGTGGTCAAGCATGGAAACGTCACTTCACATAAATATCCTGGAACTAAGGGCCATTTACAATGCCCTAAGTCAGGCAAGGCCTCTGCTTCAGGGTCAGCCAGTATTGATCCAGTCGGACAACATCACGGCAGTCGCCCACGTAAACAGACAGGGCGGCACAAGAAGCAGGAGGGCAATGACGGAAGTGGCAAGGATTCTTCGCTGGGCGGAAAATCATGTGATAGCACTGTCAGCAGTGTTCATTCCGGGAGTGGACAACTGGGAAGCAGACTTCCTCAGCAGACACGATCTTCACCCGGGGGAGTGGGGACTTCACCCAGAAGTCTTCCACATGATTGTAAACCGTTGGGAAAAACCAAAGGTGGACATGATGGCGTCTCGCCTCAACAAAAAACTGGACAGATATTGCTCCAGGTCAAGGGACCCTCAGGCAATAGCTGTGGACGCTCTGGTAACACAGTGGGTGTACCGGTCAGTGTATGTGTTCCCTCCTCTTCCTCTCATACCAAAAGTACTGAGAATCATAAGAAGGAGAGGAGTAAAGACTATACTGGTGGCTCCGGATTGGCCAAGAAGGACTTGGTACCCGGAAATTCAAGAGATGCTCACGGAAGACCCGTGGCCTCTACCTCTAAGACAGGACCTGCTCCAGCAGGGACCATGTCTGTTCCAAGACTTACCGCGGCTGCGTTTGACGGCATGGCGGTTGAACGCCGGATCCTGAAGGAAAAAGGCATTCCGGATGAAGTCATCCCTACCCTGATCAAAGCCAGGAAGGATGTAACCGTACAACATTATCACCGTATTTGGCGTAAATATGTTGCGTGGTGCGAGGCCAGGAAGGCCCCTACGGAGGAATTTCAACTGGGTCGATTCCTGCATTTCCTGCAAACAGGACTGTCTATGGGCCTCAAATTAGGGTCCATTAAGGTTCAAATTTCGGCCCTGTCGATATTCTTCCAAAAAGAACTAGCTTCTGTTCCTGAAGTTCAGACGTTTGTCAAGGGAGTACTGCATATACAGCCTCCTTTTGTGCCTCCAGTGGCACCTTGGGATCTCAATGTAGTGTTGGGATTCCTAAAATCACATTGGTTTGAACCACTCACCACTGTGGACTTGAAATATCTCACATGGAAATATAAAAGCCCTTACCTAATTTTTCATACGGACAGGGCAGAATTGAGGACTCGTCCTCAATTTCTCCCTAAGGTGGTTTCAGCATTTCACTTAAACCAACCTATTGTAGTGCCTGCGGCTACTAGGGACTTGGAGGATTCCAAGTTGCTGGACGTAGTCAGGGCCCTGAAAATATATGTTTCCAGGACGGCTGGAGTCAGAAAATCTGACTCGCTGTTTATCCTGTATGCACCCAACAAGCTGGGTGCTCCTGCTTCTAAGCAGACGATTGCTCGTTGGATTTGTAGTACAATTCAGCTTGCACATTCTCTGGCAGGCCTGCCACAGCCAAAATCTGTAAAAGCCCATTCCACACGGAAAGTGGGCTCATCTTGGGCAGCTGCCCGAGGGGTCTCGGCTTTACAACTTTGCCGAGCAGCTACTTGGTCAGGGGCAAACACGTTTGCTAAATTCTACAAATTTGATACCCTGGCTGAGGAGGACCTGGAGTTCTCTCATTCGGTGCTGCAGAGTCATCCGCACTCTCCCGCCCGTTTGGGAGCTTTGGTATAATCCCCATGGTCCTTTCGGAGTCCCCAGCATCCACTAGGACGTTAGAGAAAATAAGAATTTACTTACCGATAATTCTATTTCTCATAGTCCGTAGTGGATGCTGGGCGCCCATCCCAAGTGCGGATTGTCTGCATTACTTGTACATAGTTATTGTTACAAAAATCGGATTATTGTTGTTGTGAGCCATCTTTTCAGAGGCTCCTTCTGTTATCATGCTGTTAACTGGGTTCAGATCACAAGTTGTACGGTGTGATTGGTGTGGCTGGTATGAGTCTTACCCGGGATTCAAAATCCTTCCTTATTGTGTACGCTCGTCCGGGCACAGTATCCTAACTGAGGCTTGGAGGAGGGTCATAGGGGGAGGAGCCAGTGCACACCAGCTAGTCCTAAAGCTTTTACTTTGTGCCCAGTCTCCTGCGGAGCCGCTATTCCCCATGGTCCTTTCGGAGTCCCCAGCATCCACTACGGACTATGAGAAATAGAATTATCGGTAAGTAAATTCTTATTTTATTTTTCCTATCCATAATTTGGATTATTAATAAAAACAATTATATTCAAAAGTGATCCTGTTGCGCACAGATTGTTTTTTTTCTGTTTATTTTGCTTTTTCGGGGATCAGCAACTTTCCCCTTTTTACCAAATTGTGCAGCAATAGGAAGTTCCCATAGGGTTGAAGGCTACGGGCGCCCATTTACCTTGCTTTTTCTCTTGATTTTTATCCATTGTTGCTGAGGCAGCCCTTACCTGATACCCTTGAGAATAATTGGTTTTATATTTATAAATTATAATGCCTTCATTAAAATGCCTATCAGAACGACTTGAAAGAAGGCAGAATTATTTAAAGGAAGAGTCTAACTATATAGAACAAAGTGTGAATAGCGATAATATAGATATGTATTCGTTATTTAATGAATTGGAGGACTTATTTATTTCTGAGACACGTCATTGGTGGGATCAAGTAACACTGCAAAAGTATCTTGATAAAGAAATGATCCCCAGGGGCCTCAGAATTTTTAAGTCCTGTTCCTTTAAGGATGACTCTACATTTACTCAGGAATGGAATGGAGTTTTAGATAATTGCTCAAAGAACCTTATGAGATTACTGATTAAACATAGAGAACAGAAAGTTCTTAAAATTCAGGAGGAGATAGAGAGGGTACAAGATTCTCTTTTTGCCTTCTCTAAACATCCAGAATTTGATGCCAAAGATATTAAATTAAATAGAAAAGTTGAGGACTTTGAGAAAACTCTCATTGCCCTTAAGGATAAAAAATTATATCGGGATAAAACTGATTATCAGACAGATCAAGTCCGCACATTTAATAAAAGGTTTAGAACACCATCAAGAAATGGATGACTAGATAGGTCTCCAAACAGATCCTCTGATAATACTAACTATATTGAGCGTAAGATGGTCTCAGAGAGATTTGGGAATAGACAGGAGAGGAGGAGGAAACCAAGCTACAGACAGAGATATGACTCAGGTCCAGCTAGGAATCGCATGGGGAATAGGAATAATGAGACTACTTCATGGAGGAATATGAATTACTTAGATAGATCCACTAGGGGGCATCAGAGAACACGTGATGATATGGATAGGTATACACATGTGAATAGATATGATTCTCTAAATGATAATACCCCTACCCATAGAGATAGATTAGATCAAGGTGGAGCGTCCTCGGTTCATTTTCTAGACAGGAGAAATGCATCA
Source organism: Pseudophryne corroboree (assembly GCF_028390025.1). NCBI lineage: Eukaryota > Metazoa > Chordata > Amphibia > Anura > Myobatrachidae > Pseudophryne > Pseudophryne corroboree. Next base: position 44,516,679 of record NC_086446.1, on the reverse strand, counting down.
CTTCGAGAATCACAACAATTAAATCAGAGGGAGCAAATAAGAAACAGATATACTCCCAAAAGGAGAAGAGAAGAAGAACACGAGGTTGTAGAGGAGGAATCAAGAAATCAAACAAGCAGTCAGGTACCTCAAAAAAATCTAAGAAATTAACAGCTAATAAGGGTATTTTTAATCTCTCAACCAAGACCCTTACTTCAGGTGAAATTACCCTCCTGAATAAAGGCTTGAAATTTGCCCCAGAAACTAAACCGCATCTATTTACATTATTTGTTGATCTGAACAAATTCACTCGTACCCTAAGTCGTAAGAGATACTTTACGATGAAATCTTTACAGAAACAAAAAATTGTTGGAACTCCAGTCTGTCTTGACAAGGATGATATCCTAGCATTAGACATTTTGGAATCTCTGAGTGATGTAAGGGAAGAAAGGTCGTGTCTAGAACCCACTAAAATATTTGATACTATGAGTCGTATAAGTGAGAGAATATCTAAATTTCTCTAACGTCCTAAGTGGATGCTGGGGACTCCGTCAGGACCATGGGGTCTAGCGGCTCCGCAGGAGACAGGGCACAATAATAAAAGCTTTAGGATCAGGTGGTGTGCACTGGCTCCTCCCCCTATGACCCTCCTCCAAGCCTCAGTTAGTTAGATCTTTGTGCCCGGCCGAGAAGGGTGCAATCTAGGTGGCTCTCCTGAGCTGCTTAGAATAAAAGTTTAATTTAGGTTTTTTATTTTCAGTGAGTCCTGCTGGCAACAGGCTCACTGCTACGAGGGACTTAGGGGAGAGAAGTAAACTCACCTGCGTGCAGGATGGATTTGCTTCTTAGGCTACTGGACACCATTAGCTCCAGAGGGAGTCGGAACACAGGTCTCACCCTGGGGTTCGTCCCGGAGCCGTGCCGCCGACCCCCCTTGCAGATGCCGAAGTTGAAGAGGTCCAGAAACAGGCGGCAGAAGACTTTCAGTCTTCATAAGGTAGCGCACAGCACTGCAGCTGTGCGCCATTGTTGTCAGCACACTTCATACCAGCGGTCACTGAGGGTGCAGGGCGCTGGGGGGGGCGCCCTGGGCAGCAATGTATTATACCTTTTTTATGGCTAAAATACATCACATATAGCCCTTGAGGCTATATGGATGTATTTAACCCCTGCCAGATCTCACAAACTCCGGGAGAAGAGCCCGCCGTTTTAGGGGGCGGGGCCTATTCTCCTCAGCACACGGCGCCATTTTCCTGCTCAGCTCTGCTGTGAGGAAGGCTCCCAGGCTCTCCCCTGCACTGCACTACAGAAACAGGGTTAAAACAGAGAGGGGGGGCACTTATTTGGCGATATGATTACATATGTGAAAATGCTATAAGGGAAAACACTTGTATAAGGGGTTGTCCCTGTATAATTATAGCGTTTTTGGTGTGTGCTGGCAAACTCTCCCTCTGTCTCCCCAAAGGGCTAGTGGGGTCCTGTCCTCTATCAGAGCATTCCCTGTGTGTGTGCTGTGTGTCGGTACGTGTGTGTCGACATGTAGGAGGACGATGTTGGTGAGGAGGCGGAGCAAATTGCCTGTATTGGTGATGTCACTCTCTAGGGAGTCGACACCGGAATGGATGGCTTATTTAGGAATTACGTGATAATGTCAACACGATGCAAGGTCGGTTGACGACATGAGACGGCCGGCAAACAAATTAGTACCTGTCCAGGCGTCTCAGACACCGTCAGGGGCTTGTAAAAACGCCCATTTACCTCAGTTGGTCGACACAGACACGGACACTGACTTCAGTGTCGACGGTGAAGAAACAAACGTATTTTCCTTTAGGGCCACACGTTACATGTTAAGGGCAATGAAGGAGGTGTTACATATTTCTGATACTACAAGTACCACAAATAAGGGTATTATGTAGGGTGGGAATAATCTACTTGTAGTTTTTCCTGAATCAGATAAATTAAAGTGTGTGATGATACGTGGGTTTCCTCCGATAGAAAATTATTGGAGGTATACCTTTTCCCGCCAGAAGTGAGGGCGAGTTGGGAAACACCTTAGGGTGGATAAGGCGCTCACACGCTTATAAAAACAAGTGGCGTTACCGTCTCCAGATACGGCCGCCCTCAAAGAGCCAGCTGATAGGAAGCTGAAAAATATCCTAAAAAGTATATACACACATACTGGTGTTATACTACGACCAGCAATCGCCTCAGCCTGAATGTGCAGCGCTGGGGGGGCTTGGTCGGATTTCCTGACTGAAAATATTGATACCCTTGACAGGAACAATATTTTATTGACTATAGAGCATTTTAAGGATGCATTTCTATATATGCGAGATGCGCAGAGGGATATTTGCATTCTGGCATCAAGAGTAGATGTGATGTCCATATCTGCCAGACGATGTTTATAGACACGACAGTGGTCAGGTGATGCAGATTCCAGACGGCACATGGAAGTATTGCCGTATAAAGGGGCGGTCCATCGGACCTGGTGGCCATGGCAACAGCTGGAAAATCCACTTTTGTTACCCCAAGTCACATCTCAGCAGAAAAGGACACAGTCTTTTCAGTCTCAGTCCTTTCGTACCCATAAAGGCAGGCGGGCAAAAGGCCAGTCAATCTGCCCAGGGTTAGAGGAAAGGGAAGAAGACTGCAGCAGGCAGCCCATTCCCAGGAACAGAAGTCCTCCACAGCTTCTGCCAAGTCCGCAGCATGACGCTGGGGCCATACAAGCGGACTCAGGTGCGGTGTGGGGTCATCTCAAGAGTTTCAGCACGCAGTGGGCTCACTCGCAAGTGGACTCCTGGATCCTACACGTAGTATCCCAGGTGTACATTGGAAATTCGAGACGTCTTCCCCTCACAAGTTCCTGAAGTCTGCTTTACCAACGTCTCCCTCCGACAGGGAGGCAGTATTGGGGAAAAAAAAAAATTCACAGGCTGTATTCCCAGCAGGTGATAATCAAAGTACCCCTCCTACAACAAGGGAAGGGGTATTATTCCACACTATATTGTGGTACTGAAGCCAAACGGCTCGGTGAGATCTAAAAGATTTGAACAATTACATACAAGGGTTCAAATCAAGATGGAGTCACTCAGAGCAGTGATAGCGAACCAGGACGATATGGTGTCACTGGATATCAGGGACGCTTACCTACATGTCCAAATTTTGCCCTTCTCACCAAGGGTATCTCAGGTTCGTGGTACAGAACTGTCACTATCAGTTCAGACGCTGCCGTTTGGATTGTCCACGGCACCCCGGGTCTTTACCATGGTAATGGCCGAAATGATGATTCTTCCTAAAAGAAATATGGACGCTTTCCTGATAAGGGCAAGGTCCAGAGAACAGTTGGCGGTCGGAGTAGCACTATCTCAAGTAGTTCTACGACAGCACGAGTGGATTCTAAATATTCCAAAATCGCAGCTTTTTCCGACGACACGTCTAATGTTCCTAGGAATGATTCTGGACACAGTCCAGAAAAGGATGTTTTCTCCCGGAGAAGAAGACCAGGGAGTTATCCGAGCTAGTCAGGAACCTCCTAAAACCAGGAAAAGTATCAGTGCATCATTGCACAAGGGTCCTGTGAAAAATGGTGGTTTCTTACAAAGCGATCCCATTCTGTAGATTTCACGCAAGAACCTTTCAGTGGAATCTGCTGGGAAAATGGTCCGGATCGCATCTTCAGATGCATCAGCGGATAACCCTGTCTCCAAGGACAAGGGTGTTTTCTTCTGCGGTGGCTGCAGAGTGCTCATCTATGAAAGGGCCGCAGATTCGACATTCAGGACTGGGTCCTGGTGACCACGGATGCCAGCCTGAGTGGCTGGGGAGCAGTCACACAAGGAAAAAATTTCCAGGGAGTGTGATCAAGTCTGGAGACTTCTCTCCACATAAATATACTGGAGCTAAGGGCAATTTACAAGGCTCTAAGCTTAGCAAGACCTCTGCTTCAAGGTCAGCCGGTATTGATCCAGTGGGACAACATCACGGCAGTCGCCCACGTAAACAGACAGGGCGGCACATGAAGCAGGAGGGAAATGGCAGAAACTGCAAGGATTCTTCGCTGGGCGAAAAATCACGTGATAACACTCTCAGCAGTGTTAATTCCGGGAGTGGAAAACTGGGAAGCAAACTTCCTCAGCAGGCATAACCTCCACCCGGGAGAGTGGGGACTTCAGCGGGAAGTCTTCCACATGATTGTAAACCGTTGGGAAAAACCAAAGGTGGACATGATGGCGTCCCGCCTGAACAAAAAACTAGACAAATATTGCGCCAGGTCAAGGGACCCTCAGGCAATAGCGGTGGACGCTCTGGTAACACTGTGGGTGTACCAGTCAGGGTATGTGTTCCCTCCTATGCATCTCATACCAAAAGTACTGAGAATCATAAGAAGGAGATGAGTAAGAACGATACTCGTGGTTCCGGATGGGTCAAGAAGGACTTGGTACCCGGAACTTCAAGAGATGCTCACGGAAGAACCGTGGCCTCTACCTTTAAGAAAGGACCTGCTCTAGCAGGGGCCTTGTCTGTTCCAAGACTTACCGCGGCTGCGTTTGACGGCATGGCAGTTGAACGCCGGATCCTGAAAGGGCATTCCAGATGAAGTCATCCCTACCCTGGTCGAAGCCAGGAAGGATGTAACCGCAAAACATTTTCACCGCATTTGGCGAAAATATGTTGCGGGGTGTGAGGCCAAGAAGGTCCCTACAGAGGAATTCCAACTGGGTCGTTTCCTACATTTCCTGAAAACAGGACTGTCTATGGGCCTAAAATTAGGGTCCATTAAGGTTCAAATTTCGACCCTGTCAAATTTCTTCCAGAAAGAACTGGCTTCAGTGCCTGAAGTTCAGACGTTTGTAAAAGGGGTACTGCATATACAGCCTCCTTTTGTGCCCCCAGTGGCACCTTGGGATCTCAATGTTGTTTTGAGTTTCCTAAAGTCACATTGGTTTGATCCACTCACCACTGTGGAATTAAAATATTTCACATGGAAGGTGAAGATTCTATTAGCCCTGGCTTCAGCCAGGCGTGTGTCAGAATGGGCGGCTTTATCATATAAAAGCCCTTACTTAATTTTTCATTCTGACAGGGCAGAATTGAGGACTCGTCCTCAATTTCTCCTTAAGGTGTTTTCTGTTTTTCACATGAACCAACCTATTGTGGTACCTGCGGCTACTAGGGACTTGGAGGACTCCAAGTTACTTGACGTTGTCAGGGCCCTGAAAATATATGTTTCCAGGACGACTGGAGTCAGAAAATCTGACTCGCTGTTTAGCCTGTATGCACCCAACAAGATGGGTGTTTCTGCTTCTAAGCAGACGATTGCTCGCTGGATTTGTAGTACAATTCAGCTTGCACATTCTGTGGCAGGCTTGCCACAGCCAAAATCAGTAAAAGCCCATTCCACAAGGAAGTGGGCTCATCTTGGGCGGCTGCCCGAGGGGTCTCGGCTTTACAACTTTGCCGAGCTGCTACTTGGTCAGGGGCACACCCTGACTGAGGAGGACCTGGAGTTCTCTCATTCGGTGCTGCAGAGTCATCCGCACTCTCCCGCCCGTTTGGGAGCTTTGGTATAATCCCCATGGTCCTGACGGAGTCCCCAGCATCCACTTAGGACGTTAGAGAAAATAAGAATTTACTTACCGATAATTCTATTTCTCGTAGTCCGTAGTGGATGCTGGGCGCCCATCCCAAGTGCGGATTGTCTGCAATACTTGTACATAGTTATTGTTACAAAAATCGGGTTATTCTTGTTGTGAGCCATCTTTTCAGAGGCTCCTTCGTTGTTATCATACTGTTAACTGGGTTCAGATCACAGGTTGTACGGTGTGATTGGTGTGGCTGGTATGAGTCTTACCCGGGATTCAATATCCTTCCTTATTATGCACGCTCGTCCGGGCACAGTATCCTAACTGAGGCTTGGAGGAGGGTCATAGGGGGAGGAGCCAGTGCACACCACCTGATCCTAAAGCTTTTATTATTGTGCCCTGTCTCCTGCGGAGCCGCTAGACCCCATGGTCCTGACGGAGTCCCCAGCATCCACTACGGACTACGAGAAATAGAATTATCGGTAAGTAAATTCTTATTTTAAGAAGGCATCAGATTTCTATCCACTCCAGCATAGAGGTCCTTTTGTGGAGGGCTTCTATTCCACCACTGTGCGATATTTTAAGAATCTTTGTGATAGACAGGAAAAAAAGTCCTTTAAGGATAATTTATCTAGATCAGAGAGATTGGCACTTAAAAACCTTACCAAAGATAAGGCAATAATAATTAAACAAGCAGACAAAGGGGGGGGGGGGGGTCTGGTCATTCAAGACGAGACCGATTACCTTAAGGAAGCTTATAGACAACTTAATGACGAGATGTTCTACAGGAAACTACCTGCTGATCCCACGGGTGCCTTTTTGGAAGAATATAAATCCCTGATTGATTCAGCATTAGAACAACAAGTCATCACTAAAGATATTTGGAATTATTTGTGGACACCTTATCCCATTATTCCAATCTATTACCACCTTCCAAAGGTGCACAAAACATTATCTTCCCCCCCAGGACGACCCATCATATCTGGAGTAGGATCTCTTACAGCAAACCTTTCTTCCTTTATTGATGCTCATTTGCAAAAATATGTTACTTCTCTCCCCTCACACATAAAAGATACAACTCATTTTCTACAGAAACTAGAAGGAGTTAAGTGGAAAGATGGATATGTACTATCTACATGTGACATAGAGTCTTTATATACGAACATATCACATGAGTGGGGTTTAGTTGCTATTAATTATTATTTGACACGTGATTCGGAAGTTTCTGATGAACTACGTCATTTTTTATTGTTGTCAATTAGATTTATTTTAGAACATAATTATTTTTCATTTGATTCTCGGTTTTAGTTACAAAGCAAGGGGACTGCCATGGGGACTAGATTCGCGCCAAGCTTTGCCATCCTTTTTTTAGGTTGGTTTGAGGATAGTTATATTTTCAATACCACCATTGGCGCGAATCTAGTCCTCTATGGCAGGTTCATTGATGATATTTTTATCATTTGGGAGGGTGATACCGAATCTTTGGAAGGTTTTATTAACTATCTGAATTCAAATCTGTTGGTTCTTAAATTTACGAATAATTACAGCCCGAATAGTCTTAATTTTTTGGACATTACGGTCTCTATTAAGGATCGTTTAAAAGAATCCTCTACTTATATCAAGGAGGTGGATTGTGGCAATTATTTACATTATAAGAGCAGTCACTACAATCCCTGGAAGAACAACATTCCTAAAGGTCAGTTCCTCCGGTTACGTAGGAACTGTTCCTCGGAAGAAATGTTTAATATACAGGCCAGGGATATGTATAGGTCATTTATTAAACAAGGATACCCGACCCACCTCCTTGATAAGGCGTTAGAATATACTTCAAGTCAATCGAGACCACTGATGTTAAATCCTGAGAAGGGAACATCTCGAAAAAATAGGAGATCTGGTCAACCACCTACATTTATTACACAATATAACTCAGCTGCAGGTCAAATTAAGAGGATTATTTCTAAGAATCTTATGATTTTACAATCAGATCGTTTTTTAGAAGGTGCAATTTCGGATAAGAACCCTGTGGTTTTCAAAAAAGCACAAAATCTCAAACAAAGATTAGCACCAAGTTTATTTAGTAGAGGACCTGTAACATCTGGCATAGACACTGAAGAACCCATCTTTAGATTGCCCCCTAAACCAAGGGGGTTCTTTAAATGTGGGAAGGACAGATGCCTGACGTGCATATGTTGATCATAGATGTACTACTATTAATTCACATATAACCAAGGAGAAATTCGAGATAACTACCTTTCTCAACTGCAGAACTAGCTATGTAATATATGTAATCCAATGTCTCTGCGGTATTCAATATGTGGGTAGGACTATACGTCCCCTACATATGCGATTCCTTGAACATAGGCGCAATATTATGAAGGGTGTGAAAACACATACCCTCTCCAATCATGTTAATCGATGTCAAAAGGGGAACCTTAAAGGCCTCACAGTAAGAGCGATTGAGCGAGTTAGGCCCACATGTAGGGGGGGTGATAGGTACAATAGACTTTGTAAACGTGAAGCTTTTTGGATTTTCCAGTTACAAACATTATCCCCACAAGGTCTCAATGATACAGTCGAATTGAACAATGTATAATAGATTGGATGTTCCTTCATAGAATTGGTGGGTGGTAGCAACCACTCAATAATAAGATCTTAGAATATCCTATCCGTCCAGTATGGAACTAGGTTGTAGAACAGGGCTTTGATTATAGTAATCCATGGGTATTTGAGCGTACTGTGTAGTTGTAGATATTTATCAAGATATGTGCTTCTACATTTGTATATATATGGATTGGCACGTTGTGTATATGTGTGTAGAAGCACAGGTGTATAAACATTTTTTTAGATATCACATTCATATATATGTATGATTTGTTATTATATGATATTTTGATTAAAATAGGTAAATTGTGGTTAAAAAAAATATTTATTTTTTTTTTTAGTTGTGGGTGTGGTTTTGACGGATGGTCGACGGACACACTCTGGATGAGTTTAAATATATCTCTCCTGATTGTGTCTGCTCTCCCCTCGGTCGACTCCACAGGTCGATTTATTTATTAATTTAGCACTTACCTGAATGTGTCACTGCAATACACACAATAAGTACAATATTACTACTAATATGAATATAATTATTTGTTCTTTAAGTAAAAAGTTTTTTTTTTTAAATTAATGAAATTGTATTTACAGATTAGATATTTATATCATTACTTGGTATTTATATAACACTTCACTGGTGTATTTATTTATTTAATTTAATTTATAGAGTGATGGATACGGTATCTGTATCTATAGGTTATTTATTCCATTCCTGAGTACTATAGCATTTGGTTCTATTGTGTGGACTCACGTTCAAATTTCATGGTCTTTTTACTACCTTAAGTTTGTTCCACATGTTTGATTAAAGTCATCAGCTGTTTGCATTTAGATAATCATTCGGGGGCTTTAAATATGGTCTGATAGGAACTTCCTTTTTATCTACCTCTGATGAAACGACCGGGACTAATGGTTGAGAAACGCGTTAGGTGACGGCTTTGGAGTGACCTCTCTATTTGGATCATCTACTACTGCCCTAATACCGGGTAATTATAACATCCAAAACCCGCTGCAAGGGACTCCGTACATCTCTATACATTGTACTCCGGCTACAAAGGAATACCCAGCCGTGCTATCTGGCTAGCATCCAGGCAGCACGGTGAATGCCGGCTAACACTGCCCTATTTGCTGGGTAATTATAACATCCAAAACCCGCTGCAAGGGACTCCGTATATCTTTATACATTGGACTCCGGCTGCAAAGGATTCTCCAGCCGCGCTATCTGGCTAGCACCCAGGCAGCGCGGTAAAAGCCGGTACGTGGAATACGGACAACGGAGGTCTCGGGTGATCCCAGCAAGTGAACTGGTGCGGGTGTAAGAGGCAGCACGAGACGGTTACTCAGCAAAATTATCCCCACCAAACAGCTCCTTACATCAGTGATACGGGGAGGAGATTTAGCGCTCGGCTGGAGGAGACACTCGTTACATACCGACGGTACTCCATTGGTTGGTATGCAGATGGTCTAATTGTATGGTGACCTCTTCTTCGTTATAATCACAGCATTGTGTTATAGACACTATTTATACAAAATTAACTGATCTCTTTGGATGAACCTTTTGGGTGAATTACACCTTATTTAAATACGGCTGGCCAGCCTATGTGGACATTTTATAATCAATGACTCAGTGCACTATTATTGTGATTTTTATTTAGGGATTCTATTCTGATTACTATACCAATAGTTCAGATTAGAGCTAATGTGATACCTTTGCGGGTTTCTTCTTATGGTCCAGATGGTTTAAAATTTGTTAAATTGTTTTATTTCATTGTGTGGTCACTCCTGAAGTATATAGTATATATATTATATATTATATTTTATATATACCATATTTTATTTTTCCTATCCATAATTTGGATTATTAATAAAAACAATTATATTCAAAAGCGATCCTGTTGCGCACAGATTGTTTTTTTCTGTTTATTTTGCTTTTTCGGGGGTCAGCAACTTTCCCCTTTTTACCAAATTGTGCAGCAATAGGAAGTTCCCATAGGGTTGAAGGTACGGGCGCCCATTTACCTTGCTTTTACTCTAAAAGAAAGATTAGGTACTATCTGGTGTGCACTGGCTCCTCCCTCTATGCCCCTCCTCCAGACCTCAGTTAGGGAAACTGTGCCCGGAAGAGCTGACACTACAAGGAAAGGATTTGGAATCCAGGGTAAGACTCATACCAGCCACACCAATCACACCGTACAACTCGTTATAACTATACCCAGTTAACAGTATGAATAACAACTGAGCCTCACTGAACAGATGGCTCATAACAATAACCCTTTAGTTAAGCAATAACTATATACAAGTATTGCAGAAAATCCGCACTTGGGACGGGCTCCCAGCATCCACTACGGACTACGAGAAATAGAATTACCGGTAAGTAAATTCTTATTTTCTCTGACGTCCTAGTGGATGCTGGGTACTCCGTAAGGACCATGGGGATTATACCAAAGCTCCCAAACGGGCGGGAGAGTGCGGATGACTCTGCAGCACCGCATGGGCAAACTCAAGGTCCTCCTCAGCCAGGGTGTCAAACTTGTAGAATTTTGCAAACGTGTTTGACCCCGACCAGGTAGCAGCTCAGCAAAGTTGTAATGCCGAGACCCCTTGGGCAGCCGCCCAAGAAGAGCCCCCTTCCTCGTGGAATGGGCTTTTACTGATTTAGGATGCGGCAGTCCAGCCGCAGAATGTGCAAGTTGAATCGTGCTACAGATCCAGCGAGCAATAGTCTGCTTAGAAGCAGGAGCACCCAGCTTGTTGGGTGCATGCAGGATAAACCGAGTCAGTATTTCTGACTCTAGCCGTCCTGGAAACATAGATTTTCAGGGCCCGGACTACATCCAGCAACTTGGAGGCCTCCAAGTCCCGAGTAGCCGCAGGCACCACAATAGGTTGGTTCAAATGAAACGCTGATACCACCTTAGGGAGAAATTGGGGACGAATCCTCAATTCTGCCCTGTCCATATGGAAGATCAGATAAGGGCTTTTACATGACTAAGCCGCCAATTCTGACACACGCCTAGCCGAAGCCAAGGCCAAAAATATATGACCACTTTCCACGTGAGATACTTCAACTCCACGTTCTGAAGTGGCTCAAAACAATGTGATTTTAAGAAATCCAACACTACGTTGAGATCCCAAGGTGCCACTGGAGGCACAAAAGGGGGCTGAATATGCAGCACTCCCTTAACAACGTCTGAACTTCAGGCAGCGTCTTTCCTAGCCTTTAATAGCGTAGGAATCACTTCATCTGGAACGCCCTTTTCCGCTAGGATCCGGCGTTCAACCGCCAAGCCTTCAAACGCAGCCGCGGTAAGTCTTGGAACAGACAGGGCCCCTGCAGTAACAGGTCCTGTCTGAGAGACAGAGGCCATGGGTACTCCGAGATCATTTCTTGTAGTTCTGGGTACCAAGTTCTTCTTGGCCAATCCGGAACTACGAGTATAGTTCTTACTCCTCTCTTACTTACTATCCTCAGTACCTTGGGTATGAGAGGAAGAGGAGGGAACACATAAACCGACTGGTACACCCACGGTGTCACTAGTGCGTCCACAGCTATCGCCTGAGAGTCTCTTGACCTGGCGCAATACTTTTTTAGCTTTTTGTTGAGGCGGGACACCATCATGTCCACCTGTGGCCGCTCCCAACGGTTCACAATCTGCGTGAAGACTTCTGGATGAAGTCCCCACTCTCCCGGGTGGAGGTCGTGCCTGCTGAGGAAGTCTGCTTCCTAGTTTTCCACCCCCGGAATGAACACTGCTGACAGTGTTAGCACGTGATACTCCGCCCATCGGAGAATCCTTGTGGCTTCTGCCAACGCCATCCTGCTTCTTGTGCCGCCTTGTCGGTTTACATGGGCGACAGCCGTGATGTTGTCTGACTGAATCAGCACCGGCTGGTTTTGAAGCAGGGGTTCTGCTTGCCTTAGGGCATTGTAAATGGCCCTTAGGTCCAGAATATTTATGTGTAGGGAAGTCTCCTGACTCGACCATTGTCCTTGGAAGTTTCTTCCCTGAGTGACTGCTCCCCAACCTCGGAGGCTTGCATCCGTGGTCACCAGGACCCAGTCCTGAATGCCGAATCTGCGGCCCTCGAGAAGATGAGCACTCTGCAGCCACCACAGCAGAGACACCCTGGCCCTCGGGGACAGGGTGATCAGCCGATGCATCTGAAGATGCGATCCTCACTTGTCTAACAGGTCCCACTGAAAATTCCTTGCATGGAACCTGCCGAAGGGAATTGCTTTGAAAGAAGCTACCATCTTTTCCAGGATTCGCGTGCAATGATGCACCGACACCTGTTTTGGTTGCAGGAGGTCTCTGACCAGAGATAACAACTCCTTGGCCTTCTCCTCCGGGAGAAACACCTTCTTCTGTTCTGTGTCCAGAAACATGCCCAATATCAGCAGACGCGTCGTAGGAACCAGCTGCGACTTTGGGATATTCAGAATCCAGCCGTGCTGTTGTAGCACTTCCTGAGATAGTGCTACTCCGATCAACGACTGCACCTTGGACCTCGCCTTTATAAGGAGATCGTCCAAGTACGGGATAATTATAACTCCCTTCTTTCGAAGGAGTATCATAATTTTGGCCATTACCTTGGAACACACCCTCGGTGCCGTGGACAGACCAAACGGCAACGTCTGGAAGTGGTAATGGCAGTTCTGTACCACAACCTTGAGGTACTCCTGGTGAGGTGGGTAAATGGGGACATGTAGGTAAGCATCCATGATGTCCAGTGACACCATAATATCCCCCTCTTCCAGGCTTGCAATAACTGCCCTGAGCGATTCTTTTTTGAACTTGAACTTCCTTATATAAGTTTTCAAGGATTTCAAATTTAGAATGGGTCTCACCGAACCGTCTGGTTTCGGTATCACAAACATTGTGGAATAGTAACCTCGTCCCTGTTGAAGGAGAGGAACTTTGATTATCACCTGCTGGAGGTACAGCTTGTGAATTGCCGCCAGTACTACCTCCCTTTCCTTGGGAGTAGCAGGCAAGGCTGATTTGAGGTAACGGCGAGGGGCAGACGTCTCGAACTCCAGCTTGTATCCCTGAGATACCTGTAGAACCCAGAGATCCACCAGGAAGATTAGGGAGGTAAATGTGTGGCTTAGGGATTGGTGCAGGAAAGAGGGGTTTGTGTTCCTGGAACACTGGGCGGACTTCTCAGTCAGGCACCATCTCTTTTGTCGTGACGGATTGCACCTGACTGAGGAGGGGGCAGCGGTGCTGGGGAGAAGGATGGTTAGAAGGTTGGAGGAGATTTTAAACTAGGAGCCTGGGGGGAGGGTTTAGCTAGAAACTACGGGTCATGCAGTGAGAATAGTGGGGATGGCGGTAGTAAACGAAATGGGGGAGAAGTTGGGGGGAGGGTAAGAGCAGGCGGTAAGGTTACTAACATGGGTACTAAAAGGGATTTTACCAAAGCACTAACCAATGACGATTACAGGTCATCCTTGCTACATAAGGTGAAAGATGTCCCTAACGCAAGGGAAAATACTTATCTTAGTTGTATGTATGTAAACGCCAGAAGCATTACTGGTAAAAAGGGGGAACTAGAAATACTTGCAGCAAGCAAACAGTATGATATTATAGGCATTACTGAAACTTGGTGGGATGAATCTCATGATTGGACAGTCAATCTAGAGGGCTATACACTGTTTAGGAGAGACAGACTAAATAAAAAGGGTGGAGGGGTGTGTCTTTACGTAAAGCCGTTTTTAAAACCTAATATATGGGAAGATATTCAGGAGGGGACTGTAGACACTGTCGAGACATTATGGGTAGAAATTGCATGCGGGGGAAAAGGAATAAAAAAGTTAGTATTGGGTGTATGCTATAGGCCGCCTGGTATCAACGCATCTGATGATGAATTGTTACTAAAGCAAATTGAAAGAGCAGCAGGAGTAGGAGACATAGTAGTGATGGGAGATTTTAACTATCCAGAGATAAACTGGAAAAACGACTTATGTGATACTGCTAGGGGCAATATGTTTTTAAACACACTTAATGATAACTACTTAGTCCAACTAATTGAGGAACCAACTAGGTACAATGCAATCTTAGACCTGGTATTAACAAACAATGGGGTCAATTCTATTCGGCAACCAAAGAATAGCGCCGGGAATTAGCTCCCGACGCTATTCAATTCTGCTACTAGTTGCCCGCAATTGTCGGGAATTCTTCTCTCATCCCCGGGGGATGAGAGAAGAAACCCGACAAAAGTGCTGCCTCGCGGCCGGCGCGAGGCTGATTCTGTCGGGAATCAGCCTCGCGCCGGGTAGTTAAGTCGGAGAATGCCCGTTCTCCCGACAAAACTACCTGTTAAGTCGGCGAGAACGGGACATCGCCTACTTAACTTTAGCTGAATTGAATAGCGTCGGGAGCTAATTCCCGGCGCTATTCTTTAGTTGCCGAATAGAATTGACCCCAATGGGGATTTGGTATCGGGTATTATAGTAGGGGAACCCATAGGAAACAGCGACCACAATATGGTCACATTCAATATCAGTTTCTATAAACAGCCCTATACTGGCTCAACTAGGACTTTAAACTTTAGCAAAGCAAATTTTGAAAAGATGAGAGTATTTTTCAGGGATATTGAATGGGAAGGTTTGTTTTTAGGAAAAAATACTACGGAGAAATGGGAGGTACTAACATTCCTGCTAGCTAAAAATACACTCAAATGAGTTCCTATGAGTAGCAAAGAAGAATAAAAATCATAAACCGATGTGGCTTAACAAAAAGATTAAGGAACTTATGGGCAAGAAAAGGCGAGCATTTAAAAAATACAAATCTGACGGGGAAGCAGAGTCATTTCAGCACTATAAGGAATGTAACAAAATTTGCAAAAAGGAAATAAGAGCGGCTAAAGTAGAAACTGAAAAACTAGTAGCAAAGGAAAGCAAAGCGAATACCAAAAAATTCTTTAAATACATTAATAGCAAGAGATTAAAGAAGGAGAGTATAGGCCAGGCTTTTTCAACCAGTGTGCCGTGGCACACTAGTGTGCCGCGACCAGTTGCAAAGTGTGCCGCGGAGCCAGAGCAGCTTCCTGCACCTTCAGAGTGAACTGTTGGCCCAGGCTCTTCTTAGAGGATCAGTAATGCTCCGGCTGTGACGTATGCCTTGAAGACGCAGCGGTGTGATATCATAGGTCACGGCCGCCGCATCTCACCACCCAGCCAGCCCACCCACCTGCGCATACACAGCTTTTCTTGCCCACCCACATCCACACCTGCCAGACCGCCCGCTGCTCAGTATTCGCAGCACTCCACTATGAACAACCCCTGCCACTGAGGGACAGGGAGGAGAACAGCTGACCGGTAGGGGCTAATATTTGTTGTTGTTTTTTTTCTCCTGTGGAGAACAATAGGATTTATGTGGGGAGAATAAGGATTTATGGATTATGGGGGGAACAATGTGAATAATTCATGTGGGGAGCAATAACATTTATGTAGGGAGCAATATGATTTATGTGGGGAGCAATGTGATTGTTTTTCCTGTGTAGGCCAATGTACGTGTGGATATTTTTTACTATGAGGGCCAATGTGTGTTTTTTGTTTTTTTCTGTGGGGAACTGATGGTGTGCCTTGGCAATTTTAAATATTGTTCGGAGTGCCGCGAGTACAAAAAGGTTGAAAATCACTGGTATAGGCCCTTTAAAAGACAAGTTGGGAGTCTTAAGCAAAAATGATAATGACATAGCGGACACACTAAATCAGTTTTTTTCAACAGTATTCACTAGAGAGGACCCAATTCAGGGACTGACACACAATCTCAATAATGAGAATATCACACTGATGGGTACTTATTTAAGCGAGGAAGTAGTCTGTGACCGATTAAAACATTTAAAGATTAATAAATCACCAGGGCCCGATGGCATTCATCCAAGGGTTCTAATGGAGCTTCACTCTGAACTGGCAAAACCGCTATCTTTGATCTTTAAGGATTCAGTTATATCAGGTATGGTTCCCAAAGACTGGCGTATAGCGGAAGTAGTGCCTATATTCAAAAAGGGAAGTAAAGCTGAACCAGGTAATTATAGACCAGTTAGTCTTACATCTATAGTGGGGAAAGTATTGGAAGGTATTCTAAGAGATAGTATTCAGAAGTTCCTTGAAACCAATAAGGTCATTAAAAGGAATCAACATGGGTTTATGAAGGACAGATCCTGTCAAACCAACTTACCTGGCTTTTATGAAACAGTAAGCGCAAACCTAGATCAGGGTAAAGACGTGGATGTAATCTTTTTAGACTTTGCCAAAGCGTTCGATACTGTACCAGACATGAGACTTATCTACAAGCTACAAGAATCAGGGCTAGGAAGCACAATATGCACTTGGGTCAAAAACTGGTTAGATAATAGGGAGCAGCGCGTTGTGGTTAATGGATCTTTTTCAACTTGGACTGAAGTGCTAAGTGGTGTGCCGCAAGGCTCAGTATTAGGACCGCTATTGTTCAATATTTTCATTAACGACCTAACTTAAGGTCTAGAGAGCATGGTGTTAATTTTTGCAGATGATACCAAATTGTGTAAGGCTATAAATACAGAGGAGGATGCCGAGTCTCTTCAGAACGACTTAGTTTAATTAGAAGCATGGGCAGCCAAATGGAGAATGCGCTTCAACACAGACAAGTGTAAGGTAATGCACTGTGGTAACAAGAACAAAAATTACACCTACCTACTAAATGGGGTAAAATTAGGGGATTCTGTACTGGAAAAGGACTTGGGTGTCTTCATAGATAGCAAGCTAAGCAGTAGTACCCAAAGTAGGACTGCAGCAAAGAAGGCTAATAAGATATTAGCATGCATAAAACAGGGTATTGATGCTAGGGACGAGAGTATTATACTCCCGTTATATAAATCACTAGTGAGGCCACACCTTGAATACTGTGTACAATTCTGGGCACCGTACTACAAAAAGGATATCCTGGAGCTTGAAAAGGTACAGAGGAGGGCGACCAAACTAATTAAGGGCATGGAGACGATGGAATACAAGGAAAGGCTCGAAAGGCTAGGCATGTTTACATTGGAAAAGCGGAGACTAAGAGGGGATATGATCAACATCTACAAATATATAAGGGGACAATACACAGAGCTTGCGCGGGACCTGTTTTTGGTTAGATCAACACAGAGGACTCGTGGACACTCGCTCAGGTTAGAGGAAAGGAGATTCCGCACAATACGGCGTAAAGGCTTTTTCACGGTAAGGACAATACGTGTTTGGAATTCCCTGCCCGAGGGAGTTGTAATGGCGGAATCTGTCAACACCTTTAAGAATGGGTTAGATAAATTCCTAATGGATAAGGATATCCAGGGGTATGGTGCATAGTCATGCATTATAGTTACAATGAATAGGGATAAAATGCAACGGCTGACAGCAGCATCAGTCAGAAATTTTAGTCAAATCATCATGCATAGGAGACCACAAATAGGTTGAACTCGATGGACAATTGTCTTTTTTCAACCTCAGATACTATGTTACTATGTATGTTATGAGCGAACCCACTGGTCGCTGAAGTTCCAGAGACGGGCCCCCACCGCACCTGGCTCCACCTGTGGAGCCCCAGCGTAATGCGGTGGACTTAGTGGAAGCAGGGGAGGATATTTGTTCCTGGGAACTGGCTGTCTGGTGCAGCTTTTTCCCTCTACCCCTGCCTCTGGGCAGAAAGGACGCGCCTCTGATCCGCCTGCCTTTCTGAGGCCGAAAGGACTGTACTTGATAATACGGTGCTTTCTTAGGCTGTGAGGGGACCTGAGGTAAAAAAGTCGACTTCCCAGCTGTTGCTGTGGACACGAGGTCCGAGAGACCGTCCCCAAACAATTCCTCACCCTTATAAGGCAAAACTTCCATGTGCCTTTTAGAATCAGCATCACCTGTCCACTGCCGAGTCCATAATACTCTCCTGGCAGAAATGGACATTGCATTAATTCTAGATGCCAGCCGGCAAATGTCCCTCTGTGCATCTCTCATATATAAGACTACGTCTTTAATATGCTCTATAGTTAGCACAATAGTATCCCTGTCAAGGGAATCAATGTTATCTGACAGGGAATCAAACCATGCTGCTGCAGCACTACACATCCATGCTAAAGCAATAGCAGGTCTCAGTATAGTACCTGAGTGTGTATACACAGACTTCAGGATAGCCTCCTGCTTTCTATCTGCAGGCTCCTTTAAGGCGGCCGTATCCTGAGACGGCAGTGCCACCTTTTTTGATAAGCGTGTGAGCGCTTTGTCCACCTTAGGGGATGTCTCCCAGCGTAACCTATCCGTTGGCGGGAAAGGGTACGCCATTAGTAACCGCTTAGAAATTACTAGTTTCTTATCTGGGGAACCCCACGCTTCTTCACACAATTCGTTTAACTCATCAGATGGGGGAAAAGTCACTGGCTGCTTTTTCTCCCCAAACATAATACCCTTTTTTGTGGTAACCGGGTTAATGTCAGAAATGTGCAACACATTTTTCATTGCCGTAATCATACATCGGATGGCCCTAGTGGATTGTATATTTGTCTCATCCTCGTCGACACTGGAGTCAGACTCTGTGTCGACATCTGTGTCAGCCATCTGAGGTAGCGGGCGTTTTTGAGCCCCTGACGGCCTCTGAGATGCCTGGGCAGGCGCGGGCTGAGATGCCGGCTTTCCCAAAGCTGCGTCATCGAACCTTTTATGTAAGGAGTTGACACTGTCGGTTAATACCTTCCACATATTCATCCACTCAGGTGTCGGCCCCGCAGGGGGCGACATCACACTTATCGGCACCTGCTCCGCCTCCACGTAAGCCTCCTCATCAAACATGTCGACAGAGCCGTACCGACACACCGCACACACACAGGGAATGCTCTGACTGAGGACAGGACCCCACAAAGTCCTTTGGGGAGATAGAGAGAGAGTATGCCAGCACACACCACAGCGCTATATAATCAGGGATTTACACTAACACAAAGTGATTTTTCCCTATAGCTGCTTTACATATACAGTTTGCGTCTAAATTTAGTGCCCCCCCCCCCTCTCTTTTTTACCCTTTGAGCCTGGAAACTGCAGGGGAGAGCCTGGGGAGCTGTCTTCCAGCGGAGCTGTGAAGAGGAAATGGCGCCAGTGTGCTGAGGGAGATAGCCCCGCCCCCTTCTCGGCTGACTTCTCCCGCTCTTATATTTATATTATGGCGGGGGATTTTTGCACATATATAGTTTTTTAGACTATATTATGTGCTGTTTGCCAATGTAAGGTACTCTAATTGCAGCCCAGGGTGCCCCCCCCCCAGCGCCCTGCACCCATCAGTGACCGGAGTATGTGGTGTGCATAGGGAGCAATGGCGCACAGCTGCAGTGCTGTGCGCTACCTTAATGAAGACCGAAGTCTTCAGCCGCCGATTTTCAGGATGTTCTTCTTCTGGCTCTGCAAGGGGGACGGCGGCGCGGCTCCGGGACCGGACGATCGTGGACGGGCCCAGTGTTCGATCCCTCTGGAGCTAATGGTGTCCAGTAGCCTTAGAAGCCCAAGCTAGCTGCAAGCAGGTAGGTTCGCTTCTCTCCCCTCAGTCCCTCGTAGCAGTGAGTCTGTTGCCAGCAGATCTCACTGAAAATAAAAAACCTAACAAATACTTTCTTTACTAGAAGCTCAGGAGAGCCCCTAGTGTGCAACCAGCTCGGGCCGGGCACAGATTCTAACAGATTTTAACTGAGGTCTGGAGGAGGGGCATAGAGGGAGGAGCCAGTGCACACCAGATAGTACCTAATCTTTCTTTTAGAGTGCCCAGTCTCCTGAGGAGCCCGTCTATTCCCCATGGTCCTTACGGAGTACCCAGCATCCACTAGGACGTCAGAGAAATACAGATAGCGTCCATGTGCATGCAGAGAACTATGTTGGGTACCTTTAATCCTGTCTCCAGGCTTTTTCTGCTGTGGCTCAGTTAAAAGTTCTCCTATTGAGGGGTGCAGACACCTCCCGAGTGGTCCCAGTGTGAGGTCCCTTATGGTGGAATCGGAGGTGTGCATTCTGCAAGTAGCATTGGTTGGAGCCGAATACCAGGCTCCGGAGCTACTCACTCCCGTTATTAAAGAAACGGAAATGTCTAAAAGCTGCAGTGTTCCCCTGAAAGTCTGTATTTGTATTTTATTTTGCTAGGAAAGAAGTGACCCAATGTTGGTGACGTGTATAAGTCCACTATAGCGCTTTCACTATTACAGTGTTAGAGGCTGCATATTTGAATATGTTCCAGGTGTACACTGTGTTATGTTATTCATTTTAATCATATGTATTTCTAGATAATTACTCAGTGTGGATCTAGAGAGTCATTTTTTTAGACGTTACATGATTGTGAGACGTGTCCTGCATAATTCACTGAGTCTCTGAGGATGGACGAGGACAAAAGTCACACGACAAAGAGGATACTGAATCTCACCCTGGAGATTATCTACCTGCTGACGGGAGAGGTGAGGGGATCTGGGTGTATCACAGTGACATCACTTATATCTATAGTAATACTACAGGGACATGACTGGGGAGGTGAGGGGATCTGGGAGTGTCACAGTGACATCACTTATATCTATAGTAATAATACAGGGATATGACTGGGGAGGTGAGGGGATCTGTGAGTGTCACAGTGACATCACTTATATCTATAGTAATAATACAGGGACATGATTGGAGAGGTGAGTGGATCTGGGAATGTCATAGTGACATCACTTATATCTATAATAATACCGGGACATGACTGGGGAGGTGAGGGGATCTGGAAGCGTCACAGTGACGTCACTTATATCTATAGTAATAATACTGGGACATGACTGGGGAGGTGAGGGGATTGGGAGTGTTACAGTGACATCAAATATATCTGTGGTAATAATACAGGGGCATGACTACAGGGTTGCGGGGACTGCGAATGTCACAGTGATGTCACTTATATCTGTAGTAATAATACAGGGAAATAACTGTGGAGGTGAGGGGTTCAGGGAGCGTCACAGTGACATCACTTATGTCTATAGTAATAGTACAGGGACATGACTGGGAAGGTGAGGGGATCTGGGAGCGTCACAGTGACATCACTTATATCTATAATAATACAGTGTCATGACTAGGGCGGTGAGGGGATCTGGGAGTGTCACAGTGACATCAAATATATCTGTGGTAATAATACAGGGGCATGACTACAGGGTTGCGGGGACTGCGAGTGTCACAGTGATGTCACTTATATCTGTAGTAATAATACAGGTACATGACTAGGAAGGTGAGGCGATCTGGGAGTGTCACAGTAACATCACATATCTATAGTAATAATACAGGGGCATGACTGGGGAGGTGAGGGGATCTGGGAGTGTCACAGTGACATCACATATCTATAGTAATAATACAGGGACATGACTGGTGAGGTGAGGGGATCTGGGAGCGTCACAGTGACATCACTTATATCTATAGTAATAATACAGGTACATGACTGGGAAGGTGAGGAGATCTGGGAGTGTCACAGTAACATCACATATCTATAGTAATAATACAGGGACATGACTGGGTAGGTGAGGGGATCTGGGAGTGTCACAGTGACATCACTTATATCTATAGTAATAATACAGGGACATGACTGGGGAGGTGAGGGGATCTGGGAGTGTCACAGTGACATCACTTATATCTATAGTAATTATACAGGGACATGACTGGGGAGGTGAGGGGATCTGGGAGTGTCACAGTGACATCACTTATATCTATAGTAATAATACAGGGACATGACTGGGGAGGTGAGAGGGTCTGGAAGGCTCCACTTCTTATGATGCTGGTCTTCAGAATGCATCCATCTAGACATATTCGGGATAATCAATAAAAGGATTGTATATGTGGATGTAGCTGGTAATATGAGGTGTGACCATCAGCCTCTGTGGAACCTTTACAGAAACAATAGTATCACAGTGTTACCTCTCCTGCATCTCCACCACCCTCAGTGGGCGGCTGTTCTCAGTCCTCTGCTTTCCTCCTGCTCCCACTACATCATCATCTTACTGTCTGCACTACTCTGTCCAAGGCAGGCGATTCCTCTGTGGGTGCTGGTCATATACAGAGGACACTGAGTGCTGGGCCCACTGAGGATGGCGGGAGACGTGCTATGTACACTCTACTTTCTGTAAATAAATTACACTGTTATGTTTTTTGCAAAATTATTCCCCAAAAAGATATCTCCAAACAGGCGGACTTTTAACCACTTGCCTGGCATGGTGGCATCAGATGCGACCACACAAGCAAGTGTTTTGTCTGACCTGGTCGCACAGGATGCGACCAGTCAGATAAACAGTGTTAGCAGCGTAAGGGAAGGGAAACTTCCCCCCCGCTGCTGCTGTCAGCCTCTGCCTCCCCGCACCCTCCCCTCAGTGTTGCTGTGCTGCCGATCACTGCTGATTGGTCAGCACGGCAGGACCCCCCACCCAGTGGTTGCAGACAATAGGGTATATTTACTAAGATGGGAGTTCTATTTCAGATGGGATGTTGCCCATTGCAACCAATCAGCTTCTACTTCTCATTTATCTAGAACCATCTAGAAGATAATACCTGAAATCTGATTGGTTGCTATGGGTAACATCCCATCTTAAATAGAACTCCCATCTTAGTAAATGTACCCCAATGGCAGCCGCTGGGAAAGTGTAAAACAATCCGCCAAAGCTACCCCCAGGCCTTCCCTGTGTACCTGGCAGCTGTCCTGGGGGCAAAAAGTAATGTTACGATAGTCGCAATGTTACCGATCTTCCCAACCAATGTTTGAGAAAAAAAAAATTATCTTCACCTAATTAACTCATAAAAACGACCCGACAATTTTGCAGCGTTTTTTTTGGGGGAAAATCGTCAGTTAAGTGGTTAATGTACTTTCAACGTTGTCTCTCTCAATACACAGGATTACACAGTAGTGAAGAAGGCATACTATGACCATCTGACAACCATGAACTGTGCCTCTATTACGGTGCCTCCACCTCAGTCACAGATACTTGAGAGGCACGATGACCAGATAATCCTGGAACTCACCAACAAGATCATTCAGCTGCCATCTGGAGAGGTGACTGCTGGGAATTGGGACATTATACAGTAACACCAGGAGATGTGTCTGGGTGATGACTGGAGAGGTGACTGCTGGGAATGGGGCATTATACAGTAACACCAGGGGATGTGTCTGGGTGATGACTGGAGAGGTGACTGCTGGGAATGGGACATTATACAGTAACAGCAGGGGATGTGTCTGGGTGATGACTGGAGAGGTGACTGCTGGGAATGGGGCATTATACAGTAACACCAGGGGATGTGTCTGGGTGATGACTGGAGAGGTGACTGCTGGGAATGGGGCATTATACAGTAACACCAGGGGATGTGTCTGGGTGATGACTGGAGAGGTGACTGCTGGGAATGGGACATTATACAGTAACAGCAGGGGATGTGTCTGGGTGATGACTGGAGAGGTGACTGCTGGGAATGGGGCATTATACAGTAACACCAGGTGACGTGTCTGGGTGATGACTGGAGAGGTGACTGCTGGGAATGGGGCATTATACAGTAACACCAGGGGATGTGTCTGGGTGATGACTGGAGAGGTGACTGCTGGGAATGGGACATTATACAGTAACACCAGGGGATGTGTCTGGGTGATGACTGGAGAGGTGACTGCTGGGAATGGGACATTATACAGTAACACCAGGGGATGTGTCTGGGTGATGACTGGAGAAGTGACTGCTGGGAATGGGACATTATACAGTAACACCAGGGGATGTGTCTGGGTGATGACTGGAGAGGTGACTGCTGGGAATGGGGCATTATACAGTAACACCAGGGGACGTGTCTGGGTGATGACTGGAGAGGTGACTGCTGGGAATGGGACATTATACAGTAACACCAGGGGACGTGTCTGGGTGATGACTGGAGAGGTGACTGCTGGGAATGGGGCATTATACAGTAACTCCAGGGGATGTGTCTGGGTGATGACTGGAGAGGTGACTGCTGGGAATGGGACGTTATACAGTAACACCAGGGGACGTGTCTGGGTGATGACTGGAGAGGTGACTGCTGGGAATGGGACATTATACAGTAACACAAGGGGATGTGTCTAGGTGATGACTGGAGAGGTGACTGCTGGGAATGGGACATTATACAGTAACACCAGGGGATGTGTCTGGGTGATGACTGGAGAGGTGACTGCTGGCAATGGGACATTATACAGTAACACCAGGGGATGTGTCTGGGTGATGACTGGAGAGGTGACTGCTGGGAATGGGACATTATACAGTAACACCAGGGGACGTGTCTGGGTGATGACTGGAGAGGTGACTGCTGGGAATGGGGCATTCTGCAGTAACACCAGGGGATGTGTCTGGGTGATGACTGGAGAGGTGACTGCTGGGAATGGGACATTATACAGTAACACCGGGGGACGTGTCTGGGTGATGACTGGAGAGGTGACTGCTGGGAATGGGACATTACACAGTAACACCAGGGAATGTGTCTGGGTGATGACTGTATCACTGTGTGTGTCAGGTGCCTATAAGGTGTCAGGATGTCACTGTCTGTCTCTCCATGCAGGAGGGGGAGTATATAGAGGAACACAGGGGTCTGTACAAGGACGTGATGATGGAGAATCACCGGCCCCTCACATCGCTGGGTAAGAGGAATGTTTCATTTATTGTACAGGGGAGAGCAGGTATGGGGGGGGGTCCCCTATATACACACATCATCTGATAATCCCATATATACACTGTACTCAGTCACTGTGTGTCTCCTACAGATGGTCCCAGTAACAGAGATACCCCAGAGAGATGTCCCCGTCCTCTGTATTCTCAGGACTGTACAGAGGAGAATCACAGGATCCCACAGGAGGATCAGGTAGGTGGGATTTAGGGTCTCACCAATATACCAAATTGACTGTCACTGTATGATCTGTATTGAAACTGTGTGTGTCAGATACAGTGATATTCTGTTTAATGTCAATTTATGACATTATTCATTATTAAAAAGTTTTGTTTTTGTTTTGTGGGTTATTTAGGGTGAAGATCTGGCTGATAATAAGAAAGAAAATATAAAGAGAGAAGAAGAGATGTATGTGACAGATAATATGGCAGAAGATATCGAGGGAGAAGAAGAGACGTATGTGACTGATATGAAGATAGAATATTTAAAGGGAGAAGAAGAGACGTATGTGACTGAGAATGAAGCAGAAGATATAGAGGGAGAAGAAGAGACGTATGTGACTGATATGAAGGCAGAAGAGACGTATGTGACTGATATGAAGACAGAAGATACAGAGGGAGAAGAAGAGACGTATGTGATTGATATGAAGGCAGAAGGTATAGAGGGAGAAGAAGAGACGTATGTGACTGATATGAAGGCAGAAGATATAGAGGGAGAAGAAGAGACGTATGTGACTGAGAATGAAGCAGAAGATATAGAGGGAGAAGAAGAGACGTATATGACTGATATGAGAGCAGAAGATATAGAGGGAGAAGAAGAGACGTATGTGACTGGGATGAAGACAGAAGATATAGAGGGAGAAGAAGAGACGTATGTGACTGATATGAAGGCAGAAGATATCGAGGGAGAAGAAGAGACGTATGTGACTGATATGAAGATAGAATATATAGAGGGAGAAGAGACGTATGTGACTGATATGAAGGGAGAAGATACAGAGGGAGAAGAAGAGACGTATGTGAGGGGTGATCAGCAGTGTAAGGAAGAGGAAATCTCTACAGAAATCAGCACAGGTGAGTAATAATCACTTATTACAGAGCAGAGTCACATAGTCTCCTTGCTCAGTCACTACAATAATATCTTCCCCTACGCCCTGCTCTGTCAGTGTCAGGACCCGGAGCATAGCTTATCGTCCTTACCTGCACGCTGGAGTGAAACTCTCCAGAGATCCTGCAGCTTGTTCCAGGGTAATTTCTTCAGTGGGTGCTATTGCCTGTAGTGCATCCTATCTTCCCTGGTGTGTCCCCACAATCGTTCCTGCCAACTCCCGGCACTGGGCGCCGCCATGTTGCCCTCAATCAGCTGATTACGATTCCACCAACCACAAGCTCTGCTGCGGTCAGCTGACTTGCTTCTCCAAGTCTTGAACAACGTTGTTCCCAGCTACTTTCCTAGGCTTCAGGTTCCTGTGCTAAGTGCAAATCTCAGCCAGCTTTAGTATTAGTCTACCATCTCTGGGCCTCTGCTCTTGCAGTCTGCAGCTACACTACAGGTGTTGTCACTCTAGTGATGACAGCAGGTTACCTGAACTCTGCCGTTATACCAGCGTGCTTCTACAAGTCACTGAGTCCTGAGTGCTAAATACTCTGCACTGGAGTACTATAGGTTTCTGTCCACTTCTGTGAATTACTCCAGTTTCCAGCTGCGCTGCACCTGGTCTTAGAGCAATACATTCGTTAGCCAGAATCTGTCATTCAGTGATTCCAGAGATTAGCCCTATATCTCCAGAGACTGTAAATTATTCCAAGTTCATTGGTTCCAGCCCGGTTCACCGGATCCAGTCTAGGTCAAGTGTTTCCAAGTTCTGTCTAATATATTCCAAGTTCACCGGTTCCAACATGTTACACCGGATCCAGTCCAGGTCAGGTGATTCTAAGGTCTGTCTGATATATTCCAAGTTCACTGGTTCTAACACATTTCACCGGATCCAGTGCAGGTCAAGTGTTTCCAAGTTCTTTCTGATATATTCCAAGTTCACCGGTTCCGGTCCAGGTCACTGGTCTTAGTCCGGCTCAAGTGATTCTAAATTCTCTCTGCTACTATTCCATGCTCTGGTTCCAGTCTGGCTCAAGTGCCTTCCAGTACTCACCCAGGCCATAGCGAATACCAGTTCCAATTCCAGTGCCAGTCTAACTCGCTATCTAGTATCTGAATTACCTCATGTGCAAAACTTACATACAGCCACCCAGATTCCTGCATACAGCTTCTACCACTGAATCCCAAGCGTCATCCTTGAAAACACAAATGAATCCAGATCATTAGTCTGTACAGACTAATGAGGGAAATGTACCTGCACATTGGGGAATTCCGGAGCTATCAGCCTCTATTATACTCCAGCCCAGAGATCTGACCAATCTCCTCCTCACACACTCTGGTGTATCTCATACATCAGGAGTCATCAGCCCCTATTATACTCCTGCTCTCCCCCTCACATCATGTCTCTGTGTCTTACCAGCCCAGAGATCTGACCAGTCTCCTCCCCACACTCTCTGGTGTATCTCATACATCAGAAGCCATCAGCCCCCGTTATACTCCTGCTCTCCCCCTCACATCATGTCACTGTGTGTTATCAGCCCAGAGATCTGACCAGTCTCCTCCCCACACTCTCTGGTGTATCTCATACATCAGGAGCCATCAGCCCCTATTGTACTCTTCTCTCCCCCTCACATCATGTCACTGTGTGTCACCAGCCCAGAGATCTGACCAGTCTCCTCCCCACACTCTGGTGTATCTCATACATCAGGGGACATCAGCCCCTATTATACTCCTGCTCTCCCCCTCACATCATGTCACTGTGTGTCACCAGCCCAGAGAACTGACCAGTCTCCTCCCCACACTCTCTGGTGTGTCTCATACATCAGGGGACATCAGCCCCTATTATACTCCTGCTCTCCCCCTCACATCATGTCACTGTGTGTTACCATCCCAGAGATCTGACCAGTCTCCTCCCCACACTCTCTGGTGTATATCATACATCAGGAGCCATCAGCCCCTATTATACTCCTGCTCTCCTCCTCACATCATGTCACTGTGTGTCACCAGCCCAGAGATCTGACCAGTCTCCTCTCTACACTCTCTGGTGTATCTCATACATCAGGAGCCATCAGCCCCTATTATATTCCTGCTCTCCCCCTTACATCATGTCACTGTGTGTTACCAGCCCAGAGATCTGACCAGTCTCCTCTCTACACTCTCTGGTGTATCTCATACATCAGGGGACATCAGCCCCTATTTCTCTTTCATCCACTAGGGGACACTGGAGTCCTATACAGTAGGGGTGTGAAGCCTTGAACCGGAGGTGTGGCACAATCTTAAATTAGCATTGTCTGCACAGCCGGCTCCTCCCCCTTCACATCCCTCATCCCTCAGTTTGAAAAATTGTGCTGGAGGTACAGCACATGGAGCACTGAGCTCCTGACAGAAAAGCTAAAAGGGGCTGCGTAACCCTAATAAAGGGGGAACAAAGCTACCTAAGTCCAGAGAGACAAAGATCCCTATTGAAGGGAACTGCATCTCTCCACAGGAGATCCTCAAAACAACTAATAGTGAGTACTGGTACAAACTTAGGATAGGGTCTTCCAGTACTAAAAGTTTTTTTTTTTTTTCTTTCTCTTTTCAACTTCTCTCTCCCTCTAGTATAGCTTGCTATAATAAAATCCCCTTTATACAACAGGGAAAGGCAAGCGACGGTGGGCGGCGCGTGGGACCCTTAGTGCGGCGCGAGACTAGGTCTGTCTTCCCTGTAAGCAGGGGGGGGGGGCGGCAAGCGGCACTACACAGAGACCCACGGCCGGAGAGGAGAACGGGCGCCGCTACAGCAAGGCGGACCCGTCGCGCGCGCCAGCCGGCGGCTCCAGGGCGCGCTGCATAATAGGTAGAGGCCGTACAGAGACCCACGGGCGGCCAAGCAGAGCACAGGCGCCGCTAGGGGAGGCGGGTCTGGAGCGGCCTGTATAGCGGCCAGAAATAAATAAACAGTAGAACACTTAAATGTGAATAAAAGTGCAGCAAGCCAGTGTTTTATATGATCTTACGCAGTGGGGGCAATGTTGCTTCGCTTTGGCGCCAAGCTGAGGTGAGGGACGGGTCCTCCCCCTCCCCCCTCCAGTAGTGTACACAAGGAAAAGTTTAAGGAATTGACTCCCCCCTGCTGCACGGCCTGGAAAGTGCAGGCATTAAGATAGTAGAGAGAGAGTTAGACAACAGCTCCCTCTGCTGGTGAAATGTATATATAAAATATGAGGATCTCCTGAAAAAAGTTATCAAACTTTACAAATTATATTTTCAAGGGACGTCTCTTTCAAAGATCCCGGAGAAAATACACAGAAGCAAGCCAACTCTAACATCGTAGCTGATTTACAGTTGGGGTGTGAGGTTTGCGAGTCGGCTGGTGTTTTTTTTTTTGGCCTGTTCCTTTTATAAAAAAAGGAGACGGTTAATTCCAGCCGGATCCAATACCTTCGCTTCCGTCATCTTCCAGTCTTTCTCTTCCTAGTTTAAAGGGTGAAAGCGCTGTGTAATACCCTGATAAGGGGTTTTAAAAAGACAAAAACAACATGTCTAAGGCTACCAAGACCTCAAAGACCTGCTATGTTTGTACGAAATGTAACAAGAAGAGCACGCGGGTTGGCAGCTCCGGGGTGTGCGACTCCTGCTTAGACAAGGACGCTCCACCTGGGAGCAGTGCTCTGGCTAAGGCATGGGAGGACAACCTTGCTAATAGAATCTCCAAGGAAATGGCGGAATCCCGCAAACAGCAATCGGAATGGGCTGCGGGATTCTCAAAGACAATGGAGGAATTTCTCATCAAGTTAACGCCGCCCGCACACGCTGAGACGACTGTGCGCAAGGCTGTTCAAAGAACTCTTCCTATTATACCAGAATCTGAGGAGGAAGAGGGTTTTCTTCTGGATACGGAAGAAGGTGAGTTAATTGAACCCAACCTAGATGCCGATTTTCCTGAAGAAGACTCGGCAATCTCTGGTCTGGATTCCTTAATTGACGCAGTAAAGGGCATCCTAAGCTTTAAGGAAGAGGAAGTCCGGGAGCCAGAAGATTTCGACTTGTTCGAATCCCAGAAACCGCGTTCAGCAGCGTTCCCCATTCCTAAATCCCTCCAGTCTCAGATGGAGGAGGCTTGGAAACAACCGGACAAACGTTTTCAATTTCCGAAACGTTTTCAGGTAACTTACCCCCTACCTAAGGGTGTAATGGACAAGTGGGAGTCTCCACCGGTAGTTGATGCTTCACTAGGAAGATTGTCAAAGAAGACAATCTTGCCAATTCCTAACGTAACTACTTTAAAAGATGCGTCCGACCGAAAAAAGTTGACACAGCGTTAAAATCAATGTTTGTAGCAGCAGGTGCAGCGCAGAGACCTGCGATCGTCTGTGCTTGGGTCAACAAGGCCATGGGTGCATGGTCCGGGCGTATTGTACAAGCTATTGAGGAGGAAAATAGCTTAGAAGAGATTACACAGCTGGCGGAACACATTCGAGAATCTGCTTCATACTTGTGTCAAGCTTCTAAGGATATTAGCAGAATAGCATCGCGCATATCTGCATCAGCCATATCGGCTAGAAGGATTTTATGGCTCAGAGAATGGCAAGGTGACTCTGACACCAAGAAGGCGGTAGAATCCATTCCCTTTGGGGGTGACATGCTGTTCGGACCAGAATTGGACAAGTGGATTTCGCAGGCTACAGCGGGGAAGTCCACTTTTCTGCCTACTCCTTATACGAGAACCGCTCCACAGACTAGGAGAGGTTATTCGGGACCATCGTTTACTTCATTTAGATCACAGTCCTTTCGAGCCCGAGGTAGGGGTTTCGGTACACAAGCACGCGGGGGCAGAGGTAGAGGCCGCTCGCAAGCAGCAACCAGAAAGCAGGATAAACCTGCTGACAAGACCGTGGCATGACGGCCTCCCAGCTCACCTGGGGTCCCCCTTGGTGGGCGGCCGACTGGAAGGTTTTCAGGACATCTGGGCCAAAACCTCACCAGAGCTTTGGGTGAACAACTTAATCTCTCAGGGATACAAACTGGAATTTCAACAGAGGCCTCACAGTCAATTTTTTACAACAGGATTGCCTCAGTGCCCTCAAAAAGCAAGGGCACTACGGTCAGCAATTCAAAAATTACTACAAGCAGAGGTCATTATTCTGGTTCCCGCTTCTCAGAGAGGAACGGGGTTCTATTCCAATCTTTTTGTCGTGCCAAAACCAGACGGGACGGTCAGACCAATACTCAATTTAAAAGTTTTCAACCAGTTTTTAAGAGTCTACAGATTCAAGATGGAATCAATACAATCAGTTATTGCAGGCTTAGAACCAAGCGAGTTCATGGTATCCATGGACATAAAGGATGCATATCTGCATATCCCAATCTGGACTCCTCACCAAGCTTACTTACGGTTCGCACTGGTGGCGGAGCACTACCAATTCCGGGCCTTGCCGTTCGGTCTAGCGTCAGCCCCAAGAATTTTCACAAAGATCATGGCGATCATGGTGGCAGGACTGAGACTGTTGGGGGTCACGATTATACCTTATCTGGACGATTTACTGATCAAAGCTCCATCTCAGAATCGACTGCTCAGGGATGTTCAGACATCCCATCAATTTCAAATTCAACATGGATGGATTGTCAATTTCCAAAAGTCCAACCTCATACCGACTCAGCGGATTCAATTCCTTGGTCTCATCTTGGACACGGTCCTATTACGTGTGTTCCTACCAGAGAACAAGGTACGGGACCTACAGAGATTAGTGGCTCAGGTACTGAGGACGCAGACCGTTTCTCTGCACCTCTGTGTGCAACTTCTCGGGAAGATGGTGGCGTCGTTCGAAGCTCTCCAGTACGGCAGACTTCATTCCCGACCATTCCAAATGAACCTCATTGCTCAGGGAGCAGGCTCGCACTGGCTTCTCCATCGGAGAATTCGACTTCAACCACAAGTACGGGTCTCCTTGATATGGTGGTCTTTACACAAGAACCTTACAGCCGGCAAGAAATGCGGCATTTGGGATTGGAAGATCTTGACGACGGACGCCAGTCTCAGAGGTTGGGGAGCCGTCCTAGACAACCATCAGTTTCAGGGACGGTGGACGCTACAGGAAAGCAAATTACCCATAAATATCCTCGAACTAAGAGCAGTCTACAACGCCCTTCTCTTAGTAGAAGACCTAGTCATGAATCAGAACATCAGGATTCAGTCAGACAATGTCACGACGACGGCTTACATAAACCGTCAAGGAGGAACAACGAGCAGGATGGCGTTAAAGGAGGCCACAAAGATCTTGTTGTGGGCAGAAAGAAGAGACATCGCAGTGTTCATTCCAGGTGTGGAGAACTGGGAGGCAGATTACCTCAGTCGCCAGGACATGCATCCGGGGGAGTGGTGCCTTCATCCAAGGATTTTCAACATGATTGTGAGAAGATGGGGTCTACCTCAGGTGGACCTAATGGCGTCTCGACAAAACCATCAACTGCCCAGATATGTGTCAAGAACTCGAGACCCAGCAGCAGAAGGAGTGGACGCATTAACACTTCCGTGGTGTTATAGAAGGGTTTACATATTTCCACCATTCCCACTCATACCCAGGGTTCTGAAAAGAGTAAAGCGGGAACGAGTGTGGGTTATTCTAATCGCACCAGATTGGCCCCGCAGGAGTTGGTACACCGACCTGCAAGGGTTACTTGCGGAAGATCCTTGGAGGTTACCTCAGAGAGAGGACCTGCTATCTCAGGGACCGTTCCTGCACCCCGACCTAAACAGGCTGCGTTTGACGGCGTGGCTATTGAAACCCGGATCTTAAGAAACAGAGGGATCCCATGAACGGCCATTCCTACAATGATTGCCGCTAGGAAGCCGGTCACAGCCAGGCACTACTACAGGATCTGGAGACGGTACATGGCTTGGTGTCAGGAACGGGGATGGAATTCATCAAACTTCCATTTATCGCGACTTCTACTGTTCCTTCAAGCCGGTCTAGAGGGAGGACTCAGATTGGGCTCTTTGAAGGTTCAGATTTCGGCTCTCTCCATTCTTTTTCAACAGCGGCTAGCATCCTTGCCAGAGATTCAAACCTTTTTACAGGGGGTTCTGAGGATTCAACCCCCTTTTCGTCCTCCCACGGCATCATGGGACTTAGGTTTAGTGTTAGAATATTTGAAGTCACCGATTTTTGAGCCGTTGACAAGTACAGACCTGAAATATCTTTCTTGGAAGGTCACGTTATTACTTGCCTTGGCTTCGGCTAGGCGGGTTTCCGAGTTGGGAGCCTTATCCTGTAAGAGTCCTTTCTTAGTTTTTCATGAGGATAGGGCGGAACTCCGTACAAGAGCAGACTTCCTTCCGAAGGTGGTGTCGGGGTTTCATGTAAACCAGCCAATAGTGGTCCCATCTTTCCAGGGTCTCACAGATGAGGACGTGTCATTGGATGTTGTCCGAGCTTTACGGGTATACGTACAGGTTACGTCATCTTTCAGAAAGTCGGACCATTTGTTTGTTCTTTATGATGGGCCAAAGAAGGGTTGGCCGGCTTCTAAGCAGACTTTGTCCAGATGGATTAGACTTGCCATTCGGCAGGCTTATATTTCCTGTGGCAAAGAGGTGCCGGTTCAGACAGGTGCTCATACTACCCGATCAGTGGGTGCCTCGTGGGCGGCTGCCAGGGGTGCTTCCACTACTCAACTTTGCAGAGCGGCAACGTGGTCTTCAGCCCACACGTTCGCGAAATTTTACAAGTTTGATACTTTTGCGTCCGGCGAATCTAAGTTCGGACGTTTAGTTTTGCAGGCCACAGACAGCACTCCCTCCCTGGGGGAAAACTTTGGGACATCCCCTACTGTATAGGACTCCAGTGTCCCCTAGTGGATGAAAGAGAAAAGAGGATTTTGGTACTTACCGATAAATCCATTTCTCTGAATCCTCTAGGGGACACTGGACGCCCGCCTCGGTGTTGTCAACCTGCTGTGTTCAAAGTTCTTGTTGTAAACAGTTCGTGCAAACAGCGTTAGTTATTCGGTTAAGAGTTTTTGGCCGCTGTTTGATATGTTGTACGGTGCGGTTCCTCGCCATGGGCTATAGTGTCATGTCCTAGTCTCTCAGTCAAATTTTTCAAACTGAGGGATGAGGGATGTGAAGGGGGAGGAGCCGGCTGTGCAGACAATGCTAATTTAAGATTGTGCCACACCTCCGGTTCAAGGCTTCACACCCCTACTGTATAGGACTCCAGTGTCCCCTAGAGGATTCAGAGAAATGGATTTATCGGTAAGTACCAAAATCCTCTTTATACTCCTGCTCTCCCTCTCACATCATGTCACTAAGTTACCAGCCCAGAGATCTGACCAGTCTCCTACCCACACTCTCTGATGTATCTCATACATCAGGAGCCATCATCCCCTATTATACTCCTGCTCTCCCTCCTCACATCATGTCACTGTGTGTGTAACCAGCCCAGAGATCTGACCAGTCTCCTCCCCCCACTCTGTGGTGTATCTCATACATCAGGAGCCATCAGCCCCTATTGTACTCCTGCTCTCCCCCTCACATCATGTCACTGTGTGTTACCATCCCAGGGATCTGACCAGTTTCCTCCCCACACTCTCTGGTGTATCGCATACATCAGGAGCCATCAGCCCCTATTATACTCCTGCTCTCCCCCTCACATCATGTCACTGTGTGTTACCAGCCCAGAGATCTGACCAGTCTCCTCCCCACACTCTCTGGTGTATCTCATACATCAGGAGCCATCAGCCCTATTATACTCCTGCTTTCCCCCTCACATCATGTCACTGTGTTACCAGCCCAGAGATCTGACCAGTCTCCTCCCCACACTCTCTGGTGTATCTCATACATCAGGAGCCGTCACTCCCTATTATACTTCTGCTCTCCCCCTCACATCATGTCACTGTGTGTTACCAGCCCAGAGATATGACCAGTCTCCTCCCCTCACTCTCTGGTGTATCTCATACATAACACAAGTACATCACTATAGTGATTCCATCGCTGAACAATAATGTGAGACCTCATGTGACATTATTCTGTATATTCCTTTTGTAATGATACTTGATCTTTGCGTCTCAGTATATTTTAACTACTGCTGTAATACCTAAGCAAAGTAGCAGACAATTCCTGTCTCCTTTAAGATCTACACCGAAGCTTCCGCCTGAATTAGTAGCTGAACTCCCACTGACCAGAAGGACATATTGATGTTAAGTAATTCGGATACAACTGACTTGCGGCTGAATGGGAGTTAGTGGGTGCCAACTGTGCAATAACTGGGTGTTCACAGGTGGGCTAAGTGTCCCTTGGGTGTGTAGCCATGTTTGCGAGCCATTCTGAGTATTGTGTACACCCATTCCACGCCATTATCAGTCAGAGCTATTCCGCTTAGCATGGAGTAGGTGTGAGTGACATTACTAGTGTCTGGCTCAGAATACTGGGTGATATCTTCAAGAGATTTTCCATTGCTGTAGGCAGCTGGAATCCTTTCTGGGTGGCCATTGTGGTTGGTCACCTGACTAATGAGGCTTCCTGTCATATGATGCCAACTGGGCATTGTGTAGGCTCATGAACTGCTACTCGAAATTGTTTGCATTTTGGGCTGTGCAATATTTTAGGTGATTATATTGTCTTTACATTTTAAGCCAAATTTTATCTGTTCAATTATTGTATTATAGCAGGGTGGTAAAGATAGGAATTTAATACATACCGGTAATTCCTTTTCTCGTAGTCCATAGTGTATACTGGGGAATAGGATATTACCATGTGGTATATATGGGTTCCACTGGAGCCTGGCACTTTAAGAAATCAATAGTGTGTGCTGGCTCCTCCCCTCTATGCCCCTCCTAGCAGACTCTAGGAAACTGTGCCCGAGGAGACGGACATACTTTGAGAGAAGGATATAACACACAAAGCGGTGAGGTAACAAACAAACACACAAACAATAAGATAGCAGAGCTAACCAAAACAGAGGAAAGCAACGCTAACGATAGAAGGATAGCAACGCTAACCAAACATGGAACAGGGAAGGCAAGAGTCACCCAACCAAGAACACTTACAACCAGGTAAGCAGGAAAATGAAGCAGGCGGGCGCCCAGCATCCACTATGGACTACGAGAAAACGAATTACCGGTAGGTATTAAATTCCTATTTTCTCTAACGTCCTAGTGGATACTGGGGAATAGGATATTACCATGGGGACGTCCCAAAGCTCCCAGTACGGGTGGGGGAGTGCTGAGACCCCTGCAAAGCCGCCTGACCAAACTGAAGGTCATCTTTGGCCAAGGTGTTGAACCTGTAGAACTTAACAAACGTGTTCACACCAGACCAAGTAGCTGCACGGCACAACTGTAAGACCGAGACGCCCTGGGCAGCTGCCCAGGAAGAACCCACCGACCTTGTGGAGTGGGCCTGAACCGAACTTGGCAGCGGCAGAGCAGCTGAAGTGTAGGCTTGTTGGATAGTCAATTTGAGCCAACGAGCAATGGACTGCTTGGAGGCAGGACGACCAATTTTCGCAGCATCATAAAGGACGAAAAGCGAGTCAGACTT
Organism: Pseudophryne corroboree; assembly: GCF_028390025.1. Taxonomy (NCBI): domain Eukaryota; kingdom Metazoa; phylum Chordata; class Amphibia; order Anura; family Myobatrachidae; genus Pseudophryne; species Pseudophryne corroboree. The sequence goes on along the minus strand of NC_086446.1, from coordinate 44,480,249 downwards.
CCTGTGACGAGCCGTCCTTTTGATGTAAATCCTCAAAGCCCTCACAGCATCCAGGGACTTTGGAGCAACGGAAGTGTCTGATAAGACTGGAACCACAATTGGTTTATTTACATGAAAGGCCGACACCACTTTCGGCAAAAACTGTGGGAGAGTTCCGAGCTCCGCCCTATCCTCATGAATATCAAGAATGGGCTCTTACAGGACAAAGCCCCCAATTCCGACACTCACCGAAGCCAAGGCTAGTAACATAACAGTCTTCCACGTCAGGTATTTTAAGTCAACCCTATGTAAGGGTTCAAACCAATCCGACTGGAGAAAGGTCAATACCACATTGAATGTGCAACACCCCCTTTAGAAAGGTCTGTGCTTCAGGAAGTAATGCCAGTTTCTGGAAGAAGATAGCGAGAGACGAAATCTGAACCTTGATAGAGCCTAAACGTAGGCCCTTATCCACTCCTGCTTGCAGTAACAGTAGAAACCGGCCCAGACGAAATTCCACAGAACATTTTCGACCCTCACACCAAGAAAATATTTCTTCTAAATATGGTGGTAATGTTTGGAGGTAACCACCTTACGGGCCTGAACCATAGTGGAAACCGCCTCGCTAGTTAAATTTTCCCTCTCAACTTCCAGGCCTTCAAAACGTAGCCGCTGTAAGTCTGGATAGATGAACGGTCCTTGTTGAAGAAGGTCCTTGAGAAGCGGCAGAGGCCAGGGTTCCTCCAGCGACAGGGTCAGAAGGTCCGCATACCAGGCCCATCAAGGCCAATCCAGGGCAATGAGAATTGCTTGAAGCCTTTCATTTTTGAGTCTTTTGAGAACTCTTGGGATTAGAGGAATTGGAGGAAACAGGTAAACGAACTGGTAAGTCCATGGCATCGTCAGAGCATCTACCACAACCGCCTGCGGGTCCCTCGTTCTGGAGCAGTAATGACGGAGCTTCTTGTTAAGATGAGAAGCCATCAGGTCTATCTGTGGACAACCGCACCAGTGAACAAGTTGTTGAAACACCTGAGGGTGGAGGCCCCATTCCCCCGGATGGAGGTCGTGCTTGCTTAGGAAGTCCGCTTCCCAGTTGTCCACTCCTGGAATGTAAATGGCTGAGATGGCCGTTGCGTTGGCTTCCACCCAGAGGAGTATTCTTGACACCTCTCGCATTGCGGCCCTGCTTCTTGTTCCTCCCTGTCGGTTGATGTAAGCTACTGCCGTTGCGTTGTCCAACTGTACCTGGATGGCCTGTTTCCGAAGTAGGGATGAGGCCTGCATTAGAGCATTATAAATTGCCGGGAATTCCAGGATGTTGATTGGAAGAGCAGATTCCTAAAACGACCACGTCCCCTGGAACTGCGCTCCTTGAGTCACAGCCCCCCAACCTTGGAAGCTGGCATCTGTTGTCAACAGCGTTCATGACTGGGTGTTGAAACTATGACCACCAGATGAGGGACTTGTAGCCACCATAGCAGGGATATCCGTGCTTTCGGTGGCAGGGTTATATGCTGATGCATGTGCAGGTGAGATCCCGATCATTTGTCCAACAAATCCAGTTGAAACGGTCGTGCATGGAACCTGCCTTACTGTATCGCCTCGTAGAATGCAAAGATGAAGTGAGACCACGCGAGGTTTCAGCACCTACCGGACCATAGACTGAATAGTCAAGGCCTTGTCCATGGGGAGGTAAATCTTCTGAGATACAGTATCCAGGATCATCCCCAGGAACTGAATTATCTGAGACGGTTCCAAGTGAGATTTCTGGAAATTGAGTATCTATCCGTAAGCAGACGAGTAGTCAAGTCGATACTGTGCAGTAGCTGTTCCCTGGACACCGCCTTTATCAGGAGATCGTCCAGGTACGGAATTATTTGGACACCCCTCATGCGCAGTTGTACCATCATTTCAGCCATGACCTTTGTGAATACCCTTGGGGCTGTGGAGAGACCGAAGGGTAAGGACTGTAACTTGAAATGCTGGTCGAGAATCACGATCCTGAGGAACTCTTGGTGAGGGGGCCAAATTGGGATATGTAGTTATGCATCCTTTATATCCAGGGACACCAGAATCTCCCCCTCCTCCAGATTCACTATCACTGCTTTTAGAGATTCCATCTTGGATTTGAACACCCGAAGATAAGGGTTCAGGGATTTGAGGTTCAAGATCGGTCGTACAGAGCCGTCCGGCTTCAGAACCACAAAGAGACTTGAGTAAAACCCCTTTGTGTGCAGCTGAGGAGGCACTGGAACATTAACTCCTGTAGAAAGCAGCTTTTGCACTGCCTGCTGTAAGGAAACCCTTGGTTCCTGTGAAGCTGGTAAACCTGACCTGAAGAATCTGAGAGGAGGGAGTTCCTAGAATTCCAGCCGGTATCCTTGGGATATGAAGTCCCTCACCCAAGGATCCTGGCAGGACTCTGCCCATATGTGGGCGAAGTGTAAGGCGAGCACCTACCCTACCTGAAAGTCGCCTTGCTGCTGGGGCCAACCGCCACATGGAGGGCTTCGTGGAAGAGGATCCTGAGACCTGGTCTGCAGGTCCAACAGCTGCTGGTTTACGGGACTTACCCTAGCAGCATTGGAGGCACCTCTGGCTTTGCCTCTGAATCTGGCCACCCCGAAAGTAATGCAGGGAGGGTCCAGGTTAGGGACGCTTGGCAGGTGGTGGGGCAGATGGCAGATATATAGCTTTACCTGCAGTTGCCTGAGATATCCACTTGTTCAGTTCTTCCCCAAACCAAGGCATCACCTGTAAAAGGAAGGTTTTCAACCCCTTTTCTAGAATCAGCATCTGCTGACCATTGATGCAGCCACAGGGCTCTACGAGCTGATACTGCCATAGCAGTGGTACGGCCGTTAAGGATACTAAGTTCCTTAACAGCCTCACTCATGAAGTTTGCAGCATCTTGGATGTGTTGTAGTAATATAACTCTCTCTTCCTGAGGTAGTGTGAGCAACCCTTTCAGAATATCATCAGACCATTTTACCATGGCTCTAGAAATCCAGCCGCATACTATGGTAGGGCGTTAGGCTGCACCTGCTGCAGTATAAATTGAATTAAGAGTGGTTTCAATTTTGCGATCAGCTAGGTCTTTAAGGGAAACAGCCCCAGGTACAGGTAAAACAATCTTACGTGACAGCCTGGACACAGAAGTATCCACTGTCTGCGGGGTTTCCCAGACTTTCCTATCCTCTGTAGGGAAAGGGAATGAATTTAACACCCGTTTAGGGGTAATACATTTTTTATCAGGATTTATCCATGCTGCCTTAGCCAGGGAATATAATTCTTTAGAAACTGGGAAGGTTGCAGAGGACTTTGGTTTCACATTAAAAAACAATTCCTCTGTCTGTTCTTCCTCCTTATCAGGCATATTGAGCACCTCTCTGATGGCATAAATGAGGGCCTCAACATGTGGGGACGGGGAATTATCCTCTTCCACCTCAGCCTCTCCTTCATCGAACTCTGGTAGTTCAGAATCAGAGTCAGATTGTAATAATTGAGGGAGAGTGCGTTTGTGAGAGACCAACGGGGAGCTGAAGAGCCTCTCTGTGGTCGGCAGCAGCTGCCATAAATGTGTCCATAGTCTGTTTCAGGGTCTGTTTTTCTTGTTTAGCCGTAGCTAACTCTGAATTAATTCTTGAAATCATAGTTTTAAATGATTACATTCACTCAGGTTCCTGCACATTACTACCCTGTGAAGGTATTGAGTATTGGGTACACACGAGGAACCCCTGTGAGGAAGGTGTAAACCTAGCCTTGCACAAAGTACACACAGACTTATTTGCAGACATGCTTGAGCAGAAACACACACAGTTAGATAACACAGTGCAGTATTAGTGAGATAGCACACTTATCCCAGACTACCGTGAATGGAGGGACACAGAGAGAATTGGAACCAGAACACTACACCACAGACGGAGCAGTGCCCCGCTTGGTGTCTTCTATGTGTAATTTTCCACACAGCGGTAGAACCGCTGAATATAACCCCTGGTACCAGTTACAATGGTGATTCAGTGGGTCCTGTGGAGGAGCTGTCTCCGAATGCAGCCTGTTCAGCAGCAGCAGGAAATGGCGCCGTTTAGCCTCTGGTCCTGCTCTCCGGGAAGCTCCGCCCCCATAATGGCGCGGTCCCTGCATTATTATTTATACTGGCTTTCTCCATTTACTGTGTAAAACAAGTTGTCACAACACCCGTTCATTATGCTGCCATTCTGGGTATTCAGCGGGCACCGCGGCCCAGAGCCGGGTGATGACTGTTCCTTCATGCCGCCAATATGCACCGTGGACCCAGCTAATCGGGTCCCCGGTGTAACACTCACCACACCGCATCTCTTCAGGGGTGGCGTCATGCTGCCGGCGTGGGCTCACAACCTGGGGATGTGAGAAACAGCGCCTCAGGAGCTCAGTGTCCTATCAGCTGGGGTTATGAACCATTAACTCTTAGGAAGTTGGTTCGGTCCCCCCCTTAAGTCCCACGACGCAGGCATACTGGTGCCTAAAATAAATTTCTCTTACGTCCTAGAGGATGCTGGGGACTCCGTAAGGACCATGGGGTATAGACGGGCTCCGCAGGAGACATGGGCACTATAAAGAACTTTAGAATGGGTGTGCACTGGCTCCTCCCTCTATGCCCCTCCTCCAGACCTCAGTTAGTTCCAGTGCCCAGAGGAGAATGGGTGCACTACAGGGGAGCTCTACTGAGTTTCTCTGGAAAAATAATTTTGTTAGGTTTTTTATTTTCAGGGAGCACTGCTGGCAACAGGCTCCCTGCATCGTGGGACTGAGGAGAGAGAAGCAGACCTACTTAAAGAAAGACTCTGCTTCTTAGGCTACTGGACACCATTAGCTCCAGAGGGATCGGAACGCAGGTCTCCCCCTGCCGTTCGTCTCAGAGCCGCGCCGCCGTCCTCCTCGCAGAGCCGGAAGATAGAAGCCGGGTGAGTATAAGAAGAAAGAAGACTTCTAAGGCGGCAGAAGACTTCAGATCTTCACTGAGGTAAGCGTGCAGCGGTAACGCTGCGCGCCATTGCTCCCACACGTTACACACACTGACAGGCACTGATGGGCGCAGGGGGGGCGCCCTGGGCAGCAATATAAACCTCTGTTTTGGGCATTTTTTTTTCACATATGGGCTGCGGAGTCAGTAGATATGTAAATCCCCATTAATTGTAATTTTAAGCGGGACCGAAGCCTGCCACTAGAGGGGGCGGAGCTTGGTCTCCCAGCACTAACCAGCGCCATTTTCTACACAGTGATCTTAAGAGAAGCTGGCTCCCCGGACTCTCCCCTGCTGAACGGTGACACAGGGCTGAAAGAGAGGGGGAGGGGGGGCACATTTAGGCGCAGTGAGTGTATTACACTGTTAATATATATATATAAAGCGCTAAATCTGGAAATTGTTTCCAGTGTCAATTGGCGCTGGGTGTGTGCTGGCATACTCTCTCTCTGTCTCTCCTAAGAGCCTTGTTGGGGAACTGTCCCCTTATAGATATATCCCTGTGTGTGTGTACGGGTGTCGGTACGCGTATGTCGGCATGTCTGAAGCGGAAGGCTCATCCAAGGGGGAGGTGGAGCAGATGATTGTGGTGTCTCCGTCGACAACGCCGACTCATGATTGGTATGATATGTGGAATATTTTAAATGCTAATGTGACCTTATTACATAAGAGAATGGACAAAGCTGAGTCCAAGGAAACAGCAGGGAGTCAATCCGCGGATTTGACTGGGTCACAGGGCCCGTCAGGGTCTCAAAAGCGTCCCCTATCACAAATAGCAGACACTGATACCGACACGGATTCTGACTCCAGTGTCGACTATGATGAGGCAAGGTTACACCCAAAGGTGGCCAAAAGTATTCATTATATGTTTATGGCAATAAAAGATGTTTTGCATATCACAGATGACCCCTCTGTCCCTGACACGAGGGTAAACATGTTTAAGGGAAAGAAACCTGAGGTAACGTTTCCCCATCTCATGAACTGAACAAATTATTTGAAAAAGCTTGGGAAACTCCAGACAAAAAACTGCAGATTCCCAAGAGGACTCTTATGGCGTATCCTTTCCCTGCAAAGGACAGGATACGGTGGGAATCCTCGCCCAGGTTGGACAAGGCGTTAACGCGTCTGTCCAAGTAGGTGGCGCTACCATCTCAAGACACCGCGGCCCTTAAGGATCCTGCGGATCGTAGACAGGAAACTACCTTAAAGTCTATTTATGCACATACGGGTGTTTTACTCAGACCGGCAATAGCATCGGCATGGGTTTGTAGCGCTGTTGCAGCATGGACAGATACCTTGTTGGCTGACATGGATACCCTGGACAAGGATACCATTGTACTGACTTTAGGTCGCATTAAAGATGCAGTCTTATATATGAGAGACGCTCAAAGAGACGTGGGGCTGCTTGGGTCCAGAGCCAACGCCATGGCAGTTTCGGCAAGAAGAGCTCTGTGCACCCGCCAATGGTCGGGTGATGCCGACTCAAAGAAACATATGGAGGTTTTACCTTACGAGGGTGAAGTTTTGTTTGGGGATGGTCTCGCGGACCTGGTTTCCACAGCTACCGCTGGTAAATCTACTTTTTTGCCTTTTGTTCCCCCACAGCAAAAGAAAACCCCTCAATATCAGATGCAGTCCTTTCGGTCGCATAAGTCCAGAAGAGGTCGGGGCTCCTCTTTCCTCGCCAGAGGTAAGGGTAGAGGTAAGAGAACACCTGCTTCGGCTAGTTCCCAGGAGCAGAAGTCCTCCCTGGTTTCTGCTAAATCCACCGCATGACGCTGGGGCTCCACAGAGGGAGTCCTCACCGATGGGGGGACGTCTTCGACTATTCAGCCAGGTCTGGGTTCTATCAGACGTGGATCCTTGGGCGTTGGAAATTGTATCCCAAGGTTACCAAACTGGAGTTCGAAGAGGTGCCCCCTCGCCGATTTTTCAAGTCGGCCTTGCCAACTTCTTCCCCGGAGAGGGAAGTGGTATTAGATGCAATTCAAAAGCTGTGTCAACAGCAAGTGATTGTCAAGGTCCCCCTAGACCAACAAGGAAAAGGGTACTATTCAACACTGTTTGTGGTCCCGAAGCCGGATGGTTCGGTCAGACCCATTTTGAATCTAAAATCCCTGAACCTATACTTGAAATAGTTCAAATTCAAGATTGAATCACTCTGGGCTGTGATATCCAGTCTGGAAGCAGGGATTTTATGGTGTCGCTGGACGTGAAGGATGCCTACCTTCATGTCCCCATTTTTCCTCTTCATCAGGAATACCTGTGTTTCGCGGTACAGGACTGTCATTACCAGTTTGAGACGTTGCCGTTTGGGCTTTCCACGGCCCCGAGAATTTTCACCAAAGTAATGGCGGAAATGATGGTGCTCATATGCGCAAACAAGGAGTCACAATTATCCCATACTTGGACGATCTCCTGATAAAGGCGAGATCAAGAGATCAATTGCTGAAAAGCGTGTCGCTCTCCCTGAGAGTGTTACATCAACACGGTTGGATTCTCAATCTGCCAAAGTCACAGTTGATTCCAACGACTCGAATATCATTCCTAGGCGTGATCCTAGACACGGAACAGAAGAGGGTTTTTCTACCAATAGAAAAAACCCAGGACCTCCAGAACATGGTCAGGGACCTGCTAAAACCAAAAAGAGTGTCTGTTCATCAATGCACTCGAGTTCTGGGAAAAATGGTGGCAGCCTACGAGGCCATCCCCTTCGGCAGATTCCATGCGAGGACGTTTCAGTGGGACCTTCTGGACAAATGGTCGGGGTCCCATCTACACCTACATCAAAAGATAAGCCTGTCCCCCAGGGCCAGGGTGTCTCTCCTGTGGTGGCTGCAGAGTGCTCACCTTCTAGAGGGTCGCAGGTTCGGCATTCAAGACTGGGTTCTGGTGACCACGGACGCGAGCCTCCGAGGATGGGGAGCAGTCACAAAAGGAAGAAATTTTCAGGGACTATGGTTAAGCCAGGAGGCTTGTCTACACATCAACGTGCTGGAATTGAGGGCCATTTACAATGGCCTGTGACAAGCGGAGAATCTTCTTCGCGACCTACCAGTTCTGATTCAATCCGACAACGTCACAGCCGTGGCGCATGTAAACCACCAAGGCGGGACAAGGAGCAGAGTGGCAATGGCGGAAGCCACCAGAATTCTGCGCTGGGCGGAAAATCACGTAAGTGTTCTGTCAGCAGTCTTCATACCGGGAGTGGACAACTGGGAAGCAGACTTCCTCAGCAGACACGATCTCCATCCAGGAGAGTGGGGACTTCATCAAGAGGTCTTTGCAGAGATAGCAAGTCTTTGGGGACTTCCTCAAATAGACATGATGGCATCACGCCTCAACAAAAAGCTTCGGAGGTATTGTGCCAGGTCAAGGGACCCCTCAGACAGTGGTGGTAGACGCCCTGGTGACACCATGGGTGTTTCAGTCGGTCTATGTGTTCCCTCCTCTACCTCTCATCTCAAAAGTGTTGATACTCATAAGACAAAACAGAGTACAAGCAATACTCGTGGTTCCAGATTGGCCTCGAAGGGCCTGGTATTCGGATCTTCAGGAAATGCTCACAGAAGATCCGTGGCCTCTTCCTCTCAGGGACGACCTACTGCAGCAGGGGCCTTGCATGTTCCAAGACTTACCGCGGTTGCGTTTGACGGCATGGCGGTTGAACACTGAATCCTAGCTGAAAGAGGTATTCCGGAGGAAGTTATTCCTACTCTGATAAAGGCTAGGAAGGAAGTAACGGCGAAACATTATCACCGTGTCTGGAGGAAGTATGTATCTTGGTGTGAAACCAAACATGCTCCTACGGAAGATTTCCATCTGGGTCGTTTTCTCCACTTCCTACAGTCAGGAGTGGATATGGGCCTAAAATTAGGCTCCATTAAGGTACAGATTTCGGCCCTATCTATATTTCTCTTACGTCCTAGAGGATGCTGGGGACTCCGTAAGGACCATAGGGTATAGACGGGCTCCGCAGGAGATAGGGCACCTAAAAAGAACTTTGACTATGGGTGTGCACTGGCTCCTCCCTCTATGCCCCTCCTCCAGATCTCAGTTAGATCTTGTGCCCAGAGGAGAATGGGTGCACTGCAGAGAGCTCTCCAGAGTTTTCTGTGGAAAAAGAATTTTGTTAGGTTTTTTATTTTCAGGGAGTCCTGTTGGCAACAGGCTCCCTGCATCGTGGGACCGAGGAGAGAGAAGCAGAGCTGGCTTGTCAAGTTGGGCACTGCTTCTAAGGCTACTGGACACCATTAGCTCCAGAGGGAGTCGGAACACAGGTCTCACCTGGGGTTCGTCCCGGAGCCGCGCCGCCGTCCTCCTCACAGATGCCGAAGGTAGAAGCGGATAGAGAAGACAGAAGACATCTTAGGCGGCAGAAGACATCAGATCTTCATGAGGTAAGCGCTGCGCGCCATTGCTCCCAGTCACACACACACAGAGCAGCACTGAAGGGTGCAGGGCGCAGGGGGGGACGCCCTGGGCAGCAATAAACCTCACATTTTGGCACAAATACAATGGGATTAGACTGCGGAGGCAGTAAATCGCTGATCCCCCGCCATTTTATTGAAAAATCACTGGGACCGAAGCCCGCCGTCGGGTGGGCGGGGCTTGATCCTCAGCACTAACAAGCGCCATTTTCTCCACGGAAGCTGCATGAGAAAGAAAACGCTGGCTCCATGGTCTCTCCCCTGCTGAACACAGGCTGGAAAAAAGAGGAGGGGGGCACTTTGGCGACGCAGTGAGTGGGAATTGACATAATATATATAAAAAAGCGCTATCTGGATATATATATTTTTTTCCAGTGTTGTTAAGCGCTGGTGTGTGCTGGCATACTCTTTCTCTGTCTCTCCTTAGGACCTGGTTGGTGTTTTGTCCCCTTAGAGGTTAATCCCTGTGTGTGTGGGGTGTCGGTACGTGTGTGTCGACATGTCTGAGGCGGAAGGCTTCTCCAAGGAGGAGGTGGAGCAAATGAGTGGTGTGTCCCCGTCGGTTGTGCCGACTCCAGATTGGATGGACATGTGGCATACGTTGCATGCAAGTGTGGCATCTTTACATAAAAGGCTTGATAAGGCTGGTTTAGGGGGGACATCAGGCGGTCAATCCTCAGATTGGACCGACTCACAGGGCCCGTCGGGGTCTCAAAAGCGTCCCTTAACACAAGACACTACTACCGACACGGATTCTGATTCCAGTGTCGACTGACGAAGTAAAATTGCACCCTAGGGTGACTAAAACCATTCAGTGTATGATTGTGGCAATAAGGGATGTGTTGCATATTGTGGATGTACCCTCGGTCCCCGACACAAGGGTATACATGTTGAAGGAAAAGAAACAGATTATTAATTTTCCCACATCTCATGAATTAAATGAGTTCTTTGGAAAAGCTTGGGAGACTCCGGATAAGAGACCGCAGATCCCCAAAATAATTTTTATGGCATACCCTTTCCCTAAGCAGGACAGTGAGATTTGGGAATCACCCCCCACTGTGGACAAGGCCCTGACGCGCTTGTCCAAGAAAGTGGCGCTACCGTCTCCTGACACAGCGGCCCTTAAGGACCCTGCAGATCGCAGGCAAGAAACTACCTTAAAGGGTATTTATTCTCATACGGGTGCTGTGTTAAGACCGACGATTGCGTCGGCATGGGTGTGTAGCGCAATTGCAGCTTGGACAGATGAGCTGACAGATCAATTTGATACTCTGGATAAGGATACTATATTCCTAACTCTAGCCCATATAAAAGACGCAGTCTTATTTATGAGGGATGCTCAAAGGGACATTGGATTGCTAGCTTCTAGGGCCAATGCCATGTCTATCTCAGCAAGAAGATCCTTATGGACTCGCCAATGGACGGGTGATGCGGATTCCAAAAAAACATATGGAAGTACTACCCTATAAGGGTGATGTATTGTTTGGGGATGGGCTGACGGACCTGGTTTCCACAGCTACGGCAGGTAAATCAAATTTTTTACCATATATTCCCCAACAGCAAAAGAAAGCAACACCCTATCAGATGCAGTCCTTTCAGTCGCACAAGTCCAAAAGAGGTCGGGGATCCTCTTTCCTCGCCAGAGGTAAGGGCAGAGGCAAGAGAGCACCTGCTTCGGCAGGTGCCCAGGAACAAAAGTCCTCCCCGGCTGCTCCAAAAACCACAGCATGACGCTGGGACTCCCCTGAGGTAGTCCGCACCGGTGGGGGCACGTCTTCGACTTTTCAGTCAGGCCTGGGTCAGTTCGGACCTGAATCCCTGGGTGTTGGAAATAGTTTCCCAGGGTTACAAATTGGAATTCGAGGATGTGCCCCCGAGCCGATTTTTCAAATCGGCCCTACCAGCTTCCACATCGGAAAGGGATGTAGTGTTAGCTGCAATTCAAACGCTGTGTATACAACAAGTGATAATCAAGGTTCCCCTGCACCAGCAGGGAAGAGGTTACTATTCAACCCTATTTGTGGTCCCGAAACCGGACGGTACGGTCAGACCGATTTTGAATCTGAAATCCCTAAACCTGTACATAAAAAGATTCAAATTCAAAATGGAATCTCTCAGAGCAATAATAGCCAACATGGAGGAGGGGAAGTTTATGGTGTCTCTGGACATAAAAGATGCGTACCTTCATGTCCCCATATATGCCCCCCATCAGGAATACCTGAGATTCGCTGTACAGGATTGTCATTACCAATTTCAGACGTTGCCGTTTGGACTTTCCACGGGCCGAGGATTTTCACCAAGATAATGGCGGAAATGATGGTGGTCCTGCGCAAGCATGGAGTCACAATTATCCCATACTTGGACGATCTCCTGATAAAAGCGAGATCAAGGGAGAAATTGCTGAGCAGTGTGGCGCTGTCTCTGAGAGTGCTCCAGCAACACGGTTGGATTCTAAATCTACCGAAGTCACAGTTGATTCCGACAATTCGACTACCGTTCCTAGGTATGATACTGGATACGGAACAAATGAAGGTCTTCCTCCCAATAGAGAAAGCCCAAGACATCCAGAAAATGGTCAGAGACCTGCTAAAACCGAAAAGGGTGTCAGTTCACCAATGCACTCGAGTTCGGGGGAAAATGGTGGCGGCCTACGAGGCCATTCCCTTCGGAAGGTTCCATGCAAGGACTTTTCAATGGGACCTTCTAGACAAGTGGTCCGGGTCCCATCTGCACTTACATCGGAAAATAACTGTCCCCAGGAACCAGAGTGTCCCTCCTGTGGTGGTTGCAAAGTGCTCACCTGCTGGAGGGTCGCCGGTTCGGGATTCAGGACTGGATCCTGGTTACCACGGACGCGAGCCTCCGAGGATGGGGAGTGGTCACACACGGAAAGACTTTTCAGGGTCTTTGGTCAGACCAGGAGTCCTGTCTACACATCAATGTGTTGGAACTCAGGGCCATTTACAACGGCCTTCGACAAGCGGAGAGTTTTCTTTGAAACCTTCCGGTTCTGATTCAATCAGACAATGTCACAGCAGTGGCTCATGTGAACCGCCAACGGCGGGACAAGAAGCAGAGTCGCGATGGCGGAAGCCACAAGGATCCTTCGCTGGGCGGAAAATCATGTAAGCGCTCTGTCGGCTGTCTTCATTCCGGGAGTGGACAACTGTGAAGCAGACTTCCTCAGCAGACACGATCTCCATCCAGGAGAGTGGGGACTTCATCAAGAAGTCTTTGCAGACGTAACAAGTCTTTGGGGGAACTCCTCAAATAGACATGATGGCGTCACGCCTCAACAAAAAACTTTGGAGGTATTGCGCCAGGTCTCGGGACCCTCAGGCAGTAGCAGTAGACGCACTGGTAACACCGTGGGTGTTCGAATCGGTCTACGTGTTTCCTCCTCTTCCTCTCATCACGAAAGTGTTGAGGATCATAAGACGAACAAGAGTACAGACGATACTCGTTGTCCCAGACTGGCCTCGAAGGGCCTGGTACTCGGATCTACAAGAGATGCTCACAGGAGACCCCTGTTGCAGCAGGGGCCCTGTGTATTTCAAGACTTACCGCGGTTACGTTTGACGGCATGGCGGTTGAACGCCAAATCCTAGCAAAAAAGGGGATTCCGGAAGAGGTCATCCCTACTTTCATAAAGGCTAAGAAGGAGGTGAAGATAAAACATTATCACCGTATCTGGCGAAAGTATGTGTCTTGGTGTGAGACCAAGAATGCACCTATGGAAGATTTTCATCTGGGTCGTCTTCTACACTTCCTACAGACAGGAGTGGATATGGGCCTGAAATTAGGCTCGGTTAAGGTACAGATTTCGGCCCTCTCGATTTTCTTTCAGAAGGAATTGGCTTCTCTTCCAGAAGTCCAGACGTTTGTAAAGGGAGTGCTGCACATCCAGCCCCCTTTTGTGCCTCCAGTGGCACCATGGGACCTGAACGTGGTGTTGCAGTTCCTAAAATCACACTGGTTTGAACCGCTTAACAAGGTTGAGTTGAAATTTCTTACCTGGAAGGTGGTCATGTTGTTGGCCTTAGCATCAGCAAGGCGAGTGTCAGAATTGGCAGCTCTATCACACAAGAGCCCCTACGTGATTTTTCATGTGGATCGAGCTGAATTGAGGACACGTCCGCAATTTTTGCCTAAAGTGGTTTCGTCGTTCCATATGAATCAACCTATTGTGGTGCCTGTGGCTACCGGTGACCTGGAGGATTCCAGATCCCTGGACGTAGTCAGGACCTTAAAAATTTATGTAGCCTGGACGGCTAGAATTAGGAAAACAGAGGCTCTGTTTGTCCTGTATGCGGCCAATAAGATTGGCGCTCCAGCTTCAAAGCAGACTATTGCTCGCTGGATCTGTAATACGATTCAGCAGGCTATCTCTACGGCTGGATTGCCGGTACCAAATTCGGTTAAGGCCCATTCCACTAGGAAGGTGGGCTCTTCTTGGGCGGCTGCCCGATGCGTCTCGGCTTTACAGCTTTGCCAAGCGGCGACTTGGTCGGGGTCAAACATTTTTGCTAAATTCTACAAGTTTGATACCCTGGCTGATGAGGACCTAGCGTTTGCTCAGTCGGGGCTGCAGAGTCGTCCGCACTCTCCCGCCCGATTGGATGCTTTGGTATAAACCCCATGGTCCTTACGGAGTCCCCAGCATCCTCTAGGACGTAAGAGAAAATAAGATTTTAAACCTACCGGTAAATATATTTCTCCTAGTCCGTAGAAGATGCTGGGCGCCCGTCCCAGTGCGGAAACTCTGCAAGACTTGTATATAGTTGTTGCTTACATAAGGGTTATGTTACAGTTGACATCGGTCTTGGACCGTTACTGTTGTTTTTGTTCATACTGTTAACTGGTTATGTATGTTCCAGGTTACATGGTATGATTGGTGTGGGCTGGTATGAATCTTGCCCTTGGATTGCTAAATCCTGCCTTGTATTGTCCATCTCCTCTGGGCACAGTTCTCTAACTGAGGTCTGGAGGAGGGGCATAGAGGGAGGAGCCAGTGCACACCCATAGTCAAAGTTCTTTTTAGGTGCCCTATCTCCTGCGGAGCCCGTCTATACCCCATGGTCCTTACGGAGTCCCCAGCATCCTCTACGGACTAGGAGAAATAGATTTACCGGTAGGTTTAAAATCTTATTTTTTTCAGAAGGAATTGGCTTCTCTCCCAGAAGTCCAAACTTTCGTAAAGGGGGTGCTGCACATCCAGCCTCCTTTTGTGCCACCTGTGGCACCATGGGACCTTAACGTGGTGTTACAGTTCCTTAAATCACACTGGTTTGAACCTCTTCAAAAGGTGGAGTTAAAATTTCTCACTTGGAAAGTGGTCATGTTGCTGGCCTTGGCATCTGCAAGGCGGGTGTCTGAGTTGGCGGCCTTGTCTCACAAGAGCCCCTACTTGATTTTTCATGTGGATAGAGCAGAGTTGAGGACTCGTCCTCAATTTTTGCCTAAGGTGGTTTCTTTTCATATGAACCAATCTATTGTGGTGCCTGTGGCTACGGGGGACTTGGAGGACTCCAGGTCCATGGACGTAGTCAGGGCCTTAAAAATTTACGTAGCCAGGACGGCTAGGGTTAGGAAAACGGAGGCTCTGTTTGTCCTGTATGCAGCCAACAAGGTTGGCGCGCCTGCTTCTAAGCAGACTATTGCTCGCTGGATCTGTAACACGATTCAGCAGGCTCATTCTACGGCTGGATTGCCGGTACCAAATTCAGTAAAGGCCCATTCCACTAGGAAAGTGGGCTCTTCTTGGGCGGCTGCCCGAGGTGTCTCGGCATTACAGTTGTGCCGAGCAGCTACCTGGTCTGGTTCAAACACTTTTGCAAAATTCTACAAGTTTGATACCCTGGCTGAGGAGGACCTCATGTTTGCTCAATCGGTGCTGCAGAGTCATCCGCATTCTCCCGCCCGGTTTGGAGCTTTGGTGTAAACCCCATGGTCCTTACGGAGTCCCCAGCATCCTCTAGGACGTAAGAGAAAATAAGATTTTAAATATTATTTTTTTATTATTTTGCAGGTAAACAAAGCAGTTGGGATAGGGATACAGAAAAGAAAAGGGGGGGGGGGGGTAGGGAGGGTACACACATCGGTCAGCATAATACAAAGTAACATAAAGAGTTTTATACAAGACATTGTACATAAAAGGGGGAATGTAGGGGTCAATCATGCCCACCTGAGGTTCACATTAAGCCATTAACAAATATACCTAGGTATCTTGAGGGGGTGTGGAGTTTGGTGGGCGATTTTGCCAGTAAGTGGACCACGGATACCATCGGAGCAGTGGGGATGAGGTGGTAGAGGCATAGGCTACTCCCGCTGTCTCAAATTCGTAATGTGATTGTACGGCCATTTCTATTGCTGAGATTTGGGGAGCCTCGGTAGAACGCCAAAGGCGAGCTATTGAAAGTTTTGTTGAAAGAAGGATATGGCCTAGTATATAGCGATCACCTGGCGTTAAATTACCATAATATAGATGGAGGAGGGCCAGTCGTGGATGAGGGGAAATATGGTGGCCTATGACTGATTCTATGAGGTGGAAGACCGATGTCCACAATGGGGTAAGTACGGGGCAATCCCAGAAAATATGCATTAAAGTGCCGACCATTCCACAATTCCGCCAGCACATTTTGGATGTGGAGGGTTGCATCGCATGGAGGCGGGATGGGGTGAAATACAGACGGTAAAGGAGTTTATAAGACAGTTCTATATGAGATATACATCTAGACTGTGTAGCAGGATCTATATATCTTTTCCCATTCCTCCTCTGAGATTGAGCATTTAAGGTCTACCTCCCATTTCAACTGAAAGGGGGCTTTCTGCAGAGGTCGGGGATTATTAATGTAATTATACCATTTGGTGATACCTCCCCTGCCCTCCCCCGTCTCCAGGAATTTTTGGACAAGTTTAGGCAAGGAGGGGGGGGGGGGGGGTGTTGAGACTCCGTGGAGCCAGTGTCTAAGCTGCAAATATTTATAAAATTCCCCGCGTGGTAGGAGGAAAGTTTCCTGGATCTGGGTAAAGGGAAGGAGGGCACCATGCGCCATTATATCCTGTAGGGACTGGATTCCTCGTGATATCCAGCAATCGAATCTTAAGTCAGGGATCAAGGAGGCTATTCCAGTCAATGATATAGTCGTAGTGGGGAGGGTTATGTCATTTCTACTTCGCACCACCTCCAACCAGGCCTTCCTAGTAGATTGGGCAGAGAGAGACCGATTGATTAATACTGTGCCCTCAGGCTTAGGGAGTAACAATACATCGGTCAGGGGTAATGGGGCTATAAGGCCTTGTTCTAGTTGTACCCACGATTTACACGTGGGTTGGATATACCATGCCCCTATCTGTGCCAAACGACAAGCCAGTTGGTATGTGTGCAAATCCGGGAATGCCAAGCCCCCGTCTCGTTTGGGACGAGTCATTGTTTTCCTGGCCAACCTTGGTTTTTTGCCTTTCCAAACATACGTGTTAAATATCGCGTTAAATTTGGATAGAAGGGAATTGGGGACGAGGAAGGGGATGGCCCGGAACAGGTACATAAGTCTGGGAAGGATCGTCATTTTCAGCGCGGCTATTCTCCCCAGCCATGATACATGTTGCATCATCCAGTCCGTGACTAGAGTTGTAAATTTGCGCAAGAGGGGGGGATAGTTAGCAGATATCATATCTTCTAGCTTCGTAGTAATATGGATTCCTAGATATTTGAGGCTTCTATCCTGCCAAGCGTACGAGTAAGAAGCCTTCAGTTCGGTCAAGAGAGAAGGCGTAAAATTAATAGGGAGTGCCTCTGTCTTAGTGTTAATAAGTTTATAGTAGGATACCGCTGAGTAATCGGACAAGAGTGTGTGTAGCGCCTTCAGGGAAGAGGGAGGGTTAGTGAGAGTCAAGAGGACATCGTCTGCGAAGAGACAAATCTTATGAGAATGTCCCGAAAATTCCACTCCTGTAATCAAGGGTGAGGATCGTATTTTTTCGGCCAATGGTTCCATCGCCATGGCAAAGACTAGTGGGGATAGTGGGCACCCTTGGCGAGTGCCGTTCGTAATGGAAAAGGGGGATGAGAGCAGTCCATTCACACACACTCTTGCCGAGGGGAGGGTATATAGAGCCATAATGGAGGATAGGATTCTACCGGTAAGGCCAAACTTTCTAAGAACCACCTGTAGGTATCCCCAGTGGAGACGGTCGAACGCCTTCTCCGCGTCCAGCGAGAGCAATAATAAAGGAGACTCCGATTTAGAGGAGGCGTCCAGAACATTTATCACTCGCCTGGTGTTGTCGGGGGACTGTCTACCGGGAACGAATCCCACCTGATCACTGTGGATGATAGAGGGAAGTAGGGGGTTAAGCCTATTAGCGACTAATTTCGGGTATATTTTCAAGTCAGTATTTAATAAGGCTATAGGGCGATAGTTGGGCATCATGGCAGAATTTTTCCCCGGTTTAGGAAAAGCTACTACTCGGGCTTCTAGCATCTCCACTGGGAAGTTCCCTACTGAGGAGGCGTGGTTATAAACGCCTTCTAGAATAGGGACCAAAGTGTCCTTGAAACAATTATAGAAATTGTTTATAAACCCATCCGGGCCCGGGGCTTTGTCTAATGGAAGTGAGTCTATAGCTTGGGTGATTTCCTTCTGCGACCATGGTTGGTTTAAGGACTGCAAAGAGTCTAGGTCCAGGGAGGGAAGAGTAACATCTTTCAGAAAAGCTGCTATATTAGCTGGTGTGGGTTGTGGGGTGGAGACATCGTCTTTTAGGTTATAGAGGGAGGAGTAATATGAGGCGAAGACGTTAGCTATATCTGATGGGTCTGTTATCTTGGAGTTATTTGGGTTAATGATATATTTCACCCTTTCTCTAGCATTTTTTCCCCGCAATTTGCGGGCAAGCATTCTACCCGCCCTATCACCTTGCGTATAGAACTTTTGCCGCAATCGGAAAAGGTTTTTACGTACCTCCGTCAATTCTAATTTATTCAGTTCATCTCTGACCCGGGTCAAATCTCGGTATACTTTCTTATTAGAGGGATTTAGCTTAAGCAGAGCGTCCAGATCTGAAAGCCGGGCTTCGAGTTCTACCTGTTTTTCCCGGGAGGTTCTGCGTATATAGGCAGCCGTTTGAATTGACGCTCCCCTAACCACCGCCTTGAGGGCGCACCAGTGTGTGAACACGGACGTTTCTGCTGGGGAGTTAGTTTCTACATATAGGGAGAGGGCCTGTGCTATAGACTGGTGGGCGTTTACGTCTAAAAGAAGATAGTCCCTAAGGCGCCATAAGGCCGGAGAGGGCCTAACTTGGCAGGGGTTCCAGCGGACTGAGAGGGCAGAGTGATCGGACCATGAAACTGGCAGGATAGAAGCCTTCGAAACCTGTTGGAGAGTCCATTTATCCGATATCACTAAATCTATCCTAGAGTAAGAGCCGTGGACTGGGGAGAAAAACGAGTAGTCCCTACTAGACGGGTTCTTAGCCCTCCATACGTCATAGAGGTCATACTCATGCATTATATTTCTAAAGGCATGGGAGGTGTCACGTTGTGGATCTCCCTTGCGAGATGGGCGGGGTTGGGATCTGTCCATCGCTGGGTCAAGGACCATGTTAAAGTCACCCAACAGTAGTAGAGCACCCGTCTGGTGCTTCTGGAGGACTGTGAAAAATTTCCTAAGGAAAGGTATTTGTTTAGTATTGGGAGCGTATAGTGTAGCTATAGTGACCGGCCTGTCTTCCAATTTACCTGTCAGTATAAGGTACCTGCCTTCTTGATCTGAGATCTGGCACTCTAGAGAGAAACTACAAGAGTTTGAAAATAATATTGCCACTCCCGCTCTCTTTTTCGGGCCATTGGACATATAGCCAATGGGGAATTTATTATCCCTGAATGTGGGGGGTGACGAAAGCATAAAGTGAGTCTCCTGTAAGGCCACTATGTGAGTCCTACATTTTGCAAAGTGATGCAGGGCTAATCGTCGTTTATTCGGCGAATTCAGCCCTTTTACGTTTAAAGATAGTACATTAACCATTAGGTCTAACTGAGAGCCAAGCTATTATCAGGTTACTTTTAAAATCTATGTAACAGGATCTGCTAAAGTGTGTGTGTATTGAAACTTGGAGAGATGGGACGAACAGGGGGTGGTGATAGAAACAGGGAGGAAGGGGCATAGAGCGGGCACCACGTGGGTGCCAAATAGGGTTGCCTAGCGTGGCAACACATGGGGTCGGGGCGAGATGCGGGGAGTTATCTCCCCCCACTCCTAAAACATTCAACCTAGAAAAAAAAAAGGAAGGTAAACACCACACCGCAGGGGGTCGCATGACATATGCTTCCTCTCGGGGAGCTCTACACATATCCTAGATAACATCGACCTATATTGCTCTTTCCCGATTTGAGGAGCAGTAGTAAGCATTGTCAACCTGAGTACAGTGAAAACTTAACACAATAAGCGTCCCAAGAGAAACTGGCGCCGTTAAAATGTATAAGGAAAGATTACTACTGTATGCTCCCCCGGAGCTTTCTCCGGGAGGGCATAGTAGCGGCACGCAGTAATCCCATGGGAAGCAGGAAAAACAAGAACATGTTTGACAATGACATACGACCTGGTAGAGAAAATCAGACTCTAATGTCCATTGTCTGCCATCGACCACTCTTGAGTCAGCTTGAGTGTTGCCGGTATTTTTTCAGATGTATCCTCCCTCCTCAAGGAATCCAATAATTTCAGACCCGCTTCTGGCTTGATGATCGCGTGCATAACACCATTGCGTCTAACCAACAGTTTCGTCGGGAATCCCCAGCGGTATAGGATATCGGCTTTCCTAAGTGCCGAAGTCACGGCGTAGAATGAACGTCTCAAAGCTAGGGTGGCTGCCGAGAGGTCTCCGTAGACTTGTACATCACCCAGGGTTCCGGCTGGCAGGTCCGGGCGCATAGCCGCCCGCAGGATTTGTTCCTTGATATGGAAGTAATGCATCTGCATTAGAGTGTCTCTCGGAACGTTCTTCGGGGCATTTCTAGCCTTTGGTAGACGGTGGATGCTGTCGATAAGAAAGTCATCAATAGAGCAGGTTGGAAGCAGCGCCATGAAGAGGTCCATTGCAAATTGGGTGAGTTCTGCGTTGGTGACGGTTTCTGGGATGCCTCGGAGTTTTATATTATTACGTCGTGACCTGTCCTCAAGGTCACATGTCTTCCGCCGTAGATCCGCGACTTCGGCCTGCAGGTCTTCAAGTTGGGTAATCACCTCATTATGTGACTTCACCACCTCCTCACATTTATTCTCAAGGTGATCTGTGCGTTGACCTATAGCGTCGATCAACTGCTGGCAACTTTGAAGCGCTGTTTTAACTTCCCTCGAGATATCATCCTTAAAGGAAGCCAGTAGTTGTCGCATAGATCCCAACGTGAGGGGCGCATCATCATCTAGTTGAGAGAGTTTAGATTGATTGGTCCGAGGGGTCACGGATATGTCCTCGCCTTTCCGGGCTTGTTTAGGTAAAGAGTCCAATATGGCAGAATTTTTCTGGTTTTGGGAAGACGGGGACTGTTTAAAGAAGGCGACCTGGCGGGTTGGGGTCGGGTCTTTTTGGCGTTTAGGTGGCATAGTCCCAATTTGAAAATCCTCTTCACTGGTATTGTATACACAAAAGATCGGACCCTGGAGGAGGAGAGATAAGCCTATGTCGGCTTAATATGCATACCTTGGCAGCTTTATTTTTTTTATTTTTATTTTTTTTCAGGAGCGGGGGGGGAGTTCCATTCATCACGCTGAAGATCACATCAGAACGGTTTAGCAGGGGGTGAGTCGCCCCACGGCATCCAGTCGCCGGGTGTCAGCGGGGGTGAAGTGTTCTTATAAGTATGTCTAACTTTCCCTTGTGCAGGCAGAATTAAATATCGGGGAGTGAGTATATCCCGCTTCTGCCTCATATGTGGAGGCACGGAGGTGCTGGTATATTTTGCAGGAAAGGGACAGAACAGAGGCAAAACTGCAGTACTGGCTATTTTGCCAGCATTCAAGATGGCGCCTCCGGCTTCCAGTCACAGGTCCCTGATACCTTGGTGGCTTGGGTTCCCTGTATTTATTAATGGCACCAGCGGGTATGGGCCAAGTGTATCTGGGTCCCTGGCTCCCACTTCTCGTCCAGACTCTCAGCAGGGTGCTCGGCACTATACTGGGGAGGCTCAGAGATTAGCAGCATAAGGTCCCAAGATGGCCGCCGGCTGGTGCACAGGTAAGGAGAGTGCACTGTAATTTCAGCTCCTGCGGGCTGGGAGTGTTGGGACCTCGTCCTGTGGGTGCCCGGGGGTCTGGGGTAGGCTGGGGGACAATGTGGAGCGAGACAGGCGGCGGCGGGCGGCGCTACGGGACCCGTTCCGGCCGCGATTCGGGCCCGGAGCTCAAAATCGGGTCGGCTGTAAACTCGAGGCCCCGGTCTCGGCTGTCGTAGTAGGCCGCAATCTCGGGAGCCGTGCAGCGGCCTCCCGGCTGGTTCCCCTCGCCCAGGGTGCTGTCCACAGCCGTGGGCAAAGTCAGGCAGGGTAGTTTAATGTGCAGTAGGGAGTTTTTAATGGGGTTTTGTCCCTGAAAGTTTGAGAGCTCCTGCACTGCACGTCCGTTCAGTGCTGCGTCCAAGCCACGCCCCCGAAAATAAGATTTTAAACCTACCGGTAAATCTTTTTCTTCTAGTCCGTAGAGGATGCTGGGCGCCCGTCCCAGTGCGGAAAATCTGCAAGACTTGTATATAGTTGTTGCTTACATAAGGGTTATGTTACAGTTGAGATCGGTCGTTGACTGATACTGTTTTTGTTCATACTGTAAACTGGTTGCGTATATTCCAGGTTATACGGTGTGATTGGTGTGGGCTGGTATGAATCTTGCCCTTAGATTTACAAAATCCTTTCCTCATATTGTCCATCTCCTCTGGGCACAGTTTCTCTAGGTCTGGAGGAGGGGCATAGAGGGAGGAGCCAGTGCACACCCATACTAAAAGTCTTTAGAGTGCCCATGTCTCCTGCAGAGCCCGTCTATACCCCATGGTCCTTACGGAGTCCCCAGCATCCTCTATGGACTAGGAGAAAAAGATTTACCGGTAGGTTTAAAATCTTATTTTCTGAAGAAAACTCTGGGGAGCAACAGAATAGACCCGGCTGCTTGGGCACAGTTTTCTAAACTGAGTCTGCTAGGAGGGGCATAGAGAGAGGAGGAGCCAGCACACACTATTGATTTCTTAAAGTGCCAGGCTCCAGTGGACTTGATCTATACCCCATGGTAATATCCTATTCCCCAGTATCAACTAGGATGTTAGAGAAACATAGTGTGATTGGAAGCATGGAGAAAATAATTCAGGGGCAAGGGATTGTCCTACCCAGCATTATACATGTATACGAGGGTGGTTCAATAAGTAAGGTAACAAGGCCTCTCACGTCATTCTAATTTCCCACCAGGCCAGAGCAGGTAGGCCGCTGCTTCTCCTCACGCCCATTACGTTGCGCCTCATATCAGTCATACTGTCCCAACATCAGTTGTTAGGTGGTTGAGCTGGCAGAAACATGGTCACACATTGAGGTGCGTAGGTGTCATCAGATCTCTGCATCTTATGGGCGCATCAGCAGCTGAAATTCATCACCAACGAATGCGTCTGTCCTCCTGAATAAGAACTTCAATGCGGCATAAATTTTAATCTGTGGTGGTTGTGCCTGGCCGGTTGGATCGCTGCTCATCTGGACCCATTGTAATGCCATTATCCATGGACGTGCACCAAACCCAATCCTGGACAAAGAAAGTTCTGTTTCATATATTAATTAGAAAGCTACAATTCCAGTAAGGAGTTAAATGACAATCATTAGACACCATATATAAACTCATGTACTGCAATGAATGGTAATAAAAAGAAGCAGGATCAGTATTAAAGATGCAGTGAAGAAATGTTCATATGAAGAAGATAAAACGTGCCTGAAGATTAGTGAAGAATTGTCCAATATGAAGCAAAGATTGGTGCCAAACTGTAAAGAAGCGTTAATTAGATATTGTAGACAAAGATGAATAACTGTGAAGACTTGTTACTAACGCTTAAAGGCTGAACTGGAGAACTGTGAAGAATTGTCTTTGAATGATGCAAAAACGTAGATACAATACTGAAAGGAATATTTGCAGGTTGTGAAGATAATACTTGAAACACTGAAAAGCTGCAGCAGAAGACAACGGTGAGGAACGGGTTAACTGAGAGATGAGTAAACGAGGACCAGGATTAAGTAGAAACTTCCACAGGCTGTGTGATGGAAGCAAGGCAGTTACAGAACAAACAGGGTAACCTCTCACAGGACTCCGGGAATCCACTTTTTGCCACTTGGAGAGCGATTGACTGGCAGCACAGCAGGGAGCTGGTGGATCACTTGCGGTGAAGGCTGCAGGCAGACCTCTGGGAGCGGAGGCAATATCAGGACCACTGGAATCTGATAAAGCTAATTATTTATCTTATACCATTTACTATATATTGGTAAGAGACTCAGTGCGCAATGGGCGTACGGGGTACTGTAAGGGTACGCACTTAGCGTAGCAGACGCTAGGCCGTGATCGAGACGCACGAGCGGCACGTTCGCTCACGGCTTACGCTGGGTATCGAGCACGCTATAGGCGGTCCGAGTACCGTAATGCTGCGCTACTAGCGTAGCGGACGCTGTGCCCACAAGAGGAACACGAGCGTCGCAGACGCTCACAGAATGACACACAGTAAACCTTGTATGCAACACAATGTAACGCTAATTAACCTCTACTACATAAAAGCCGCTTGAGCGATTGAGATGCTCCGAATACCCTTAGCAATGTAATGATAAACACACAATACCTTGTAAGGTTCCAAATCCTTTACTAACGAGATTTTAGTATGTAAAAGGGGAAAACAGTTACATCTTATACACTACAGCACTAACATGAACACCTAAACAGAAATAACAGAAATTATACAATATACAACAGTTTAACAATAACAGAGAGAGAGAGAGAGAGTAAGGCAAATACAAACAGAGAGCAAGTTGGTTACAGAGAAATACTTACACACTGGGGAATGATCGCTGCGCAGTCCTGGTGCCAGCTCTCTAGTTAGTCAATGATGAAAACCATTGTGGAGAGTAGACTGAGCTGGCCCAGACTGGCTATTCTTATATACACTACATACAGTACACTACAAAGGGGCCTACAATCTCATTGTTCATTGGACACAGGAATCTGTCTTCACATTATAACAAAAGGTCATAGGTTGATTCAAACAGGTGGGCTGTGACTATTTCATACTGCTCAGGTGGGAGGGAATCTCAGGATTCCCGCCGCATGGATAATGAACTGCAAATACAGCAAATGTCCATAAACTTCTTATAACCATAACTATTCGCAGGAGCGATTAATCTCTTTCAAACCAACACCGGAATGTTACTAATAATATACTCTACCGTTGCATACTAAACACCACTGCTCAAAACCTGTCTGACCCTTCGTATCATGTAAAGAGGGATCTCTCTGTCCATGAACCAGTTACACTAAACAAACTTACTGATATTATTAAGGAGACCATAACCTACAAAATACACTATTTGGATTAACTATGTGACAATCGAGTCGCCCGCCAGACGCACACAAACTCTACCGTAAATGCACATACCACGCGCTTGAGCGCATGTCCGTGGAGGCGCCGTCACGCAACTGCGAATATGCGCACGCACGGGAGAGAATGTGCACGTGCAGCGGGCAAGCGCATGGGGTTAGTACAACGCATGAGAATAACGATATTTTTCGACTTTGACAGTCCACCCTTTGGCAGTCACCAATAACTGCCACTTCCTAAACAAAACAGAAAAATATATGTCACCATGTAAACACCTTTTTATGATTGGGTAAGGGAGGAGAGGAGAAGGTGGGAAAAGTATGACCTGGTGAGATAGTAAAAGCATGTGTGTATGAAATCCATGTTTGAGGGGTCATGTATCATCGTGCCGTACGTGTTTTAAATCAAGCTTCGAGGTATTGCGAAGTATACATTGAATCCTTCTTATCCCTTATCAAGGGTCTGTGGATGGGCTGACAAACTCTACCGAGCTCTTTTCGGCTTTTGGTTGCAACAAATAGGGGAGCACATTTAGTTGATGATACATGAAGGGGGGAAACATGTGAATGCTGATATATGTGTCTATATTCCCTGTCGACTATGTGTGTCATTACCTAGAGGTTGTAGAGATGAAGATTAGAAACACTCGTTATAAATGCAGTCGTTAGCTATGTGAGTTTAAATAAACAGTCGCCGATTGAGGTCTTGTCTGGTGTCTTGTCTTGATGTACATGTTGTCTGATGTCTCTCGTGCTTTTGCTATAAATAGCGAGCAAAAGCTTTTCCATTGTCCATAAAATTACAGTCTCTAAAGTATTGGGCTATCGTAAAAGTTAAAGTCACTAGGGATATTGGGGCTTGTGGCATAGTTCATCAATGGTCTGTATAAAAGAGGTTGTCAAATTCTTCTTCCAAGCGGATGTCTTTGTACCTTGGAGGAAAACAAAGGAGAAACGGGTGAAAGAAACGGACCGTGGAATCACATTTTCATCACAACATTGTCTCTATCGTTGGGTCATAAATCAAATTAGTTGTTGTTATTACAGTGTCCTCGCTCCTCAGACTCATCACTCTGGTACTACCTTTACACTTCGTTAAAGCCCGAACGCATCTAAATATCAGGCCAACCAATATGACGACTCCCAGAAAACACAAGAGAAATTTCCCTACGTCCATTATAATACCTTGGGCCCATTCTCCTAAACCAGAGAACCAATTTCGTGGGTTCAACCATGACACCCAACTGGTCAGCTCATTACCCACAGCAGCGAGTGTGAGATTGTGTTTCCTTTGAAACTCCCACTTCAATTGCAAAATGTCATCCATCTTTTGGTCTATGACCTCGGCCGGGTCCTCAGTGCTGTTTGTAATATACGTGCAGCATTTTACTCCATACTCAGTTGCTAGGGTAACACAATACCCGCCTGTCACTGCTGTGAGGTAATTGAGAATCATCCTATGCTGAACCAGCTCTGTTTTGTAGGCTTGTAACTCTTTCCCAGTGTACCTGAACGTGTCGTCATACATTTCGGTGATATTGTCTAATAAGTTCGCTAGCGCAGATATATATCTATAATTTATCACTCCTCTGGCGGTACGAGTGATATCTAACGCGAGTAAGAATTGAATCCCGGTGGATTCATGGATCAGATCAGAGGCCGGATGCTCTGTCCTCTCTA
Source organism: Pseudophryne corroboree (assembly GCF_028390025.1). Lineage (NCBI taxonomy): Eukaryota > Metazoa > Chordata > Amphibia > Anura > Myobatrachidae > Pseudophryne > Pseudophryne corroboree. Next base: position 44,453,556 of record NC_086446.1, on the reverse strand, counting down.
TCAGGTGCCGTTTAACGACGTGCTCGTAATGAGTGTGAGTATAAGGAGCTTGGGCACCGCGGTGAATGTCTTTCATTTTGTTATGAGATACAGTCATTACTTCAGGCAGTACTTTTCCAATGTAACACAATCCCTCTGAGTTTGGGGCAAGCCACTTATACGCCTTTCTCCTGCATATGAAATATGCATCATCGGGGAGAACATATGGGACGGAGTATGACATAACCATGTTACAAATTTTCCATGTGAAATCTCCTAACCCTAACTCTCCCATCTGTCTAGTACACGTATCAGGTTGTACGATATGTGCACAGTATCCTGGTGATACTTCTCCAACTCGCATGGTCCTACTTCCTAGAGTATACCTATACCGGAAATATTTTCCACTGTTGGCTATCTGGCGTATAAGCTCTGTGTCTATGGGCATTCTATCGGCTCTGTATGAAAAGGTCATGGTTTGATTACTCCATGACACTTCCCAATTTCCCGGCTTTCGGGAATTGGAAATGTTAAAGCATACTAAGGACCTATCCACATGATACTGGTGGAGCTTCAAACTAGGAGGACTAGAGATATTAAACCTCTTGTCCACCGGCCTCCCACCACTTAACTCAAGTACCTCTCCTACAGTTAAAGGGAATGGTACTAGTCCTGATTTGCTATGACCTTGAGGTACTTGAGAGCATACCCAACAGTCTGTCTGGTTTAACACTTTACCCACTAAGGAGTGATAGTCACTCAATGGATGCCGGTCCATGTGGACATTAAAACTGGACTGACATTTCTTGATGCACCCATCCTCAACTATATTGTCACAATGCCTACAGATGCAGTTCTCTTCAGCTAACAATCCTTCACAATTCCTTCTATTGTCAATGCTACCAGATCGTTTTCTGATACTCGCCTTTACTCGGTGGTTATGTTGCTCTTGGAAAACTACGCCTCCATCCTGGTCATCAGAACCCATTCCAGATCCTTTCTCGACCTCCATGGTACTCTCACCGAAACAGACTGCTCTGGTCAACATCATGGTCAACAGGAAAATCCGGATCACGGTCTCTTGGGGCAAGTCCATCTTATAGGAGGAAAAGGAGAAAAATAAGAAGGGGGGAGGAGAATAGGAGAGAGATGGGAACTGGAGAAAATAACAAAAGGGAAAAAGAAATCTGGCTCGACAAACGCCTCCGGTCTTATTATTCTCAGCGCTCAGGTGTCGTCTCAACCTTCCCGGAACAGACACTCTAGTGATACAACCTCTACCGTCTGTTCTTTATCACGGGACCTCTCTGGGTCAGCAACCTTTTTACAATGAGACGAATGGACCCAAGTCTCTCTCTCGGCAACCTTCAATGCTGTCGTGCTGGTCAATAAGACTTGATATGGTCCTTCCCATCTGTCAATAAGGCAACCTGAGCGTAGAAAATTCTGTATCATTACATAATCCCCAGGTTCAATGTCATGACAATTACTGTCTGGTAAATCAGGAATCACCAACTTTTAGATTATCATTCTGATTCCTCAATTGCTTACTCATCTTAACTAAATACTTTACAGTGACTTCATTGTTACATTTCAAATCATCCTGGGGGTTAATCATAACATGGGGTTGTCGACCAAACAGAATTTCAAAAGGAGACAGATTAAGAGGGGACCTGGGAGTGGTTCTGATGCTGTATAATACGATTGGCAAAGCTTCGGGCCACAACAATCCTGTTTCAGCCATTACCTTGCTTAATTTGTTTTTAATAGTGCTGTTTACTCTTTCCACTTTCGCACTCACCTGGGGGCGGTACGGAGTGTGCAGCTTACTATTAATTCCCATCAACTTACACATTGCTTGAAAAACTTCACCTGTAAAATGGGTACCCCTATCACTCTCAATGATTCTAGGGATACCGTACCTACACAAATTCCTGCACAATTTTCTTTGCAGTAAACAGTGGTATTTGTGGCCGCGGGAAATGCTTCAACCCAATTTTAGAACATGTCAATACAAACCAATACATATTTTAAATTTCTACAAGGTGGCAATTGTATGAAATCAATTTGTATTACCTGGAAAGGACCATCTGTAGGAGGGATATGGGATGGCTCTGTTGGTATTGCCTTTCCGATATTCTTCCTCAAGCAGGTGAGACATGTCATCGCTCTTTTACCCGCATGGGAAGAAAATCCTGGGGCGCACCAATAAGCTCTTACCAACTTACACATTCCTTCTTTGCCTAGATGAGTCAGTCCATGTGCCGCTTCCGCTAGACTTGGAAGGTATGCTCTGGGTGCCACTGGCTTACCCTGTCCATCTGTCCAGAGTCCTGAGGACTCCTGGCCATATCCTTTTGACCTCCAAACTGCCTTTTCTTGTGGTGAACACAAATTTTGCATTTCATATAATTTCTGTGTGTTTACAGTATTAAATACCATCAGCTGTGTGCTGTCAGTCTGTATGGGGGTACTGGCTGCTGATTTAGCAGCTTCGTCTGCTTGGCTGTTACCAAGTGATACCGGGTCTTGGCTATACGTGTGAGCTTTACACTTGATAACAGCCACTCTGTCGGGTTTCTGTAACGCTGTTAGAAGTCTTTTGATGTGGGCTGCATGTGCTACGGGTGTGCCAGCTGCCGTCATGAAATTTCTGAGGCGCCATAGGGCCCCGAAATCATGGACTACTCTGAAGGCGTACCTAGAATCTGTGTAGATATTGGCTGACTTGCCTTTAGCCAATTTGCATGCTCTGGTTAGGGTGACCAGCTCAGCAACTTGTGCTGAGTGTGGTGGGCCTAGGGGTTCAGCTTTTATGGTACCCTGGTCATCTACGACTGCGTATCTAGTACACAAGTCTCCCGAGTCCGTCTGTGACAACTGCCGTCAGTGTAGAAAGTAAAATCTACATCTTCCAGTGGGTTGTCACTGATGTCAGGCCTTGCCGTGAAATTTTGGGTCAAATATTCCATACAATCATGTATGTCATTTTCCTTACTAAATCCTCCTTCGCCATCACTCTCATCCTCCACCTTTGTGCCTGTCCAGGCACACCTGGGAGATATGTTGCAGGATTTAGTGCGCTGCATCTCCTTATGGTGATGTTTACGGGGGCCATTAGTGCTAATTCCCATCTTGTAAACCGCGCTGATGAGACGTGCCTGGTTTGGGCAGAATTTAGTTAAGCTGACACTGCATGTGGTGTATGAATTGTGAGGTTGTGACCTAGCACTACATCTTCGCTTTTACTTACTAGCAATGCTATTGCTGCAACGCTTTGCAAGCATGTGGGGAGGGATCGCGCTACCGTGTCTAGCTGAGCGCTATAGTAGGCTACTGGCCTGCTGGCAGCACCATGCTTCTGAGTTAAGACACCTGCCGCGCACCCAGCACTCTCTGTTCCATACAGCTCAAAGGGTTTTCCATAATCTGGCATGCCTAATGCTGGTGCCTGCGTTAGGCACTGTTTAAGTCTCTCAAATGCCATCAAATCCGATCAGGTTTGTTTGAGAAGACCATCTCCTGCAAAGGCAAGGCTAGTATGGAAAAACCTGGGATCCAGTTACGACAATACCCACACATTCCTAAAAACGTTCTAATCTGTTGCTGGGTTTGTGGCAGGGTCATGTCATGAATTGCTTGAATTCTATCAGCGGTAAGGTGTCTCAGTCCTTGTGTCAGACAGTGTCCCAAGTATTTTACCTTGGTCTGGCATAATTGTAACTTGTCTTTGGAAACCGTGTGTCCGGTGTCTGAAAGATGAAACAGGAGTTGTTTCGTATCTCTCAGGGATGATTCCAGTGAATCTGAACACAGCAGTAAGTCATCCACGTACTGTATTAATATTGATCCACTCTCAGGTTGAAAAGACTGTAAACAATCATGCAAGGCCTGTGAGAAAATACTTGGACTGTCAATGAAACCTTGTGGTAAGCGAGTCCAGGTGTACTGAACTCCTCTGTATGTAAATGCGAATAAGTATTGACTGTCAGGGTGCAGAGGTACCGAGAAGAAGGCGGAGCAGAGGTCAATCACAGTGAAAAATTTGGCAGTGGGAGGGATTTGCATAAGGATGACAGCTGGATTTGGCACTACGGGGAATTGACTCTCAACTATTTTGTTGATCCCTCTTAGATCCTGCACTAATCTGTAACCCCTCCCCCCACTCTTTTTAACAGGGAAGATGGGACTATTGGCAGTGATGAACATCCTTACCAGAATGTCCTGTTGTAGCAAGCGCTCTATTACAGGGTAAACTCCTAACTCCACCTCTGGCTTCAGAGGGTATTGTGGGATCTTTGGAGCTATCCTACCATCTTTTACTTGTACAACTACTGGGGCTATTAATCCAGTGTCTTGTCCATCCTTGGTCCAAAGTGATTCCGGTATCTGGGAAATCATTTCCTCTACCTTGGATGGACACCTATTTACAATAACAGTGTGTGACATTAATCTTGTTGGGGAGTCTAGCATATCCTGCACTTCCTGAGCGTGGTGTTCGGGTATGTCCAAGAACACACCTTCAGGAGTACAATATATGACACATCCCATTTTGCACAGTAAATCTCTCCCTAGGAGATTAGTCGGAGCCGATGCAGCCAGCAGAAAAGAATGCTTGGTATGCAAAGGCCCTATCGTAATCTCTGCAGGTTTGCTTAAAGGGTAGTGTTGTACTACTCCTGTTACTCCAATGGCTGGAATTGTTTTACCAGTGGTTCTCATGCCCACGGTCGAATTTATCACTGACTTGGCCGCCCCCGTATCTAAAAGGAAATTTAGAGATTTACCAGCTACATCAATTGTGACCTCGGGTTCACTTCCAAGGCTCGCAATTAATTTCACTGGCTGCAGACTACAGGTGTGGCCCCACCCCTATTGTATGTGGTGACCTCCCTGCATTGCGCTGGCAGCTATTACCTGCGAAGGGGGTAAATGGGAACTATCAGAGACTTGCCAGTCTCTTCTTGGGGGATACCTTTTTGTTTCCCCTGCGTGTGGCTCATAACTCCGTCTCTGCGGTCCTTGATCCCAATTTCGTGTGTCATGTCGTTGTCTAGGGGGTTGATATGATTTTGGTGCACTTTTCAATCTACAGTCTCGTGCAAAATGTCCCTCTTTATGACAGTAATAACAAGTTACCACATTTGACTTACCCACAGGGGTCTGAGACTTATGCTGAGTTGGCCTTGTGGTAAGGGCCTGTATACTTACAGCCATCAGCTTATCACTCTGCGACTCCCTGTGTCTGGTGATGTTCCGATCATGATCAATAGCGGCCTCTCTCAAAGTAGCCACCGACAAACCTCGCCAACATGGTTGGGTGGTCTGTACCCTCGTCCTCAATACTTCCTTTAAACCATCCATTAACACAGATACTGCTACTTCTCTGATTCACATTTGTCTTAATGTCTTCTATCCCTGTATACTTAGCCATTTCCTGCAGTGCCCGATGAAAATAATCAGCAGCTATTTCTCCCTCTTTTTGCTTGATGGAGAAAATTTTGTTCCATTTAGCAACAGCTGGGAAATATACTCCCAGCTGCAAATTAATTCTTTTCACATTATCTTGATTGTACTCCTCAGTAAGGGGTACCTCTTCATCTAGTCTACAGTCAGCTATAAATCTCGCCATAAAAGTCGACATTGGAGGGTAAACATGCCCTCAGCAATATCCGCCAATCTTTGTTATTGGGCTCCACAGTATTTCCTAGCTCTCTAATGTACTTCTGGCTTGCAACTAGATCTTTCCTAGGATCAGGGAATTCAGACACCACTGATCTTAATTCCGTTCGGGAAAAGGGGCAGTGCATGGCAATGTTTCTGACAGGAGTGACTCCTGAAGTGTCAGTTTTCCCATTTGGTACTGCAATTACCCTAACGGGATTAAGTTCAATAACATCATTCTGAGTAGATTCTACAACATGTGGTGTAATGGTTTCTGCATAGTGTACAGTGCTGTACTTACCAGTTGATACGACCTCACCTGTCCCTCCACTAGGGGCCTTTGATACTGCTCTTACTGGTTGGGACGTGCCCACTGTTGTTTCTGCTATGGTGGCTGCTAGAGAGAGTGCCGATATTGTTGTGGGTTCATCCTCTTGGTCACAATCCTGGGGAAAGTTTAAAACAGGGTACAGCTTGCACGAGTTAGTATTAGCATCAACAATCTTAGTTACATTATTCTTAACATCTATACAGTTACTAAGTGCATGTTTATCATACACCAGTGTGCTATTCTCTGTAACCACTTTCTCTCCCGTTATATATGGTGGTGGTGGTGCGGTGGCTATCAGTTTCCTGATAGGGTTAGATCCAGCCACTTGAGCCAACCCTCTTTGTATTTCACCTTCCTGTTGCCATAATTGTAAATAATCATAATGTTTGATCCGTCTCTTTGCAGATTTAATTAGACATATCCTTCTCCTTAGATTTTGTAACATCTCGGGGCTAAAACTGCCTACCCGTGGGAACTTTTCCCCGTCATGCACAGTCATTCTTTCCCATTCATCGCACAAAACCTCTGTGTGTGAACCGTATTTCTCACACATGATATACCTTGCCAACCCGATTGGCCGGTTTACTAAATCAACCTGAACCAGGGTTGATCGCCCCCTACCTGAACAACTGGCCCCCATCTTTGCAGGTGTTGCTTTCACTACCTCTGACCTTCAAATCAGGGTCTTCAGCGAACCCTTACAAAAACCAAGATGTCCAAGGTAGGCCGACGGTGAAAGTTTACCGTGTACCTTCAGTCATTCGCCCACGTCGACCAATACGCCCACACACTGCCTTAGCGCTGGCGTACTCAACCTAGGGCCCCTGCGACCTGAACCTCTATTTACTGGAACGTGTGGGTGTGATCCGAAGAGCACTTAACCCTTCCCAATAAACATCAGTTGCTGGAGAATTCCTGAGTGACCAGCGAACCTCCCTTAAAATAAAAAAATTACACAAATCACGTTAGAATGTACAAATAGCGTTTATGACCCCTCTAGCGTATGCAAATGGTACTGGGTCAAGTTACTAACTAATGCACACAATTACATGCGGTACAATCGTTCTGCACATAAGCAACTAATCTTATGTGCGGAACGACCAGTGGAATCGAAAATTGTGGCTGCGAATTCCTTCAGCCGGAGCTTAATGGCCTATATGGGTATTGCACCAACCCTCCTGGTGTTGTGCTTCTTGACTCTATCTATAGCGGACTTCCTAGTCCGCTGTACCTAGACCTCCTGGTCTGTCTCTGGACCTCCTGGTCCGTTATACTCTAATGCTCTTATTTTAATATGTTTAACAAGGGATGCCTCCCAAGCCACCGCGCTGTCACTTTCACGTATGTACCTCACGAGAACTCGATTTCCTGTGGTTCCACCCAAAAATGAGAAACTTATATATATGTATACACACTCTTTCACCTCATATACTCTTTACTTTCGTTTCTGCGCAGAAATCCCTTTCATTCAGTATCGCAGTCTAGTCCCAAAGGAGTTACAACTAGAGAAGGATTATTTACGCTAAAATTTAGGACACTGAGAGTGACTTGCGCTATTATCGCGTTGCCTCCGTATCGCCTACTAAAACAATACTATCGTGTGATTTGTATTACGTGGGCGTACCCATACGCTCCGTTGCGTAATATACGCTATGTGCGTCAGCCCTTGCGTCGCGTACGCTTGTCCCGCCCTTTGCTAGAGACACGTGTACGCAGGTCAGACACGTCCACAGTAACACAAGTAACACAAGTAACACGTTTCTATCAATGCCAATGATATTTAACTGTAATCATTTACTGAGCACCACACAGAACTTCCTTGTATCTTAGGCAAGCCGTGTGCGTGTTTTACAAATTACTCCCTTACGTATTAATTTTACTTTTAACTACCAATCTCAACAAATCTTTCTCAACACGTTATCAATGATAAATGGCAAACAGGAAAGTGAGATGTGAAATTACGCAAATGAAAAATGCAGGTGTGTGCGTGTGTTGCGTACGCAATGTGTATCAAACAGGAATAAAACAGTTTTAAAAGACAATAGCGTACTGTTCTTACCTTCCGGTTCCGGATTCCACCAGCACTCCTACAGCGTAGCGATGCAGACGCTTATCTAGTCAGCACTACCGTATCCCTCACCACCAACAAGGATACAAAGGGATACGCCTTCCCGCCCTTTGCTGACAGATAAAGTCTGCTTGTGTTCGCTAGAGCGGATATGTGGAGGACGGACGAGCCGCCAATTGATAAAGCTAATTATTTATCTTATACCATTTACTATGTATTGGTAAGAGACTCGGTGCGCAATGGGCGTACGGGGTACCATAAGGGTACGCACTTAGCATTGCAGACGCTAGGCCGTGATCGAGACGCACGAGCGGCACGTTCGCTCACGGCTTACGCTGGGTATCGAGCACGCTATAGGCGGTCCGAGTACCGTAATGCTGCGCTACTAGCGTAGCGGACGCTGTGCCCACAAGAGGAACACGAGCGGCGCAGACGCTCACAGAATGACACACAGTAAACCTTGTATGCAACACAATGTAACGCTAATTAACCTCTACTACATAAAAGCCGCTTGAGCGGTTGAGATGCTCCGAATACCCTTAGCAATGTAATGATAAACACACAATACCTTGTAAGGTTCCAAAACCTTTACTAACGAGATTTTAGTATGTAAAAGGGGAAAACAGTTACATCTTATACACTACAGCACTAACATAAACACCTAAACAGAAATAACAGAAATAATACAATATACAACAGTTTAACAATAACAGAGAGAGAGAGAGTAAGGCAAATACAAACAGAGAACAAGTTGGTTACAGAGAAAAACTTACACACTGGGGAATGATCGCTGCGCAGTCCTGGTACCAGCTCTCTAGTTAGTCAATGATGAAAACCGTTGTGGAGAGTAGACTGAGCTGGCCCAGACTGGCTGTTCTTATATACACTACATACAGTACACTACAAAGGGGCCTACAATCTCATTGTTCATTGGACACAGGAATCTGTCTTCACATTATAACAAAAGGTCATAGGTTGATTCAAACAGGTAGGCTGTGACTATTTCATACTGCTCAGGTGGGAGGGAATCTCAGGATTCCCGCCGCATGGATAATGAACTGCAAATACAGCAAATGTCCATAAACTTCTTATAACATAACTATTCGCAGGAGCGATTAATCTCTTTCAAACCAACACTGTAATGTTACTAATAATATACTCTACCGTTGCATACTAAACACCACTGCTCAAAACCTGTCTGACCCTTCGTATCATGTAAAGAGGGATCTCTCTGTCCATGAACCAGATACACTAAACAAACTTACTGATATTATTAAGGAGACCATAACCTACAAAATACACTATTTGGATAAACTATGTGACAATCGAGTCGCCCGCCAGACGCACACAAACTCTACCGTAAATGCACATACCACGCGCTTGAGCGCATGTCCGTGGAGGCGCCGTCACGCAACTGCGAATATGCGCACGCAAGGGAGAGAATGTGCACGTGCAGCGGGCAAGCGCATGGGGTTAGTACAAGGCATGAGAATAACGATATTTTTCGACTTTGACAAATCTTACAGAAATTCACAGGGAGAGCACAGAGCTAGGGTACAGAGTAGCTACAACAAAGCACTGGTCAAGAGTGAAATAATCCCAGCCTTCCTATAGGCAGCACAGGCACGGGATTGGCTAATACTTACCCACAGGTGCTGCATTTGGTCTCCAACATGGCCACCTCCTATACTGCAGACACACAGAGGCGCCTCCGGCCATTTGGTCCCCGCACTCCCGACTCCCAGAACCTGCATCACCTCTGCCACCGGCCCCGCCGCGTACCCACAGCACCGCAAGCAACTGCACCGGCAACTGTCGAACCCCAGAACCCGCAGCAGTGAGTGACCAGTTCGTGACACTTTGGAGCAGAGATCTGATCACACCTACGCACCTCAATGTGTGACCATGTTTCCACCAGCCCCATCATCTTACACCTGATGTTGGGACGGTATGACTGATATGAGGCACTGTCTAATGGCCGTGAGGGGAAACGGTGGTCTACCTGCTCTGGCCTGGTGGGAAATTACAATGAAAAAGAGAACATTACACATGTGAGATGTCCTGTTACCTTAATTATTGAACCACCCTTGTATATAATAAAAAATAAACTTTAATTTCCATATATCTCTCTTACTTCCAGCAGATGGACCGATGGGCAGGAATACCTCAGAGGGACATCTAACGTTGTTTCCAGACTTTAAATTAGAAGAGAAGAACATGACCCAGGATTCTGCAGGAGGAAACCCCATTACCCCAATTATATATCATGTACCTCACAGTGCAGATATATCATCTAACCATGAGGAGTGTGCTATTAATTTAGATGGTACACATAGTGCAGCTCCTACAGATTCTACAGTCTTTCTCTCTTCTGATTTTGGTGAATGCTTTAATAATCAGTCAGTCTTTATTAGACAGAAGAAGCACACACTTAACAAACAATATTCATGCCCTGAGTGTGGGAAATGTTTTACATATAAATCATATCTTGTTAAACATCAGAGACATCACACAGGTGATAAGCCATTTCTCTGTTCTGTGTGTGGAAAATCTTTTGTACAGAAATCAGATCTTGTTACACATCAGAGAAGTCACACAGGTGAGAGGCCATTTCCATGCTCTGAGTGCAGGAAATGTTTTACACAGAGATCATATCTTGTTAAACATCAGAGAATTCACACAGGTGAGAAGCCATTTCCATGTACTGAGTGTGGGAAATGTTTTACACAGAAATCAGATCTTGTTAAACATCAGAGATGTCACACAGGTGCGAGGCCATTTCCATGCTCTGAGTGCGGGAAATGTTTTATACAGAAATCAGATCTTGTTCAGCATCAGAGAATTCACACAGGTGAGAAACCGTTTCCATGTTCTGAGTGTGGGAAATGTTTTTCAAAAAAATCCGCACTTGTTCCACATCAGAGAATTCACACAGGTGAGAGACCATTTCCATGCTCTGAGTGCAGGAAATGTTTTGCACAGAAATCAGCTCTTATTAAACATCAGAGAATTCACACAAACTGAAAACAATATCATTGAACTGACAGATATGAAAGAGAGTTGCCGTAATCTAAATATTGTAAAAGACTTTGATATTGATATTTACAATTGAATTATGGAGGTTATTCTCAAAGGTATATTAATATCACCTATCTGTTATGGAGGGCATTTCAATATTCAAATCATTCCCTCCCACAGACATAGGAGGAATGTGCGCCATCGCCATAAGACTGGAACAGAGCGCACACGTATGGGTCTTATTGCAGTCTACTTATTCAGTTAGATGTTGGTATCTGTTATAACTCTTCACTGTGTTTTGGCCAAAGCCAAGGAATTGATTTGTTTTGACTGTGGTCTTATTTCTATCAAATAAAAAAGACTTAATACATTTTGACAGGCGTACAACCAGCTCCAGTTGAGGGAACCTGTCAATCATTCTGTCTGATAGACGTGATAAGAAACTTTCATGCCTGGGGGAGACTATAGACAGTGGGTATTGTGCGTGGTGTGAGGAGCCTGGGCTCTTTAAAACTGGTACAAGAAAAAAGCTATTTTTTACACCTGCATGAAAATGCGCATATGAGCAGCAGAAGAATGGAAATCAGAAAAGGGTGTTACCCTCACCCACATGAGCACTCTAAATTACCAATAAAATACAGATATCCCTTCTCCTGCGCTCCTTCGATTAATTGAATGGCAGAAAGAAATGGACTCTACTTATCTTGAAGCAGAGAACTTCTTCGTATCCCACTGTCTCCTGAATATATTTTGCACTTCAATAACGATATAGAGTATACTTCCAGTGATGTTACATGCAAAAAAAGATTAAAACACAATCTAGTGTAATAAGTTCATAAAACTTCTAGAATTTCACAGCAGAGATTTTCACTCCACATATAATGAATCTCAATCCAATGGATAAATAAAAGTCTCTTTTTTAATATTAAAACAGCAATCCAATATCAGCATTCTTCATCACAAGGAGAAAAGATATATAATCATTTCACATCTCAGACTTATGAGGGTGGCCTCCTACCAGATTTTGGGATTTCAAAGTGCACGTATAGAAGCTGCATAGATGTTCTATGTCCCCAGGGAAGCCGGCTCCAATCGTGGATACTTTGTCCTCTCCTCGTCTGGTCAGTCCGCCACCGATCTCCTCTATTACCAACGCGTTTCGATCGGATGATCTTTTTCAAGGCATTCCAAAGGTCCAACTTCCCAGATATTTATACCCATATGAGTTAATATCCCTAATTACTGGGAGGAGCCACTCTCACTTACAATTTAAATTCATTTATGTACATAATATCCCTTTAAATTCCTAATCTAACATATACATACTACTCTATACAATATATCATAGCACATCTGATTAAAACCGCTAGGTATAATCCTCATTTAATGGTTTAAAAATCATAAACATTAAAAATCACGGAGACCGGAAGTGTTCTATGCATATAGATTCATCCTCCGATTTTCCTTAACATAAGGTTCCGCATCCTATATAAACATAAAACAGGCCGTGACATCCGGTCACGTGACCGCCAACCGCTGTGCGCATTATACTCACACAGTTCCGGTGAATGGCCCGGTCACGTGATTTCCCTAACCGGAAGTTCACCCGCAGCCATTTTGCTAAATCCCGGAGGGGAATCGATAACACACTTCCTCTTCATGTGACATCTAAAGTGATGGGCGGAAGTGTGTAAGACACCATATTGATTCCTGGATCAAACAGTTTCTATCCCTTCTAATCATCCCTTAATTACAGATATACATAAAAACAAAAAAAAACATAATATCTCATAACATCAAATCTTGAGCGCTGTCCAGATGATATTATTCAATTTCTCTGACGTCCTAGTGGATGCTGGGGACTCTGTAAGGACCATGGGGAATAGCGGGCTCCGCAGGAGACTGGGCACTCTAAAGAAAGATTTAGTACTATCTGGTGTGCACTGGCTCCTCCCTCTATGCCCCTCCTCCAGACCTCAGTTAGAATCTGTGCCCGGACAGAGCTGGGTGCTTTTAGTGAGCTCTCCTGAGCTTGCTAATAAGAAAGTATTTTAGTTAGGTTTTTTATTTTCAGAGAGCTTCTGCTGGCAACAGACTCTCTGCTACGAGGGACTGAGGGGAGAGAAGCAAACCTACTAACTGCGGATAGGTTGCGCTTCTTAGGCTACTGGACACCATTAGCTCAAGAGGGATCGAACACAGGACCTGACCTTGTCGTCCGGAGCCGCGCCGCCGTCCCCCTCGCAGAGCCAGAAGACAGAAGCCGGCAAAAGCGGAGAAGACATCGAAATCGGCGGCAGAAGACTCCTGTCTTCACATGAGGTAGCGCACAGCACCGCAGCTGTGCGCCATTGCGCCCACACTAACCCACACACTCCGGTCACTATAGGGCGCAGGGGGGGGCGCCCTGGGCAGCAATTGTTACCTCCTGGCGAATGCTGCATATAAACAGTGGCACACTGTTATATGTATGAGCCCCCGCCATTTATTTTACAAAAAATCGCGGGACAGAAGCCCGCCGCTGAGGGGGCGGGGCCTTCTTCCTCAGCTCTCACCAGCGCCATATTCCTGCCACAGCTCCGCTGAGAGGAAGCTCCCCTGCAGAATCACGGTAGAGGGGTAAAAAAGAGAGGAGGGGGGCACATAAATTTAGGCACATTAATCATTATACAGCAGCTACTGGGTAAACACTAAGTTACTGTGTAATCCCTGGGTTATATAGCGCTGGGGTGTGTGCTGGCAAACTCTCTCTCTGTCTCTCCAAAAGGCCTTTTGGGGTCCTGTCCTCATTTAGAGCTTCCCCTGTGTGTGTGTGGTGTGTCGGTACGCGTGTGTCGACATGTTTGACGAAGAGGGCTATGTGGAGGCAGAGCAAGTGCAGTTGACTGACGTGTCGCTGCCGACACCTGATTGGATGGATATGTGGAAGGTGTTAAATGATAATGTAAACTCCTTACATAAAAGGTTAAATACCTCGGGTCAGTCAGGGTCTCAACCCATGCCTGATCCTACAGCGCAGAGGCCCTCAGGGTCTCAAAAGCGCCCACTATCCAAAATGGTTGACACAGATGTCGACACGGATTCTGACTCCAGTGTCGACGACGATGATGCAAAATTGCAACCAAAAATGACAAAAGCTATACGTTATATGATTATAGCGATGAAGGATATTTTACACATATCTGTCCCTGACAAGAGGGTTTATATGTATGGGGAGAAAAAGCAAGAGGTGATTTTTCCCCCTTCACATGAGTTAAATGAGTTATGTGAAACAGCGTGGGATTCCCCAGATAAGAAAGTCCTGATTTCCAAAAGGTTACTTATGGCGTACCCTTTCCCGCCTGAGGACAGGGTGCGCTGGGAATCCTCCCCTAGGGTAGATAAAGCTCTGACACGCTTATCTTAGAAGGTGGCCCTGCCGTCACAGGATACGGCCACCCTAAAGGATCCTGCAGATAGAAAGCAGGAAAGTATCCTGAAATCTGTTTATACACATTCAGGGACTCTACTGAGGCCGGCAATTGCGTCGGCGTGGATGTGTAGTGCTGTAGCAGCGTGGACAGATAATCTGTCTGAGGAAATGGATACCTTAGACAGGGATACTATTATGCTGACCCTGGGGCATATAAAAGACACTGTCCTATATATGAGGGATGCCCAGAGGGACATTTGCCTAGAATTAATGCAATGTTAATTTCTGCCAGGAGGGTCCTGTGGACTCGGCAGTGGACAGGTGATGCCGACTCCAAAAAACACATGGAGGTGTTACCTTACAAGGGTGAGGAATTGTTTGGGGACGGTCTCTCGGACCTGGTTTCCACAGCTACTGCTGGGAAGTCAAACTTTGCCATATATTCCCCCACAACCGAAGAAAGCACCGTATTACCAAATGCAGTCCTTTCGCGCACAAAGAAGCAAGAAGGTCAGAGGTGCTTCCTTTCTTCCTAGAGGCAGGGGCAGAGGAAAAAAGCTGCACCTTACAGCTAGTTCCCAGGAACAGAAGTCCTCCCCGGCTTCCACTATGTCACGATCCGGGTATCTGGACGCCATTTCTTACCTATCAGATGCCTCCTAAGGCTGGCTCAGCGCTCCAGGACCGGATCCCATCTGTTATCCTGATGTGCACATTCCCGCATCCTCTCCTGTCTCTCTGGACGCAGTCACAGTAACGCCTTATACATCTGGCATGGCGTCTCCCGCGGCCTCCGCCGCCGTCCCTGAGCTTCTGCATTCAGAGTGGCGATTACGTCAGCCGCGGCCTCCGCTGTGTCCGCGTGGTCGGATGTGAATCTGTCAGCCTGACGTCTCCTGTCTCCGGTGGCCGGCGCCGCCATTACTGTTTTCCAGACCACATGGATTACAATCCAAACTTCCCTCCAAGTGTCTGCATGGGCGCAGCCATCTTGGATTCTGTCAGCTGATCTTTCCTACCAATCCGTTGTCAGTATTATTAATTTGCATAATTGCCTAGCCAATGCCTTCCTTGCTGCAGGTATAAATAGGTTGTGCCTGAGCAAGGAAGGCGTCAGTGCTTTGGTTGTCAAACCTAGTTCCAGTTTGTCTCTCTTCTGTGAATGTCTTCCAGGTTCCAGCTCCTGTCTCCAGACTTCTGCTATAGAGACCCGCACCAGCATTCCATCTGCGGTGTAGCCTGACTCTCCGATCCGTTCTGGACTCACCTGTTTCTAGCTACAACATCACCTGCTTCCAGCTCAGCTTCCAGCAGTGTACAGCTTCTCTTAAAGGGCCGGTGTCCTTTCTGCAGTTTACCACTCTCCACCGGTATTATTATTTCTCCGCTCTCAAATTCTACATTTCATCTACATTGCATCGCTCTCAAGCTTTATTTATTATTTAACTGGTTCCAGCCAGTATCCACTCCGTGCCAACACCTGTCTGGTTCTAACCAGTACCCACAGCAGCATTTTATCTACAGCAGTCCAGCTTTCCCTGGAACACCAGCTGGTACGACCCTGGGCTTTCCTCATTGCTACAGTTGAGCCTGGTAAGGACTTTCCAACTTGCAGATAATAAGAACTGTCTCATACCACCAGAGCTCTGTGGCCCCTGCCACCCTGTAGTACCCAGGAACTGTATTATTATTTCTCTGCTGATTTTAATGTTACTTTTTACTGCTACTGTGATGCATGGAGTTTGTCATAAATAAATATCATTGACTTTTACTCAAGTTGTCGTGGTCACGCCTTCGGGCGGTTTCTCTTCATGTTACTTACATGTCCAGGAGTCTGATACAACCTCCCAGGTTCCGGTACATCTCAGCCCCTACAACTGAGGCTGCCTTCCGTCAGCTCAGGCCCTCAGTTGTGACACACTAAATCCACAGCATGACGCTGGGGCTCCACGGGTGGAGCCAGGAGCGGTGGGGGCGCGTCTCCGACATTTCAGTCACCAGTGGGTTTGCTCACAGGTGGATCCCTGGGCTATACAAATTGTGTCTCAGGGATACAAGCTGGAATTCGAGGTGATGCCCCCTCAACGTTACCTAAAATCGGCCCTGCCAGCTTCCCCCATAGAAAGGGAAGTAGTGGTAGCGGCGATTCACAAGCTATTTCTCCAGCAGGTGGTGGCAAAGGTTCCCCTTCCTCAACAGGGGAAGGGATACTATTCCACAATGTTTGTGGTACCGAAACCGGACGGTTCGGTCAGGCCTATATTAAATTTAAAGTCCCTGAACATTTATCTGAAAAGATTCAAGTTCAAAATGGAATCGCTCAGAGCGGTCATTGCAAGCCTGGAAGAGGGGGATTTTATGGTGTCTCTGGACATCAAGGATGCTTACTTGCATGTCCCCATTTATCCGCCTCATCAGGAGTACCTCAGATTTGTGGTACAGGACTGTCATTACCAATTCCAGACGTTGCCGTTTGGTCTCTCCACGGCACCGAGAATATTTACCAAGGTAATGGCAGAAATGATGGTGATCCTGAGAAAGCAGGGAGTCACAGTTATCCCATACTTGGACGATCTCCTCATAAAGGCGAGGGAGCAGTTGCAGATCAGCGTAGCGCACTCACAGGAGGTGTTGCAACAGCATGGCTGGATTCTGAATATCCCAAAGTCGCAGCTGATTCCTACGACGCGTCTGCCCTTTCTGGGCATGATTCTGGACACAGACCAGAAGAAGGTGTTTCTCCCGACGGAGAAGGCTCAAGAGCTTGTGACTCTAGTCAGAGACCTCTTAAAACCAAAACAGGTGTCGGTGCATCACTGCACGCGAGTCCTGGGAAAGATGGTGGCATCATACGAGGCCATTCCCTTCGGCAGGTTCCATGCGAGGATCTTTCAATGGGATCTGTTGGACAAATGGTCCGGATCGCATCTTCAGATGCATCGGCTGATCACCCTGTCCCCCAGGGCCAGGGTGTCTCTTCTGTGGTAGCTACAGAGTGCTCACCTTCTCGAGGGCCGCAGATTCGGCATACAGGACTGGGTCCTGGTGACCACGGATGCGAGCCTCCGAGGGTGAGGGGCAGTCACTCAGGGAAGAAACTTCCAAGGGTTGTGGTCAAGTCAGGAAACTTGTCTGCACATAAATATCCTGGAACTAAGGGCCATATTCAACGCCCTGAGTCAAGCGGAGCCCCTGCTTCGCAACCAACCGGTGCTGATTCAGTCAGACAACATCACCGCGGTGGCTCATGTAAACCGCCAGGGCGGCACAAGAAGCAGAGTCGCGATGGCGGAAGCCACCAGGATTCTTCGGTGGGCGGAGAATCACGTACAAGCACTGTCAGCAGTGTTCATTCCTGGAGTGGACAACTGGGAAGCAGACTTCCTCAGCAGGCACGACCTCCACCCGGGAGAGTGGGGACTTCATCAAGAAGTCTTCATTCAGATTACAGATCGATGGTAACTGCCACAGGTAGACATGATGGCATCCCGTCTCAACAAAAAGCTGCAACGGTATTGCGCCAGGTCAAGAGACCCTCAGGCGATAGCTGTGGACGCCCTGGTAACGCTGTGGGTGTTCCAGTCGGTCTATGTGTTCCCTCCTCTTCCTCTCATACCCAAGGTACTGAGAATCGTAAGAAGAAGAGGAGTGAGAACAATACTCATTGTTCCGGATTGGCAAAGAAGACCTTGGTACCCGGAATTGCAAGAAATGCTCACAGAGGACCCATGGCCTTTGCCTCTCAGACAGGACCTGTTGCAACAGGGGCCCTGCCTGTTCCAAGACTTACCGCGGCTGCGTTTGACGGCATGGCGGTTGAACGCCGGATCCTAGCGGAAAAAGGCATTCCGGAGGAAGTTATTCCTACGCTGATAAAGGCTAGGAAGGACGTGACAGCAAAGCATTATCACCGCATATGGCGAAAATATGTTGCTTGGTGTGAGGCCAGGAAGGCCCCTACAGAGGAATTCCAACTGGGCAGATTTCTGCACTTTCTACAGCCTGGAGTGACTATGGGCTTGAAGTTGGGATCCATAAAGGTCCAGATTTCGGCCCTATCCATTTTCTTTCAAAAGGAACTGGCGTCTCTTCCTGAAGTTCAGACGTTTGTTAAGGGAGTGCTGCACATTCAGCCTCCTTTTGTGCCACCTGTGGCGCCTTGGGATCTCAACGTGGTGTTGGGTTTCCTAAAATCCCACTGGTTTGAACCACTTAAGACCGTGGAGCTAAAGTATCTCACGTGGAAGGTGGTCATGCTGTTGGCATTAGCTTCGGCTAGGCGTGTGTCAGAATTGGCGGCTTTGTCATGTAAAAGCCCCTATCTGGTTTTTCATATGGACAGGGCGGAATTGCGGACTCGTCCCCAATTTCTGCCAAAGGTGGTGTCATCTTTTCATTTGAACCAACCTATTGTAGTGCCTGCGGCTACTCGTGACTTGGAGGATTATAGGTTACTAGATGTAGTCAGGGCTTTGAAGATTTATGTAGCCCGAATTGCTGGAGTCCGGAAAACTGACTTGCTATTTATCCTTTATGCCCCCAACAAGTTGGGTGCTCCTGCTTCAAAGCAAACCGTTGCCCGCTGGATCTGTAACACGATTCAGCAGGCTCATTCTGCGGCTGGATTGCCGCATCCAAAATCAGTGAAAGCCCATTCCACAAGGAAGGAAGGCTCTTCTTGGGCGGCTGCCCGAGGGGTCTCGGCATTACAGCTTTGCCGAGCTGCTACTTGGTCGGGTTCAAACACATTTGCAAAATTCTAAAAGTTTGATACCCTGGCTGAGGAGGACCTTGAGTTTGCCCATTCGGTGCTGCAGAGTCATCCGCACTCTCCCGCCCGTTTGGGAGCTTTGGTATAATCCCCATGGTCCTTATGGAGTCCCCAGCATCCACTAGGACGTCGGAGAAAATAAGATTTTACTTACCGGTAAATCTATTTCTCGTAGTCCGTAGTGGATGCTGGGCGCCCGTCCCAAGTGTGGACTTTCTGCAATACGTGTACATAGTTATTGCTTAGTAATGGGTTATGTTATGTTGGCATCCATTGTTGATGCCCTGTTGTTCATACTGTTGACTGGATAAGTGTATCACAAGTTATACGGTGTGATTGGTGTGGCTGGTATGAGTCTTACCCGAGATTCCAAAATCCTTTCCTTATAATGTCTGCTCTTCCGGGCACAGTTTCCTTAACTGAGGTCTGGAGGAGGGGCATAGAGGGAGGAGCCAGTGCACACCAGATAGTACTAAATCTTTCTTTAGAGTGCCCAGTCTCCTGCGGAGCCCGCTATTCCCCATGGTTCTTACGGAGTCCCCAGCATCCACTACGGACTACGAGAAATAGATTTACTGGTAAGTAAAATCTTATTTTCTATAATTTGTCCAGTTCATTCATAGTGCCAAGAGATGCGATATAGTGGGTCACAAGATCGATGTTTCTCTGATGGATGATACGAAATATAATTATACATCCTTTTATGTCAGCTTTACATTCCATTATATATCAAAATGTTCATACAGAGAGGTGATATTCTAATTAAGGAACCATTTGACCTCAAAATGTTTTAATCTATTTTTGCATGTAACATCACTGGAAGTATACTCTATATCGTTATTGAAGTGCAAAATATATTCAGGAGACAGTGGGATACGAAGAAGTTCTCTGCTTCAAGATAAGTAGAGTCCATTTCTTTCTGCCATTCAATTAATCGAAGGAGCGCAGGAGAAGGGATATCTGTATTTCTTTAAAACTGGTGGTAACTCAAGCTCCTCCCCCTTATATACCGCGACCAGTCCATACGACATCAGTTTTTATTAGTGCCCAAGTGCCAGTGTTCTGAGCCGCACTCCAGCTTGTTCTGAATTTGCTCATTTTTCAAAAAAACATTTAATACCTCTTTGGCTAATTGGGGGTAGGTGGGCAAGTTCTTTCTTTACCTTCTGCTTCCTGGGTCAGGAGGCCTTTATCTTATCTCTTATGTTCCACTCAAGTTCGGAACGTAAGTATGTTGGATCCAAGACTACCCCCTGTCCCCTCCCAACAGTGTTCCATAGTTGGGGCATGCCAGATTGGTCAAACAGCCAAACAGGCCCCAGACCCACACACTGATATTAGTCATGGTGAGAAGGTAGCCCATGAAGAGCAGCACTTGGTGAAAGCTCATCTGTTATGCTTCAGGGACAAGTGGTTAGAATCCACTTCAGATCCTTGGTAAGAGGTATAGTTATATGGGTTTATATTATAGATCTTCTACCAGTTCGGTTGATCCAAGAAAGTATCTGGCTTTACAAGAGGCAATTCAGAAGTTTCAGCAGGATTTGTCCCAGTGCTGCTGGCAGAGAGGTGTGAAATTTTATTGAAACCTTTTCCTCGGTCATAAGCCGAATGGGTCTTTCTCAGAGTCTTTACCAAGTTGATGAGGGCCTTACTAAGGTTTAATTAAGTAGTTTCTCCAGAGATTCTGTTAATCATGCCAGAGTAACAGAGCAAGAGTTGGTTTCTGATGCTTGCATAATATATTATTTAAAATCCAATATTCAAATCTAGTTCCATTTCAAAATAGACTTTTCTTTGGGCAGGCTGTTCGATACCAGGCTCCGGAGGGTTTTTCCTTCTGGGCAACAAGAAACCTTGGTAAAATTGGTAACCCGCCCGCTATACTTGTTCGGGATGCCGGCTATCGGGATTCCGGCATCAGTCTCCTGACCCTGTTGAGATTTTGCGTCTGCATTCTATTGAGTGTCGGGTTTTCGGTGTTGGTATTCAGTTTGCCGGGATCCCGACAGCTGACATCTTAACCGCATCCTGATTTGATAAGTGTCCAGATTGAACGTCAAAGTAAGACATTACTGTGCCAGGACAAGAGATCCGGAGTCAGTGTTAGTTGAGGTAGTGATGGTCTTTTGGGATTATTCACACTTTTACCATGCTGCAGAAGGTCCTGGAAAAGGTAAAGAGTACGTCATTCTTGTTGCTCTAGATTGGCCATAAAGGATCTGGCATTTGGATCTGATGTGCATGTTGAATGCTCTTGCATGGCCTGGTCCCTTACAGCCAGCATTGTTAAGCCAGGGGAGATGCCTACAATCAGGGTTACCACATATAGCTTTGATGGCTTGGTTACTCAAATCCAAAATGTCACAATGAATGCTAGGAGGCCTGCATCAGCCAAATGATATCACAGAGTGTGGGAATCTTATGTGGCCTGGTGTGAATGGATGAAGGTCTCCACTTTAACTTTTACATTGGCACTGTTGTTGTTTTACATGAGGGTCCTGATGCAGGCTAAAGGCGGGGTCTCTGAGTTCTGGTTTCAGCCATGTCAGTGTTTTGGTTTTTTTTTCAAAAACTGGAATTAATTCCAGAGGTCTAGACTTTTGCAATGCTTTTTCTGTTTGCAAGGCCAGTTCTCGACCTCTGTTCAAAGCCATTTTCTTAATATGGCACTCGATGAAAAAATTTTGGACTCCCCTGTATGTAGACCATGCTATTTTCACAGGTGGACTTGTGTATTTAAAACCTATTAAGAGAACTATTTAGATTTTCAATAGATAAGAAAGCTTTATTTCCATTGTTAAACATATATTTATTGGAAAAGTTACCATAAAGATGGTCAATTAAATTGATAGTTTAACAACAACAAAAAGAGCAAAGATGTTTAGTGAATTTTTTTTGGGTAGTATATGACAAGTCTAGTTGGTGGAGTATTCGCTACTCGTGAAAAACAGCTTAGCCGTGTTTTACATGTTGTGCCAAATTTGTAAAAAAGCAACGATGTAAGTGGACACATCTGTATATAGGTGATAAGTAATGGTAGCTTTTGTAAAATTGGATGACGCCTCTCCTAGTGAATGTTAAACTAGAGACATTTATACACATTGGATTGCTGTAGTTTAGGAATCATAGTTTAGAATACTCCACTAACAAATGACTCCGTAGTCAGCCAGTCCTCTTGTTTTTACATTATAAGAGCACCTATGGTTTAGAACGGTGAGTTCTAGCTGTTAGCCCATGCCCAAGTGCATCTTTCTTTTCCCTTTTGTTGTACGGTATGTTACCCGTGGTCATCCTTAGAAAACTCTCAAGCTGAAGATGTTGATTTGTTCAGTAGAATGTGTTGCCAAGGAGCAACAGAGAGAGGAAAGTGATAGATTGAGGTGAAGCTGGTGGGGTTAACGTCAAAAACCTAAAAATGTTTGAATAAGGTGTTTTGTGTGGAAGTATGTTATCATTGTTTTGTTATACTACTAGGTGTCTCATTTTATGCTGATGCTTTCCCTCCTATTATACTATAATGTTATGACTACGGCAGGGCCGGATCCTGGGAACTTATGTGGGACACGAACATAATTGTTTTTGTTTTTTATTCAGTGAAACTTTTCTATTATGCCATGAAATGACCTTTAATGTGTTCAGCTTAGTATAAATAAAATAATTTAATTTAAAAAACTGTGAAAAAAAATATATTATACATGTGCTACATATATTTTTTTCACAGTTTTTTCCTTTACAGAATATAGGGTTAATAATATACCTTATATGTATATTTTTAGTTTATTTGGGCTGTGTGTGTGGTTTTGACGGATGGGCGGCGGACGCATTTTGGATGAGTTTAAATATATCTCTCCTGTATGTGTGGGTCGCCCCTCCGTCGATTCCACAGACCGACCCTTTTGTTATTATTTGACACACTTTTTTATTTATGTTGAAACCTCATTGCACAAATAAAATTAAAATAAAATAAAACTTGATTAATTGTGTATGCTTATTAGGTTAGAAATGAATGTAATCACGTCTTTATAAGATTTTTATTTATTTATTTATATATCATTATTTGGTTGGTAATTTGCGCTACATTCTAGAGTAATATTTACGGTATATATTTTTTGATGTACACATTTTAAAAATATTATTTTTAATACTATATGATCATAATGTATAAATAGTGTCACAACTGAGGGCCTGAGCTGACGGGAGGCAGCCTCAGTTGTGGGGGCTGAGATGTACCGGAACCTGGGAGGTTGTATCAGACCCCTGGACATGTAAGTAACATGAATAATAACTGCCCGAAGGCGTGACCACGACAACTTGGATAAAAGTCAATGATGTTTATTATGACAACTCCGCAACACAGCAGCAGTAAAAGAAAACATAAAAGTCAGCAAAGAATAAATACAGTTCCTGGGTACTACAGGGTGGCAGGAGCCACAGGGCACTGGTAGTGTGAGATAGTTCTTATAATCTTCTAGATGGAAAGTCCTTACCAGGCCCGACTGTAGCAATGGAGATAACCCAGGATTGTACCAGCTGGTGTTCCAGGAAAAGCTGGGTTGCTGAAGATAAAACGGCTGCTGTGGATACTGGCTGGAACCAGACTGTTGTTAGCACGGAGTGGATACTGGCTGGAACCAGTTAAATAATAAATGAAGCTTGAGAGCGATGCAATATGAATGAAATGTAGAACTTGAGAGCGGAGAAATAATAATACCGGTGGAGAGAGGTAAAGTGTAGAAAGGACACCGGCCCTTTAAGAGAAGCTGTACTCTGCTGGAAGCTGGGCTGGAAGCAGGTAATGCTGTAGCTGGAAACAGATGAATCCACAATGGATCGGAGAGTCAGGCTACACCGCAGGTGGAATGCTGGTGCGGGTCTCTATGGTGGAAGTCTTGAGACAGGAGCTGGAACCTGGAAGACAATCACAGGAGAGAGACAAACAGGAACTAGGTTTGACAACCAAAGCACTGACGCCTTCCTTGCTCAGGCACAGTGTATTTATACCTGCAGCAAGGAAGGGATTGGCTAGGCAATTATGCAGATTAACAATACTGACAACAGATTGGAGTAAATGATCAGCTGACAGAATCCAAGATGGCTGCGCCCATGCAGACACTTGGAGGGAAGTTTGGTTTGTAATCCATGTGGTAATGAAAACAGCAATGGCGGCGCCGGCCACTGGAGACAGGAGGCGCCAGGCTGACAGATGCACATCCAACCACGCGGACACAGCGGAGGCCGCGGCTGACGTAATCGCCACTCAGACACTCTGCATGCAGAAGTTCAGGGACGGCGGCGGAGGCCGCGGGAGACGCCATGCCAGGTGTAATATGGCGTTTACTGTGACAGTGTCCCAGAGTGACAGGAGAGGATACAGGAATGTACACATCAGGATAACAGATGGGATCCGCTCCCGGAGCGCTGAGCCAGCCTTAGGAGGCATCTGATGGGTAAGAAATGGCGTCCAGATACCCGGATCGTGACAGCACCCCCCCCCTTTAGGAGTGGCCCCAGGACACTTCTTTGGCTTTTGAGGAAACTTGGAATGGAATCTCCGGACCATGGCAGGAGCATGGACATCAGAAGCATTGGTCCATGAACGTTCCTCAGGGCCATAACCCTTCCAGTCAATAAGATATTGTAGTTGACCATAACGGTGACGTGAGTCCAGGATCTTGGCTACTTCATACTCAACGCCTCGTTGAGTTTGGACTTTCGGAGTTGGAGGAAGTGAGGAATGAAACCGATTCAAGATCAGCGGTTTCAACAGGGAAACATGGAATGTTCTGGGTATTTTTAAGAAGGGAGGCAACTGAAGTCTGTAAGCAACAGGATTGATGACTTGTTCAATCTTGAAAGGACCGATATAGCGAGGTGCAAACTTCATACTGGGAACTCTTAACCTCAAATTCTTCGTGGATAACCATACCCGATCACCCACCTTGAGAGCAGGAACTGCTCGACGCTTCTTATCCGCAAACTTCTTGTACCTGAACGATGCCTTGAGCAGAGCTGATCGTACGCTCTTCCAGATATTGGCAAACTGATGCAAGGTGATATCCACTGCGGGAACAGAAGTTGCTGGAAGCGGTTGGAACTCAGGGACTTTAGGGTGGAATCCAAAGTTAGTGAAGAATGGTGTTGAAGCAGATGAAGAATGATACTGGTTGTTATGACAGAACTCGGCCCAGGGAAGTAATTGAACCCAGTCATCTTGAGAGGAGGACACATAGATGCGGAGGAAGGCCTCCAAGTCCTGATTCACCCTCTCGGTTTGACCATTGGTCTGAGGATGGTAAGCCGTAGAAAACTTTAGCTTGACTTGGAGGACTTGACATAAACTTCGCCAGAATTTGGCTGTGAATTGAACTCCTCGATCTGAGATAATTTCTTCAGGAAGACCGTGGAGTCGGAAGATCTCTTGTATGAATACTTGAGCCAACTTGGAAGCTGACGGAAGACTGGTGAGAGGAATGAAGTGTGCCATCTTGGTGAACCGGTCAACTACCACCCAGATGGTATTGAACTTGTTGCACATGGGTAAATCTGTAATAAAATCCATCGACAAATGGGTCCAAGGTCGACGGGGAACAGATAGTGGAACCAGTTGCCCCGCAGGCGACTGGCGGGATACCTTATGTTGAGCACACTTTGGGCAAGATGCAATAAACTCCAAGACGTCCTTTTTCAGAGTTGGCCACCAATAGGACCTAGAGATAAACTCCAGGGTTTTTTGGATACCTGTATGTCCGGCAAAACGGGAAGCATGGGCCCAATGCATGAGCTTCTTCCTTAGCATCGGTTTCACAAAACTTTTCCCTGATGGGGGCGTAGAGTCCATCCCTACCGTGGAGAATGCCAACGGATTTATAATAGGATGCTTGTCTGAAGACTCTGACTCATTTTCTTGCTCCCATGAGCGGGAAAGGGCATCGGCCTTGCGATTCTGAGAGCCCGGACAGAACTGGAGTTTAAAATCGAACCTGGAAAAGAAAAGTGCCCATCTGGCCTGACGAGGGTTGAGACATTGTGCGCCTTTCAGATATAAAAGGTTCTTGTGGTCTGTAAGTATGGTGATTGAATGAGAAGCTCCCTCCAACAGATACCTCCACTCTTCTAGAGCGAGCTTGATGGCTAGCAACTCCTGGTCGCCAATGGCATAGTTGCGCTCAGCTGGAGAGAACTTCCGGGAGAAGAAACTGCAAGGGTGTAAATGGCCACCTTTAGCCCTCTGAGATAACACCGCTCCTACTCCAACGGAGGAGGCATCCACCTCTAAGATGAAAGGAGAGTCGATGTCAGGCTGTTTCAGAACAGGCGCAGAGATGAACCTTTGTTTTAAAAGATGAAATGCTTGCATGGCTTCTTCAGACCACTTGGACGGGTTAGCACCCTTCTTAGTGAAAGCAGTAATAGGCGCCACAATGGTGGAAAAGTCTCGTATAAACTTTCGGTAATAGTTGGCGAACCCTAAGAACCTCTGGACCCCTTTGAGGGTTAAGGGTACCGGCCAATTTTGGATTGCTTGTAGTTTCTCAGGATCCATCTCTAGTCCGGAACCGGACACAATGTACCCTAGAAACGGAATGGACTTGACTTCAAAGACGCATTTCTCTAATTTGCAATAGAGATGATTGACACGGAGACGGGACAGAACCTCTTTAACCCAAAAACGATGTTCCTCTAAATCGTTGGCAAAAATGAGGATATCGTCTAGATAGACCACGACATGACGGTATAGAATGTCTCTGAAGATCTCATTGACAAAATGCTGGAAGACAGCTGGAGCATTGCTCAATCCGAAGGGCATGACGAGATACTCATAATGTCCATCACGGGTGTTAAAGGCGGTCTTCCACTCGTCACCCTCACGGATCCGGATGAGATTGTATGCACCTCTCAAGTCCAGCTTTGTAAAGATGGTAGCTCCGCTAACTCTGTCAAAGAGCTCAGTAATCAGGGGTAAAGGATAACGGTTCTTGATGGTAATGTCGTTCAAACCTCTGTAGTCGATGCACGGCCGCAGACCACCATCTTTCTTTTTTACAAAAAAGAAGCCTGCGCCGGCTGGGGAAGAAGAAGGTCGAATGAACCCCTTTGCTAGGTTCTCTTTAGTGTATTCCTCCATAGAATGCGTCTCAGGCAGAGACAACGGATAAGTTCGGCCTCGAGGTGGAACCTTCCCTGGAACGAGATCAATCGGGCAGTCCCATTCTCTATGAGGAGGAAGGATATCAGCAGAAGCTTTACTGAACACATCCGTGAAATCTTGATATGGAGGAGGTGGAACATCAGACGACCTGGGGGAGGAAGAACAGACAGGCAATACTTTAAACAAACATGTCTCAGCACAGGAGGAACCCCATGCCAGGATTTGTGTAGTCGTCCAATCAATTGTAGGATTGTGAAGACGAAGCCATGGAAGGCCCAGGACCACAGGATGTGTGGCTCTTGGAATCACTAAAAAAGAAATAAGTTCGGAATGAAGAACTCCCACTCTCAGACGAACTGGTAGAGTCCTTAAAGAAATAACTGCATCAAAAATTTTGCTGCCATCCACGGCAGTTAAAGAAATGGACGAAGGAAGTCTCTCGGTGGGTAGGGACCACCGTTTAACATAGGCTTCGGTAATAAAGTTTCCAGCTGCTCCGGAATCAAGGAGGGCAATGACGTTCCGATAACGTTGAGCAACTTGAAGCGAGACTGGGAGATTACAATCTTGAGGAGATGGAGAGGAGATCATTACTCCTAGCCGGCCCTCTCCTGGGCGAGCTAGGATTTGGAGTTTCCCGGACGTTTGGGACAGGCATTAATGGTGTGAGACGGAGCTGCACAATAAAGACAGAGAGACTCGGAGAGACGTCTTCGGCGCTCAGCAGGAGTTAAACGGGAACGGCCAATTTGCATGGGCTCATCTTTAGTTGGTGACAGTTGGCGAGGAGGAGGAGCAGAAGATTTTGGAGCAGATGATCTTCCACGCTCAGTTGCTCTCTCTCTGAAACGTAAATCAACTTTCGTGCAGAGTGAGATTAGCTCATCTAACTTAGAGGGTAAGTCTCTGGTAGCTAACTCATCTTTAATACGCTCAGATAAGCCATGCCAGAATGCAGCATACAGGGCCTCGTCGTTCCATGCCAGTTCGGATGCCAGGATCTGGAACTGTATCAGATATTGTCCTACAGTACGTGACCCCTGGCGTAAACGGAGAATCTCGGATGAAGCTGAGGTTACCCGGCCTGGCTCGTCGAAGATGTGCCTGAATGTTGACACGAAGGCAGTGTAGGAAGATAGCAGGGTGTCGGACCTCTCCCATAATGGTGATGCCCAATCAAGGGCTGAGCCACTGAGAAGAGAAATAATGTAGGCAATTTTTGTACGGTCACTGGGAAAATTGCCAGGTTGTAGCTCAAACTGAATCTCACACTGGTTGAGAAATCCCCTGCAGAATCTTGGAGATCCGTCAAATTTTGCTGACGTTGGAAGATGAAGACGTGGAGCAGAAATGGGTAAGGTGGGTGGGGTTATAGCTGGAGTCACTGTGGTTGACGCACCAGACGCGCCTGATCCACGGAGAGTTGTCTGAATCCCATCCAGCCGAGTAGAGAAATCCTGGAGACAGCGGATGATGTGGCCCTGTGCAGCCTCCTGATGTTCTAGTCGGGCTGCCAGTTCTTGCATCGGCCTGGCCGCTTGATCCTGGTCTCCGGCTGGATTCATTAGGTCAGTGCTTACTGTCACAACTGAGGGCCTGAGCTGACGGGAGGCAGCCTCAGTTGTAGGGGCTGAGATGTACCGGAACCTGGGAGGTTGTATCAGACCCCTGGACATGTAAGTAACATGAATAATAACTGCCCGAAGGCGTGACCACGACAACTTGGATAAAAGTCAATGATGTTTATTATGACAACTCCGCAACACAGCAGCAGTAAAAGAAAACATAAAAGTCAGCAAAGAATAAATACAGTTCCTGGGTACTACAGGGTGGCAGGAGCCACAGGGCACTGGTAGTGTGAGATAGTTCTTATAATCTTCTAGATGGAAAGTCCTTACCAGGCCCGACTGTAGCAATGGAGATAACCCAGGATTGTACCAGCTGGTGTTCCAGGAAAAGCTGGGTTGCTGAAGATAAAACGGCTGCTGTGGATACTGGCTGGAACCAGACTGTTGTTAGCACGGAGTGGATACTGGCTGGAACCAGTTAAATAATAAATGAAGCTTGAGAGCGATGCAATATGAATGAAATGTAGAACTTGAGAGCGGAGAAATAATAATACCGGTGGAGAGAGGTAAAGTGTAGAAAGGACACCGGCCCTTTAAGAGAAGCTGTACTCTGCTGGAAGCTGGGCTGGAAGCAGGTAATGCTGTAGCTGGAAACAGATGAATCCACAATGGATCGGAGAGTCAGGCTACACCGCAGGTGGAATGCTGGTGCGGGTCTCTATGGTGGAAGTCTTGAGACAGGAGCTGGAACCTGGAAGACAATCACAGGAGAGAGACAAACAGGAACTAGGTTTGACAACCAAAGCACTGACGCCTTCCTTGCTCAGGCACAGTGTATTTATACCTGCAGCAAGGAAGGGATTGGCTAGGCAATTATGCAGATTAACAATACTGACAACAGATTGGAGTAAATGATCAGCTGACAGAATCCAAGATGGCTGCGCCCATGCAGACACTTGGAGGGAAGTTTGGTTTGTAATCCATGTGGTAATGAAAACAGCAATGGCGGCGCCGGCCACTGGAGACAGGAGGCGCCAGGCTGACAGATGCACATCCAACCACGCGGACACAGCGGAGGCCGCGGCTGACGTAATCGCCACTCAGACACTCTGCATGCAGAAGTTCAGGGGCGGAGGCCGCGGGAGACGCCATGCCAGGTGTAATATGGCGTTTACTGTGACAGTGTCCCAGAGTGACAGGAGAGGATACAGGAATGTACACATCAGGATAACAGATGGGATCCGGTCCTGGAGCGCTGAGCCAGCCTTAGGAGGCATCTGATGGGTAAGAAATGGCGTCCAGATACCCGGATCGTGACAAATAGGTTGTATGTGTTAGTTTTCCATTCCATTCCCGAGTATCATCATATTATTTGGATATGCTGTGTGGATGTATAAGCTTCATGGTCTCTACATTATTTCAACTATTCACATGTGTGATTAAGTTTGTCAGCTGTTTGTATTTGGGTAATTATCCTGGGGCTTTAAATATAGTTGGACTGGAACTTCCTTTATCTTATCTTTCCTCTGATGAAACGACCGGTGTTAATGGTCGAGAAACGCGTTAGATGACGGCTTTGGAGTGACCTTTTACTTGGACCATCAAATACTGCCCTATTGCTGGGTAATAAGCACATGATCTTAACCCGCTGCAAGGGACTCCGTATATCTGACTACGGCTATAAAGGACTATCCAGCCGCGCTATCTGGTTAGCACCCAGGTAGCGCAACGAATGCCTGTACGTGAAGCAGAGACAGCGGAGGTCCTGGGTTATCCCGATACTGCTACCAGTGCGGGTGCCGGCGAGAGACAGCAACGGTTGATTGAT